>NC_064771.1:28044878-28644878 GCF_011397635.1 Epinephelus fuscoguttatus
TGGTTTTCTTTTGCGTATGTGTGCAGAGAGAAAAGGAGAAATGAAAAGAAGAAATGTGTTTTCATACTGTAATCTGTATGTATCTACAGATGTGCGTGTGGACAGTGTATCTCTATCTATAAGTCAGTTTTAATGTCCTTTGGCCTGGGGATATAAATGTTCCACTTTTCAAGCTTGAGCACCCCACCCTGCTGCGTACACTGTGATGAAAGGCATTCAGTCAAGCAGGAAGAGGATACACGACGCAACAAGTAAAAATAAAGTGATTAACTTTAAAGTATTATCTACCCACCTGCTGAAGGAGAGAGACATATTGATATAAATGTGTGTGAAGGCTGAGGAAACAGGTTTGATATCAGAGGATGGGTGGTTTGTGTGTGAGGGAAAGAGGAAGGGAGAGGATGTAGAGAAGGATGGAGGAAAAGATTGCAGCTGTGGGCTTGAATCAGTGCTTTATTCAGAGCTGTGGACACACCACAAACAGGATATGCTGAGGAGGGGTGGATAAGAACTGCTGCAGTTGAACAGTTAAAGGATCAGTTCACCCAAGTACAAAAGACATATCTTTATCCTTGTTGTCAGTGACAAGCTGTGAACAACAACAACAACAACACATACACACATACATACATAGGTACATCCATCCATCCATCCATCCATCCATACATACATACGTACATACATACATACGTACATACGTATGAGAGGCCCCCTGCGACATATTTCATACTTGGTTTCACAAGTAACATCATACTCTCATACATCACTATACTCTCACACAAACACTACTATACCCTCTTCCATGCACAATCATACTCTCATACATACATCACTATACTCTCACACAAACACTACTATACCCTCTTCCATGCACAATCATACTCTCATACATACATCACTATACTCTCACACAAACACTACTATACCCTTTTCCATGCGCAATCATACTCTCATACATACATCACTATACTCTCACACAAACACTACTATACCCTCTTCCATGCACAATCATACTCTCATACATACATCACTATACTCTCACACAAACACTACTATACCCTCTTCCATGCACAATCATACTCTCATACATACATCACTATACTCTCACACAAACACTACTATACCCTCTTACATGCGCAATCATACTCTCATACATCACTATACTCTCACACAAACACTACTATACCCTCTTCCATGCACAATCATACTCTCATACATCACTTTACACTCACACAATCACTACTCGACCCTCTTTCATTCGCATTCTTACTCTCATACATCACTATACTCTCACACAAACACTACTATACCCTTTTCCATGCGCAATCATACTCTCATACATCACTATACTCTCACACAAACACTACTATACCCTCTTACATGCGCAATCATACTCTCATACATACACTACTATACTCTCACACAAACACTACTATACCCTCTTACATGCGCAATCATACTCTCATACATCACTATACTCTCACACAAACACTACTATACCCTCTTACATGCGCAATCATACTCTCATACATCACTATACTCTCACACAAACACTACTATACCCTCTTACATGCGCAATCATACTCTCATACATCACTATACTCTCACACAAACACTACTATACCCTCTTCCATGCACAATCATACTCTCATACATACATCACTATACTCTCACACAAACACTACTATACCCTCTTACATGCACAATCATACTCTCATACATACATCACTATACTCTCACACAAACACTACTATACCCTCTTACATGCGCAATCATACTCTCATACATACACCACTATACTCTCACACAAACACTACTATACCCTCTTACATGCGCAATCATACTCTCATACATACGCTATTATACTCTTACACTTACTACATACATACACACGTACATATATACATACGTACGTACGTACATACACACATACATACGTGCGTACGTACATACATACATACATACATACATACGTACGTACATACTACTAAAAATGATAAAAGTTAAAAAAAAAAAAAAAAAGCCCTGCAGTTAATCTTATCTGTGAAATTATCCCATTTTCAGGCGCTTGAGGCTTAAGACATGAAAATAATGGAGAAGAAAGCAGAGGAAATGACATTAAAATAGAGGGGGAAGTCCAGCTACAGAAACAAGGCTCATAAAAGCTCCACAGCAGGTGGAAACAACCTGCATATGAGCACCGTGCTGCTTTCATTGTGTAAGAATGGCTTTGAAATGAGTACATTGATACGTTATAAAAGCACCTGCACAGGGGGCGATCAGTGGGCAGCAGCGGTGGAGATTATGTCACTCAAGCACCCACTGGAGAGGAGGATAGTGGACTGGAGGGTGATGGCTGTGCGTCATGCTCTCGAATCAAGCCCACCATCTCACACAAACACACACTCACTCACAGTTTCTCTGACTCGTGTCTACATGAACACAGAAATGTCAAACACACACCACAGAGCACTCTGTGTCTTGATAACTTCACAGAGAATCACCACGGCAACTGAACACTGATCGCACTTTGTGCCAGTCCTGCTCTACATTTTTATTTGTTATTTCTAGGCTATCAAGAGTCACACAAAACAACATTTATACAGCAAAGACTTGAGGACAACTAATTGAACTAAAGCCTTTTTAAACTCAGAAAATTAGAGAAAAATCTAAGAGAAAGCAGCTCAGAATAAAGGTTTACTCACAGGAATTAGTCACAAGGTCCAAAACAGTGAACAATACACCTCTATTTTCTAAGCCTACAGAATAGAGGAGTGTATTTTCTTAGAAGCACTCACCTGTGGCTGCAACAGGTGCCCCTGGTCGCACCGTAGGACAGAGAAACGCCTGGAAACTGGAGGCACACAGCTCACTCACAGTGCCCATCACAACACAGTGTGTATCAAGAGTTTGTGACAAAACAGCATTCAAGGTTAACGATGTCCTCTCAGCATCTCTGTGCTTTTTCTCCTCTCTTTTAAAACGGCATCATACTTGACGAAAAGCCTCGAGCTCTGGCCTCAGTCAGAGGCTCCTTGAAAAAAGCCGGGCTTTTAGTGTTTTCCCTCCCGACTGCCACCAGACTCTGACAGACTCTCAGAAAAAACACCCTCCACTCTCACTCTGTCTCCTCCCTCCTCCCTCGTTTCACACACTTGACCTCGCTCCTGAATCCAGCCTCACACTCTTAATACTATACTGTATACACACACACACACACACACACACACAAACATGTCAACTCTGTTAAACATGCCAAATGATTTTAAAGAAAACATTCCTCACATAGAAAAAAAGGGCACATACTGTATATACGGACACCCTCCCACTGCTGTGTCACTTTGAACAGTTGTTAATGTATTCTTGGAAGTGATGACAAATGTACACACGCACGCACACCATCCTCCTGTTTCACACACCCCCATACAGACACACACAAGAGCCCGGATTAGTTCAGTCAGAGCTGAGCAGACACACATAGACACTTACACATTTACATTGTGTTGTACAGTATAACAGTAGAGGAAGATGTATGAATACACTTTATCTGACCTTTATTTAATTACAAGCAAAAGCTCTGCCTTTAAAGTGTAAATATGTGTTTAAAAATGTTACTGATTTTATTTGAATATTATGGAAGACGAGAACGGCCATGTTTTTTTTTTTGTGCACTGTTATCTCGTGTTAACCACTTATTATTTCGTTATCTCGATATTACAAAGATTGTTATCTTGTGATAACGAATTAATTATTTCGTTATCACGATATAACAAAGATTGTTTTCTCGTGATAACGAATTAATTATCTCGTTATCTTGATATAACAAAGATTGTTCTCCCGTGATAATTGTCAAGTCTGATGACTGCACACTGGTTAATGTGATCGTCTTGATTTCAGCCTACAAGAGCTGCTGTGGTCCTGCTAGATGCCTCCTGCTGCTGCTGTTATCATTAGCCACACTTCTACTGTTATTATACAAATATGATTATTGTCATATACCATATATTTCCAAATAGTTGCCTGGTGGCAAATAGCCACCGGGCACCTAATAGCTGCCGGGGGTTTGACCCCATTTTGCGTATTAAACGCCAGTCCAATTATTTCCTCATTCATTGCCTCAAGGAGGGACAGCCCTGCAGGCAGGGAGAGAGCAACTGTTATATTGAGATAACGAGATAATTAATTCGTTATCACGAGAAAACAATCTTTGTTATATCGAGATAACGAGATAATTAATTTGTTATCACAAGAAAACAATCTTTGTTACATCGAGATAACGAAATAATAAGTTGCTATAACAGTGCACAAAAAAAATATATACATGGCCGTTCTCATCTTCCGTAGAATATACAGGTTTAATTACCAATATGTGACAAATTGTGCTACACATTTTGACAAATAAATGCCTGTCTCAATAAGATACTCTGAAGTTAGCTGTTAGCTGTTCAGCATAAGTTGCCACAGTGATTTATCCTGGTAAAAAGGGAACCAGCTTCATAGTACTGAAAACTCTGAGGCCTCTGGTCTGGTTGACAAGCAGTTCTTTTTTTCTAATAATAGTTCTTTGTATGTATAAAACCAGGTTGTTGGCTATCCATCCATTTTCCAACCACTTATCCTCTTGAGGGTCGCAGGGGGGCTGGAGCCTATCCCAGCTGACATTGGGCGAGAGGCAGGGTACACCCTGGACAGGTCACCAGACTATCACAGGGCTGACACATAGAGACAGACGACCATTCACACTCACATTCACACCTACAGACGATTTAGAGTCACCAGTTAACCTGCATGTCTTTGGACTGTGGGAGGAAGCTGGAGCACCTGGAGAAAACCCACGCTGACACGGGGAGAACATGCAAACTCCACACAGAAGGGCTCCCCCACCCAGGATTGAACCAGAAACCCTGTTGCTAACCACCACACCACTGTGCTGCCTGGTTGTTGGCTACCTCAAATTATATGTATGGTCTTCCATTACCCTGAAAGTTATTCATATTCCTTTAGTCAGTAAGGGTCCTCAGATCAAAAGAATCAAAGGTGTTTTTTTACACAAATTAATCCAAGTTGTGAGTATAGTTTTAACAGAATAAAGTGAGGTTGTGTCGGTATGCCCGATGAGGTAATCCTCAAATGTCGTAACTCACTCTCTGTCTTATGTACATTCTGTCAGCCTTAGATCAAATGAATGATTCATAATTGATGTAATCAGAAGCCTAATTTTTATACAGTTTGATTGTATTTCTGAACTTTGTTGAGCAACAGTTTTGTGTGAAAGGAATTAAAGCCCTGTCCTAAATGTAGGCCAGTGATTTAAGCAAATAAAGCCCGGAATACTAATTGAAGTTTTATGGTACTTAAGTATGAACATGTTGCATACAGTGTTTTAATTCAGTGCAAGTCTTAAAATAATTTGTTTCAGTTTGAAATTGTTCAATTTTGAGTAACATTCACTTTGTACACCAATTTATGGTATTTATGGCATAAATATCTTTAATTTTGTTAAAATAAGGTCATCCGCTACTTTTACGTTATTACTGGGGGGACTACCCAAAACAATCTACGTCTATGCTAAAAGTACAGTAAAGTATCCTAAAACAGAAACACTCATGTAAAAGGTACAGCACTATCTACTTCCTTTCTTCTAGGGTTGCACGATATTGAATTTGTTTGCCGATATCCGATATGCCAATATGTATCAACTCATTTGACTGATAACCAACACAGATAGCGATATATCACTTTTTTCCCTACCTTGTTTTACTGATCATCAAGTCTCTTCTGTAGCGGAATTAACATCATATTATGCATACATAATGTTATTGTGATGGCCCACCAGCAGATGGAGACATGAAATATAATACTTTCTTTGTATGTAATGTTCATTCATATAGGAAAATAAGAAAAAGCATGTTGGCCGATTTCGATATTTCATTTTAAACCTGATATTGGTCGATACTGATGACGTGCATCCCTACTTTCTATCACTGTGTGCGATTCAACCCAACCACAACACCAACACAGTCTCTGCAGAGCAAACAGTTTGGATAAAACCTTAAGAAAGAAACAATCAGCAATCCGCTATTATCAGTGGTAGCAGATTAGCAATGCTTTAACAAGCGTTGATGACATCTAGCTCGTGTTTCTGTTTGTTCTGGAGTCATAATGCACTGAGTGTACACAAAGTTAATCTGTCTGCCAAATGGATTTTATATGGCAGTAGCATGCAGTGGCCGTACTTGCTTAGGCAGTTACAGCAGAAATAATAGTACTAGTGGTAGTATAAGAACCAATTATGAGGGTTGAAGCAATACATGGTGCTAAAAGTAGCAGCTATTAATCAAAACCTGATTGATCATTTAGCTAATTCAGTTAAAAGGTAGAAGTGATCGAAGCAGTATTAATACCAAAACTAATCGTTTCAGTAATAGTACTGGGCTTCACTACAGAATGATAGATATCATGCATATGTCTGCATAAGAACTCAGTGTAACAGTGTGTTAGCAGCTGCTGTTGCAGGTGTTGGAGTGTCTCTATATAGACCTACATATATGTGAACGACAGCTATTTATATTCTGCATCTGCCATTAAGGTCCAGTGCTACTATTTTAGTAAGTAAAATAAGTAATAATAATAATAATAATAAGTAAAATTTAGTAAGTAAAAAAAGTGAGTAAGTGTGATATCATCACTCTTCAGGCTGCAGTTTAATTTTGCTCTTATGATATACAATATGTTTTCTGTGATTCTCTCCACACCTTCACTTGCATTACATTCTGTCTCCTTGGCTCATTAAATCTATTTGAGTCTTTGATCCTCCCATTTCTTCTCCTCTCTCTGCAGAGCTGACCTCTTTCTGTTGACCTCGCACTCCTGACAACCTGGAACATCTTGTCTGTTCAACTCTGACAGGGTTTTGTCGCTTTATAGGATTCAACACACACAACGTACAGAACATATAAATGCACATGTATTCTAGGAGCACGACGTCACAGGTGGCAGGTGGCGCTGGAAAACAGAAAAAGAGCAGGTGGTGCGATGTGAGCAGCCCCGGTGAACTTTGATGTGATTTGCATATAGAATAAAATTAAAGACACAGTCTGTTTCAACAGCATCAGTACAAATGGCCGGTCTATATATAGATAAAATATATGCAGTTGGGTTGCACCACCTGCTGCTGTTTATCATTTAAAACCACGTACCTTCTGTATGTGGCTTCTGCGGTGATGGGGGCGCTGCACCAGACCGTCGTGGTGAAGAAATTACTGGTCCATCTATATCCCAAACCTCATCTATGGTCACGAGCTCTGGGTAATGACCAAAAGAATGAGATCACAGATACAAGCAGCTGAAATGAGTTTCCTCCGTGGGGTGGCTGGGCTCAGCCTTAGAGATAGGGTTAGGAGCTCAGACATCCGGAGGAAGCTCGGAGTAGAGCTGCTGCTCCTTCGTGTCGAAAGGGGTCAGTTGAGGTGGTTTGGGCATCTGCGCACATATAAATCAAAAGCCGTAACTGAATATCATGGATTCTATCATGCTGTTGAAGTGTATAGGCTTGTTGAAGTGTCAGTATGGAGAGTAAAGGACTCACATACTGATAACTTTGGTTTCTTATGTGACAGCTAATATTACTAATTATCTAATGATTACAGACTAAAGGCCTTTACACACTGACTCGCACTTTTTTTCTTCATAAAATATTGCACGTCATAAATAAATACGAATACAAACTCACTCTGACCTTGTCACAGATCAACGTTTGCTCATGGACATTCCACGTCCACATACAATGTGCAAGGTACCCTGGGTGCGTTGGTTGCTGATGTTCTGGGATGCCGTGTCAAATTCTGCCTGTTAAATGCATTGTGTTCTTTCAAAATACACTTCTGTTTTCAAAGGGAATTTAACTTTACATACAGTCTCTTTCAAAATAAAAGCACTACGTCAGTACAACACCGCAAATTGACCTTTTTTTTTCTTCAACAACAAAAACGTGTGGTTGTGTTTAGGAAAAACGAACAGGGCTTGGCTTTAGAATCTTACAGGACACAAACACCACTCTCTGGGGTGAAAGCTGGTGTTTGTTGGACCCATCAACCACCCCACTCTGACTTTCGCTGCCTTAACTTTCGCACTTGTCCCGCCGCGTTTCCCCAGACGCCACTGGGCGCAGTGAAACTGTAACGGCAACCGGCCGCGTATCATGCCGATGTTAAAGGATGCCTTTCTTCATTGGTTTCTGACACTGGAAGTCACTGCCCTAGTGCCGGAGTACGAGGACTTCGGAGTGAGACTGGGCTCCATGTTGTTTCAGTCCAACCCGGTCTCCCTTGAAATCCAACGCTTGGGCAGTGAGTTGTGGCGTCAAACACTGGCAAAAAAATACAACTTTTAACATTAGCATGATTAACGGCACTCAACGTTCTCAGGGGGAAACTCAGCGGGACACGATTGAGAGTTAAGGAGACTAAAGGGGGGCAGTGGATGGGTCCAACAACCACCAACTTTCATCTGGTAGAGTGGTGTTCATGGTGTTGTGCTGACGTAGTGCGTTTATTTTGAAAGAGACGTTAAATTTCCTGTGAAAACAGAAGAGTATTTTGAAAGAAGACAATGCATGTAACAAGCAGAACTTGACATGGTGTCCCAGAATAATAAGTGAGTATACAGTATCATAAAATGGAAATATGTGAGTAAAGTACAAGTAGCTCCATCGAAAACATTCCACCAGTGAAAATAACAGTGTTCCAAATCCACCAATGATCACAGCCTCCTGTTGTTTCATTCGCATGTAGGGTGACTGTTTGATAGCAGGATGTATAAAATGTACATCATAAAGGTGAAGAAAACATTATTCCTCCAAGTGCTCACCCTCATCTCATGATGTGTTATCTCTCTCCATGTGAGTGATGTCAAAGCGATGACAAAACAAAAAGCAAGTCAGAGAAAAACATAATTTCAGTATTTGGACCTTCAGATGCTTGTTAACGTTATCTTTTCTATCTCTGGGTCTCCTGATGGAAAAATAAAATCCTACATTGTACCACAATTCTCAGACACACTCGACCTTATTTTCACTTCCTCTCTCGGAGCGGCTCCAGACTCCTCACTTAAATGCATCAGGTTGCCATGACAACAAGACAAAAAAGCCAGCATGTAAGAGGAAAGTGTAATCATCATCATCTTTCCTGCTCCTCATACATTGTCTTTCACCTTTGTTTTGCCTATTAAAAAGCTCACAGGGGCTGTTTTTGTTTGTTTATTTGTTTTGTTTGTTTATGACATTTCTTCTTCTTTTATAAAAATTAAAATGTATGTCGTTTGGACCACCTAAAGTCCAAAGAGGTGACTTTTTTTTAATCTTTTATCTTATCATAAAATAATAATATGTTACCACAAGATGAATGACTCTTTGGTCTTTCACATAAATAGGCCTATCTGTATTTAGCTAATTATTTTTATTTTATTTGTAAGGGACTGTGAATACTCCAGGAATGATGTTTTTTTGTAGGCCAACACAGAAATTAGCATTGCCCAGTTCCCCCATCATATTTGTTTGTCGGATTTTGGATTATTGCAGAAAATAAGCTCTGCAAACAAAACTTTATGACATTAATCTTTAGAACTGAACTCAACTCGCTAAGCTAGGCTATACCACAGTTGCGTGACTTAATGTTGTCATGTTCAGCACGATGACATTCTGTAGTCTTATTTAGCTATTTGTTAGCAACTGCCTTTTTTTAACACACCTACAGGCTTCAAAATTCATGAGTGGGGTATTTACTGATGTATTTTATGTCGTAGAATAAAGCGTTAAAGTCTCTTAAGCCAAACAGTGGGCCGATGTAGGGAGTTGTTCAAATGTACGAACAGTCCAGTTTGTGCCAGAGTGTGCTCTGGCACTCAGAATGAGTATTTCTGAATGCACCACTCACACCATTTTCCTCCATTTTCTAAAACAAGACAAAAGAACTTTACTCACACTAGCATCTGCAGAGAGCTTGCCTCCAACTAAGCCACGCTCACCAAAAAAAACCCATCAAACTGTTCACTCGCAGTAAAAGGGTCTATAAACATCTGGCTCCTCAAGCACTGTTAGGGCCATTTCATAGTCAACGCAAAGGCACGCAGACGCGAACGCACTGGGACGCATTGGCTGCCATGATGCGTACTTGCGTCTTAAAATGGGTTGTCCATTTTTTTGATATGCAACACAGCGAAGCGTGCAATACCATGCGTTGCCAGTGGGGGTGATAATGCAAGTGACGTACTTGAAATTAACCACTTTTTGTTAATCACAGAAAAAGCAGGTATGAAATATGGAGGGCGAGGAGGAAAAACTTTGCAAACTCATACGGGCACACCCCCATTTATATGACAGTTATAGTGCCCTATAACTCTCATAAAATAGCAGTACTAGCTAGTTACAGCAGCACTACTAGCTAGCCGGAATGTAGTGGTGACTCTGCTACCCCCTGTTGCGCGAGCAATGTATTGCATTTCAAGTGTCCCCTGCGTTGCTTGTGTCCAATGTGTTAACTATGAAAGAAAGTGAGTTGTGTGCGTCGACTATGAAACGGCCCTTACTGTCGCCATGCTAGCCCCTCGTGTACTAGCATACATACATAAACTGAACAGTCAGTCATCACAAACTAAATAAACTGTGCAACATAATGCAATAAAATAATCACAACAAACAGAGGAGGGGCTCAAAGAGGTTAAATCAGTCACAACCATACTAGTTAGCCATGCTTTAAGCTAAATGCTAACACCGTCAGCACGCTAACATGCTAACAATGGCAATGCTAACATGCTGATATTTAACAGCCATAATATTTACCCCAGAGAAACTGAATGAGATTCTATTTCTATGATTTACCCTCTTTAAATTTGACATGTTAGCATGCTAACATTTGCTGATTAGCACTAAAGAGCACCGAGTACAGCAGTGCTAGCATAAACCAACACACTGGACTGTTTTTAAGCGAACGGATCACCAAGGCTGTTAAAATTCATCCAGGTGACACCATGAATCTCTACATCTAAAATTTTACCTAAAACATTTCACTCAAAATGACAAATGGTGTCAGTTTTAGCTGCTAGCTTGACTAAATTAGATAACGGGGAGAAGCTGTCGGCCATGAAGTCTGGTGAGAGGAATTCAGAGTTAAGGTCAAAAAGAGATATGGAAACTCTAAAAGAATGCCAAACATGATCTGAACTTTATCACATATTAACAGCTGCCTGCATATCTATGTTTTCCTGCAATTAGTTCAGGCTAAATGAAAACAGTTTGTGTGGGGGTGAAGCTTCCTTTCACCTCAGCTAAACTGCACTTTTTTTTAATATCTAGCCCATGTGGCAGAGGATATATGTTAGTATGAATCATAAAGAGAGTTCTGACCACTAGATTAAATGTAAATTTGTGTTAATGTCAGGATATATATAAGGTTTCTTGTTTTAGATATGTGAGCCCTATGATGTAGTTTAAAATGACAAACATTTCAGAGAGCTTAGTCAAAGGTGGTGAAGCAATCATCACTGAATAGTTCTTTGAAGTACCAATAAGTGTTTCTGCACCAGTTAGGCTTCATCTGTCATACACGAGATAAAAAGGTAATAAAGCACCAGGGACCCTGTTAAAAAAGAAAGACTGAACCCAAGATGTTTGTTAAATTGTGCCCACATTCTCAGGGTGACCCCCTTTATACAAAGAGAGACATAGTTTGGGAATAAGCCAGCTCCATGGAAACCCATCACATTGCAGTACATAACAAATAAGACCATGAGAAAAAGAAGAGAAGAACAAAATGATCCAATCATCTTCACGTTTAAATGATAGACTCTCATTGTGCAAAATCATCAGGTGATGTGAGGGTGAATGATGCAACCTTGAACTACGATTGCACACACACTCACAAGTTCAAGAAAGTGGGACACAGTTTATCTGAAAACCTCAAACATTTTGTTCTTCCTTTAATGACTGTTTTCCTCTGACGGCAAACGTGTGGGTGTTAACATGATAATATAGATGATCCACACCTTCATTAGTAATTCATTAGATATTCTCTTTTTTTGTGCTTGTAGTTGCATCATGGGCTTATGATTACTTACGATTACATACACTCTAGTGTTTCCATTTTATGCTACTCTACACTTTTACTTGTCCCATTAACTCCACTACATGTGCAGATTCAGATTTACAATTCAAAATATAATCAATAACTAAATTATGATGTAATTTTATGATAAAGGCAAGACTTTACTGATGCCTTGGTGAAATTGAAAAGTTACCCAGCAGTGTATGAAGTAAGTAAAATAAGCTCCACCTTTACCAGAAGCAACATTACAGTCATGAACACATTCATGCATCGATAATTGTAATTTAATAATTTAATAGTATTCTGAAATGGGCCATTCTGCATGATGACCACTTTTGGACTTTTAGTTTATGCCTGGTGGTTTTTGTAGGCAGGTGTGTGTGTGTGTGTGTGTGTGTGTGTGTGTGTGTGTGTGTGTGTGTGTGTGTGTGACGTTTCCCTGATTTTGTGTTCATTTATTTATTTTTATCATATTCTTCAGTATATGTTTGAATTTGGGTTACCAAACTCAGTGTCTTTGTTTAAAACACTCCTCAAAACATACTTTTACAGGAAGGCTTTTTTACAGTAAATCTGTTGTGTGTCTAGTTTTTATCCTTCTTTTATCAATTTTATTATTTATTCACTTTTATTACACACCCTGATTTATCTGGTCTTAGCCTATGTATACTATTTTATTTATCTCATACTGTGTTTTGAAAAGTGCCATACAAATAAAGTTTATTATTATTATAATTTATTCCGTATTTGATGCTGTGTATGTGTATTTTGATATTAAACAAAATTGTGTGACAAAATTGAGAGTTGAAGATTTTACTGCAGCTTGTTGAAGCTGTCAGTGAAGCATAGAGAGGCTGCTGTGACCTCTAATGGCCACCAGGTGGCATCACAACTACAAGGGAAGATGTTTATATGGTCGTGTGTGAGTTACATTCAGCAGGTACCTGACAGTGCAGCATTACTGGGTCAGATTAATGCAGCTTCAATGGACACACTTGATATGATTTTATTGGTTTTATTGGTTTTATTACTGGAGTGTGAAATCATGTTTGTATACTGACAGAGGAAATATGAATTTTGTCTATTTTATTGTCAGATTTTCAAGATTACAGAGATTCACACAAAATAAAATCGAAGTAATGAAAGAAGTAATAATGACAGTAATTTTAATAACAAAGATATTATAGAATTACAATTCAGAATAATATAGGGTTATGTCTTTTTATGGGGAATAGTTCAACCAGTAGACTATGTTTTATAAGGTTGGGGCCTAATGTATCAGTGTAGTAAGTGATCATCCTCCCTCACTGGCTTCCCGTGGTGGAACAAGTATTCAGATATATCACACTGTAAAAATATTTGAGTAAAAGCCCTGCATTTAAAATGCTATTCAAGTTAAAATATAAAAGTATTAGCAACAAAAATTAGGCTACTTTGGCTACTTTATTCTTCTGTACAGCACTTTGGTACTCTGTGGTTGATTTAAAGTGCTTTACAAATAAAGTTGGATTGGATTCGATACTATCAGAATTAAAAGTACTTATTAGGCAATAGAATGTCTCCTGTCATTATGATGCCAATGTATCATCTGAGTATTTTTATTATAATCTTACCATTAATGTTGTAACTGGTCGACATGGAGCTGAACTTAACTACCATGTTTTATTACCATTTATATTATCCTTTGATAATTTACAACTTTAGAAACTCACTGTAGGATTTCTTTGTCAAACGATAAATGTAGTGGAGTAAAAAGAACAATATTTACCTCTAAAATGAAGTGGAGTCAAAGTATAAATGAGCTTAAAATGGAGAGTAAAATACAAATACATCAAAATTGTAAGTATAATACTTGCGTCTATTTTATTGAGCATGGTGACACATAGCTGAGTTACACTTTGCCTTGGGAATATATATAAAAATAAAATTTGTAACTTTGGTTTTTTAGCGTAGGTTGTGGGTGGGCTGTGAGTATGTTATGTATACATATTTATGTGCAGGTCTAGATGTATATTTGGGAATGTATATTTATTTGCATCCAATATAGTGTCTTAGAGTGACTCTTTATGTGTGCTCTCTTTTTGGGTCTGTCATATTATTGCTACATCAAACTGAGAGTCCTTATACATAAGTACACTCAAAGAAGTAATCCACCTATTCAACTTTTTAAAAATTTAAGAGTAACATGCATCTTTTTGAGTAGTTCCAACCTACGAGTCTTATATAATCTGACAAACTCAATTACTTTAGTACAACTAACATGATTTACTTTAGCCTCAAGAAAACTTAATTAAGTTGCTTCAACTTAATATTTATTTATCTAAAAGTTGTGATATTTGGAGGACAAATTACTTTATTTAAGATATTCTAACTTATTTATTATAATTTCATCCTAGTCAAAAATGTTTTTGATTTTGACCAACCTCTTAAAATAAGTTGTCAAAAATAATTTTTTAATGCTAAAAACTTCTTTAAGTCATGGTTTAGAGTGTACTCTAAAAACTAATGTACTGGTTCAACTTAAAAAAAGTAGTTCCAACTCTGACGATTGACACAATAATGATCTGCTTTGACCTGGAGAAGTTTAATTAAGTTGAACCAACTTAATATTTATCAAAAGTTGTGGTAATATTTAGTGGTCAAATTATTTTATTTGAGGTATCCCCAACACTTTATTTTAATTCCATCCTACTAAAAAATGTCAAAAATGATTTTGACTGACTTCTTAAAATAAGTAATCTTCTGACTTAAACACGTTAAGCTAAAAAAAAACGCTTTCATTTTACTAACTAAACACATGAATCATTTTCATCATCATTTTTTAGAATGTACTTTTATTCACTGCTGTATTGCTGATGATCACAATAAATAAATAAATAAACTGTTGTCTTAACAATTGTCTTAATTTAAAGGTGCTAAACAGTCAGATTTTTCTCACCCCACTCCTCTGTCTCCACCCAAAATGCAACGTAACATTGACTTCAGCGCATCCTTTGATTCATCAGAAAAATGTCATCAGATGTGACAATGAATAAAAGATAAAGTATTTGTAAATGGGAGGGTGTTTCTGTGTTTGTGTCTTGAGAAACCGGGATTGCAGATCAGAGTTTGCAGCAACAATCCACAGACCTCACATCCTGGAGGGTTAGCCAACTGGGTTTCAAAACACAAAGTGAGAAGTCAAAAGCAACTGTCTGGTTGAGAGAAGTGACAGAGGACAGTCATGTACGCCCTCCATCAGCCCACTTAAATATAATTATAATGACTGACTTCACGCCTTCCCTCAGAAACACTGACCTCTGAGTGCAGGAAGAAGTGAAATCCCCTCTGACACCAGATGATTATTACAATCCTGTTTGACATTACTGAGGAGAGAATGAACAGAGATGACAAAACCGCCCGGTCTGGGCTCTGCCTGCACATTTCTCAAATATTTTCCTAGTTGAGTCGATTACCACATCTTTAAGAGTATTTGTCTGCCCTTCTCACAGCAGTGTCTCCACTCCAAACTATGTCGCTCACACACTGACGACCTCAGTGGGAATTAACAGCCGCCAAATGAAGGCCAACTTTGACTGCTTAACATACCAACATTACAAGTGTTCAGAGGTTAAATAGAATTCAGTATGTAGAGTTAAGACGCAACTAATTATAGAAACTATTCTACTGGTTTTACAGATTTAAAATCAATAAGACGCTACAAAATACACAAAGAATAAACTGATTATATTTTGTTGGCCATAGGTCATAGGTCAAAAGTCAAAGTCAATGTGACCTTGCATTTGTCTCATTCTTGTTTTTTAAAAGATATTTTTTGGGGCATTTTTGCCTTTATAGATAGGACAGTTAAGTGTGAAGGGAGGAGAGGCGGGGGTAATGACATGCAGCAAAGGGCCACAAGCTGGAGTAGAGCCCAGGCCGCTGCAGCAGCAGCCTTGTACATGGGGCGCCTACTCTATCCACTAAGCCACCTACGCCCCACATTTGTCTCATTCTTGTTAACACAATAGCTAAAGATCACTTCAAGTTTGGCACAAACAGCCACTTGGACTCAACGATGATCTGATTAGATTTTGGTGGTCAAAGGTCACTGGGGAAACATTCAGTTGCGTAATATTCCACCAGATGCCACAGGTGTGTAGTATAGCCCTACTTTCAGACATTTTGGTTGTGTCTCAGCACGTTGAACTGCCAACTCCGCCAAATACACCACGCTCGACCTCACCACAGCACAGACTGTGGGGGTTGTAGCCTGTGTGGTAGTGAGCCTATCACTTGTCACATTAAATTGAACAAGACCTGCGGTGATTGGCTGCGAGATAAACCATACAATTGCTACTTTTTACGTAGTACTTTGTACTGGGTTATTTCACTCACTGCCTTAAAGGTATTGAGTTCTGATACCCAGCCCTGATTTTAGCATATGTAACCATTGTGAAAGAACTGCTAGCATGATTGTACATCAAATTAATTGTTATTTAAGTCCAGGACTTTTCACCTTAAAATATGCTTTTTCCAAAGTATGTTTTTAATCTTACCAGTGACTGTTTTATTTCAACACATCTTGTTTGTCCATCATTAAACCAGACAGAGCCAGTTATGTGGTTGGCTGATTGCAAATCACTTCACAACAAAGCAACAGCACATTACGTCATCTCATTTCCGTCACGGGGGAAGTAGTGTTGTAAAATAAAAACATGCATTTTGAAATAAACTGTTGGAGTGAAATAACATGACTTATCTGGTTTACAGGCAGCTCTATGAGACGATTTAAGCACAGCGGTACTCGTGCAAAATGCTCAGGCTGTTCTCATTCCCTGTTCATATGTACTCTACGAAAAGTACTGCACTAGAATTCCTATATAACCTGCACAATCATGAGTCAGAAATTAATATATAACCCATGTATTTGTGAAGGCTGCGATCATGTGGCCAATGCACTAATGGGAGTAAAGAAGAAGGAAGTAGTCTAAAGAGTAAAAGTCCAAGTAAGACAGCAGGTTGGGGTAGTGGGCTTTGAGTTATTTCAGTCGAGAACACTTTAGTCAAAGAAAACTTTGCTTCCATTTGCAGTATTATATTTGGTGGTATTGCTCTGTTCTGGGCCTCTCTGCCTTTCCTCGGGCCTAAGAGGAAAACCTAAGGCGGAGAGGGCTCACCTCTCCACCCTTCTGTGTGCCTATATAGAAAGGGCAGAGAGAGCACACCTCTCTGCCCTTCCATGCGGCTACATGGAGAGCCTAAGGCAGGGAGAGCAGCAGCAAAGCGTAGCCATGAATCTTTTATTATACCTAACATAACCTAACCAGTAGGGGTGCCAATTCGTTGGGTGCTGATTAATTAGATATCATACAAACCATCCAATGACAGTACGTTTAAATGCTAACTTCGGCACAAGGCAAATATTTGTTTCATAACGTCATTGTATTTATTCACTCAGTTCTGAGCCCTTTAGGCCTCCATACCTTTAGCCTGCATCACTTCACTAAAAGAGCAAATGCCCAAAAAGACTGACACAGGCAGCGTTTCTTCTTTCAAACGTATTTTTTATTTGATAATACTGAATATTTTGTCCTTCGCCCGGACTTACACAAAGCATCAAACACATGCACAGTCCTCTATTCACACAAGGTACCCATCCCTCGTTTCTCGACACCTCTCCAAAAAGGATTAATCTCTCTCACTCTCACGTTACTCCAGCGCAAGAGGACCTTCTCACCTCGACACTACAGCTAAAGACATCGTAGACAAAGACAGCGTAAAACACACAAAAATCATGACAGGTATAATAATAACACTGAAAAAATACAAAGTAATGGAAAATGGAAAGAGTTTACTTTTAAATTATGCCTCTAATACTCCATCATATATATATTTTTTTGTTAATGTAGCTTGAGGTGTATAAAACAGCACTGTAAACTTTGATTGAGTAACTTGCTTTCTATGACAGCGATAAAGCTTTCATTAATAACTGGAAGGAGCAGGAAAGCTAACATTAAGCGTGTAAAGACCTTATTACTCATGAAATGAACCGTCTGCGAGAATATACTGGCAAATCATGAAACTGCTGTTGGCATTTACAATCAACAGATAATACAAAGACACTGAAATAACAACCAACAAAGCTCTTTTTGTTTCTCTTTCACACATAAAATCTGCAAAAAGATCCCTTATATCCAAACGTCTCACCACGCGCCACTTTTTTGTTTTTCTTCCATTGCAAGTATTATTTTATCTGTTATGACAAAGATAGCGAGAGTAAGTTTGTGAATACGGATCACCAAAAGCACTCAAAACAGGATAAATCTGCACCTGAGGTGGATCTGTCGGTCTGGGCGAACTATAATAACTGTCACATCAGAGTGTTCAGGCTCTTGTCTTTACTCATCCTCAAAAAGTGCAAATCTAGTTCTAATGCAGTAAATAATAATCATCAAGTAACAACAAAAGTATATGCATAGGTACTGTACAGCTACATAGTGGGGATAACAAGAGAGAGGGACGAAGACGAGATGAGGAAGAGGGATTTGGGATATTTCTGATCAGACTGTGGGGGCGGCGAGCAGGTTTAAATTTAGAGCGCTCATCTTTACACAGCATAGACTGGTCCAGTGAGGCTTGTGACAGTCACAGGCTTCAGTTAAAAATCACCACAAGAAAAGAAATTTTTTTTTTCCAACTAATGAAACCACAAGAGTTCAGCCATGCAAGATGACTCATGTTCTTTTTAAAGGAAACAGTTAAGCGTGTCGTGGGCGTCCAACGTCGGCGGTGGCCAAACAGCTCCCAGCAGAGCAGATGAGAGAAGCAGTAACTTATAGTGTTCGGAGAGAGAGAGAGAGCGCGAGACAATCATTTAAAAAAAGGCAACTTGGAATTTGGCTTTGGAATAAAAATGGAGAATGAGGTAATAAAAGTAGAAACACACGATGGGTAACGAATGATCGTCCGTAGATCGGGGGTTGATTGGTGGAGTCGGAGAGCAGAGCTGTTAAAGCGCTTTGTGGGGCAGGAAGTGCTCTGTCTCACCGAGAATTTATATCCTCCTGACGCCAGCCTCAGGAGGAAGTTACATCATCACTTGACCAGTCTATGTCTCATGATGCTATTTTGTTTTTACAGAGACGCTGCGTCTGAGAACAACCTCTGAGCCTCTTCAGTTAAAGGTGAGCAATGCTGAGGCTGAAAGCGGCCTCGTGTTGCTCTCGCTGACTGAAATGCTAACGGACAACAACACAAAGAGAGGCTGAAGGTTGTTTTCAGACCAGCAGGTAATTTCAGTCACATTAGCTTTGCCTTTTTTTTTTTTATCAAAAAAAAAAAAAAAAAATCACTTTGATCTTAGATTTCAATGGAATTGTTTACATTTATTTTCCAGCCAGGCTGTGCAGTAGGCAGTCAGGCGTGCCACGTGACTAAGGGTCGTCGGCGTCCAGGAACTCCTTCTTGGGCGATGAGACGCCGCGGTACCAGGAGCAGGAGCCATCTGCCCTCTTGATGCAGGCATAGTGGTTGGCCTGGCGTCCGTGCACCTGCTTCTCCATCATCAGGTCCGTCCACAGACACTCCTCAGGAGCAGAGATCTCGCAGGGCAAAGAGGGACAGCGCACAATCTGCGGAGACAAACAGAACAACCTCCCTGTGAGAGTCCGGTAAAGTCAAGTTATGACATCATCCATCCGTCCATTATCTGTATGAGCCCCGACAAACTAAGCTGACGGTCAACTGTTGGTCAGTGTTGGGCCATTGGTGAGCATCTGTTGCCCTATTTTTTGCAGTGTTTACTGCACTACTGGCACTAGTTGGCAGTTGTTTTTTTGCTGTAGCTCTGGTTGAGGGTGAGAGGCTGTCAGTAAATAGTTTGTTGGTCACAGGGAAACAGAGATCTGTGTGGGTACATGAGACCCTAAAAAAGAGGGTGGATCATGGGGAGTACCACCAGTTGGTCCAGGAGCTTCTCCTCCATGATGGCTGTTTGCAGGCATATTTTAGGATGACTCAGGGGCAGTTTGACAACCTGCTGTCTATCGTCAGGCCGTATTGCTCTGGGTATCCAGCAACCGCTACCACCAGTTTCTCCTCTAGGGTTGGGTCGGTATAAGAAAAAAAAACAACAACAACAAAAAAAAAAACGGTCCGGTTTTTGTAAAAAAACCCCGCATCAAGTCGGTAATACCGGATTTTCACCACTTGGGGGCGCAATTGACTCATTTAAAATAAAAAAACGACCTTAGGACAACAGAGTGACAGTAACACTTTGTTTCTTTTATTCCTTACAAATAAATTTTGCAGCTTACTCAATCAGTGCAAACAAGGGTTGCCTCCTTCGTCTGGCTCAAAGCCAAAGTGTTGCCATAGTTGCGCATTCCTTGATTTCGTCGAGATTAAATTGTCCGCCATTATCAACTCCCCGTCACTATTAAACAAACTCCAGGCTACAGTAGAGGTGCATGCGCACTCGCACCTCCTAGCTCAGTCCCCGCCCCGCCCCCCTCTCTCTCCTGCTTGCTGTGCGCTTGGTGAAGAGGCAGACACAGGCGCTCACAGACTCAGGCTTACTATAACTGGACTACGTGTAAAAATGTCCGTGAAAAATCCCCGCAATGTGAAAAATACATGCCGAACAGTCTTTTGTGTGACACTGGTGCGCGGAGCGCAGTCCGCGCGGTCGTGCTTTGCGCGCACAGGGCTTGCGGACGTCCACTTTTACCAGGCGGACCTCTGCGGCGTCGCTCCGCATACGTTCTGCCCGAGTATGTGGTCCGGTCAAAAAATAAAACCCGATCCAAGACGGAGTACCGGAATGAATTGGTATTACCAAGAACCGACCCAACCCTATTCTCCTCCATTGTTTACCAACTGTAAACTTGTTGTCATGACCACCACAGAAGGCCCGCCTCTCAATATCATGCGATCACCAAATTGACCAAAAAAAAAAAAAAAAAAAAGGGATGAAATTGGGCGTTTGTCCACTCTAAGTTGAAGTTTTTTCAACTGGAGGAGTTCGGAGCGCTCTGGCCCCTTTGAGGATCACAATGCAAAAAGCTTAATTCTCATTAAAAACAAATACAAAAAGGTGCGTCCAGCTGCTAAAACGCTCTCTGTGTGATCAGGGCCTTACTCAGTGCACAAGAAAAGAAACGAGGTATGTAAACAAACAACTTAATTCAAGAGGGTATGAGGGCGGGGCACTCACTACCTCAGGCACAAAGGCTGTGTCCTGGCCGCAGCAGCTGTGGGAGCGATTCCAACCTATGGCCCTTTGCTGCATGTCATCCCCCCTTTTTATCTTAGTTGTATGTACAGTACGTTTCTATGATATTCGGGTTTTTTTGCACCAGAATTGCCCTCTGGGGACATTCATTCATTCATTTTCCGTAACCGCTTATCCTGTTGGGGGTCACAGGGGACTGGAGCCTATCCCAGCTGACAGAGGCAGGGTTCACCCTGGACAGGTCACCAGACTATCACAGGGTTGACACATAGAGACAGACAACCATTCACACTCACATTCACACCTACGGACAATTTAGAGTCACCAATTAACCTGCATGTCTTTGGACTGTGGGAGGAAGCCGGAGTACCTGGAGAAAACCCATGCACCACTGTGCCCCCTTTTGTATTAATATAAAATATATTTTATTTAAATTTCTAAAAATGTATATATTTATTTTCTTTTTTATTGTTTTAAATAGAACAATACATTTTATCTGTAAATATAATATTTTGCAAGCTTGTGTCATTTTCTATACGTGTATGACAAATCACCCTTAAGTGTGTTTTTGATTTTTGACTTGAAAATTTTCTATATTTTTGTATCAGAAATTCTATTTTCACTTTTATACCTCTGCCACTGTTTGTTTAACTTTGAAACCCCCAATAAAAAGAGTCGGGTAAAAAAAAAAAAAAGAGAAAGAAATAAAACATATAAAAAATGTATTTAATTTACCAGAAGAAGCCAAAACTCTCAAGCGTTAATTGTTGTGCAATAACTTTGTCAAGACAAAACACGGTCTGAAACTGGCATGATAATGATTGTCTTATTGTAGTAATGTTTTAAAAAGTATGCTTATTTGCTCTCTTGCCGAGAGGTCAATGAGAAGATGTATACTATTCTCGTGTGTTAACTAAATAAGAGACTGTTAGCTTAGCTTAGCATAAAGCCTGGAATCAGGAGGAGGCAGCTCGCCTGGCTCCATAGAAAGGTAATAAAATCCATCTACCAGCACCTCTAAAGCTCATTGTTTATGGCATTATATTGTGTTTGTTCAAACTGTACAAAAAAATCTAAATGTAAAAAGAACATTTAATGAGAGAAAACAGCAAATCCTCTCAGATCAGAAGCGAAAACCAACAAAAAAATCTTTATCAAAGTTTATTTTCTGTCAAATCAACTAATCCATGTTGTGGCTCATCTTGTTTGGACTGTTATGTCTGGTTTTGTACTTGGGGAGGAGGGCGGGGGCAGAGTTTATACTCAGGGAGATAAAACCATACATACACAGAGTGTCCTTCACCGCCTTACCTTGCATTCACAGCCCATCTGGTAGCGCTGGCTAAGGCCCTTCTTCTGGGTGTTGCTCAAGGTGTCCCAGGGCATGATGTAATCACACAGGGTCACATGCATGCGCCCACCGGCCTCGGCCTTGCCTGCAAAAGAATGAGACGGTGATAAAAGCGCCACAGTGACAGCAAACTCAGACATGAGATCATGCATCAGTATAAAAGCTCTCAGTGGACAAAAGGTCACAAACTGTGAGCGTTACACGACACACTCACAGGTGATAAAATCTGTTACTTTTCAGACGGGTGGCTGCAGGCATCAACACACACACCACATGTCCTCTGTGTGAAAAGCTGCTGTTTATGTTTCACGCACAAGTGGCACCAGTCAAAACACAAGATATTTCAACTGGAGTTTGCAGATCTGCTCCTCACCTCACCGCTATCTGTCTGCAGAGCAGCTCTCGACATGTTGAAGTCTTTACAGCCCGTCCTCGCAGACGAGACTGACTCACGTTTCACTGAAACCCTTCCAACTGTTAACCCTTTCGAACCCTGGAGGGAGGATGAATCATTTCAAAAGATGCCCCGGTCGGCAGAAAGTTAACCATCGCTCCCACTGCTCGAGTCATGCAGTCTGAGAGAGAGGAAACGCTGGCTTCAGCAGTTCCTCCTCTTACAACTCTCTGTAATTAGGGCCGAGTGTTTGCGGGTGCATCTCTGTCTGCAATGGGGAAACCAGAGCATGCATGACATCATGATCCTCTCTGTCTCCCCTACTCGCTGTACTATGTCTCATTCTGCTGCTTTCAGTCACAATAACAGACAGATTTAGCAAACAAAACATTAAAGGTCCATTGTGTAGGATTTAGGAGGATATACTGGCAGAAATGGAATATAAAAACTGTTTTATTTAGTGTATTATCACCTGAAAATAAGAATGGTTGTGTTTTCGTTACCACCTAGAATGAACTGTTTCTATCTACATAGAGAGCAGGTCCTTCTACAGAGATTGCAATGTTAAACCGCCATGTTTCTACAGTAGCCCAGAATTGACAAACCAAACACTGGCTCTAGATAGGGACAAAGTGGTTAGCAGCCCCTCCACGCCAAAAGTGGCAGAAAAACCCATTTAAATCTCCTGGTTTGTTAGTTTTGGAGAGGAAGAGACCTCCGCTGATAACTTGGCTCCAGGTAAAAACCTCCTGAACATCTGGATCTTGAGTTATCAGATTGTTTTTTATCAGTGTTAATCTCCTGGTCTGTTTGTTTTGGAGAGGAGGGGATCTCTACAGATATTTCGGCTTCCGGTAAAAACCTTGTAAACAATGAAAACTGAAGGAATTCTGACTGGGAGAAGTTTCAATCTGCAATCCTCACCTCTATACACCACTAAATCTTACACACCAGACCTTTAGAGGAATAGTTGGACATTTTTGAAAATATGTTTATTCAGAGTTAGATGAGAAGAGTGATACGACTCTTATATCGGTTTGTGAAATCTGAAGCTACAGCCAGCAGTCGTTCATCTTAGCTTAGCTTAGCACAAAGACTGAGGACGGGGAAACAGCTAGTCTGCCTCCATCCAAAGGTAACAAAATCCACCTACCAGCACCTTTAACTCTTTAATTAACACACAAGTTAATCTGAACACAACTGAAGAGTAAAAACAAATATTTAACTTTTATGAGGAGGTTATATGCTAAACTATTTTTCAGCCAGTCACAGTAAGTAGTCAGGCGCTCAACCCCCCATAAAACAGTAACACTGTCATTTTTACACTTCGGTTTTGTGCAGATAACAAAAAACGAGATAATATGTGTTAATGAGTGCGCTTTAACAGTGCTGGGAGGAAGTTTTTGCTACCTTCAGACAAAGCAGAGTGGCTGTTTCCAGTCTTTATGCTAAGCTAAGCTAACTGGCTATAGCTTCATATTCAGCAAAAAGATATCAGAGTGGTATGGTATCAATAGTCCCGTCTAAAATTTCCACTTTTTGGGTTATATTTAAGATCAATATTTCTTATTCAATTTCTTTGTATTCTTATATAAAAATCCACCATGTTTTCTTCCTGTAAACCAAAATATGATGTGTTCTTAGGTAAGCTAGTGCCATCTTATTTCTACCAATAAAAGCATCCAGCACAAGGCTAAGATTAAGTTAGCTAGCTAGCAACAGCATGCTATGTCAGTGTGTTCCCGTTTGCCGAGAAATACTGTGCTTATATGCCCTCTGTTCACTTTAAGCAAAGTTATATATGTGACAGCTCCAGATTATACGCAAGGCATTTTACAGTGGACGGCTTCAGCAACAACTTTTCCACTGACCAAATCAAATTCCTCCGAACTTTATATCCTGCTAGCCTATCTTGTTTCACTCAGATACACATCATAATGCTGAAGCTAGATACTCTCGAAATGCAGTTTCATCTGACTTTAAATTTGTAAAAGCAAATTTTTTGGCCACTTGGGGGCAGTAGAAACGAGCTGTAAACACCACTGACATATTATCATCATTTCATGGTAAAAAACTGCCTATTTACTCGGAATGTACCGATCTGATCTCAAAGGTCGGGATCAGGGGTGTTTTCAAGTTGTTTTTTCACTGATAACAATCGACTATATTGAGCTAATAAGAGGATGGGATCCTTTATTTTACATCAGCTGGTGTTTTTTTACTCGCAAAGCTTGAGTGCAATGAGTGTGTCAACTCTCCACTGCTCCTCTCCCTCTGCGCAACGTCCACAGCGAAACACTACACGCCATAAATGAAAGCGAAATTCAGATTGAGACAGTTTGTTTATGTTATTTACAGGAGTTATGACACATCTATGGCACATGGTGTTTCACCGCCCTGCTCGAGGGAGAGACAGCGTAGAGCTGACGACAACCACACTCTCAAAACTCAACAAAAGCCCTGCAAGCAAAAAGCCAACAACAGTAATAAGAGTAATTTCTTAATCAATCCGCACAGAGTAAGTCCAGATGTCGAAGGCAAACACTCAGCAGAACAAAGCTGATTCAGTTGGCAGAGGCTGCACCTAAGCAACAAACACTGGACGATACTCTATAAAAGGGACAGAGACATTGCCTCGAGACAGACACAAGGCCAAAAAGACTCAAGGAAGGGTTTGTTTTGTGCAGCTGTATTATCTAGGAAAAACAGAAGGATCAGGTTGGGATTTGGCATTGACAGATTCTCAACATTTAATGATTTGGATCTGGATCTGGGGCATTCCTACACTGCCATTCATTTGGAGTCGTGTTTCTGTCCACCTAATGAATCTAAGTCCACTATTCACCCTCTTTTATCTCTGTTTTTGGTCTCTACCAACTCCTGAGGAAGATATCTGTCTCTTTAGCTGCTCCACTACGTCCACCAGCTTGTGTCTTACTGGGTCTGATTGGTGTTTGGTAATGAGCAGGTACAGTACAGTGAATTGTTTGGAGCTTTTTGGCTGGGAGCAGCTGCCTGCTGAAACTAAAATCCCCGCGATGAGAGTGAAGCAAAACAAAAATTGTGGCTCAGAAAACCAAAACAATGACCTGAAATTTGTTGTAAAACTCAGGGCTGAGTCAGGTGAAAACACACTGCTGATCCATCCCTTTGAGCGACTCCTCTCAGGTAGACAGTCATAACATCCTTTGTCGATGCAAAGGAAAAAAAAGATTTTAGCTGTTTTAAGATTTAGAAAATGACAAAAATGGCTTACATAACTAAACACACTTCAAGTGGATGCAGATGTAAAACGGCAGCCTTGTTGTTTAAGACTGCATTTGTGAAATTTGAACACAAGGTCATGGACACTATGTCCCAACACATCCAGCCAGCTAGACAATGCTCCCTTCAGGCTTTTATCTTGTAGAGTGATATATTTTCTTTTAATCTCACGGTCATCATCGCCTCGAGCAGCGTGAACAAGACACACATACATTTACAACTCTGTGCTGCAGCACGACAGACAAGGTCACTCCCCGTCTCCACAGGGTTTAGTCAGCAGCATATCATTACCCATAATAACATAAACAGTTACTCCTTCTACACACAAAATGGCCCGTTAGTCTTTATCCAATGTGATGATTGTCCGCCCAGCTGTTTACACCTGGAGGTTGATATCTGATTATCTGTCTCTTTCCTGACCGTCTTGTTTTATTTTATGTCTGTAGCTTTTATCTTAGTTTATTCATTTGTTATTATGTCTAAAAGACACATATTTTCAAGGACCATAAACTGAAAAAAAGCAGAGCAAATTAACAAATATTTGGTATTTTTACTAGACAAATTACTTAAACATGTAATGACAGGTTACTGACAGTAGGACACAAAGGAAGAGTTCAAAACTTTGGAAAATACAGTTATTGGGGAGGAGATTGATGCCATTCTCGGGATGCTTCCAGACCTAGAGTTGTCTTGCTTTGGTCCGAATCAGGGACTAATTTTGTTTCAAAGTTGTATAATTGCCTAGAGTTGGTTCGTGTTCTCACGGCAGAATTTACAAGCGGACCAGATCAAATGCTTTGTGCAAGAAAGCTGCTCTTGATTAGTCAGAATTTCCATGTGGGAAAAATCCAGGAAGTAAAGCAAACGTTGAAGAAGAGTACACTTGCAAGATAAATGTGACACTTTCTAATGTCACAATGGAGGGACAACTACGCAGGTTGATTTTAGCGCTGCTCATCGTGGACTATATTGCTGTCATTGTTCATTTTAGTCAAAGCATACAGTTTGAAAATGAGGCGCGGCTCCAACTAGAAAACAATGTTTTGATGCATTGGATGTGCTGAATGTGCATATTAAGGCAGTACAGGAGGAGGTGCACATTAATAATCCTCCAGGACTGTAACATGCTCATGTTTAACCCAAACAATGTGTCATGTGACTGCAGTTGGTTCAGATCCAGGTCGGAACACGTTCTCACCGCAAACGAACCGCACCAGAGTTCGTTTGTAACTGGACTGAGACCACCTCTTCAAGAAGGTCTCAGTCCGGTTGTTTTGGTGCACACCTGAGTGTGATTGAACTTAGGGGGCAAACGAACTTGAGTTCGATTGAACTGAACTAAACGGGGCAGGTGTGAAAGCACCCTACTGTACGCTGTTTGGAGCTACAGCCAGTAAAGCCGGTTAGCTTAGCATAAAGAATGGAAACAGGGGGAGACAGTTAGCCTGGCTATGTCTAAAGGTAATCCACCTTCCAGAGTCTCTAAAGTTCTTCAGTTAACACATTATATCCTACCAGTTCCACAACATGTCCTTTTTTCACGCTTCTGTTTTCGCATGGATTAAAGAAATGCACAAAAATCCACAAAAACAAAGTGTGCGTAAAATCCCGTAACACACACCTGAGATCAAGTACTCCTTCTTGCCGTTGGCATCCAGGGTAACGCCACAGACAGCGGACACAGGAGCAGTGAAGACAGCCTCGATGTCCTCGTTAGGACCCTTGAACATCTGGAACAGAACCACAGAGAGGGGGGTCAGAGGTCAAAGTCTGAGCAACAATAGGTAGGCATGAGGGCTGAAAAACTTTTGGTTGATTGGTCGATTGGTTGGTCGTAATGTTCTTGTTCAACCAAAGCCTCACTGGTTGGACAGTCGCTGTGTTACTTTAATAAGACTGTGTTTAATAAAGCGTTTCTTTTCCCAGCTGGAAACAGCGGTTGGAGTAGGTCCAAAAGCCGGGCCGCCCGCCCGCCTTCAAGCAGGTAGTGGTGGCGTCTCTCCGACTGCAGCCAACCCCCGACCACCTCGTTTATCCCCCTCAAACAAACAAGTCATTTGTGTTGTGAGATTCTCCTCAGTCTCTGTGTGTTCAGCTCTCAGTACTTTTGTAGCTTCCAACTGAATCTCTGGGGATTGGAGTTTAGTTTCTCTACTGCGTTTCTGTTTTTACTTTACATATCTGCTTCATTTTACTGTTTCATGTTCCCTATCAGTGGTATCAGAAGCTGTGTGAAGTTGCTGTTTGAAAACTCAACATTTCCGTATTTTGCTGCTTCACAATAAAAGTTTTTACATAACAAAATAACAGGAGACTTTTATTGTGAAGAATCTACAGGAAATTAAATGTGTTTATCACTGAATTACCAAGCCAAGCCCATGACTGTCACAAAAAAGGGGTAGTAGGCATCTGGTGGATACTCTGTCAAGCTGAGGATTGAAAGTCGATCAGTTGTCCTCTTACCTTGATCTGTTTGACCTCATACTGGATCCTCTTGATTGGGTTCCCGTAGATATCATTCCCAGAATCCACCTCTCTCTCTCCCACCACCTTTGCTCGAATCACTGTTGGGGAAACAGAACGTGTCGTCAGATCATATGGTGTTACATAATCCTACCATCAAAAGAGATGCAAATACAACCCAGTCTCACTCCAAAGTCGTCCAAATCTGGCGTTTCGGCATGATACGTGGCCGGTTGCTATTATAGTTTAACGGCACACGGCATCAGGGGGAAATGTGGTGGGACAAGGGCGAAACTTAAGGCAGCGAAAGTCCCAAGTAGGGCAGGGGGTGGAGGATGGGTCCAACAAACACTGACTTTCACCCAGGAGAGCGGCGTTCC
The DNA here is from genome assembly GCF_011397635.1 of Epinephelus fuscoguttatus. Classification (NCBI taxonomy): domain Eukaryota; kingdom Metazoa; phylum Chordata; class Actinopteri; order Perciformes; family Serranidae; genus Epinephelus; species Epinephelus fuscoguttatus. The sequence continues at coordinate 28,074,043 of NC_064771.1, forward strand.
TGTCCAGTAAGATTCGAAAGCCAAACCCTGTTCTTTTTTTTCTAAACCCAACCATGTGCTTTTGTTGTTTAGGATGAAAAAATACTTCAATTCGTGACATAGTGAATTTATTTTGAAAGAGACTGTATGTAAACGGTAAATTTCCTGTGAAAACACAAGTGTATTTTGAAAGAAGACAATGCATGTAACAGGCAGAACTTGACACAGCGTCCCAGAACGTCAACAACCAACACATCCAGGGTACCTTGCATGCCGTATGTGGATGTGGAAAGTCCATGACCAAACGTCAATATGTGACGAGGTCGGAGTGAGAATGTGTTGGCAAACAACACAAAACCATTTCCAATAAAAGGACGCAGAGAGACTGCTGCTGTAAGCAAACAGATACGTGAACAAGGTATTCTTGTATTGTGGACCAAGGCTGTTGATGTGAAAAGACTAAAGCCTGAATGATATTAGCTCACTGCAGATACATTGATACCAGCATATATGTAAATTCAGAAATGACAAGAAATTCAAGTACAGATATGCCAAAGATATGTTTTGAAACACTGTCAGCAGTTTATATTTTATTGGTAATATCATCAGAATAATGTCTGTTAACTGTCCCATGATCAAAGCTGGTAGATAAGGGAGATGGTGCCTTTGCAGTAGCTCTCAATCAAATGCTCCCCCTCTATTGACACCTTTTAATATGTTTTTAATATGTTTAGTATGTTAATATTTTCCAATCTTTTTACATATGTAATTGTTCTGGTTTATATTTGTGTACATGCAGGGTTTTCCCTGCCTATCTATGACAAAGGCGGGCCAGTACCTGACAGTAATATTCTCAGCTGTCAGGATGTGCCTGCTGTAAAGGGTACATATAATCACAGAGGGCTGAAAATCACAGGACATGTCTGTTCTGATTATACAAGTCAGCAGTGTAAAGCTCAAGCATGTGGGGGCCTCCTTTTATATTCAGTGTTTCCCATACATTGATGAGACTATGGTGGTCCGCCATAGTCTAATTTGCCATAGTCTCCAAAAATCGGCCAGATATAAAATGCCTCCGGTAAATGAACGTCACTCTGTAGCGCACCGGCTGGAGCGCCTACTATGAATTCTTGAGCATGCCCCCTACCTCCCATGGTCTCCAAAAATCTAGTCTGGCCACCAGACAATCAGAGATCTCCGCCTTCTGATAGTCTGGGGACACTCCTTTCTAAAGTGTGTTTAACACACCGGCGAAAACGGCCGGCAACAAAGCAACACCTCTTGCATTTTTGAAAAGGACACGCCCTCCTGTGCGATTCCCCTTTTCTCGTCCACAATGAAACAAACACACAGAGAGCTTGAAAATAGATGCCGAGAGATTTAACTCTGTTTTATCAAACGTGTGCTCAGTCCACAACATTGTGGAAATGAAGGACTTACAGCGACTTTGTTTAAAACTTTTAACGCAGTCGGACTATGTTTACAAGCACAAGAGTTCAGCGAGCCACCAAAGGACCGCCCTGCAGATGTACTATTGGTTCCGCAATGTAGGGAGTTTTTTTAAACTCTGAAATTGTATCCGCCCATCTAAACACAAAATCAGGGAGAAAGACATCAGTCTTTAGTTAAGCAAAGCGTCTAAAGACTGACTTGTGAGTCTACCAAAAATCCTGTGGGGAAACACTGACATTTAATAGGGGGGGGGGGCGTATCTAAAAGTGCAGCTGTCAAGATGCCCCCCGCCACAGGCCTTTGCCAACTTGGTCTTGAAAAACCCCTGGGAAAACCCTGACATGTTAGGGGCCGTACACATGCAGCATTTTTTGTGCCCTCAAATTCTTTGTTTTCAATGTTGACGTGTGGCAGGTGCACTCAAACACCAAGTGATTATGGATTATAATGTAAAATGATCAAAATGTAAAACAACTGTTGACTATATTTTAGAGTATAATGTATTTAATTGTCAATTCATTTATTTCCTTTCTTGGTACAGTTGATATTCTGGGTTATCATTGAGTTGATAAAGGATCGGCAAAAATAAGCCTGAGGCTTTAATCTGTTCCTTTTCCGGTTACTGACTGTGAAAAAATCTGTGTGAAATAATCTTTGTTTTTCCAGATGTATGTAACCGAAATAAAATTATTCATTTATTCATAATAAACTAAATAATAATTTTAAAAAAACTAGCGTCTTTAATCTTCACCTGAAGTCTTCTTACAACTCATTTTTGTTTTTAAACATTCATTTAAACAACAGATAAAAAATATAAAATGATAAGATATTTAGGGATGCATCAAATGATTTCAGACAAAATCGTTCGGGCCACAAAATACAAGATAACAGTGAAAAAATGCATTTCACACATCCCACGGTGACGTCTTCAAACGCCTTGTTTTGTCTGACCAACAAAGACATTCAGGTTACAGCGATATGAAATAGAGAAAAGCAGTAAATTCTCACGTTGGAGAAAAAGATACTACAGAAAATTTGGCATTTTCTCCCTGAAAAATGAATGAACTGATGACATTCTTGTTCACCACATCTCAGGCCAACGCGAGGGCAGATGTATGAGAACCAAAACAACCTCCACAACCGCCCGAAGTCTCATGTGCACATACCACATTAAGATCGACAGCAGCCCAGTCAATGAAAACCCAACTAAGGGTTCCCATTAGGTCCAAAACTGCATGAGGGCCAGACACATAAACTGACTTGGCCTGCAGCACGGAGCTTCCTACTTCCAAACATGACCAGGAAACTGTCAAAGGAGCGGCGTTAAGGAATAGGAGTTCAACTTGAAAGCTGATATGCAGAGAGAGAGAGAGAGTGGGCCAGAGGCATGTTTCTCACCGTGTGTGTGTGTGTGTGTGTGTGTGTGTGTGTAAGTGTGTGTTTTAATAGCCTGACTGACTACATCAAGCTTCAGCTATGCTTAGGGCATTTATTCAGAATGGAAAATATGAGCAATAGAGAGAGAAAAAAAAACATAAAATAAGCAGCAACAGTGGACACGTACACATAGATAAACACACACACGCGCACACACACACACACACACACACACACACACACACACACACACACACACACACACACACACACTCAGTTGACTGCTGTTGCAGTCAGTTTATGACTTGGAGCAGACACAAATATGGGGGTTCATGGCTCCTAGAGTTAATAACGTCTCTCACTCTTCTGCTCCGTCTCTCGTTACTTCCTCTACCCCTTCTTCACCCCCCCCCCCCTTTTTTTTGTCCAAGATGATTTTCTGCATATGTAACCACGACAGCCACCATTAATCATCTGCTCTATAAAATGTCAGAATAGTGAAAAATTTATCGCGTTTTCCCAGAGCCAAAGGTGACGTCTTCAAATGGTTCGTCTTGTCCGCCAGCAAACTAAAACCTAAAATCATTCATCACACGATGGCGTGAAACAGAAAATCGCAGTAAATCCTCAGGCTTGAGAGAAACAGATCTAGTAAATGTTTGGTATTTGTGTTTCACAGCTACTGTCAAAGTTGTTGATTATTTTCTGACGGGGGAGCATGGTGCCATCCTGTTGCACCGAGGTTCAGTATTATCAAGCTTTCTGTAGTAAACAGTTGTGTAGCAGAGGCGGTGAATCCATCCACATCCTGACACATCTCATCCTCTGATACTTTAAATCAGCAGACAACTGCCTCAAAGTTACCATTCATTAGTATGTGGCATTTGCTTCTGTTCCTTTTAGGTTTTAGGTTTTAATGTTAGTGGAGCTGGACGACGTTTAAGATGAAACACTGCAGAAAAGTCTGAATTTGATTACATTTAAATGCAGTATTGTAACTGAAGTCTTAACTGAATCCACTGATGTCTATGGGGGATTTATACTTGTGGGGTGGTGTGTCTGTGTCACTCTGCAGTTACAACCCCAAAACAGAGGCGGAGGTTTCTGTGAAGTGCTGTAAAGTTTAGCTGATTCAAAACACACATTAAACACACATTAAACATGGCTTAATAGAGACAATTTCAAACACAAGTACACAAATCAGCTTCACTATAACTCGCAGCATTCACAGACAAACATTTGTCTTTATCTGGACACATTTTCCCCACAAATACAACATGCTAACGTTATTAGCACAAGCCTATGGCATTTTATATTGTATAAATTAGCCTAGCGACAGGCAGAGATTTCCTCTTCTCATATGAAGTCAGGGACAACAGCAACATTTAACAAAGGTAATGTTACATAATTCGGCTCCATTACAACTCACAAGGTTCACTGACAAAACAACTGTCTTATACTAAACACGTTTTCCAGACAAACAGAACATGCTAACGTTATTAGCACAAGCCTATGGCATTTTACACTGTATAAATTAGCCTAGCAACCAGCAGAGATTTCCTCTGCTCATATGAAGCCAGGATAAATCACACACAAGACTTAAAATGCTATTTTTGTGGAGGCTTTATTGTCGTCACAATTTATTGTTTCTTATCTGTGAAATTAAAGTAAATGATAATAATTTCTCAGGAGGTGCACGTCAGCCTACTGCATAAACGCTTTAGCCCCTTTTTACACTGCCTGTTCAAGGCAATAATATCATGCCCTTATGCCGCCTCGCTGTGCTATATATAAGGTACGATCTCGGAGTGGTGGGACCGAGTTGTCTCGCCTTTAATCCTCCACAGGAAGTAGTAACAGCATCAAAACTGTGTCTATATAAACATGACAGTCTGTGGGACAAGATCAGGTGTGACGTTTTGAGGACGTGCTATGCGTGTAACACACTGTGGGGGATTAAAGAGGTAGCTGTTATCAGTTAGGGGCTAACTCAATGAACAGAGATGACGTTTTGAATAAAATCATGTGGCTTGAATATTGAGCAGACAAATCTGATATGGCTGACATAATTCCCAGGTACAGCCCAAGTATACCGTCTCCAGCAAAAATGGGGCATAATAAAAAAATGCGAGCAGAGTCTCTGCAGATAAATACACCACCACACACTTCTAGTGGGTTGTAAGTAATGACTGAGAGGGATTACTTTTTGTATGTTTATACAGTTCAGGAAAATCCTGCATCTTTAAGTAACAAAAATTCAAAGTAATTTCATGTTTAAGTTGATATCTAAATAACAGGTTTTGCCAGACAGTTTACATATCCATAATTTGGATGAATGACTTCCGGAATGTTTGACTTGTTGCTAAAAAATAAGAAGGAGAAAGAGATTTGTTGACTGGGACATGAATCAACTTGGATTCGGGCTATCAGCACTGAAGTCATTCATCCCCAGAGAAACTAATACTCGTTTCTTACCAAGCAAACTTCTGCATTTCAGTTACACTCTGATGTTTATGCTAATATGCAGCAGCAGCCAGAGTACACACATAAGTACACACATAAACACACACACACACACACAGCAGTATACCTGGCTGGCACTCTCTCCTGCATTCCTCTCAGTTTTTCCGCTCTCATTTCCTGACCTCATTCTGAGCCACAAACTAATGAGCAAAGAATCAGCAGCAGGACACAATAGTGAGGGGAAATTAACCCCCTTGTTCACAACACATTGCTGTTCTGGGAGCAAATCTGTCTACCTTGGTGTTGCAGACATGTTTACTTCTCAGTTTCCCCCCCTGCAATAAAGCCAGAGCACATCATCCTGTGCAGTCTAAACAGCATGTTGCGGAGGCGGCAGACTTCACAGCGTGATGCTAAAACAGCATGACTACCGGGAGGCCTGCAGGCGGCCGTGCTTCATCGCAGATTGATCCCAAAGTCACCTGATCAGCAGCAGTCAATCAGCAGCCAGGAGCCCCCTCCATAAACCACCAACTGACCCACATTTTTACCGCTCCCCTACACCCTCCCGCGCCCCGACCAGGACCGCGTTTAATGACTTATACATGCGTATCAGTTGCACTACGCAATGTTTTCCATGCAAACCCTGTACGCCACATCCTAAGTGCCCCCCCATTCGATCCCACCACATGACTATCCATTTCTTTTCTCATACGCCAGTGACCACCAAATCATCCCCGACTTTCCTGATGTGGTTTGTCCAGCTCCAGACGTATGTGGGCCTTCTGTTTGACCAGAGACGAACCGCCCTCAAACACATTTCAGATGACCTTGTGACCTCTGAACACAACCGAGCGAAGGCCTCTGCGGCGAAGACGAAAGCTCTGCTTCATTTTCCGCGGTGATACAGCATCAGGTCAACACATTAACAAGACAGCATCGAAGAATATTGGCTTCATGTGCTCCTGTGCATATCTGCTTCAGAGTTTTCTTTATTCAGACCCTAAAGCAGGATTTAGCCTATACTTTTGCATTGTTTGACACTGTACCTACGGTATAGATGCATACCCTACACTGACGCGCACCTCCCTAGTAATGTAACTACATGTCAGGTGCACAGACCTCCTGTCTATTTCTGTAAGCTGAAACCATTTCCCTCAGTGGAAACAAAGCTTTTATTTACTTTGATTTCACAGATAAGAAACAATACATCGTGAAGATTATAAAGCCCCAACACAATACTGTTGTTACTCGAGTGTGATTTATCCTGGCTTCATATGAGCAGAGGAAAGTCTGCTAGATGCTAAGCTAATTTATGTAATGTAAAATATCATAGGCTTGTGCTAATAACGCTAGCAGGGTGTATTTGGATGGAAAGTGCTACTAGCAAAAGACACTTGTTTTGTCTGTGAACCTTGTGAGTAGGGCTGGTCGATACATTCTTATATTGCGTTATTTTCAGGCTATATCTGGATACACCACATATATCTCCATATTTTAAAATCTCATCAGTGCTAGGACTGGAAGACAAAATCAAACATAACAATATTTCTGACCAAATACCGTCTCTGATGCGACAAGGTTGTAAGGATGACTATTTTATATTACCAAAGTGAGATATGTGATCAATAATCATCAATAATGTAAATATAAACAGCTAAAAAGGTTAAGGTAAGCGTTTACACAAATAGAATAGTCTGGTATGTTGTAGGGCTGAGTGATACGGACAAAAATTCTTATCTTGGTATTTACAGGCTGGCTGGCAATATACGATATATATCTCAGTATTTTCTACGAGGAGTGTAAACACACATTAAACATGGCTTAATGGAGACAATTTCAAACACAAGTACACAAATCAGCTTCACTATAACTCACAGCATTCACAGACAAACACTTGTCTTTATCTGGACACATTTTCCCCACAAATACAACATGCTAACGTCATTAGCACAAGCCTGTGGCATTTTACATTGTATAAATTAGCCTAGCGGCTAGTGGACTTTTCCTCTACTCATATAAAGTCAGGGACAACAGCAACATTTAACAAAGGTATCATTACAAAGTTCGGCTCCATTACAACTCACAAGAATCACTGACAAAACAACTGTCTTATACTAAACATGGTTTCCAAACAAATACAACATGCTAACGTTATTAGCACAACCCTATGGCATTTTACATTGTATAAATTAGCCTAGCGACAGGCAGAGATTTCCTCTGCTCATATGAAGCCAGGATAAATCACACACAAGACTTAAAATACTATTCTGTTACCGTGACATGTAGTTGCATTTCTGGGGAGGTGCATGTCAGGTTACGGCTCTAAAAAGTGCTGGAGAACTTGTGAGTGAGAGAGTGGGGCGGAGCTGTGCGGAGAGTGTGAAAGAAGAGAGATGCACACTGGTATGCGTCATGTAAAGCAACTTGACCCAATATCGATAGAAACAGTGTCTAAATTTCTATCTTGCTTGAAAATATATCAATATATTGCACATAATGGCCTTATTGCCCAGCCCTAATATGTTGATACATTTACAACACTTTACTGTAATACAGCCTTTAAAAAGACGAAAAAAACATATCACGATACAAGTATATCCAAAATCTAAGACGATATATAGTCTCATATCTCGATAACCATATAATAACTTCATATTGCCCAGCCCTGCCTGTGAGGTATAATGGAGCCAAATTGTGTTTGATAATGTTGCTATTAAGCCATGTTTAATATGTGTTTAATGTGTGTTTTGAATCAACTAAACTTTACAGCAATTCACAGAAACTCCACCGCCACCTCGTGTTTTGGAGGTGTAACTGCAGAGTGACACAGACACACCACCGCACACATTTAAATGCTCACAATGGTGTAGGTCACTTGCGTAGGCCATGGCAAACAGGCTCTGCATAGAGCTGATGCACAATGATAAATTAGCCTGAACTTGTTTTGTCCAAAAACAGTCCAAAATACATAAATTATTCAATCTGAAATTACATAAAATAGAGCTGTGTGATATGGAAAAAATCAAATATCACAATGTTCTAAACTAAATACCTTGATATTGATATTGTGACTATATTGTAGGGTCAGGGTACAAAATTAGCACCAATCACAAGTACTGGTGAAATATGAGGCTGATGTGCTTCACTCACTAGCCACAAAACAAACGTGATCTACTGAGAGGTGGGTAAAATTTGAACATTCAGCAGCCATTTGGCCAAAAATGTTAATACAGCACCCTCTGTAGGGTCTACCACTTTCACTAAATATTTACACAACGACATTTTTGATAAATAATCATCAGTAATGTGGATATAATGATGGAGTGGGGGCCTGTGGCATGGGTAGTACAGGCGAATGCTATGGGAGGTGTCATTCATCGGGAGCATGAAAAAGACCATGAAAACAATAACAATTCTGTGTTGAAATCAGCAGGAGGAGAGCCAGTAATAGTTGCCTCTAAGCAGCCAGTGGCCGCTACCAACATCTCACGGAGGTTACATTGACTTACACTGTGATGCGTTCAAGCTCTGTTCAGTAAAAATGAGTATTCGGCGAAGGTGAATTATAAAGTTCTCATGATGTGTTCAGTGTAATCTTGTAAAATGTAGCTTTTGTTGAGAAACTTGAATAAATCCAGCTGTTTGAGGGAGAAATGTGTTTTTGTTTTCACAGCACTATAAAATAGATATTAAAGAAGACATTATGATGTATCATATATAGCGAAAAGGCTTTTAGCTTATTTTCTAAAGATGTTTTACATGTGAAAGATGGTAATATTAAAGGTTGTTTCAAAAATGTCTATTAGTTGAATTTGTGCTCATTCAAAGGTAGCGTAATGACGGACTGAATGACTTTAAAAGTGTTCATTTATTTTTTATAGTGATGATTTCTGTGATTCCCTAAACAAATAATAACAAGAAAACAACAATGACTCATCAAGGGCACCAAATGTGCTAGGGCTAGCACTGGTAAAAGCAAATAACAGAGCAGTGAGAACAATGTGGTAAATCCAGAAAACTATATCACTTTCCTGTGATCCAGCCTTTAAAACCAGGAGAACAGTCTGAGAAGATATCTAGTCAAATTATGATATCAATATAATATCAATATATCACCCAGCCTTAAAATAAAACAGAGAAAAGCAGTAAATCCTCACATTTGAGATGCTGGCAGTTTTGATCAGCCAATATAATACTTAATGCACCGCAGACTTATCATCACCTCCAAAATGATATGGCGAAGAACTAGCATTATTATTCCTTTGATGTAGGGATGTGCCATGTCATCACGTTCACGATAATGCCGGTTTATTTTTTAAAATCATATGAAAAAAATCATGTCATGATACTCTTAAATTAATATTCTTATTTAATTTTTACTAATTTGTCATATCGTCCAGAACATCGCTATCGCAAAAATACCCTGAAATATTATGATATTATTTTAGAGCCATATCACCCACCCCTAGTTTTGCCGTCTTGATGAACATAATTCCAATATTCACTCTTTTGTGACTCTGTTTTTGGTCTCCACCAGCTCCTGGGGGAAATATCTGTCTCTCCAGCTGCTAAACGCTCCTCTATGTTCAGCAGGTTGTCTCTAACTGCGTCTGTCTGCTGTTTGGCGCTGAGCAGGTCGTGTGCAGTGAGTTTTTGGAGCGTTTTCCACTGACAACAGCTGCCTGCTGCTGGAAACAATGTTGATTGAGAGCGGTGAGATTGATCCAAAATGTGGGCCAGAAAACCAAAACAATGAGCTGAAACGTCAGTGAGTGCATCTTTCATATCTAGTGTTTTTGTTCAGAGTGCACTGTCATGTCTATTTTGTCTGCTGTCTCTAATGATTAACTTTAAAATACTTTTTGCCGCAGTGCAGATGTTTGTGACGACTTTGTGAACCATATTTGAGCCATACTTGTGTAGAAAAACGTGCACGGTAACACAATTCAAATTCAAACAATATCATCCAGTTGCTTCAGTTTTAAATAAGAGTTCAGCAGAGCAGCTTGTGGTGCCTGTTAATACCATTTCATGACTATATTTCTATAAAAGGAGACACGCAGCATCAGTGTGTTGTTGCATGTCCACTCCTGCAGACAGCAGGGTGACTCTGGTCTTCCACAACGCCCAGCCTCCGGACAGTCTGACTGGGCAGGGCTGCTGGGGAAGTTCCCCTTTGTGGGCAACAGATTTATATGAAAAGAGGATGTTTGTCTCTCTGCACATCTACGTGTGTGTGTGTGTGTGTGTGTGTGTGAGTGTGTGAGTGTGTGTGAGTGAGTGTGTGTGTGTGTGTGTGTGTGAGTGAGTGTGTGTGATTGTGCGGTAGGTGCATGACACTGCTACATTTTAATGGCTTGTGGTGTTAACATAGAGCATCATTTAGCATGAAAACAGAAGGTGACACACAAACACACACGCCGCTGATTGCTGCATGTACAGTATGTGTGTGAACACGCAACGAGTGGGATCCAGTTTCACCAAAACAAATATCAAATTGTCCGACCACAGAGTCACTCTGTTGTTGCCTACGTGCACATTCTGGGCAACCAGACAACCAACTCTATTCTGATTCCCTGCTCTTTGTGAGCCTGTGAAACCCATCCCACCCCTGCGTCTCCCCCAGCTGCAGGCCTGCCTGTGCAGAGTCTTATCTGGGTGTTTCTCCCAGCAGATTTTTTTCAGATGCGCCAAAACCACGGTTTCATCCTCAGGTCCACCCTGAAACCACTGCCGGACAATAACATCGGCCATCGTGCCTCTAACACGCAGCCTCCCTCCTCTGACTTGACTCATCGACCCTTTAAAAACAACATGAGCACACAAAACACAAATACACTCCTGCTGTGAGACATCCTGTCTCTGAATCCCGCCAGCTCAGCGAGAGATTGAGTCACACCTGAAAATAGAGATGTCATTTTGCAATGAGGAATATCCACACACACACACACACACACACACACACACCCACCCACACCCATGCATGTGGAAATGTGTGTGGATAAGGAGTCGAGTGGCGGAAGAGCCAAAATAGTGTGGTCTCGGAGTTCTCAGGGATACCAGGCATATTTTCACTTGGACTGTGACTTTTACAGCTTTTTTCCTCCTAAAACACCCTAAACTGACAGCCAGATGTCATCTGTAGTGTGTGTGTGTGTGTGTGTGTGTGTGTGTGAGCGTCCACCATGCATGGCAGCAGGCCTGCAGTTGTGTATGTGTGTGTCCCTGTGTTACACCGGAGCAAAGTTGGGGAAAACCCCAGCAGCATTCCTGTAATTCCTCCCAGCACCACCCCTCGCAGGAAGAAACAGGGCCGGAATGGAAATTACAAAAAAAATAAAAAGAAGAAGAGGAAAGCTCGCCGTGTGACATATTCTGTGGTTTAGATTCAAACCCCCCCACCGCCACCACCCACCCCCTTAAAAATATTTCTCCTCACATTCTCCATCCCTTGTCCTCCTCTCTGCTCTTTCCCTCCTTGTCTCTTTCCCTCTCTTGTGCCACGTTGCCCTGCAGAAGCTTCGTCCCAGAGCAGCCGAGGGGTGAAGCTGCACTCTGCCCCGGACCTGAGACATTATGTAAGGTGATGGAGCCACACTCCTTCCTGTGTGTTACACTGACATACACAACACACACAGCACCTACACCCTGACACACAACAATCTAGTGCTCTCAGAGTGTGTGTTGGAGTGACGTATTGAAATATCACAATGACATCAGAGCAGATAATCAACATAAAGTTCATCATTGTATCCACAGCTGCACTTTGACTCATTACTGTGATGCTTAACTTCAAAATGAGCGTGCGTGCGTGCGTGTGTGTGTGTGTGTGTGTGTGTATGGGTGTGTGTGTCTTCATAACAAGCCTCCATGACACATAAACACTATATTTTATTAATCCTGTGCTTCCCAAATGGCCACTTTAATATCTTAGAGGTGTGTTGTTGTCAACATGACGTGATAAATGATGACACCGGGGATGTGCGTGTGTGCAGTCTGGATGCAGTGCACACAGTCGGGCCATGGCCTTGAGGACCCTCCACCTCCACCTCCAGCGGTTTCCAGCAGCTTCTGCGAGCCCATTCTGCGCGCACCAGAGCGGCTGAAGCTTCCGGTATGTGCGCAGGAGCCTGGTGCAACATGAGCTAGGTAAACAACAACAACAACACTCACAACAGCCCCCCCCTCCTCCGCCCCGGCGCTGCACTCACCTACATCGGCGTTGCAGAACGCCTGTTGCGGATGTACCGGAGCGCAGCTGCAAGCTTCCGCGAGCTCCTCCGCCCGCCACAGGACCAGCAGCGCGAGCGTGCAAAGGATGCCGTTAACGGACAACGGCATTTTCATAAACACTGATGCGACGGTTTTTCTTTCAGCCTCTTCGTGTGCTGCGCAGATGCGTCGCGGTGTAGATCCAGCGGCAGACAGCGGCGTCCCCCCTCCGCGTCCTTCTTCTCTAACCGACGGGTAAACAACACCGGGCGGTCTGCTCGCTCAACTCCGGTATAACGGTGACGTTAACGGTGGCTCCTGGAGGTGTCTTGGCTGGTGACTGCAGCTGTCTGTCTTTAGGGAGTGTTTTCGTTTCTAGGATCGAGGCGGTTTTATAAAGCAGCCCGTCCGGCTCCTCCCCCCTGCGGTAACTTTTGGCCCAGCAGGGGGCGCTGACGCCTCCGGCCGGAACAACCAGACATGCTGCTGCTGCTCCTCAAAGGTCTCTGATACTGAGATACATTCAATATACCACTGTTTCCATGCGGAAATGTTCTTTGTCTTATTTTATTTTACCACAATCTCATATTTAAGCATTTATAAGGACTATAAAGAATAAAATAAATGACAACATTTCAATAGTCGAGTCAATATTTATCTTTTGTGTACTAATTATTTGATAGTAAACTGCCTTTTTTCAGTCACAATGTCACCACTATCACTTGACTTTGACTGGGAGAGTGCAGTAATTAGAGCAAATGACAGCACAACCTGTTCCAGGCTAAGTCTGATACAATTTGAGGTTGTCCACCAGATATATCGCACCAACTCTAAACTCTCCAAAATCCTACTGCCATTGATGCTTGTAATAAACTAAGCACAAAAAGTAAGAAAATTTGTGTTTGGTAAACTATTTCGTTGTTGTAAGCATGTTGGCAATAACTCTTATACATTTGGAAAGCCTGTTTATTTCCCTTTTAACTGGTGCCACATTTGTAAGGAACATGCGTTTGTGGGATGAGCAGCAGAGCTGAGTATGTGGGTTGCGCCCATGAAAAATTTGTCAAATCTTCTCTGCCAATGCCAAACAGCTTTTTTTTTTGCTTTTGCTACTGACTCTTTTTTTCAGCTTCGGGTACCGCCAGGTGCTGACAATCAGGTGCCTGACTGGCGAGATATCGAGATGAAATTCTGCAACCAAATCTCCACAGTGTGGGACCCAACTCTGTCCTCCAAGATGACAACACTCGCCCCCATAGAGCAGGGTTTATCAGAGACTACCTCCAGAATTTGGGAGTGGAGAGGATGGAATGGCCTACTAGCACCCTGACCTTAACCCCATTGAACACTTGTGGGATCAGCTTGGCCGTGCTGTTCGTGCCAGAGTGACCAACACAGCCATGTTGGCTGACTTGCGACAAATGCTGGTTGGGATGCCAGAATGGGATGCCATCCCACAGCAGTGTGTGACCAGGCTGGTGACCAGCATGAGGAGGAGGTGCCAGGCTGTTGTGGCTGTGTACGGTTCTTCCACACACTACTGAGGCTCCTGTTTGTTAAATGAATAAATTGTTAAATTGTCAATATGTCTTGTTTCCTCAGACTTCAATATCCAATCCACCAAACAAGAGTCAACAGTAAAAAAAAAAAAAAGCTGTGGCATTGACAGAGAAGATTTGGCAATTTTTTTATGTGCACAACCCACATACTCAGCTCTGCTGCTCATCCCATAAATGCATGTCCCTTACAAATGCGGCACTATTCAAAAGGCAAATAAACAGGCTTTCCAATGGTATAAGATTCATTGCCAAAAAGCATTGTTACAACAAAGAAATTATCTACCAAACACAAATGTCCTTACTTTTTGTGCTTAGTTTAGATGTCACATGTCACCAGCAAATATGACACACATGTTTTGGTCTTGTTTCCGCCTTCAAGGGTACTGGACAGCTATTTTTAAACACCTTTCTGAGGCATTCAGCATAGTGTTGACACCGTGTGCAGACATAGTCATTTTCGGAGTAATTCCATGCCCCCAAATAATTAGGAAAACAACAAAAGACAGCGTTGCCTTTGCATCTCTACAAGAACATGGAGAAAATTAAGTATAGTCTGATAGGGTCATCTGGAAAATTTGAGAGTGTCCAGGGCCCTATGACTACATGAGCAAATTTAGGACATTTCAGAATAAATGAAATATTTACTGATGGTGCACACGTTGTTACTGAGATACATAAAATATACTACTGTTGAGAGCTTTCAGTACAAGGACTAGAACCAAATTTTCTACTTTGGCAAAGAATGGACATAACTAGAGTTTATAACCTCTTTTACAATGGGAGATTTAAAACATCTACAATATATTCAATAAAGATTTCTACTACTACTTACAGGTCAGACATTTTCAAATGACTTTCACCTGCTAGAGAAGTTTTTTTCTGGATCACAAAGGGCAAAAGCACTTTATATCAAAATTTTTTCTCTGAGATATTAAATTTGAATCTGGACTTGCATGGTTGAAGACATCTTGGTGCAACTTGCTCTCATCCAGAATTTCAATTTGCAGTAGATATAAAGAGTTACAATACAATATCCTACATTATCCTACATAACATTTACATATCACCACATATTTATAGTACTGTATAAAGCTGGAAGTTCACCAACTTTCAGGCACTATAGGTTACATTGCCTGTAAGAATGCAACTAAATTGAGTTATTCTAGAGGGCAGTAAGCACAAACATCAGTACAGCAACAGGTCAACAGGTGTCAGCAAATCCACTTTTATGTCTGCTTGGACACATCCCTGACTCTTTAACAACATAAGTAAGTAGTTCAATCACTTTTTATGCTTGCAAGGAATCAATCATGGTGAATTGGTTTGGAGATGACCCTCCCTCTGTTTCTGTGTGGGAATCTTTGGTCTCTGATGTACACTGATGGATGGACTTGTCTTTTTCTGCAGAGGTGGAAGAACAGGTGGAATCACTTGGACATAAAATGTAACATGAACTTACATGGATAAAAATTAGATAAATGTCCGTACTGGGGACAGCAGATATTAACCTGATCGACGCACACAATAATTACTTAACCTTACATCATTGTGCCTCTTTTTTTCTGTCTTCTGGACCAGTAATATTACGGTTTGTAAATCGGAAAAGTTTGAATTAAAAATATATTTATCTGTAGTACTGTTGTCCATGTGGGAAGGTTCTTTGTATTCTTTTATTCTACTCCCAGCATTAAAAGCACAATAAAGAATCAAAATAAATTACTAATATTTCAATGTGTGTAAAGAAATAAAAAGAAAATAATGTTAATGTTGGAAAATTACTTCCTCAAAATCAAAATAATAAGCTTTATTTCACATATTTAGTGTGTTTAATATATGCACCAATCCCCAAAGTGAATTCCTTGTGCGTGGAAATCTACTCTGTAATAAATCTGATTCTGATTATCCATCACAATTGTCTGTAATACTCATATCAGTCACAGGGACAATTTTAATGCATAATGTGTCATTTTTACTTTTGATATTATAAGTGCATTTTGCTGATAATACTTTAAAATACTTACATTTGCTCCTACCTTTCAGATAGGGGTTTCTGTGTGTCTCTTTCAGCCCTGGAACTGCTGCTCTTCCCCGTGGTGTACCCCAAGGCGCTGTCTTAGGTCCTGTATTATTTAATTCATACATACTTCCGCTTGGTTAAATTATTAGCCAGTGCTCAGGTATATCATATCACTGTTATGCTGACAACATTCAACTGTATGTCTCTTTAAAGACAAACTTGCTGTCCTTCAGAACTGTTTGATTGCCATCAAGGCCTGGACTGTCAAACAACTACTTACAATTTAACACAAGACAAGACGGAGGTCAACCCACATCACTCCCATTTTACTTTCTTTACACTGGCTTCCCATCAGGTTCAGGATTCAATTCAAGACATGCGTTCTCTCATATGGAGCCCTCCACGGTCAGGTACCTGAATACGTCAGTGATCTCCTCCATCCATGTATTGTCAGTAGGTCCCTTAAGTCTTCTGACCAGGACCTACTGGTAGTCCCCCACTCCAGACTCGAACAAAAGGTGATGTGTCTTTTAAGTAGTGGCTATCTTCCATTAGGTTTATAGTCTGCAGTCTCCTTAGAAAATTAAAAAAAAAAACAAAACAACTTAAGACCCTACTTTTCATAATGGTCTTTGTACCACCCTACATTGTCCAGTGCTTGTTTCCTGGTGCGTTTCTCTTTGCTCTTTGTGTTGCTCTTTTTTTTTACTTTCTTTTTGTTGCCTTGTTTTATTTGTTATGCCTGTTTTTATAGATTACATGTCCCATTGTTTGATTTCTTGATTGTAGTTTGCAAAGCACTTTGTGAATTTCATTCCTGTTAAAAGGTGCTGTATAAAATATGTTACTATTCTTACTTTTACTCAGGTAAATGCATTACTTCTACTTGAGATGGAGTGATTTTACACCATGGTAGTGGCACTTTTACTAAAGTAAAGGATCTTGGTATTTCTTCCACCACTGTGTGTCTGGGTGCTGCTGAGACGACACAAAAAAAACCCCAACACTTCTTCAAATATTTGTGTGGTTTTATTCCAGCTTATACTGAGGATTGTGACACGAGTCTGAGTTTACACACAGCGACATGATCCAACGGGTAAACCTTTCAGATAAATCATGCAACCAGGTCGTACATCTACCTCTACTGTAGCAGAAGAGGGCAGTGTCCTCCACTTTAATCACACAAACTTCCACATACACACATACATACACTCACACTCACACACACACACACACACACACACACACACACACACTGATGACCGTTTCAGAGTTTTAACCCATGCATAGAAGTATTTCTCTGGTATCACAGTGAAGCCAATACTGGTTTAAAGAAAGTCAAATCCAGCAGCGTTGTTGCTCCTGTCGCTTTGTAGAAGGCACAGATTGTAAGAGAGCAGGAGCCGACACTGATTAAAAGCACTGAAACACAAACAAATGGCGAATGAAAACAACTACAGACGAGCCAGATCCTGACGGACAGACTAACGAGAGGTTTTATCTGGCAAAGTGATGTGCTGTTCCTGAGAGGAGATCATTTGGTGTCTCTACAGGAGAACACAGTGCCCCTTGTACCTGTTTAAAGTAAGACAGAAATAATTTGAAATAAAGAAACAGATAACAAAAAAAGAGACATGACGGATCAAAAATCACCCCACTGATAAGCACCGATTTGATGACGTAGAAGAGAAGAGCATTTCATGGTGACTAATAATTAGAAAACTTATGACATAAACACACATGTATTCGGTTTTGTGTGGTGAAATGTCAATCAGCCCTCTGAGCCTCAGAGGCCTTTGTTGAAGTAGACACATTGTACAGCGTCTCCATACTGAGACCTGATGGAGTCTCTCAGCTCGGGCTCCAGCTTCGACACGGCCATGGAGCTGATACAGACGGACAGAGGGAGGTTTTAGGAGGAAGGAGGGAAAAGAGAAAAAGAAACATGGTGAGTTAGTTTGATTAAACAAGCTAATGCTGGTTTGTTTACAGACTAAGCTTCTCTGAAAAATCACTAATGACAACACTAATGGATTATTATTAATGTGCACCTCCTCCTGTACTGCCTTAATATGCACATTCAGCACATCCAATGCATCAAAACATTGTTTTCTAGTTGGAGCCGCGCCTCGTTTTCAAACTGTATGGTTTGACTAAAATGAACAATGACAGCAATATAGTCCACGATGAGCAGCGCTAAAATCAACCTGCGTAGTTGTCCCTCCATTGTGACATTAGAAAGTGTCACATTTATCTTACAAGTGTACTCTTCTTCAGCGTTTGGTTTACTTCCTGGATTTTTCCCACATGGAAATTCTGACCAATCAAGAGCAGCTTTCTCACACAAGGCATTTGATCTGGTCTGTTTGTAAATGCTGCCGTGAGAACATGAACCAACTCTAGGCAATTATACAACTTTGTGACAAAATTAGTCCCTGATTCAGACCAAAGCGAGACAACTCTAGGTCTGAAAGCATCCTCATTGTATGACTCGTCAAAAAAATTCTGTTTTTCCTGTTCATTCTGTTTCTATGGTTCATGTCCTGCTGCTGTGACTTGGATGGATAAATAAATTAATAAATGAGTATTAATTATTTTTAACATAGTACACTTTCTACAACCCTTCGTAAAACTGTAATTTTGTTATATTTTCAAACCAAATTCTGGCACCCCATCGGCTCATTTTCTCCATATGCATTACTGTCAGTACATATTAAGAAAACTGTCAGTGGTCAGGTTGCATTGTGGGTAATGTAGGCTCCAGATTTTGATAAAAAAGAAGGATGTGTGGAATAAAAACAGACGATATCTTTGGTTCTGCTGCATAAATTCTGATCATTTGTTAACTGTTCATCCTGAGTCTGACACTAACAACGTTCCCATCAATGTATTTTTATGCACATTTTGAAGTTAACGTTATTAAAGCTGTACAGAAACTGCAAAATTCAGTAAAAGTCAATTGTGCTTGAGGTAGTTTTTGGAATTGTCGAAAAAGAGTTGATGCAAGAAACAGGATATGGAAATGCACTGACTGAGCATTTGAGTGACATCAGTGCGCTCAGGGTCCAGGCTGTGTTCAGCCCGACAAAACAGTTGAGTGAGTTGAGCACCCTGTTGTGTTACGCAAGTGCACTGCCCTTTAATGCAGGGCTTTACTGGCATGGGAAACATACGTTCACATTGCCAGTTCAAGTGTGAAATAAAGACAAACACTGTATTTACGGACTGCAGTGTTCACAGCTCCACCTTTTAGTACCAGATCTGTGTGCTAGGTACCCCAACAGAGGGGGGACCAAAAATGGGGACGGTACAGAACGGTTCCTTTTGGTACCATCCACAACTTTTCGACTCGGTGGAAATGGGGCTTAAATCAGTGGACTACTCTTAAAGCTACATGTGTCAGCAGGTGAGAGTACAGAAAACAGGTTTGTTACCATCGCTGAGGGAACAGGGAGCAGGCAGCAGGAACCATGAAGATCAAACTTTAAAAAAAAAAAAAAACAAATAAAAGGAAAAAAGTTATTTTTTACCACGACAAAAACCCTCCTGAGAACATTAACATTTCTGTGACCCCTCTCTACTTACAACCCTCCCACCAACATCACTTGAATTGGTCCGTGGAGATACGTGATTCTCTGTGAAAAGACAAACAGAGTTCGATGAGTGATGCTCACTTAAGCAGGAGGAAGAGGAGGAGGAGGAGGAGGAGGTGATGAAAGTCTAACCTGCATGAACTTGTATTTTTCCAGCCGCTGCATGATGATGGGGAGGATGACTGACAGACAGAGGAGACGAAAGGTTAAGAGAGGAAGAGGATAACTTGAGGAACTCAATATAATATTTATAAGATGAAACTTGTGTGCATACTCATTCCTGGCGCAGCCATCGTGATCCGAGAGATGACCACCTGAGTGATGCCTTTCACCGCTGCTCTCTATAGGTGCAGAAAAAACAAGATTCAAAGACCCTTAATGAATGAGAAAGGAAAACTACTGTGCTTTTATTTTGAAATAAACCAATCACCAAAGTGTCTGGAGTACTGACCGTAGAGTGGCCCAGTTTGTTGCCATTTTCATCTGAGACAGCAATGCCACTCAGAATTTCCCTGGAAAGACACAGAGACAAAATGAAGATGAAGTGAAATGAAAGAGAAACAAAATGGGAAACTTTGTGGTTTCTGATCAAACACTCCGCGCTGCGACACATGTCAGTTGTAAACAGTCTGTAAAACCACAAAGAGGCATCTTAAGTGAACCTTAAGTGTTTACAAATAAACTAAAACGGGGATGTTTAAAGGAAAGACTAAGTTAATGTAAAAGGTACGTTACTAAAACAAAAAAAAAGGGCAATTCCTGAAGTAGTGTTACAGAGAACATACAACAGTATTTAAACCACGCTACAGGTTGCTTTAAGGCAGATTTAAATTGATTTAAATGTATCTGAATGATTCATCTCTTCAACAGCAGAAAACAAAGACATGAATGAAGAGAAACAGTATTTCAGCATCCATGGAGTCTTTGTTGTTCTTCAATACTTCAGGTAAAGCAGCAATGTCCTTTGTATATTATGTTATAGTATAGTTTTCTGGACTGAGCTAGATGCCACTACTGGGTGCTGGACAGAAGAACAAATACAAAAACACAAAAATAGGTCAGTACACCAGAAACTGCTCCTTTTGGAAGTTTTAACCCTATCACCACATGTGACGTCTTGGGCACCAGCCCTTCAGACATGAATGAGACACACCTCTATATATATATATAACCGATGATGGTCGCTCAACAGATCATGTGATAACACGTGTAGCTATACAGAAACACACTGCAATACCAGTACAAAATTACACCACGGGAATACAATACATTTACAAAAATATATTTACAAAAAATATGTTTATAACAAATATGTTTACATCTGCAAAAAATATATTTACAAAAAGGCCAGCAGTGTACGACTCTACTACTCTAGGCACTGCTGGCCTTTTTGTAAATATATTTTTTGTAAATGTATTTTTGTAAACATATTTTTAAAAATGTAATTCTTATAAATATATTTTTGTAAATGTATTTTTTGTCAATATATTTTCTGCAAATGTATTTTTTTGTAATATACTTTTTGTAAATTTATTTTCTTAAATGTATTTTTTTGTTAATGTATTTCTTGTAAAAAAAATTTTTTGTAAATATATTGTGTAAATGTATATTTTTGTAAATTTTTTTAAATGTATTTCTTGTAAATATATTTTATGTAAATATATTATTTGTAAACATATCTTTAATAAATAATTTTTTTGTAAATATATTTTCTGCAAATGTATTTTTTGTAAATATACTTTTTGTAAATGTATTTCTTGTGAATGTATTTTTGTAAATTATTGTATCCCAGTGATGTAATCTTGTACTGGTTTTGCAGGGTGTTGTACTTACTAAGTTTCTGTATAGCTACATGTGTTATCACATGATGTGTTGGGCGACCACCATTGGTTGTATATATAGAGGTGTGTCTCCTTATCTTGTTCATGTCTGATAAAGGGCTGCTGCCCGAAACGTCACGTGTGGTGATATGATTAACATTTCCAAAAGGAGCAGTTTCTGGTGTGCTGACCTGTTTTTGTATTTATGATATTAGATAGCTAAAAAGCTGTATTAAGTGCTGAACACTTCTCTGTTTAGCTGTGAGAGTATAATAGGTGGACAGCAGCAGCCTGTGCTGTACAGGGTGGTAGGAAATACTTAGGAAAAGTCAGAAATTAGGATTCATCCTCTGGGAACCATGAATGTCTGAGAGACAGTGAAACAGCTCATTCTGACCCACCAAAAACAACCTATATTGACCTCTAACTTCATTTTATCCTTTTTTGAGACGTTCTATAAACTTGATTACAGCTGTAAAAAAAGGACAAAATACTGTCTTGTTATGAAACGTCTTATCCATATTAGGATCTTAACACAGAAAATGTAAAAGAGATTGATTGCAGTGCATGATGAGAATATCTGATCTGAGAAAGGCACTTTGATTTCAGCACATCTCAACATTCTAATGCACACCCCCCCACCTCCACATGTATTTTGTAAGCAGTAACACAGTAGGACTTACTGTTGCCTCATCATAGGAATGTTAACACAGTTAGCTGCAGCCACCGCTGCAAAAGGGACCCAGCGCGCTACAAGAGGAGGAGCTCTCTGCAGGAGAGAGTGAAGACAAGGAAAGGTCAGGTGTTACATCACTATGATTTTTACTTTATGATCATCAGCTTTATTTTCTTATTTTACAGAAAGCAGACACTTTCTTGTGTTGGTTTTGTAACCAGCAGTTATCAAAACCCAGAATAAGTATTTATTAAAGTTTCCAGGTTGAAAGTCAGCTTTTACTACAATAAAAGTATTTAACAGGAAAGGTATTTTTATGTGGAAAAAAAAAATGCCTTCCAGTATTTTATACATCTCAGACTAAAACTAGGCAACACCTCATTTTAAAAGTGTTCTCCTGCTGCTGCTGCTAACATGAGACAGGAAACACGTCTGGCTCAACTGTTGTTTCACATTATCCAGACGAGGCTGGTGACAAATTAAACATGAAGAATAACTCATTGAGCACACAAATCTCTCTGTCACTCAGTGCTGTATAATAATAATAATAATAATAACAATAATAATTGTGCCTGTGTGTGTTTGTACCTTTGTGTAGAGGTTGAGTCCGACTGCTGTGGCTAATGCTGTGCTGGTTGCTGTGAAGTAGGCGACTCCAATCTGCCTGAGAGAGACAACAAAAGCCTTTTTAGGACATGGAATATATAACACTGCCAGATTCATCCATCTGTTACACTGATGGCTTTTTGTCATTCTGATGGAGGTGATGGCACCTGATGTTGAACTACTAGTGATGGATTTAAAGACTTATTTTCCAGTGGAGCCTTAAATAATGACGCTTGATGCTTCTACTAAAATTTAATCCACTGGTACATTTTCTCAAATTTCAACACAGTGCACAAGTTTTGAATGACAAGACGCTAACTTCGTAAGACACAAGTCAAGTCGCTAAGCCCCGCCCCTTTGTGATGGCCAAACAAGCTGTTGGAGTAAGCATGGAGCCCACACTGTAACTAACTGCACTCCCTGAAGAAATATGATCATATTTTTGGAACAATGAAAGCGTGATTCCAGAGAGAAGCAGACAGGGGGGTCTATAGTCTGTGTTTGAAGGATATATCCAGGATGTCAAACTGACTCAGCAGCAACAACAGGTTAAAAAGACAAAGATAGTTAGAAGCTAAAGCCGAACTATAGGCTACAGATCACAGTGTAAAAGTGAACCACCACATCACTGCTGATCACCACACAAGACAATGAATATAAAGGGAAACTTTGCTGATATTGAACCAGCTGTGTGGCATCACAGTGTG
Source organism: Epinephelus fuscoguttatus (assembly GCF_011397635.1). Classification (NCBI taxonomy): domain Eukaryota; kingdom Metazoa; phylum Chordata; class Actinopteri; order Perciformes; family Serranidae; genus Epinephelus; species Epinephelus fuscoguttatus. Next base: position 28,097,507 of record NC_064771.1, read on the forward strand.
TTTGGCTTCCCCCCCGTGCTGCTGCTAGCACCCAGATGGGCAGGGATCTCCAGGGGAAGTCAAACAGCGTTCATGTGATGACACACAGCTGGTTGAATATGAGCAAAGTTTCCCTGCTTCCCTTCACTGGTTCCTGTACAGCAGGGTCGGTCTTTGTTTCACTGTTATAATCATTAAAAAGCAAAAGCAGCATGTGTATACATTCAGTAGGCTATATCTTCAGTAGCTAGCTAGCTAACCCTACACTTTTCAGGGTCTGATTTTGGAACAGGGAAGAAACGTTTATCTTTCTCCAACCTCTCCAGGTAACGAGTATCATTAATACACGACGTGCCCCAGAAATTTTAGGTACATCTTAGGTAGCTCTTATGACACTGATGTTTGTTAAAGTGTTTGGTTTTCAGATTAGTTTGATTTGAATTAGTTATCTGATGCCATAAAAAGGAGGTTTCACGTCATGATTGACAGCTACGTGAGTCAATCAGAGTGCTCAAGAGCTATTGTGCTGCTCCTGATTGGTTGGATGAGAGTATGGGTGGAAATGCTGCTGTGCAGACTCTGGCTCCAAATGACATCACCAGCAAAAGATGGCTGCGCCTGTATGGGGGATATTTTGGCTTCATTTTTGTACAGTCATAATTTAACCTTGCGCTGCTGTTGCCTTTATGTTAATGTGGCAGCGTTAAATTCAGACTTGTTGGAAGATATGTGGAAATGTTATTATGTCCGACCCAGGAAGAATTGCTGTTCTAACGTTCAAGTGAAGTGAATCGGAAACTTCTTCAGCTTGTCAAATTGCCATCAGATTTACAAGATCTAGAAGAGTTTGGAGACACAACACATCGGTTCCTTTAAACAGTCCACTGATAGCTCACAGTGAATTCTTACTTGGGAGTGATGGTGGAGGCAGCGTTACGGTTTGTGTAGTTGACCAGAGCGTTGAAGGACTGATTGACCCACTGCCAGAACACCACCGCAGGAACTGTCCTAGAAAACAGACAGTTATGAAACTCTAAAGCTGTCCTCTGTGAAACTGTAGTCATGTAGTAAGAAGCAGCTCATCCTGGTTGCTCTCCCGCACCTGTAGAACTGCAGCATGGCGCCGGTGATGGCCATGCCCCCAGGGACCTGGAAGGACATGCGGCCGATAAGGTTCATGCGGTCTCCAGTGTCTGGGTGGAAGGCTGAGTCGTACAGCTTCTTAGCGTAGTAGAGCTGCTCCTCTGTGGTGCCGGGAGGGATGGATCCTGCCCTGCAGAGGGCCACAAACACACCGACACGTTTTCACACCGTCAACTAGATTCTTCTTGTTGAAACTTGCAGATGGCGGTTAAAAAGCAGACACCGGGGAATGAGCCATCAGGGGAATATACCCCACCCAAAAATGGATTTCACAAGCTGTGTGTCTTATCTGTTCTGCTGCCTGATATATGACACTTCATTTAAACTCATTTAATCTTTAAAAATCTGGACTGAATTAAAAAGTTTTGGATATGGTTTATACATGCAGATAATATACGTATAAATCAAAATATAGACTTATTTAAAGGTATAGTTTGGATGTTTTAAGTGGGGTTGTCCGTTGTCTTACCTGCAGCTCTCTACTAAAGCTTTGGCCTCGTCCAAGCGTGCGTCAGATAAGAGCGCCGTCGTGCAGTCTGTGATGTTGAAGAAGTGCTTCAGTCGGCCCATGAACGTAGACTGATCCCATCGTGGGGCGTCGATGTCGAATGAGCTCAGAGCCATTGCGGTTGTTAAAAAGCGGTTCCAATTTAATGCATTAAAAAGTTAAAGTCTGTGGAGAAGCTCCGTTTACGCTGCAGGAGGTTCCTCAGCAGCTGCAGTCACAACCTGCAGACAGAGAGAGGATAAAAATGTAATAATATAAATGTGCTGTTGAGAATAAAGAAAGCATAGGAGACTGACCAGGCTGGAACTGCAGTAACTCATTCATAGTTAATGAATGAATTACATGCATGTCTCTTGTCTGTTTGACACAATGGGTTCTTTTTTAAAGTCAAACCAGAAAGACCTGATTTAAGCTGATGTAATATTAACAGGTTTTTAGCTCAGTGGGTCAGAGAAGGACAGACGACCTTTGAACTCACATTGAGAGAAAATGAATCGGCAACTTTTTAAACAATTGATAAATAACTTATCAATTCTCAAGCAAAAATATTACTTATTATCTAGTCCCAGCTTCTCCAAACCGATGATCTGATTTTTTTCTTATGCTGAGGAAAGCCCAGGGCTGAAATGTGTCTGTGTCCTTCTGCTGCTGACACGTAAAAGTGTTAGGTACTTTTTTGTGAGTAACTGACGACTTAATTTGCTAATTTTTTTCACTTTTCTTCATCAAGTTTGACTGTAACCTGAATATCTTTGGATTTTAGTTATCCCTGTTTACATGAAGACGCAAAAATGGCTGCTTTTTGCGGCAATTAGCATGCCAGGCCAGTAGGTGGCGATGCACCATATGTCAAACACCATAGAAGAACGTTCTGCGCAAGCACAGTGATTTGTTTTCCTCTTGGCGCTAGTGATAAAAACAATGATAAACTACATTTTAACCTTATGTAGCAGCTGCTATGCACTTATTAAAATTGGGCACAGCAGACGTCTTTGTTTGCCGATGTAGCGGTGATGTTGATGCAGCAGTGCTAAGTTCATTTGTAAGCTCGTAAGTAGTCCCAAAAGTGCTAACAAAACGTAAACAACCTGTTCCACAGAAACAGATATTTTTTAAAAACTTTCACTTTGGAAGCCGTTTTTGAAAATCTCAGTTTTGGCCGAGAAAAACTCCGGTTACGTATAAATGATAGGAGCAAACGCAAAGATAAATACCAAGAAATATACAGAAGCGTATAAACAGGCCCTTAAGTATTTTTATTTTATCAGCGACTCAACACTCAAAATAAAAATCTAAACACCACTGAATTTAAAGCATTGAAATATTTTTAGTTGAAAATCATGTATCTTTTTTTAATGATTAACATAAAATTTCTTAATTTGAACTTCCAAAAGTTTCAAAAGCTTTAATTTTTTTAATGTTCAAAAATTCAGATCCAAAAATTCAAGTTTCAAAATTTAAATAAAATAAAAATAAAAAACAAAAAACAAAAAAATCGATCAGTCAAATTCAGATGTAACATTTCAAGTTGAAAAAATTCCAGAAGATCAGGTTTTGACCACATTTTCTAATTTTTATTTTTCTGAAGTTCATTGAACAACATTTTGAACAATGAAAAAATAAATCAAATTCAACTTTTGATATTACAAATTAAGAAATGTCATGCTTTCAAAATAGTAAATTCAGAACAAATAAATTCAGATATATGGTTTTTTAAAGTAAAACATTTCAATGCTTTTAATTTGGTGGTGTTTAAATGTCAAAATGATGTATTCAGTGGCCGTTAAAAGTCAAATACTTGTGTCTCCTATTTGTTTTTTAGTTTTCTAGAGCTGCAGCAATTTGTCATTTACTTCAGAAAAAAAATCACCAACTATTTTGATGACTGATTAATTATCTCAGGTATTTTTGTCTTATATGATAGTCAATGAAATTTTTTTTATTTTTATTTATTTATTTTACATTTTTTAGACTAAGTGACGGCAGATTAAACAATAATGAAAATAGCTGTGACCCTAAATTATCCATGTTGGTACTGAACCTCAGCGAGTCTGCGGTACTAACCCACTCTCGACCCTGTGAGAGTGGTCTTTGAGATATTGTGTGCACCGCACTGAGCTGTAGTTTTTCGGCTCTCCCCTCCCAGGCTGTTGGACTTGCTGCCAACATGTGCCCTTGGGATCAAACCCCAAACAACCCTGAACAAACACAAACTCTTGTTTCTCCCTAAAAAATTCTCATGGGCCTAACTTCCACTAGAAATCATTGACCACCTCCTGGTAAATGGTTCCATGGGCTGTAATTTTGGGTTTTTGCAGCTGCAGCATTCTGCCTCTTATTACACAACCAGAGGAACCAGAACCTGCTGATCTCAGCTTAAACTATCCAAACACCCCGCTGTGCATCTTCACATTACATTACTAATCATTTACTGTAGGTGCTCAGTGAAATCTCACAACAGAAACCTGCCATATGTGGTTTAATCTTTGGTAGATAAAGGGCGTATGAGGAGAGGAGCGTATCAGTGCTATCTGAAGGCTCAGCCTGGCTGGAACTGGATCGTCTCTGCTGCTGTTTGTTTAGAAAGTAGGGTAAAGGCCCGCAGAACGTTGTGGGGGACACTGAACATGAGCCAATGTCAACGCGGCCCTACATCCCTCGACATAATAAGAGTATTAATACAAAGACCTGAACTCACAGAATGGGCCTGCAACTAATAATTATTTCAGTATTGATTAATCTGCCCATTATTTTCTCCATTAAATGAATAATAATTTGTCAATAAAATGAAACATGCTTGCTGTAATTCCCCAGAACCCAAGGTAACGTCTTCAAATGGCATGTTTTATCCAACTGACAGTCCAAAAATCCAAAGATATTCAGTTTATTATCATGTATGACAAAGAAAAGCATCAAGTTATCACATTTAAGAAGCATAAAACCAGCAAATGTTTGCCTTTTATTGGGTTAAAAAATTATTAAATCAATTATTCGATTACTAAAATAGTTGCCAATCAATTTTCTGTCAATCAACTAACCAATTAATCAACTAAGCGTTGTAGCTCCAAACACACTGGACAAGTTATTTTCATGATCAGCTCACCTATGACTAATCGCACCATCACGATTAGTCGTTTAATTGTCAACTATTGAATTAATCTCCAATTAATTTAATTGATTCAGTCAAGAAAGAAGAAAATCAAGTAAAAAATTCTCTAATTTTTGCTGTTTAATTAGAATATCTTCTGGTTTCTTTACTCCTCTATTACAGTAAACTGGATATTTTTTTGGTTGTGGACAAAACAAGACATTGAGGATGACATTTGGGCTTTGGGAAACAGAGATCTTTTGACATTTTATAGACCAAACAAGTAATTGATTATTTGAGAAAATAAACGACGATGAAAATAATTATTAATTGCAGCCCTGATAATTAATTGTTTACCCTATAAAAAGTTTGTAAGGAATAATGGGGTGTCTGTTGCTCAGAAGTAGAGTGGGTCGTCCACTAATCGGAAGATCAGCGGTTCGATCCCTGGCTGCTCCAGTCAGCAGGTGGCACCTTGCATTGTAGCCTCGGCCACCAGTGTGTGAATGTGTGTGTGAATGGGTGAATGAGACGTAGTGCAAAAGTGCATTGAGTAGCCAGAAGACTAGAAAGGTGCTATATTATTACAGTCTATTCACCCTTTACCATAATTTTCCAGAGCCCAAAACTGCAGCTGCACAGTTGCTTGTTTTGTCCAACGGTCAAAAACCAAAAGATATTATGTTAATAATTACATAAAAACAGCGAGAAGCTTAAAACGTTTCACATTTTAAAAGCTGGAACCGCTAAATGTTTGATAAATGACTTCAGAGAAGAGTCACCTGTCATAAAATTAGTAGCCGATTCATTTTGTGGACTGTTGGCTAGGTGTTTCAGCACGAAAACATATCCGGAAAAAAAAACTAACTGAATAAACCTTAAGCATTTTCACTGATATAGTTGTACAGTTTGCGACACTTTGTTGTCCACAGATCAAGAAACTTGTGTAGCCTATGCATAATAAACCATTTTCAATCAATTTATAATCACACAAACACCTTAAATGTGAATATTTGCTAGATTTTTTCCACCTTCTTTAATAATAAATAGAATTTCTGAATGAATAACGACAGCTGCGACGATTCGTCAATCTACAGAAAATGTGTTTTGATGATAAATTCATCATTTCAAGTCATTTTTTAAGCAGAAATACCAAACATTCTCTGGTTTTCACTTCTTAAACATGAGGATTTCGTATTTTAATTCAACATATATGACAGTCATATTAACATCTTAATGTTCTGGATTGTTGGTCGGACAAAACAAGCAAAGCGAGGGGAAATACTTGTTAGATGTAGCTCTCGCAATATCAGAATATTTGGCTTTTGGAAACAGCAATGGACAGCTTTCATTACTCTGTGATGTTATTACATATTCTTGACAAACCCCTGAAGATATTTTTATTGTAATTTTTCAACTCTGTTTCTTTTATATGTAAATAAACTGGTTTCTGGTGTTATAGATCAAATGATTAATCGATCCTGAGCCTAGAGAAAACCTTGAAGTCGCTGCTAAAGACCCACCTCTTCTTGCTGACATACATTTGAGCTTGATATCTTAGTTGACTCCATCCTCTCTATTGTGCTGTTTGTTCTCTACTAACCTTATTGTTTTCCATTGTGGTTTGCTTCTGTGTTCATCTGTTTTGGTAGTCTGTGTTCTACAAATAAAGTTTGGCTTGACTTGAGGAGAATGGCAGTAATTGAAGGCAGGAGATTGTAAATCTAGGACATGAACAGGGCTTGCAGTCTGACAATGAAGTCTGAGATCAGTCTTGAGAAACTGGATCTGCAGGCCAGAGCACAGCCAGCAGCTGAATACATCTGGATAACTATCTACCTAAAACACAACAGTATGTGCAGGTTAAAGCTCGTGCATGCACCACGTGTTAAATCACACATACAGCTCCTCTGACAGAGGCATAACCCTGATGTGCGTACAGAAAGGTTAGTCTTGTGACATGTCTACCGACCAAACTGTTGTGAAAAGAGTTAAGACATGTAAGTCGGAGCTCAGAGTGATGCAACTCATAACTCAAGTTACCAGCTGACCTCTGCAGGAAGCAACATAACCCAACAACACAACGAGCCGTAACATCGACACAGGAGCTGCAATCTTTAGAGGCAAAACCAGAAAACATACCTTAATGAAATCCCTCCTGGGCCGCCTTTCAGAGCAACCTGACAGGTAATCAAATGTGCTCGTGTGGCATAGTAAAGACATGTGCACGTGGCATGCCCTCCTCCAATCACGGATCGGGGCAGCTCCCTACGTGAAAACCGGCGAACGCCGAGCTATGGTGTTAGCTGAGTTTACAGCGGCTTTTCAACTGTTGTGTTAACTAGCTAGCTAATTACGTTACCTTTTAAAAAAAAAAAATAAATAAAAATGACGTGTTGTTCAGCGTCTCGTGCAAACATGAAACGCATTAACACGAAGTTATTTATTTTAACGTCTGTAAGCAAAACCCGTCCACAGAATAAAACATTGGGAACTATTCCTGTCTGTATTTGACATATTTAGCTGTTAGCAGCTAAGTTAGCTAGCCACTCGCCCGCCATGTTTGGGGCTGTCCTCGAGCTGCGTACGTAACTGTGCGTCTGACGTCACCCCCCTTAGTAACCCTCTGCGGCGTCTCCAGGAGAGAAGGCAACAAGATGGTGAGTTTAATTTGTCGTATAATAATTAGCTATTAACCGCTAACATCACGTAAACATGTGAACATATTCGCATTAAGTAGCGCTAGCTTTAGTATATTTGAGATATAATGGCCGCCGCTGTTAGCGACTCGCCGAGAAAAACATTCAACTGCAAAAGCTGCCTTGTTGCTTCGTTCAGTTATCAGGGGAGATTAGCTTAGCACGTTAGCTACACTTAGCTCCCGTTTGCGTGCCGTTAACTAGCCCTGCGTTCAAACAACCAGCCCGCAAGGCACAGAAAAATAAACAAGGATGATGATGTGACGAGCTGCTAACGGGACGTGTCGTTGTCCTCACACACCGGTACCGTTAGATGGGTGTTTGCCCATCTCCATCAGCCACAATGGGGAGTAGAGTTGCACTTGCACGGCCTGTAAAAAGAGATGCATCTGTACAATGGTGGTCAGCTGCCACAGTGCTCCCCCTGTCCCCCTGGCAAAGTAACATCAAATGGCTGCTTTTCACTGATTGTTGCAGGGATTGCTGTCCATCCTGCGCAAGCTAAAGAGCACACCAGACCAGGAGGTGAGGATACTGCTGCTGGGTCTGGACAACGGCGGGAAGACCACCCTGCTCAAACAGCTGGCATCTGAGGACATCAGCCACATCACCCCCACACAGGTATGGACGGAGGTCTCATAGGTGCACCACCTGTTATTGGAGCAAACAGACACAATACAACAAGGATGTGTGAATTTTTAGCGTCAGGAATTACATGTGTTTCCCTTTTTTAACCCACTTCATGTTTTCTGTTCTCTGCAGGGATTCAACATCAAGAGCGTCCAGTCTCAGGGTTTTAAACTGAATGTTTGGGACATTGGGGGTCAGAGGAAGATCAGGCCGTACTGGAGAAACTATTTTGAAAACACTGACGTGCTGGTGAGTGGATTTTTCTTAAAAAAAGGTTTACATTCCTGTTTTGATACATTCATCCTTGGTGTGGTCACACATGCACCGAGGACCTGCTGCACATGCTCACAAGGAAAACTTCCCTTTGTTTCAGATTTATGTCATTGACAGCGCTGACAGAAAGAGATTCGAGGAGACGGGACAGGTATGTACACTGCGTGTTAGTTTGTGTCAGTGTGGACTGTGCCTTTACTGCGATACTTTACGGTTACACCTAATGATTATTTTCATTTTCTATTCATCTGGAGATTGTTTTCTTAATAAATTTGATTAATCATTCTATCTACACAGTGTTGCTAAATAGACAAAAAAATCTCCATCACATTTCCTTGGAGCTTTATTTTGTCCAACTAACCCAAAAACATTGATTTCATTCAGCATTTACTATCATAGGAGGCAAAGAAAACCAGAAAACAGCTGCTATTGATAAGTGAAAACCAATGGCATCTCTGGACTTGTTAAATAAATAAATAACTTAAAGGTCCAGTGTGTAGAATTTAGAGACCTCTATTGGCAAGAACGGAATATAATATTCATAACAATGTTTTCATCAGTTTATAAATCCCCGAAAATAAGAATTGTTGTGTTTTTGTTACTTGATAATGAGCGGTTTATATCCACATACGGAGCCAATCCACTTCACAGAGTCCAGCATACTGTTTTCTACAGTAACCCAGAAGGGACAAATCAAAGACCTAGACCTTTAAACAGTTAGTTGAATTTCAGAATTGTTGCAGACTATTTTTCTGTCCTTAAACCAATTGTTTAAGTTTGAATACAATGTTTTACAAGTCTTAAGTCTTCATAAGCAAACTGGACGTGACGTTCAAGTCCCCAATTGCTGACAACGAAATGAGATGGAGGACATTTGAACATTTTCCCTGAAAGACAGTGTTAATGGGGATTTAATGTTTTTTAAAATGAGACCAAGTCCTTTTGATGCAGGAGCCGGTCACTGTCTTTATTGGGTTTTAACAGAACAAATAAGAGATGGGTGGTGCAGTGGTTAGCACTGGGCCTCACAGAAAGAGGGTCCCTGGTTCAAACCCAGGGTGGGGGAGCTCCTCTGCAGAGTTTGCATGTTCTCCTGTGTCAACGTGGGTTTCTCCAGGTACTCCAGCTTCCTCCCACAGTCCATAGACATGCAGGTTAATTGGTGACTCTAAATTGTCCGTAGGTGTGAATGTGAGTGTGAATGGTCGTCTGTCTCTATGTGTCAGCCCTGTGATAGTCTGGTGACCTGTCCAGGGTGTACCCTGCCTCTCACCCAGTGTCAGCTGGGATAGGCTCCAGCCCCCCGTGACCCCTAACAGGATAAGTGGTTAAAAAATGTATGGATGTTTGTAAACACACTCACCAGTTAAAGTGAAATTAAAGGCCAACCACAGATTCACTCTAGTTTGGTGTTTCACTTTCTTATATTTGCATTTTTTTTTCCCATTTCAGTGTTTTTTGGATGTGTGCTGCTTACAGTCGAGCACCTGGTTGCTACCTTTTTATAACCTCACCTGAGCACTGTGGGGTTACACGCTCACGTCCTGAACACAGAAAATAAGGCTGCTTTCAGACCTAGAGTTGTCTCGCTTTGGTCTGAATCAGGGACTAATTTTGTTACACAGTTGTATAATTGCCTAGAGTTGGTTCATGTTCTCACGGCAGCATTTACAAGTGGACCAGATCAAATGCCTTGTGTGAGAAAGCTGCTCTTGATTGGTCAGAATTTCCATGTGGGAAAAATCCGGGAAGTAACAAAACGTTGAAGAAGAGTACACTTGCAAGATAAATGTGACACTTTCTAATGTCACAGTGGAGGGACAACTACGCAGGTTGATTTTAGCGCTGCTCATCGTGGACTATATTGCTGTCATTGTTCATTTTAGTCAAACCATACAGTTTGAAAACGAGGCGCGGCTCCAACTAGAAAACAATGTTTTGATGCATTGGATGTGCTGAATGTGCATATTAAGGCAGTACAGGAGGAGGTGCACATTAATAATCCTCCAGGACTGTAACATGCTCATGTTTAACCCAAACAATGTGTCATGTGACTGCAGTTGGTTCAGATCCAGGTCGGAACACATTCGTTTGTAACCGGACTGAGACCACCTCTTCAAGAAGGTCTCAGTCTGGTTGTTGCGCACCCAAGTGTGATTGCTGTGTTCACACCTGCCCTAACGAACCACACTGAGGGAGCAAACAATATATCCCTAGAGTCCAAGTTTCAAGTCTCAAGCCTACAACTCGAACACGAAGCTCTTGAGTCTCATATTTTTGCTGTCACAGTATTTGTGTGCGTGTTTATGTGTAACTGACAGATGTTTGTTTGTGTTGCAGGAACTGGCTGAGTTATTGGATGAAGAGAAGTTGAGCGGCGTTCCGGTGCTGATCTTTGCAAACAAGCAGGACCTGCTGACGGCCGCCCCGGCCTCCGAGATCGCGGAGGGTCTCAATCTGCACACCATCCGGGATCGCATGTGGCAGATCCAGTCCTGCTCCGCCCTCACTGGTGAGGGGATTCAGGTGAGCGCTCCAGCTGAGCTTTTACTTCTTTCTTTTTTTGCATTCATCTTCATTCTTATTCTCACCGCTGCTGTTTCTCTTCCTTTCAGGAGGGCATGAATTGGGTCTGCAAGAGCGTCAACTCCAAGAAAAAATAGCTCCGCTTCTAGTCTTCTGCTTCTCAGGAGGAACAGCAGCAGCAACACATACACTGACACACATCGCAGCCTCCTGAGCCTTAGTACGATGGGATATACCTGTGAATGTAAACACACTACTAATCCAACATGGACCTGGAGTTTTTAACCCCCGCATTCCTGTATCGCTGATGTCTACTAACCTCGACACATCTTCCCACAAAGAGAGAGGGGGGGGGGGCGGTTTGACTTGAAAGGAAACAACATGTCAGGAAATCGACCTCCTCTGCCCAGACTACCCACGTCACCGCCACCATCACGGCCAATCCGCAGCTGCCATCCACAGCCTGTCACAACCTCAAACATTCCCATTAAAACTGCTGTCTTTCATTTGAATTCCAGCTTGTTCTTTAAACTCTTTCACACACTGTCCTGGAAACCAGCACCCCCATCCCCCTCCAAACCTCTCCTCCATCTTTCCCTCCATCTTATTCTCACAGGTTGATATGTGTTGTTGTTTTTTATCATTCCACGATGGCTGTACGCTCTTTTTCCTGCTATGGCTCTGTTTGAAGTGAGGTATATTTTTGTAATTGTTTTATTTATGGTGAAGTAGAGAGTAGAGTGCTTTCAAACAACAACTGGTGTGATGTGTGTGTGATTCAAAGGATGTTGGAGAAACGGTTTCCAGCTCTCCCCACTAAAGAAGATTACTGTACATGTTAATATGTATAAAAAAGAAAGATGAAATGGTGAAGAGGAACTACAATTTTTGGATCCAGTGTAAATAGCTCGGCCCTGTGGTCACACGTTATGTCCTGCACATGTTATAGAGTACACGTTACCCTGCTGTAGCCTATAACGTCTGCGTATCTAACGTGTGTAGATTTTTATCAGAGGTATACGTACTGTACATCCCAATGCATTTCTCTGTGCTTGTTGGGTTTGTGAGGGAATTCACTCTTTTGGCATTTCCTTTTGATAATCTTGAATGTAATCTGTCCAGAATTGAAGGTACTGTATGTGAATAAAAAAAGACGAGAAATTCAGAAATCACAGAGTCGTTATTATGGAATTAAAGTTGCTTCTTGGCTCACTCAGATCTCACCAGGCTCTGGTGGTCACACACCAGCAGCAGGTGGAGTCAGCTGTTGGTGACAGTGTGGAGAGGCCTCTGTGGGAGACAGCAGCAGGACACTGGATTAAACAGAGCACTGAAGTCAGTATTAAAATGTACAGGGAGGGATAAATACAAGTGTACACGACCACAGAAAGTCGCATCAAGATTCTGCTTCTCACCTTTAAGGCCCGTCATAATCAAGCCCCTTACAACCTATTTGAACTCACTTCTTCTTTCTTCTTTGTCTGCAGGTCTTAAAAAAAGTCTCAAACTGTCTTAAATTTCATAAATATTCAGCCTTGAAGCTTCAGTGTGCAGGATTTAGGGTGATAGTGAACAGTGGGTGCCTCTGTTACCTTAGAATAAGCTGTTTACATCTACATAGGGAGCGGGTCCTCGCCATGCTCCAATGCCATGATTCTTCAGTAGCCCGGAAAGAACAAACCAAACATTACCAAGCACAAACTGGAGATGGACTCACTGAGCAGACTCCCTGACTCAGATGAAAGTTCAGGGTTTTTAGTCAGGCAAAGGTCGGTACGCAGTGTAGTCAGTCACACAAGCAAGAGTATCCAAGAACGACAGGCAGAAAGGGTGGTCATGAGCAAAAACGGTCAAACACACACAGAGGTAACACCAGGGAAACGCTAGGACTCTTACTTAAGGGCAAAGATGATCTGGCAACAAACAGGGGAAAACAAGGACTTCAACTAAGACAAGGGAGACATGAGACACAGGTGAAACACATTAGGGCAGGGCAAGGAATCACAAAGGACAGGATGTGGAATCTGAAACAAGATGAGACAATGGTTACCAAAATAAAACAGGAAACACAGGGATGACCAATGAACATGAATCTAGGTAACTTGATGACAAACACTGGCTTTAGTTAGGGCCACTGGTGTTTTGCGCCGGCCACCATCGTTAGAGGGCCCTCCACAACGAGCAGTATCTTTAAAAAAAAACCCTGATTTTTTTAAACACAAAACTGCTTTATTCTCTGGCACCTTATTTACACTCAAAGTAATAAAATATCCCAGTGTGAAGTAATTTAAATTCTACTATGAATTGGAAAATGGTCGGCGGGCCACCTGGCACCCTACTTGGCCCACGGGGCTTTTTACTTGCACTTACCTGTCGGTTAAGTTAACTCAGTGGTACTTACCTGCAATACTTAAATAGGAAAAAGATCCATTCATCCATTTTCATCAACTTATTCTGGGCCAGGTCGCGGGGGCAGCGGGCTGAGCAAAGCACCCCAGACGTCCCTCTCACCAGCAATGCTCTCCAGCTCCCCCTGGTGGACCCCAAGGTGTTCCCAGGCCAGATGAGATATGTAATTCCTCCAGTGTGTTATGGGTCTGCCCCGGGGCCTCCTACCAGTGGGACATGCATAAAACACCTCCAGCAGGAGGTGCCCAGGATGCATCCTGATCAGATGCCTGAACCACCTCAACTGACCCCATTCGACATGAAGGAGCAGCAGCTCTACTCCGAGCTCCCTCCGGATGTCCGAGCTCCTTACCCTATCTCTAAGGCTGAGCCCAGCCACCCCACGGAGGAAACTCATTTCAGCCGCTTGTATCTGCAATCTCTTTCTTTCGGTCACTACCCAGAGCTCATGACCATAGGTGAGGGTTGGGATGTAGATGGACCAGCAAATCAAAAGCCGCACCAAACCGCCGATCCATGATGTAAGAGATGTAAGAAGAATAGGAATTGTTTAAAAATCAGTCTTAAAGTTGGTTAAATATGATTTTGAAAAGGTCTTAAATACATTAAATTCAAGTGTCTGATACCTGTAGACACCCTGAAAACTGTTCATGTAAAATTCTAATCGGCTAGAAAAACCAGTATGGCATCACAGTAAATAATTGTTTTAGTATTATAATTGTCTTATTAACAAATGGAAAAGTTCATTTAGGACTTTTTTGCCCATATAAATTACAGGTATATTCACCTGTACCAGTGGTTTTCACATTTGAATCGAAGATGATTTCGAGGTTGTAAATAAGACAAACTCACTGCCCAAATTTATTTTTCTGACTTCTCTCTAATTTTTGCCTTTTTCTATAGTGATACACAGCAGGTGGACCTTTATCTAAGAACTTCACTACTTCTGAGGGCAACAATTTTCTCTCTTCAGGCACCTAAAAATATTCTAATTATTAAACACTCTCAGACACGCTGCCTGTGCAATTAAAAGTTTGGCTTCATACTGAGTTCACAGACGTATTCAAACATTTACCAGCCTCATGAACATAATGAATAACTTACATTTAACTGTTGTGCAGTCGTCTGTTGTGTCAGAATGAGGGCTGCAGTAAACTAACATGAAGCAAAATGTGTTTTGTCCTAACAGACAGGAGTTTCAGGCAGGTGGTGCTGTATCCACCTGGTTGTGTTGATGTCTCATGGCCTGGGGCTGAGCAGGAGAGGCGGTGCAGCTTGTATCTTTTCCTACAGCCCTGGCTGTCACTGACAGCCATCTGCAGCGCACAAACCTAATCCAGCTCCGAGGCAGAGACGGCTGCAGGTAGGACACATGAGAGCACCTGAACACCTGTGTTGCCTGCATGTTAGGGAGGAAGATTGTAACTACCACTGATGGTAACTAACATAACTAAAGTCCTGTACTTGAGTACAAATTTCAGGACTTGTAATCAAAGGAAAATGAATAAACTGATTAAATTGTCGCCCCCAGGTTTATTACTGACTCCAGCTCATGAATAATTGTCCAGACGAGGACATTTGGAGGTGTTGTATGTCTCACAGTGTGTTCTCGCTGCGGGGACAATATGCTGTGTGTTTTATTTTGTGTAACATTGTATGTGACTGATTCAAAAGGCCCCAGAGACTTGCAAACAGCCTCTTCTTCTTCTCCTCTCACAAAGATTCTCATTGTCCAGTCTTCCTCTCGTCTCACACGGACAGAATGCACCAGCATTGTTCCTCATTCGCGGCTCTTTACTCCCGTTTGCATTAAATTCTCATAGAGCACTATGGGAAATACGATGTGATGCACTCTGGGAGTTAGAAACATAACTGCATTTTAAGGTACACTCTCATGTCTGCACATTAACTATGACGGTCCAGCTGGCAGCCAGTTAGCTTAGCTTAGCATAAAGACTGGAAACAGGGGGAAACAGCAAGCCAGCCTGCCTACAAGCAACTCCAAATGTCAGTAACTTACATGTCACCAGCTCACCCTTTTTTCTCCTTTAAGAAAGTGGCCTTGTGGGTAACCTGTGAGTCTGTGACGTGTGCTTCATGCATGGTGGGAAACAGCTGGTGGTGAAGATGGCATGTGGCAATAGTGACGATAGCCAGTAGAATTAAGTGTCTAGATAAGCTCAGGGCTACTCCTCATGAGAAGGCCATGTTCATTGTTCAGTGGTGAAGACTGCAATAAAGCCGTTGTTGGTGCCTCGCTATCCTGCCTTCAGCGGGCTGGTCTGGACCGCTAGACACTAGGCACCAGCTGATAACAACCCAAGTCAGTTAATGCTAATAAGCCAGAATGTTCCCAACTACGGTTCAAAGCCGGTGAGCCGTCATTGAACGAGGTTACACGTGTTATCGCTTGTTAATCTGTACAACAACCAGCATTTAAAAACAACAATTGGCCATTTTGTACAGGGCAGGACTGGTTCTTGGCTGGCACCAGTTGCCAGGCAGCCAGGGATGCTTGAGGCCTGTTCTTACATGGCATTTAACATGTGTCTTGGGCGAACCGATCACAAGTTCTGAATATAAATACGTAGACGTGTAGACGACCACAAAGAGACATTGTGATCTGATCACTGAAACCACTCAATCAGATGCTTCTGACCACTTATCTTTTGTAGTGTTAACACCAGGGCTATGTCATCAACGCAGGATGCCTTTAAGGCCCCGATCACACAGAAAGCTTTTTGTAATTGTTTTTTATGAAAATGAAGCTTGCTGTCATGGTGTTGCTATGTGCCTCGTGTTTCTGCAACTAGCAGCGCCCCTTGTAATCTTGTTTTTTCCCCCCTTGTCCAATCCAATGATTTGAGAGGCGGGCCTTCTGTGGTCGTCACAACAACAAGTTTACAGTTGGTAAACAATGGAGGACAAACTGGTGGTAGCGGTTGCTGGATACCTAGTCTGAGTGGGCGGAAGTTCGCTGCAGAGATCAGCCTCTCATTGGGCGGAACGAGCCACCCGCTGAAGTCCCGCCCTACCACCTCCGGTTGTGTAGCAGTTTTCAACCGTTTTCAACACGTCCTTTACTAACTTTTGCGGTGTTTGATCTTGCGGGGATGTAGCCATTTTTCTGCCATGGTTCGCATCCTGTAGGCGATATTTTTGTGGGCGTGTTACACCAAAACCTGTTTCCTCCCCGGCAATATTTTTGCAAGCGCACCGTTGCTGTGGCACCGCCCAGAACGATTGTGATTGATTGAAAGGTATACAAGCAGCCGGGGCGTTTTTCTTCTCCAATTTTAAAGTGAGAGTCGGCCCAGCCAGACCTTTCTTTTCTTGAGAAAGGTCTGGTGAGTGAGACTACTGGATACCCAGAGCTATACGGCCTGACAATAGACAGCAGGTTGTCAAACTGCCCCTGAGTCATCCTAAAATATGTCTGGAAACAGCCATCATGGAGGAGAAGCTCCTGGACCAACTGGTGGTACTCCCCATGATCCACCCTCTTTTTTAGGGTCTCATGTACCCACACAGATCTCTGTTTCCCTGTGTCCAACAAACTATTTACTGACAGCTTCTCACCCTCAACCAGAGCTACAGCAAGTACCCTCTGCCTCAACATTTTAGGAACTAGCTACTGATTACTGTGAAATAACTAAAATAAATAAACGGTAGATTGATTACATGGGGAGGTTAGAATACAAGGGTTAGTCTGGGGTTGCCTGGCAACAATAAAAAGGCGCAGCAAGCGTTTTATTTCACTAGTGGCATTTAATAATAATAAAAAAAAGGCAGTATCTCCAGCTGTACAACACAACTGCTAACATGACTAGCCAGAATGCTAGTGAGCAGCTAGTGAGAGTGCGGACATAATAACCATGTGCAGGGCCCTTTGACCTTCTAGTGTAAGTGACATCGGGCGGTAACAAAATCTGAACACAAGTGTTGCATGACAGGCGTGAAGGGCCACATGTCCCGGCTCTTCACCTGTGTTCAGATAAACCAAAACACATGCTAGCATTCTTGGGCCAGTAACACAGCTGCTAAAACACCTTCCGTGTGATCAGGGCCTAAAATGGCAAATTGTAGTTTTTTAAACTTTTTAAATGTTTTTGAACAAATTAAGATATCATGTTCAATATTCAGCTGATAGATTTTGTTACCTTTGGACAGAGCCGGGCTGGTTCCCCCCAGTTTCCAGTCTTTATGCTAAGCTAAGCTAAGCTAAGCTAATGAGCTGCTGGGGCCTCAGTGTGTGCAGTTAAAAAAAAAAAAAAAATCAAAGTCAATTTTCTTTTTTTTTTAAGTCTTTGTGGTGTTTCATCTTGTGTTTTTAAATCCTCTAAATGAGAGAAGGAAAACTTCTGTGGCTGTTTTATCAGCGAATAAAAGCTTTATCCTCAGTGTGTGTGTGTGTGTGTGTGTGTGTGTGTGTGTGTGTGTGTGTGTGTGAGAGAGAGAGAGATTCATATCGAAGACGTAGGCGACCGGATTACTGCCTTTCTCCTCATGGATCAGACAGCTGTGCAGCAGCTGTGTGCGCAAGTGTGAGAAAATGTGTCTGTCAGGAGAGTGAGAGGGGGAGTGTTTGTTGAAATGTGTGTGTGTGTGTGTGTGTGTGTGTGTCAGAGAGTGAAAGATAGAAAAGCAGTGCTGTAATTTATGCTGCACCTTCGACCCCACAGTTCTTGGCTGCCTGTGTCTCTGCTGAGGTTTGCTGACGTGAGAGAAAAAAAAGAAGTGCAGCTCATCAGACCACGAGACGGGAAGGAGGTGGGAGGAAGACGAGGGTGGAGCGAGAAGAAGCTTTATGATTAAAATGTTTGTTTTTACGTGTACATTAACCACTGATTGGCATGAGCAGGAAAGAAATGGCGTAAAGAAACTCAAAGTGACATTTTTGAATGAATGTTCAGCTCTTTAAAGTTTATTTTTGACTTTGGAAACTGATGGTGATAAAAAAAAAACAACCTCATTTAGCATTTAGCTATTTTAGAGTTTTCAGTTGTATCACATGGGAGAGCTTTGCGTCCATGTTAGCTTTATTTCTCAACCTGGACTCTATTTTCATTGATAGTTTTCATAATCTTTGTGTCTACCATTTTTGAAACTGGTCCAGTATTGAGTGACATGGAACTGCCAAACAGGCGGGCAATTATGCACCCTCAGTATATGTCCACTAAAAGTGCTTGTTTTTGCCACTGACAGGCTCAGATTATTATTTTAGCTGTCTGATAACATTATGGAAAGGATCCATACAAAGATTGATCTTTTGTTTAAGAGTAAGATCCTGTTTGTTTAACTGGAAACAGCTCAAAAATCACCATCTCCAAACCAACCAGACTCCATATAAATAAACAGTAATTTTAGCGTGTATAGAGTCAGCATGTTTTCAAATCTAACTGGGTGAATTAAAGGTTTATTTCAGCCAAACCAGAGCTGGTGATTGTTGAGACAGTGTAAAGATGAACCAAGACAGTTTTTGTGAGTTTTATTTTGTTTCTGTCAGTGATGACTGAAGTGTGTTTTACAATGATAAAATAACTGTTTATTTAAATGGAGTCTGGTGGGTTTGGTAAAAGTGATTTAAAGGCTGTTTGAGGATAAATAAAGGATCTTACTCTTTAGCAAAGAGATCTATCTCTGTTGGGATCCTTTCCACAATGTTGTCAGACACTTAGGCCTTTTTCCACTTACGTATGTGCACGGAGACAAAGCAACCGGAATTCCGTTCACTCATCTGGGAATGTCAGTGATATCCGATGTGCCTGTGAAACTCCTCCCCTCCGTAATATTTTTTAGTCCGGAATTCCCCATAAAAAAAACCCCACTGAACTTTTGCAGAGAATTTTGGAGAGACCGTATGACAGTGTGCTAGCTTAGCTAACAGGTTGCTAACTGGCTAACAGACTATTTTCTTCAATTTAGTTGCCTGTTGATAATCAAGTGACTGTATGATTAAAAATAATTTCTTTATCTAGTTGTAACACACTGTGAAGCTTAATGTTATTCTGTTAAAATACAGCTATACATTATATACAGTCAGATCGTCACTATAACTCGTTCAGCTGTTCATAAGTCTTTTTAATTGAATATTTCACAAAGCATGCCTCATACCTGGCAGGTCCTGTTTCTGTCCCAGTAATGTTATAAGTGCATTTTCCAAACTACAGGATGGTGAAAAACGGACTAAATGAACTTCTCTCCCACGGCTACAGGTAGTTTCCATCAGGTTTCTATCCATCAGTAAAGAAATGCACTTCCTTGCATTGGACACTAGAGGCATCATTCATATATTTACGAATCTATGGACACCAGTCACATACGCAAGTGGAAACCAGGCATTAGGGTGCTTTCACACCTATCCTGTTCGGTTTGGTTTACATGAACTCAGGTCCGTTTGTGTGGTTAGTATGGTTCGTTTGGGCTGGAGTGAAAGCTGTCAACCGAACCACTTATTTCTCTTTGAGGTCTTTGTGAAATCAAAGAACATAAATATAAACACTTACGAAGCATTAAAGTGCTGCTGCTGGGATTTGATTCCCCACATGGGCCCTGACGATGCAGGATGACAAACGCCAAAACTTTCCTATCAACAAGTTACCTGTCAGTTGGTAGAACTTTATGTTTACTCCTCTTGGTTCATTTTTTGAAAAGTCAGTGTGAACAGGAACTGAACCAAAATTAAGGGTGCTTTCACACCTGCCCTGTTTGGTTCGGTTCAATCGAACTCAAGTTCGTTTGCCCCCTAAGTGCGGTTCGTTTGGGCAGGTGTGAACACAGCAATCACACTCAGATGCGCACTAAAACAACCGGACCAAGACGTTCTTGAAGAGGTGGTCTTGGTCCGGTTACAAATGAACTCTGGTGCTCTAATATACACATTCAGCACATCCATTGCATCAAAACATTGTTTTCTAGTTGGAGCCGCGCCTCGTTTTCAAACTGTATGGTTTGACTAAAATGAACAATGACAGCAATATAGTCCACGATGAGCAGCGCTAAAATCAACCTGCGTAGTTGTCCCTCCATTGTGACATTAGAAAGTGTCACATTTATCTTGCAAGTATACTCTTCTTCAACGTTTGCTTTACTTCCTGGATTTTTCCCACATGGAAATTCTGACCAATCAAGAGCAGCTTTCTCACACAAGGCATTTGATCTGGTCCGCTTGTAAATGCTGCCGTGAGAACATGAACCAACTCTAGGCAATGATACAACTTTGTAACAAAATGAGTCCCTGATTCAGACCAAAGCAAGACAACTCTAGGTCTGAAAGCATCGTAACAACTTGAGCCTGTCAGTGATAAAACAAAAGGGCTTTTAGTGGATGAATTGCAGTCTGTCTGTTGCCCCCATTAGTCACATAAAAACCACCAAAGTTACCCTATAAGTTTGAGATTGAAACGTTCTCACCTTGAAACCAGTAATTAACAAAAAAATCTTTCCAAAAGTGCCAGGTTAATACAAGGCTACAGCAAGTTAGCTTAGCTTAGCATAAAGGCTGGAAGCAGAAGGAAATAGTTAGCTCGGCTCTGTCCAGAGGTGACATCATCTGTTATGTCTTGTGTGTTAATTCTGTCCAAAAGCTGGACTGTAAAAATGACACATAGGTGGATTTGTTGCCTTTTGACAGAGGCAGGCTTTTTGTTTCCTCGTTTCCAGTCCTCGTGCTAAGCTAAGCTAACTAGCTGTTGGCTGCAACTCACAGACACAAAGGTGGGCTCAAACTTCTGACTCTCAGCAAGAAAGTCCACAATCTTCATACAAAATCTAAATGAACTAAATCATTTTTACTCTCCTTAAATATTTCTTTAAAATTTTCCACTCCCTGTTTGTTCACTCAAAACACATTAGCACAAGTGGGTCGTCCCTCCTGTGTGAATGGGGCTCAAAGTGCTGTTCGGCGGGGAAACATTAACGCAACATCTTAATCAGGCTGAGGGGAACAAACACCGACTGACTGCTCATCTCAAGACTTTTTCTCTCCATCCTGTTTTCTCTCTGCAGGCCTCCACCCACACATGCTCATGAGCCCTGTTTGTACAGCGCAGACACAGAGATATTTAAAGTTTTGTTTAAGCGTCCATCTGTTAACGTGTCTTTTAAGTAAAATAAACACACTAATAGCCTGGTGGATGAGTCGCATGTTTAAGAAAGAACAGCAGAGGTTGGGCGGTTGTTCGGGTAGAAGTGGAGGATGTCGTTTGTTTTACAAGTCATATGAAGAGTAAGCAGATGACTGTGTAGGGATGACTGTATGACCTGGAAAAAGAAACAGTCAGCACGAAACGAATGCTGAGATTCTGTGATTGGAGACATGTTAGAAATATTAGACTGGTGATATTCTGTACAATCCCATGATTGGTTGTTCAACAGGACCAAAAGTCTCTGAGGTTGTGTTAATAAATGTGTTAACAATATAAAACGATATGAATTTAAATTAAGCTCATTTACAGTAATGAATGTACTTTGGTGGAAGTTTGTTTGGTTTCAAAGAACAACTAACGGTTCTCGAAACGTCAGAGTTTCCCAGTTGTTATTAGGAGTTTGATGGTGACATGAGTGCCAGTTACAAGTCAGAAATTA
The DNA here is from genome assembly GCF_011397635.1 of Epinephelus fuscoguttatus. Lineage (NCBI taxonomy): Eukaryota > Metazoa > Chordata > Actinopteri > Perciformes > Serranidae > Epinephelus > Epinephelus fuscoguttatus. The sequence continues at coordinate 28,119,348 of NC_064771.1, forward strand.
CAATAACTCCAATAAGACTTGAATGCAGCATTATCATATGGTCATTTGTTACTGTCCTACAAAATGGCCCCTCATTGTGCCCCGAAAAAGATGTCATGTCATGTGACTACAACAAATTTTTTTAATGCCGTTAGCTCAAGATCACAGATTATTTTGTTGTCTCGAGAAAACAAAATGCTGTTTCCTCTTATTACTTATGTTTGTCAAAATTAAGGAGAAATGGGAGTTGGTTAACTTCTCATTTCTGGTTACTATAAAACAAGATTGTCTGCTTGAATGATGCAACTGCAGCAAACAAAATGAAACATGTAAGGCGGAATTTATACTTCTGCGTTGAATCGACCTCCCCAGAAATGTAACCACAAATCGCGGCGACGCAGACCTCCTGTCTATTTGTGTTAGCTGAAACCATTTCCCTCAGTGGAAACAAAGCTTTTATTTACTTTAATTTCACAGATAAGAAACAATAAATTGTGAAGACAATAAAGCCTCCACAAAAATAGCATTTTAAGTCTTGTGTGTGATTTATCCTGGCTTCATATGAGCAGAGGAAATCACTGCTCATCGCTAGGCTTATTTATACAATGTAAAATGCCATAGGCTTGTGCTAATAACGTTAGCATGTTATATTTGTTTGGAAAACGTGTTTAGTATAAGACAGTTGTTTTGTCAGTGAACCTTGTGAGTTGTAATGGAGCCAAATTTTGTAACATTACCTTTGTTAAGTGTTGCTGTTGTGCCTGGCTTCATATGAGTAGAGGAAAAGTCTGCTAGCCGCTAGGCTAATTTATACAATGTAAAATGCCATAGGCTTGTGCTAGTAACATTAGCGTGTTGTATTTGTGGGGAAAATGTGTCCAGATAAAGACAAGTGTTTGTCTGTGAATGCTGCGAGTTACAGTGAAGCTGATTTGTGTACTTGTGTTTGAAATTGTCTCTATTAAGCCATGTTTAATGTGTGTTTAATGTGTGTTTTGAATCAACTAAACTTTACAGCACTTCACAGAAACCTCCGCCTCCGACTAGTGTTTTGGAGGTGTAACTGCAGAGTGACACAGACACACCACTGCACAAGTATAAATGCTCACAATGGCGTAGGCTCTGCCGCACAAGTATAAATCCCGCTTAAGCCTCCACTTATTGTTCATTCATGAATCCTCCTCAACAGTTATGGCAGTGATCTTGATGACTGAAATCAGGTCTTATTAAATGAACTGGAGTCATTTGGAGTATTAGCGCTACGTTATGTCAATGTCTAACTTCCAGAAAATAAATTTGCTGTTATATCACAGTACGTGGAAGGTTATCGCGAAAAGATTACTGTAACAATTAATTCTACTACAAGCAACAAAATTTCATCAGTTTTCTGAAGCTGTTAATGATTTTTACTAATTCCAGGCGAGGAAAATGAGACTTTTCCAGGTTTTCCATGACCCTGGAAACCCTGACATTGAGGCAAAGGAGCCTGTTGGTGGCACTGAAGACCTCACAATTAAAACTATTAATGACTTTTACATCTTAATATTTATAACATGGAATTTAGGACATTTTAAGAGTTTTAAGGACCCGCAGACACCCTGTAATAAAGAACTAAAAATAACCAGGAAACATGCTGGAATAATAACTTCTCTATTCCCAAACAGTGCAGGAGTGTTTCTATCGTCAAACCTGAACCTTCTTCAGATCGAAGCGAAACAAGAAGCACAATGTAACAAACGTATGGAGTACCACCACCCTTATCCTTCAGACGAACATGAGAAAAACGGGTTTGCAGATACAGAGTTGACAGCAGAGACTGGTTTAAATTTGTTCGTTTATTTGGAACCCTCCTCCAAATCACGTCTGTAATTTTTCCATTTCACAAAATATTTACAAAAAAAGATACTTTTATGTTGTTGTTTTTTTCTCCTCTTTATGTTGACTGTTGTAACAGCTCCTTTTTAGGATGATAACAATTGCTTACATCTCGCAGTCCAGAGTCTTGTTCTTTTAGAAAAAGTTCATGAAAAAAATTCCTCCCACCCTCCTTTTCTTCCATACACTCATTTTAAAACTGCATACGTTTTGTTCCCCCCATTGTTCTTCTTTTGAGTGCTTTAAAAAACTCTTCCTTGCATGCTTTCAGCTGCAAACAGGAAGCCAAGAGCTCGTGTGCTTATTGAGAGGAAGTGACATCTTTGCCCTGCAGGAAGTACAATTACAGCATCGTCAGATCCTCCAGATGCTTGATTGGTTTGGTCTGTCCAGTCTTGCCTTTTTCTCTACAATCACAGAGTCTCTCTAGACAAGCGTGAAACCTACAGATGTACCAAATAACACAAAGTCATAGTAATTACTAAATGGAAACAGTCTTTGTCAGAAGTTTTTCTGTCCTGTGGGAAGCCTGATAGCAGGAAGGGAGTGCTAAGAATAATCCCCAAAACTCTTTAGGCCGGGGTCAACCGGCCCTTCGGATGCCGCTCTAGTGTCCCTCTGCGGGTCGGCATCTGTAGTCCAGGCATAACAAGGCGTCCACAAGTGCATTGTGGGTGTTCCATGGAAGAGCGTTTTGTGTTCAAGCCGTACGATCCATCCCTGAACTCAGCAAAGAAAGGAAGAAGTGCCATGACGATGAAAATCAAGAGACACGAAGGGACCGTGGACCCTCTTTAAAGGATTGACCAGACAAAGTGAGCTGGGCAGAGAAAAATATGATGCTAATAACATAAGGCAACTGACCTCAGTACAACTAGAGGGGTGATTATATCAGAGAAACATGAGGCGCTAAACTGGAAAGCTCAACACTGCACGGTTTTAATCTCTTTTCCCTTTAGCGTCAGTGAGAAGCCGCGGAGAGGCGTTTTCTACTAAAAGTTCGTCTCCTATCAATCCACCTCCTGATCTATAAATAAAAAAAGATGCATGTCACGCTCTCCTCTGAGGCCTCTCTTGTCTCTTGTTTATGTGTACGATGCTGAGCTAAGTTGTGCCAGAGTGAGCGTGTTGGCTTGTTTATGCGTTTTACGTATAATACACTACATGAAACACTGACTGAAAATAAAGGAAAGAAGAAAAAAAAACACAAAGAGATCAACCCTGCCCCCGAATGTGTGTACGTATTCTAGATCTGTGTGTGTGTGTGTGTGTGTGTGTGTGTGTGTGTGTGTGTGTGTGGATATAAATCTGAATATTTTAAGGTGTGTATAGTATAACTGTGTTTTTTCCGGTTAATAAGACGGTAAAGGTGTGCTATTTTGGTGCCTGTCTTTATATTCAAGTGTGTGTGTGTGTGTGTGTGTGTGTGTGTGTGTCTACTCTGTTAACTGGTGACGTAGTGCTTTGTAGAAGGCTGCCCGTACAGCCCGTAAAAATCTGCATGTCTGTGTGTCTGCGAGGCGTCTATCCAGTCCCTCACTGCCAAGCCCTGCATGGACGGACCTCCAGAGGCCAGGCCGGGAGGCGGGGGGTAGTCTTGGGCGCTGACCCAGGGGAAAGAGCCAGAGCGCGGGTACGGGGGATGGCTGCGGTGGCCCGACACCGAGGGCACTCCGGAGCAGTAGCAGTTATCCATTGTGCACACCAGGATCTTACGGCCACCGTATTGAGGCAGCACGGCCTGCTGGGAGGAGTGCGAGGAGCTGCTGCCTCCAGGAGGAAAGTGTGAGGAGCCGAACACGGAGCCTGAATGGTGGTTGGTCAGAGAGCCGCTTCCGCTTCCCGTCCCACCGCTTTCGCTGATGTGAGGCGGGCCGCAGGGGCCGAGAGGCTGCTGATTGGTGGACTGACCTTCTCCGGAGGCAGAGCTGGAGCCCAGGTAGGGCTGCTTGGCTAGCGATGAGGAAGAAGACGAGGAAGAGGAGGAGGAGGAGTCCTTGAAACCAGGAGCGGCATTTTTTCCGACGTTCCCGTTTCCCTCTGGGAAGGCAGTGGAATGTTTCCGTTTCTCTGCTCCAGAGCCGGAGCTCTGACCGCTGGGATACGCAGGGACAGACTGCAGGAAGGTCGATGGAGGGGTGAGGGGAGCTGAGGGGGAGAGAAGAGGTGTGAAATAAGGGATGAGTGGAAGTTCAAATAAAAATAAATCCATGACAATGATTAAAACCTGATAAACGTGTTTGAGATTCTACCTTCCAGCGTTCTCTTCAAGCTCTTCTCTCTTTTTGAGATTTCTGAGAGGAACAGTTTAGAGTTTAAATTCCCCACTTTGTAAGGAGGGAGACTGCTGCCCACACATGCCTGAGACCTGCATGAAGTGCCAAAAGACATGCAAAATTCAAGATAAGACGTCAGCTTGGAAACATCTCCGGCATATTATAAACCCACAGGCAATTGTTAAAACATCCACTTTTAAAAAATCCATTGTTTCTCTCACCTGTCTGTGAGGATTTTAACCGGCTTGGTGTTTTTCATGAAGCTCAGCTCCTCCGCCTTACTGAAGGCCGTGTGGATGGAGCTCAGCAGCTTCTGGGCCTCGTGGCGCTGCTCGCCCAGAGCTAGAACCTGGGCAGCGTTCTCCTGGCAGAACCGAGCCTGAGCCCGGTCCAGAGCCTCCAGTGTCCGACCGAGATCCTCCTCCAGGAGCTGGTGCATGCGCTGGTACTGCAGACGCACCTCCTCTTTCAGCTCACACACCCTGTCCTGCAGAGGAACGAACACACACACACACACACACACACACACACACACACACATACACACACAAGCATCACTCCACTCTTTGTGTTACGCAACAGCGTGTGGAATCTCTGACAATGTGTGTAGCTTACGCCCACAGATTCAGGGTGTGAAAACATACCTCCACCACACACTTGTCAGAGTCGAGTTTGCAGAGCTGTTCTTCGATCTCCTGCACTCGCTCCTCCACGCGCTCCTGCTGTCGTAACAGGCTTTGCTGTGAGGTGAGGGGGAAAGAAAGAAAAAAGGGTCTTAAGCTTTGGGAAGTTGTGACCTCAACTAGCCACTAGCATCCCCTCCCCATGCCGGAGATATTAGAATCCGGGAGCCGGCTAATTTAGTCTCCAACCAACACACAATCCCTGTGGGGGAGGAGGGAGGGTGTGCTGTCATAGCAACCAACAGCTATTTTGTGTTTGCATTAGTGAGTGAGGACTAATGTTGGGGGAGCTGGGGGCAGCAAGCAGAGATAGATAAATGGGCATAGAGAGGCAGAAAAAGCTCCAGCAGCTCTCCCCTCAGTGCACCTCCTCTCCGTACTTTAAAAGATGTATTCACACAGAAGAAGCTGCTCGGAGAGCTGCAGCAATGTTGTGGCAACAACACTTGTTATTTCTAGGACGATGATGGCATGCGAACAACAGCAGACGCCTGCTCGGGCAAAACTGAGATGCCCATCCGGCTCAGCTTGAGGCCAACATAAATTAAGAAAAACATAATTAATGGCTCCGTATGAGAGCAGCAATCCTTTATGTCGCTTCCTACGTTGTATAAGTCTCAGAGTAGGAATGTCATTGACACAGATTTGCTAATCCTTCATGTTATTAATATTTAATGTGAGATATGAATAATCCTCACCCAACATTTAATGACTGAGAGGCATGCTGATGAGATGGTACAGAGCAACATAATGTGCTTCTAACGTGATCCAGATTCAAATAAACAAGACGAACAGTGTTGGTGAGAATGTTAGCATGCTAGCATGCACAATAACAATGCTAATGTGCTTATGCTAAGTAGGTATAATGTTCACCATGTCAGTGTAGTGTTAGCATGCTAACGTTTGCTAATTAGCACTAAAAATATCATGTGTTTTGCAAGTATCTGCTCATGAACCAAAGTCAAGCTGCAGCTAACATTTATTTTTATTAGAGGTTAATCTGATTGCTACACTGATGACTACTAATCAATAAATGGTTAAAATTAAATTTAAAAAATAATATATATTCAGTTTACTATTATGTAAGACAAAGCAAAGCATAATATCCTACAGCTGGAATCTGGAAAATTATGTCATTGTCTAGAAATTATTAACTAAAACAATAATAGTTGTCATTGGTTTTATAGGTATACTAATTATTTTCATTATATATTAATCTGACATTAATATCTTGATGAATCCATTAGTTTAATCTAGGGTTGCAGCAATATACCGGTTTTAAAGTGATGTAAAAGTTGACAGTTATCATACCGTGTACATTTGCCTATCTACAATATTGAAAAGGGGAGACTTCTTAGTTTTCAAATTTCAATTATAGTGATTAAACATTTGTGCAACCAAAAATAACTCTTCCATTTTCATTCCTTTAAGAGTCACTGTGACTGATAATACCATTATAAATTCTGTTTTCTGAGATAGTTACTGTACCGTGACAATCTCACACCATTGTAACCCTAGTTTAGTCTCAAGTTATTAGTCTAAAAAAGCCCCTTGTAATCTTATAAATGCTTGTTTTAAACAACCAACAGTCCAAAACCTAAACATGTTGAATTAACTATGACACACCATAAACAACAGAAGCAAATCATTACATTTGAGAAGCTGGGTCCAGTAAATTTTGTCATTTCTGCTTGAAAAAGGCCTGAAACTAATGAACTGATTATCATAATATTTGCTTTTTCTTTCTTTAGCGCGACTAATCAATGATCATTGTTGCAGTTCTGTGCTAGATGAGGCAAAATAAAAATTCAGAGAGGACCTATTCTGCTCATTTTCAGGTTCATACTTGTATTTTGGGTTCCTACTGGAACATGTTTACATGTTTTAATGTTCATAAACACTTTAATGTCCTCATACTGTCTGTGCTGGGACACAGTATTCAACCCCCCTTTAAAAAAGACCTGTCTACTCTGATTGGTCAGCGTTTCCGGGTCTTACATATCTCGGCGTCTCTGTGCCGTCATTGCAGACAGGAAATAACTGTAACAGAGAACAGTGGAATTTCCTCTTGTAAAAGAAAAAAAAAAAAAAAAAAAGAAATCACTCATAAAATCTTCTAAACACCAAACACGTTCTAGCAAGAATATGATCTGAAATCAGGGAGGAATTAACATCTGCAACCAAGCTTCCCCGATGTTAGCATTAGGGAAGCACACGATTAGTCGTCTAAACGATTAAACGTCCGCCCCCTCGCTAGTTGGCACCATAAATATTAGTCGGTTAAACCAATTAGTGTTTTATTCATGTACGAGGCTGTTTGACTGTCATGCAGCCGCCCACCACCAGTGTGTGCTACAGAGCCGTCAGACAGCAGTCCCCCTCCCCACGGTAATGCGTGAGTAGACTGGAGTTTAATTATAATTTAGATGTTTTTTATTAACTTAAAGTGACTTGCTGTCATTTCTGTCAGATAATCTACAAGGTACAATGTGCCCCACTTTTGACCGAGTTGCCGTCATGTTCACTTTCATTACACATGGCACAAAGTGTCTCGTACTTCAGCAGCATTTAAAATCCGACATGGCTGTTGAAGATTGTGATTAAAAGCTTCAAAGGGCTCTTAATGCACACAATATTTTTTGGGACAATGTTTCAAATACTTAATAAATTGTTCTAAATTTTGACTAGTCAAATAGTCTAAATTAAAAATTTCATTCAGTCGATAGGGAAATTAGTCGCCAGAACATTCCTAGTTAGCATGTAGCTACATGTAGCAGTGTATGTAATGTTAATATAGGAATCCACCATCATGAAGTAGAAAATGCTGGACACAGAGAATTCATAAAGATTTGAAGCCTAAGGATATTACTCACAAGGAACTTTTACATATATTTACCTCATTATTTTAAATTTAAGCCATGTTAAACATGAACATCCGACATTATAACATTATACATGTATAAGTGACAGTAATTAAGAAAAAGATTAACAGATCCTCTTTAAAGGGAACATGAATACAACATTTCATGCCAATAGCTGCTGAAATAAAGGGATTAAATCTCTCATTAATCCCACAACTCAATAAGCAGTTGTTTGTTTCAGGCTGCAGGTCTGTCACAGTACCATCATCATCCAATCATTCCAACTACACAGCAGCTGATTTTATCATTAGTGATCAGCTGCTGTAGAGCTCGATAGGAATGAAAACCTGCATAGTCTTGGGCCTCAGTGGCACATGGTTGGAAACCACTGCCCTAGATATCTCTCACACACACACACACACACACACACACACACACACACACACACACACACACACACAGTTGGCATGGTGAGATCCAGGACTGTGACCTGGTTGTGCTGATTGATTGAGTTAGGCTCAGAGCAGAAGCCAGGGGAAAAACAGGGTCGAAGGAGCCGAAGCTTCCCTGAGGGGGGGAGCAGCTAAATGTATGGGATACCTTTGGGGGAGGGAGGGAGACACAGAGGGGGGGTGTAAAGAGGGGAGGGCGCTCTTTAGCTGTCATTTCACCACAGCCTCTTTTCCATCAGAGCCACCAGAGCAGGAGAGCAGGGCCAGGGGGAAGGTCGGTCCTCGCCTCGAGTGGCTGGTGGATGGTGTGAGAGGGTGAGGTGAATTTGGTGGAGGGGGGTGGGCTGACGAAAGTGAAGAGCAGGGGGTGTAGAGTGGTGTGTGTGCTGAGGGGGTGGGGGGGTCCACTCTACATTCCTTAATTGCATTCAACATGGAGGATGTTTTAGTAGTCGCTATCACGCAGGTTCATATGGCTAAAATCAATATCACAGTGTAATAAGGATCATTTTTCTGATATTCCCAAGGAAATCATTCAGCAGAGGTGGTAAAACAACAAGATCTTGTCTTGTGATTATTATAGTAAGTAGAAAAAGGGGCCGCACTCATTGAAGATGCAGTATTTGCTGCTCCTTTTTATCTGATAAATTTGTATTTATTTTTAATGACGTTAGTCGAGGTTAAAGCCCGACAGAAATGCCAAACATTTACGTCTCAAATGTCAAGATCTGATGTTTATCTTTGTAATTTTGGACTGTTGGTCGGTCGAGACATTTCAAGATGTCTCCTTGTCCCTGAACGCCTTGTATTAGACAGGACAGACTTAACCCTTATTGGCACTTGTCGGCTTTTTGGCTAATTCAGCGTGCTGAATTGGCGTCGGAGATGGCGGTTCAGCCAAGCCCATGAGCAGTGAAATAAAATGAGGAAAGTAAACAAATGGCTTAAGTCAAGAGAGGGTGAGATTGAAGCAAACTTGGTAATAGAAACAGTTTGCAGTTGTTTATTTTATCATTCACTAGCACACGGTAAATATCATTTGTTCTTTCAACATTCGGTTGTACTGTTAATGTGCTAACAGGCTAACTAGCATCTTGAATCCATCCTATTTGCCTTTCCGTTTCCCTTTTTGAATGACGAATACAGACTACCACTGCCTGCTGCCATGGAGATTTAATTCCTCTCACACAGGTGCAGAATGTACGTGCTAGCTGGCCGTCAGCTGTAGTCTCAAGTGCAACTTTTTGGGTGAGACACAGGCAACGTGAGGCGATGCAACAGTTGGCTTCAGGTAGTTCGTTGATGTTGGTTTGGCGTGTCTGGGCCTTAAGATGGGAAACATTATCCCTGCTTAGCAAAAGCACATTAGCATTATCACTGCTGTTCCTAGCATGCTAACACACCAGACTACAGGATGGTTAAAAGTAAGCATTTGACCATTTCAATGTCAGCATGTTGGTATAACCACAGACCATTTTCACAGCAGACATTTTGACTTGTCACCGTAGCATGATCACAGGTGTATTTAGTAACACTGATGATGGCTGCATTCCACGTAGGGGAGGTCCTGGTATTGTGCATGCTGGCTCACAGGGACACTGAGTCGTCGTTAATGTTGTATATTTCACCTGTGTTTTCTCTACAATGACATGTCAAAATGTCTGCTGTAAAAAAGCTCCATTGTGAGCACGTTGGCATGCAGCCCTAATTAAATTGGGCTCTACTTATCACCCAGACTGATTACAGATGATGTAGGACAAGCTGTAAATGTGCAGGATTTTACAGCTTTTAAATTCAGCGCAGGTCCCACCCGATGGCCCTTCCTGTGCCCCAGGCGCCCAATTAACTATACATAAAGCTGAGTCATAGCATTACCGACAGGAAATACACCCGAGCATGACACGGTCGACACCTAAACAGGGTGTTGGGTGAACAACATGAGTCACTGAGGCCTTCATGGTTCTCCCTCTGGTTAAACTACCCCGCCACACACCCCTTTAAAAAGAAAGGTGGAGGAAAACTAACCCGACCTCTGCTCGAACCGACAACAGCAAGCACCAAACCCCCAGGAAGGGAAAAGGTTAATAAAAAGAGTCCAAGTAGACTGCAGAATCAAGTGACGAATCACTTTAATCCCCCGTCCCCTTGTCTCCACTCCCACCCCCCCCCCCCTCACAACTGGCGATCCCTGAGCTAGGATGCACCTGTGCTGGGGAGATAAGGCCCTCTGAGGGCCCCTCATTGTTCCACCCTCGACTGCATTGTTTGTCATTCCAACAGATGAGAATGGAGGCTGGAGTGGATCGCAACTGAAATGCACAAGACTCTCACACGGCGCAAAAAAAAAGGCAGTCAAAATGCAATTGTGTCTTAAAATGGGAAATTCTGTTTTGATAGACTGAAGTGATTTGGTAAATACACGAACCGCTGAGAACTGTGTGCCCAAAATTCTCCAGTGTTTTTTATTTGGCTAAAAATGACATTTAACTATGCCCTTTGTTCTGCTGACATTTCCTTGAGGACTACAAGTGAATAAAAAAATAACCTCACCAGCTTGTGTGAAGCTACATTTTGGAACTTATTGATAACTGATGAATTGACAAATTCTTACAAGAAGCGGTGACAACTAATGGTTATCTTCTCATCCACAGAGCAGGGTGTAAACACACAAACTGATTACTTTCTCAATTGTCTATACAATGTCTAGGAGTGTGCCAGAGTCCACCGTGAGGTCTTAAAACGTCTTGTATTGATTGACCAACAGTCCAAAACCCAAAAGGTATTCAGTTTACCATCACAGAAGATATTATTCAGATTTGAGTAGCTGAAACCAGGGTGGAGAAAAATATCAATTCTCAGATACTGTGATTCTCTCTTGATAGATTATATCTCAATACAAAAAAAAGTCAAAAATTCTCGACACTGATAAGAGCCGCTAACATCCATGCCACTGTCTCCAGATTCAGGTTGGACGGTGCGTTTAAAACCCCCCCACATATTTTAGCTTGATTTTCAGACGTCTGGGGCGGCAACATCTGTCCAGCTTTGTTTTTTTATTGCACCTGACGTAAGTTGTGGTCATCTCGTGAAACGTTCACTTCACCTGTTTTTCCTCTCCTGTGCTCTACTCTGTGTGTGTGTGTGTGTGTGTGTGTGTGTGTGGATAGGTGAAGCCTCGCCCTCTATAAAACACACAGGAGAGAATCTACCTCGACCGTAAATGAGAGCAAAACACAGTATAGACTCTCGCACTGAGCTGAAATGAAACAAGTGTTCATAAATTAGTTAGATAACATTAATAAAATATTTTTCATTCTTTCAGAGGGAGCGAGGGCTCTCATTGGGGGGGTTGTCCCCTCACCGATGAAGGAAAATGGTTGGGGAAACACTGCAGTGAGGAAAAATAATATATACAAATCCAAATTTTTGATGCATTAAGTTGCACCAATAATCGTTTTCTAATTGCATCGTAGCCATGAATCATGAGGTGCCTAGAAATTCCCATCCATAGTTGGAACTGGTAAATTTTTGCATTAAAAGGGATGAAAATGATTGTTTGTCAAAATAATTGCTGGTTAACATTCTATTGATTAACCAATCAATCGTTTCAGTTCTACTTGCAAGGTGCCTGATGTCTGTGCCCCAGATGAGCCGGTGATGACGTCAAACCACCAGCTGTATTTCTTTTTCTGCCACAGTGTCAGAGTGGAACTACATCCTGAAGTGAATAACCAAGTACGTGTTCGTTTAATGTGTATGATATATAATTCTTACTCTGATGTCGTTGCGTCGCAGCTCCACGTCAGTGACGGCGTGGCCGTGGCTGGGGTGGCAGCGGGCGAAGCAGCAGTACTGACATACCGCTGTCTGCTCGGCCTCGCAGTGGTACAGCCTGTACTCGTCGTGCTGCAGGCAGGTCCAGGCCTTCACCGCCTCCGCCTCCACCAACAGGTGCCCGAGGGCTGAGCAGGGCTGCTGCAGGTGTGTCTGGACGTGGGACTGGCAGCAAGGGGCGTTGCAGCGGAGACAGACCTTCACTGCAGGGAGTGGCGGGCCTCGGCGGCACAGGATGCACTGCAGCGCCGGCGTGGTGGCCTTCTCCACGCTCAGGGCGTTGTACTTCTCGACTATGTTGGACAGTTTGTGGTTCTTCTCCAGGCTGGGCTTCTGCGTGTAAGCATGATTGCACTCAGGGCAGCGGGCCAGTGAGGAGTCTTTGGCCCAGGCCTCGCTGATGCAGCCCCGGCAGAAGTTGTGCTTGCAGGGCAGCTGGATGGGATCTGAGAACACGTGCAGGCAGATGGGGCAGATGAGCTCCTCCTCAAAACAGTTCCTCCATGTCTCAGCCATGTCAGAGGCCATCATGGTGCGGGTAGGCATACACTAACTGTTTCCCACTTCTACCAGACCTCTCTCGCAGGAAACCTGACACTCTTAAAGTCTTGAGAGAAAAAGATAAAAACAGACCCGATGCCCTCCTGAAAGATCAGTCTGCGTGTTTCGACCCTTGTGACCAAACTAAAGGAGACTCCCTGACAGATGACGAGTATTGCTTATTGCTGCAGCATGAAGGCAAATTCCAGAAAACTGACCGGAGAAGGCTTCAGGCTAGGATGACAACACCTTGGTGATTTCAACACACACAGCAGGGGCTGACGTTATGCAGATTACAGTAAACGGTGCTTTCCTTTCCTCTAAATCACACACACACATACACTGGGCCTGCCTTTACAGCTCCTGTGTTTATAGGCCTACAGGAAGCTAAAAGCCTGTCAGCTACAGGTAAACCATGAAACGCAAACAAGGCACAGAGAACTGAATATCTACACAATTACCTACACGACCATGAGGTGAATCAATCTGTGTAGCACATGGAAAGACACTTGATCCCTTTTTCCTGCTGCCTGCTCAGGCCCCCTTACCTTGAGAGCTTCCTTCACTTCACCCTCGGATTATGATTGACTGTGGACCAATTCAGACCAACAAACGAAGCATGAAAACCACGAGAAAGGACTGCTCCAGTCCACACCCTGATTACTATTCACACACAGAGAGCTTTAAAGGAAAAATAAAACCCTGAATCTGTTTTATCTGGACCTCAAGGACGCTTGAATCCGTCAATAATCACAACGCAGCGCAATGCTTTTGTCCGCTGAATCATAAATAAGTATCCGAGGTGCCTCCACCTGCAATTTAATTATACATACAACCAGCGACGGTTTGGCAGTGGACAAGAAATACTGTTTTACAAGTCAGATTACCAACACAGCCACCCCAAGCCCTTCACTTTAACATAAAAGCGACATTTCTATTTGATGAATAACGCCTGCTATGTGGCACAGCTCGCATATCTGTACACAAGGCCTCGGCTTTTTCTACCAGGTTTCTGTCGACAACAAAGGCCTTATAATCTCATTAAACAGGAAATCATACCCGGGCCATCATTTCGAGGCTGTTTACTGCATAGTTAATCGTTTTAATAGTCGAGTCCAGCTCCTGCGCACAAAACAAAGGGTTTTAGGATCCGCAGGAATGTTGGCTGCTGTTGCAGAGCCTTTTGGTTTCCCCCCTCCGACACATCTATCAAATATCTCCTCGGCCAAAGATTAGTATTTCATCCAGCTTTTATCCTCTTTTCACTTTGGTCTCCACCTTGTTCACCCTGTCGTCGCCTCAGCCTTTAGCCAACAACATATTTTTCTACTTCCTTATCTCGATTAAATCGCGTAAATTACCTCAGACGTCACCTCACCATTTTCTACCAGGTACGGATAAAAACACTACATCAACCGACAGGCGCCGTCAACATCACCCATGGACATTATTTTATAAAAGCAGCCATACTTGTGTTATTTAACTAATAAAAACACAAAAATATACCCTCCTAATCTTAAAGGGGACGTCGCTTTTCTGTCCTTGTTAGGGGTAGCTGTCATCAGCCATCTTGCAAATCCTCATTTAAAAAAAAAAAAAAAAAAAAAAAAAAAGGAGATATCCGCCGTGGAGAGGCTGCTTCACCAAAGCTGCTTTTCGGTAGCTAAACCTACTCAGGCACATTAACGGCAAAGTCCCGTCATTTTTAAAGAGGAAAAAACGCCTTTTTGTGGTTATTGTAGGTCCAAACGGAGCTGGCTTGACGTGGGTATTTTTTAAGAGTCTCTATCTGGTCGGTGCTTCCGCCGCGAGTCGTCTCCGTGGGTCATAAAAATCCAACACGGTTGGGAATAATAATAATCGGTGTTTTCTCCCTCCTTTCTTTCTCTGTCTCTATCGGTCAGGCTTTAGAGAGAGGAGGAATGCAGGCGAGCTGGACTGGTCTCCAAACCAGCGTCAAGGAAACCAGAATAACGGGGCACTTCCGGTGAAGCTTTTCAAAATAAAACACCGTCAAACTCCACTGGTACATGGTGGCGTCTTGTTTGCATATTGATCAGTACTATGATTTTCTACTTCAAAAGGTCCAGTGTGTAGGATTAAGGGGGACATCTATTGGCTATTATTAAATGGTATTTACTGTAAAACCTTCAATAGCCCAGGCTATTATTTGCTTAAATCAGTGAAATCACCAGGCTTATATTTGGGACAGGCCTTTAATTCAGTTCATCCATCCACTTTCTAACAGCTTATCCTCTTGAGGGTTGCTGGAGCTTAACCCAGCTGACATTGGGTGAGAGGCAGGGTACACCCTGGACAGGCCCCCAGACTACCAAGCCCAAAACACACCGGCAGCATCACATGACGGGGGTGTCATTGACGCCAGTCAAGTGCCGCCCCCAACACACACAGAAAGCGTCACACTGCGGGGCATTAACCGGAATTCTAGTGATGTGACTCGCTGTGCCAAGGCTTCGAAGCGTGTGTTGAGTAATCCAGGAACTGTTTCCGCGATGCGCGTATCGAGGCTTGTGTCGTTTCAGACGAGTGATGTCATTGGTGACATCCGAAGCCTCGCTGGCTGGCTGTACCACGTGACTGGTTTGGGAAGTGGTTCAGATCTATATATACAAACCACTAAGTGTAATAGCTTTTTTTGTCCAGTAGATGGCTTAGTAGAGCAAATGAAGCATCAAGAAGCTTTGCCCTTGAGTGAACCAATTTGATGAAAAGCTTCAATGCTTCATGAAGCTTCATCTGCCCATCACTACGGAATTCTATTGCACACTCCACTCCGCTAGGTGGCGGTAATGTGACTAGCTGGGTGCCAACCGCCAGTTAGAACAAAAGACTAGGAAGAAGACGCAGTAAGGCCCAATTCCAATCTGATCCCTTACAGACTCGCTGACTTAGATGTGCGTTCATGTGAAGTGCGTGAGTGTGTGAGGGCTGTCCCATTGTCAAATCGTCAAGTCAGTGAGTCAGTGAGTGAGCCCTTTATGCCCCTTTACCGTAGGTTAGCATCGATGCGGACTTACGGTAAGGAAATTACCCACAGTTCATAGCGTTGTGATGTTAAATATAGGGGTTGCCCTCGGAACACCGGAAGTGTTATAAAAAAAACCCCCGAAAACACGGGCTGCGTCCAAACGGCCCACTGGCATACTGCATACTACTACTACGTACTACCACTAGATACCACTCCTACCTACTAAACAAGTTGGGTCCATTCGGACATATTAAAAGATTGGTGGGAAAACACTCCAAAAATGCCCAAAAATGAAGCTGGCCACTCTTTACCCACCAGCAACATGTCTGCAAGCTCTCTCATGCTTCTCAACATGCAAAGTGCGGGGCGTAGGCGAGCCAGAGCTCGCAGACGCCTCCTTTTGCACATAATAATTAATTCACTGCCACGGTAAGCAATGACATGACATGCCACACTCAAGAACTTTGCACTTTGAAGATCCTTCATATTGTTTTTGAAATAATCCAACCTGTTATGGTGATGACAACCTTCATCACTTCTCGTAAGTGTCACAACGCTAACATCATGTGTCAATCAAGTGATTAGTTCATTGAATATCAATATCTAGATACAGCATTTCCACCAGCACATTCTGTCATGTGTGTAGGCTGAGTCACTTTGAACACCTGTCACCTCACACAGTACAATGACATCCAATAAAACTGCTCTGCCATGATGTACTTTCATTATGCCAAACTTAATCATCATTTGTTTTAACAGTACTAGTAATGCTGGGACTCACAATCTTCGGTCTCAGGATTTGTTCTTGCTGACTGTCCCAAAAGTCAGAACTGAACTGGGAAAGAAAGCATTTAGGTTTTCTGCTCCCTCTGCCTGGAACATGTTACAGAAAACTTTGAAACAAAATGAGTTGGTCTCATTGAACACTTTTAAGGGGAAATTGGATGACCTGGAGGCAGAAACATCTGGTTGTAGATGTTTTGCCTGAGGCTTTTATTATTGTAGCTGACCTTAAATTGTTGCTGTTTTGGATGCTAAGTGTTTTTAATGTTTGTGTCCACCTTGTGTTTGTGTGTATGTGTGATTATGCTGCTGCCTGTCTTGGCCAGGACACTCTTGTAAAAGAGATTTTTAATCTCAATGAGTCTTTTCCTGGTTAAATAAAGGTTAAATAAAATAAATAAAAATTTTATTATTATCATTACTTATTTTATTATTGTTGTTTGTTGTTGTCTTTTGAATGTCAAACAAATGTTAATGTCCAACTAACTTAATACCAGTATAAAACAGACCACTTTGTTCATAATCATAATAGCAGAAATACATTTTTGACCAATGAAAACTGTGTGCGTTGATAATTGTATATTTGTGCAACTTAAATCTTTAGCTTGCAGCCGTTGCTCCGCCTTGATGTTTTGAATCTTGCCGGGCAGCGACCACGTTGCATTTAAATAGGAGACTGATGATGGTGGTAACATGCCGTGCAACATCTACAATGAAGTAGAAGACGAAGAAGAAGCCCGTGGTGCATTTTGGGTAAGTAGTAGCCCTGTAGTATGCTCTGCCATCATACTACAATGTAGGCGTGTTTAGTAGGGGTGGTAGCATACTACTCCTCCCTACTACAGTTTCGGACATACTACATACTAAGTTGGTCTACTACAATCCATACTACAGCCACGGTTGGCAGATATGCAAACGGTAATGTTATGGAAGGAGAGTGAAAAAAACAGACAATGAAACATTAACAAGGATTTAAGATGGTACATAAACACACATGAAGTCAGAGGAATACCAGTGGTTATATTCCACACACAAAGAATATACATCTATATCTATATCTATATATATATACATACATATATATATATATATATAGTAGATATCTATCTATCTATCTATCTATCTAGATATTCTTTGTGTGTGGAATATATGCTGACAATAACCGATAAATGATCACGCCCAGAGGTGCCAGTGTCAACAACATTTTGTAGAGAAGGGGATAAGTGCTGTCCCATTCCTATTTGTAGCATCCGGAGCCCTTTCAGACTCTCACACTCAATCACTTACAGCTGACGTCAGTTAAGTCAGTGAGGGTTCAGGGCTTGAGTCTTTAGGGGCCGGATTGGAATTGGGCCGAAGAGAAAGGAAACACACAACGCAGGACAACCAGACAGCAATGGTACCTTCTTCTCTGCTCTTCAACAGAGCTGCTACTACGGGAGCTGGGAAGTACAAAATAGGCCTTTCTCTGAAAAAGAAGCACTTTGTCAAGGCTGGCGATGCTGGAAGATAGGACAATAGCTAGAAGTGCCGCGCCGTGTCATGTCAACTCGCGTCGATACGCCGTCAGTGTGGGTTTGTAAATAGAGAATAATGGGGGCGTCTGTTTTGACGCGTGTCGTACGGCACCAGTGTGTTTTGGCCTTCACAGGGCCGACACATAAGCCCTTTTTAAATAGGAATTGTGCAAATTTTCAGGAAAGCCCAATCAGTCTTCTTTCAGCATTGGCAGTATAAAAACAAAATCGGGGAGCGCAGCAAAATGCTGCCTGCCTACTTTTGTTCATACAGAATGCGCCTTTTTCGGGGCAATGGGGGGCGTGAGCAAGTAACAAAATGTGTAGCTCAGCGTGTGACATTAACAGTGACGTACTCCGAGGGAAGCCGCAGCTGGTCAGTCCTTGGTGATTCTCTCATAAGTTGACCCGTCCTTCACTGTTCCCGTCATTTAAGGGTAAATGGCCTCTTCGTTTGCGAGGGCAAGGAGGGCGCGCAATTCCTCGTCTCCCCAGTTGCTCACCTTACAGTGTCTGTCAGGTTTGTGTTTCCCTCTTGCTACTAGCTGCTCATTCCTGCTGTTAGCTGTTTCCTGTTAGTCCACCACCAGTGGGTCGCACATGCGGTGTCATCAACAGCTCCTCCCACAAGTCATCAACAGCCGCTCCCGTGGCAGACGGGCGCCTCGTTCTTTTTAAACTGAAAAGGTTCCACTACTATGTCTACCCTATGCGGCGGAAAATTGGGCACCTCGGGTCAACTTGCCAATCCAGCTCTGTGTGTCTAAACGCTCGCAGCTTGTCCGCAAAACAGCCCAACATTCGCCGAAAATAAAGGGCTATAGAGACAGACAACCATTCACACTCACATTCACACCTACGGACAATTTAGAGTCACCAATTAACCTGCATGTCTTTGGACTGTGGGAGGAAGCCGGAGTACCTGGAGAAAACCCACACTGACACAGGGAGAACATGCAAACTCCACACAGAAGAGCTCCCTCCTGGGATTGAACCAGAAATGCTCTTGCTGTGAGGCCACAGTGCTAACCACTGCACCACCGTGCCTTTAATTCAATACAATTTTATCTTATTATATTTATAGGTAACATAAGGTAAGATAAGGTAAAATTGTATTGATCCCACACTGGGGAAATTCACATGTTACAGCAGCTCAAGTAGCACAGACAGAAAAGCAAGTTGAATGACAAAAGAATAGTCATAGAATAAAGATAAAATACAAAAAGATACATATCATAATTAGAAAAATATTTAGCACTAAATTTGGACACAGCTATACACTTAATACTATTTACACCATATACAACTTGCACTTATGCACATAACTCAGTTCAGTTTTATTTATAAAGCCCAGCATCACAAATCACAATTTGCCTCAGCATACAACATCCCTTTGGTGATACTGAATGTTTGAGATAAACTGAAGGATGAAGCGTTCCTTTATGTGTTGAGAAAATTCTCCTACTTCTTAAAATAAAGCAACTCTTTAAAAACCCTCTTGAATTAGCTGGAAGAGACATCGTCACAAAGCTAAAAACAGGGCTGACTTTCTTTTAAAATAAAACGACAAACGACTTCTTCGTAAAAGACCAAATGATGTGGAGGGATACTAACAGTCATTGTTAGGTTAAAATGCCTCTAGCACTCCTCATTACTTTTATTTAATGTTATACTGTTCATCTTGCCTTAAGTTTTTACAAGACCACCTCTCCTGCACAGGCTTGTATACTTTTCCATCATGTAAATGAGAGCACATGTTAAGTGTCTCTGTATATATGTACAGTACAGGCCAAAAGTTTGGACACACCTTCTCATTCAATGCGTTTTCTTTATTTTCATGACTATTTACATTGTAGATTCTCACTGAAGGCATCAAAACTATGAATGAACACATGTGGAGTTATGTACTTAACAAAAAAAGGTGAAATAACTGAAAACATGTTTTATATTCTAGTTTCTTCAAAATAGCCACCCTTTGCTCTGATTACTGCTTTGCACACTCTTGGCATTCTCTCCATGAGCTTCAAGAGGTAGTCACCTGAAATGGTTTCCACTTCACAGGTGTGCCTTATCAGGGTTAATTAGTGGAATTTCTTGCTTTATCAATGGGGTTGGGACCATCAGTTGTGTTGTGCAAAAGTCAGGTTAATACACAGCCGACAGCCCTATTGGACAACTGTTAAAATTCATATTATGGCAAGAACCAATCAGCTAACTAAAGAAAAACGAGTGGCCATCATTACTTTAAGAAATGAAGGTCAGTCAGTCCGGAAAATTGCAAAAACTTTAAATGTGTCCCCAAGTGGAGTCGCAAAAACCATCAAGCGCTACAACGAAACTGGCACACATGAGGACCGACCCAGGAAAGGAAGACCAAGAGTCACCTCTGCTTCTGAGGATAAGTTCATGCGAGTCACCAGCCTCAGAAATGGCAAGTTAACAGCAGCTCAGATCAGAGACCAGATGAATGCCACACAGAGTTCTAGCAGCAGACCCATCTCTAGAACAACTGTTAAGAGGAGACTGCGAATCAGGCCTTCATGGTCAAATAGCTGCTAGGAAACCACTGCTAAGGAGAGGCAACAAGCAGAAGAGATTTGTTTGGGCCAAGAAACACAAGGAATGGACATTAGACCAGTGGAAATCTGTGCTTTGGTCTGATGAGTCCAAATTTGAGATCTTTGGTTCCAACCGCCATGTCTTTGTGAGACGCAGAAAAGGTGAACGGATGGATTCCACATGCCTGGTTCCCACTGTGAAGCATGGAGGAGGAGGTGTGATGGTGTGGGGGTGTTTTGCTGGTGACACTGTTGGGGATTTATTCAAAATTGAAGGCACACTGAACCAGCATGGCTACCACAGCATCCTGCAGCGACATGCCATCCCATCCGCTTTGCGTTTAGTTGGACGATCATTCATTTTTCAACAGGACAATGACCCCAAACACACCTCTAGGCTGTGTAAGGGCTATTTGACCAAGAAGGAGAGTGATGGAGTGCTGCGGCAGATGACCTGGCCTCCACAATCACCGGACCTGAACCCAATCGAGATGGTTTGGGGTGAGTGAAGGCAAAGGGGCCAACAAGTGCTAAACACCTCTGGGAACTCCTTCAAGACTGTTGGAAAACCATTTCAGGTGACTACCTCTTGAAGCTCATGGAGAGAATGCCAAGAGTGTGCAAAGCAGTAATCAGAGCAAAGGGTGGCTATTTTGAAGAAACTAGAATATAAAACATGTTTTCAGTTATTTCACCTTTTTTTGTTAAGTACATAACTCCACATGTGTTCATTCATAGTTTTGATGCCTTCAGTGAGAATCTACAATGTAAATAGTCATGAAAATAAAGAAAACGCATTGAATGAGAAGGTGTGTCCAAACTTTTGGCCTGTACTGTATGTGAATGTCCTTGTGTAAATATCATGTCTTTTATAATATTTTTATTTTTCATGTGCAAGTAAGTAAATAAATAAATAAATGCAGCAGGTTTTGAAATAGGCACAGGGGTAAAAGCTAGACATTTTAGGCTCCCAGTTTTGTAATTACATAAAATTACTTGTGGGCCTTTTATGGAGCCTCTCCAGCTGTGGGGATTTCACTCTGCTCTTTTCTTTACTAGCTCCATTTGTAGCTTCACACATTCTGGTGGAAATAAAAGCTGGAACAGTAGCAGGGTGCCAGTGTTTCATTTCGTTGCATCGCAGGGTTTTACATACATATCATATATATTAAAAAAAAAAAATCACTCCCTCTTACACTTATGGATAATTATGAGTCAATCCACTTCACCTGTGCCACCCTTTTTTGACTGGGTGAAGTCAATGCAACAGGAAAGCAAAAGACATTTATATTTTAACCTGCTTCATGACTCAATCACACAAAACAATGCATCTTCTCAAATGTTTTTGTACTTTCAGACTAGTCGACTAGGATTAGTTTCAATTTCTGTTTAGACACCAAGGAAATTAGTCATTTAAGGGGGATTTACACATGTGCAGCAGACTCTATGCCATGGCCTACGCTGTTGTGAGCATTTATACTTGTGTGGTGGTGTGTCTGTATCACTCTGCAGGTACACCTCCAAAACACTAGTCAGCGGCGGAGGTTTCTGTGAAGTGCTGTAAAGTTTAGTTGATTCAAAACACACATTAAACACACATTAAGCATGGCTTAATAGAGACAATTTCAAACACAAGTACACAAATCAGCTTCACTATAACTCGCAGCATTTGTCACTTGTCTTTATCTGGACACATTTTCCCCACAAATACAACATGCTAACGTTATTAGCACAAGTCTATGGCATTTTACATCGTATAAATTAGCCTAGCAGCTAGTGATCTTTTCCTCTGCTCATATGAAGCCAGGATAAATCACACACAAGACTTAAAATGCTATTTTTGTGGAGGCTTTATTGTCTTCACAATTTATTGTTTCGAATCTGTGAAATTAAAGTAAATAAAAGCTGATAAGATAATGTGAAAATATCTGAGGGCAAACAGCTTCTTGCATCATACCGGATATTTTCAAAAGAAAAAATAACATACAAATGAAACAAACGCAACTGTTTCATCTTTCAGTGAAAAAGTATTGCATTTTTCTCCACACCTAAAATGCCACAGCCCTCCCTGTCGACTTTATGCTGTCGACTTTACACTTCTTTGCTGCGGCCATGTCTGCTACCAAACAAGACACGTCTACTGTAAGGCAATCTGGAAATCCATTGGTAAAAAAAAACAAACAAAAAAAACCTTCTTTTTTTTCTTCCTTTACCTCTGGAGGCACAGCCCAGAGTTTTTCGACTAACGGAAGTGCAGGGACCTCGGAGATCGCTCACGCCCTTCACTTCCGGCGGTGCCCCCAGGGAGTCGCTGTGTTGTTTACAAATACTTCGGATAGAAAACCAGCAGAGTTTAGCTATATATCACATTTTTCACGTCACTATATCACCGTATAGACTAATCTGATGTTTGTTAAGTCTATAAACACAATGATTGAATAAACGTTACTATTTCTGTGTGCACGTTTTGTAATTAACATGGTTATCATAGATTAGCTGGGCTAACCATTAGCTGTTAACGTTAGCCGTTAGCGGTGTCTGTAATAACCATAGACTGTATAAAATAAGGTAATAACTCATTAAACGGTCCGTGAAAAATTTTTTTTTTCCAGCGGATACCTTAGTTACAACATGATTGAGCTAGCAAAGCAGTTTTGTGTTGCTATGTGTGGTATTTATTCAGTTAAGGGAAATCACGATGTCTAGAAAGCATCAGTGGCTGCAGCTGACAGGGACAGTTAGCAAAGCTAACATCAGGACGTCATCTGTTAAAAGCCTCCCATTGTAGGATACGACATGAAATTACTCCAGTTAGCTCAATCATGTTGTAACTAAGACATCCGCTGGAAAAATATTTTTTTCCACGTTGACGAGACGGCGTTTTGGGTGGAGTGGTCGCTATGGATGCGGAGCTTGCTGTTTCTGTAGGTACACATTTCCTGGGGACACCTGCACGTCTTGGCCACGCCCCTCCATCGTGATTGGCTAAAGCGCTCAAAGCCCCGCCCTCCTCCCCCCTCTAGTCGTCTTTGACACAGGGCTGCCGACAGATTCTACAATGTAAATTGCAGAATCTGTCTTGAGAGATTAGCTGTAAGGTAACTGTTTACTTACTCTTATCAGTTCTGTGTGCATGGTACCACTTGCATGACTACAGACTGTATGATAATCCTGCCATTGTGAAGTGAATGGAAAAAATGCAAAGTGATCTTGCTTTGGTAACCAATACCAAGATTTTAAAAGGCAAGCCGAGACGTTTAAAATAAGTCTGCGTGCCACGATCAGCCCCCGGTCAGGACTTTGGACATGCCTGCCTCATGCTAACATGTTAGCCACACACCCAGCAGCAGACACAGTCTCTTATTCTCCCTTTCAACATGTTTCGACCCAGACACACCAAACAGACATCAAACAACTAGTGCAGACGAAGGCCGACTGTTGCGTCGCTTGACATTGCCTGTGTCTCAGCAAAAAACCTGCACTTGAACACACCACAGAGGCTACAGCTAATGGCCAACTAGCACGTACCTTCTGCACCTGCGTAAGAGGAAACAGCTCTCCATACATGCAGGAAGCGGTAGTCTGTATTTGTCACTTAAAAATGGAATCAAGAAGGCAAACAGGATGGATTCAAGATGCTAGTTAGCCCGTTGGCACATTAACAACACAACCCGATGTTGAAAGAACAAAGGATATTAACTGTGCACTAGCGAACAATAACACAATTTTTTCAAACAAACTTTTTCTGTTAAAGAGCTCAGTGCCTAAATAAATAACCTTACCTAAAATAACAAGTCTGTTTCGATCTCACTCTTTCCTGACTTAAGTTGTTTGTTTGCTTTCCTCACTTCCATTTCTCCTCTTGTGCGCTGAGCTAAACTGCCAATCGGAGGGATTTCTCTCAGCAACTGGCTCTGCTGGTGATTCAACATGCTGAATCAGCCAAAAAGTAGCCGACAAGGGTCGGCTAGTGCCAACAAATACTGGGGTGACAGATGCTCACCGACGGCCCGACACTGACCAACAGCCGATTGTCGGCTTGGTGTGTCAAGGCCTTAGGATTAATAGTCACCCTAATTTCAGCTCTCTGAAATCTGGCCAACTTTGTCTGCTGTTAGGTGGTGAACAGGTAGCGTACAGGTGAAAACAGCTGTCTGCTGTGACACAGCATCCTAACACGTTTCTAAAAGAGGCTAAATAGATTTATAAAGCTGTAGATTTGGGCGATACTTCTCTGTGGGTTTGTCACAAGCAACCTCATACACCATAGTCATTTGATTCAGTGTTGTTGTTTATTTTTTGAGGACTTATGTATGTAACAAAACAAAAGGTTACAACATGAAGCTTTATTTTGAAGCTAAATCACCACACTTCCTGTATGAATCAGGCTGACTCCGGCTGACCTGACGCAGTTTCTCGGCAACATCAGCCACCCCCTCCTCTCTCCCCTCCCTGCCACCCTCCCCTCCCTCCTTCCGGATCAATGCTACGGCCGTCACGTGACCTGTCACACAACTGATGTGTGTCACGTTTTAACCGGGAGGAGCCGTGGGACAAACCGGGGAGGAAGGGCAGGGAATCATGCTCAGTGCTCAGAGGGCTTACTGCATTTGTTAATGGCCTGGGCGCTCATGATGTTCCTCTGGGGCAACACTGCATATCTCTATGAGTGAGTGAGTGAGAGAAAGAGAGAGAGAGTGTGTGTGTGTGTGTGTGTGTGTGTGTGTGTGTCTGCATGTTGGTGTTGCAGGAAAATATAACTTTAATACTCCCTCAGAGATTAAAGGGGCGTTACACTTTATAGTTGCAGCGTAAATTCTAAAATATTACACTAACTACAAACAATATGACATTTCTCACTCGCAGAGATGGACATCATATTCATATCCTTCATATGAGTAAAAGTTCCGGTGACACATCATGAAAATACTCCATCATCAGTATTAAATATCAACAGCAAGGCAAGCTCAGGGGTTGAATGTTGGCGCAGCCCACAGGAACGACGCTCCATGACGCTTTTTTATTTCTCCGAGTGAGTATTAGAATATATGCAGTTCACATAACCTGGTCAAAAATTAATATATATATATAAACGCTTGAAGATCCACTCATTACTAAAAGTGTATCTCATATAAAAACTAAAGTGATGGTCAAAGTTGTCACAGTGAAATTTAAGGTGTGTTGATGGATTCATGTCGTCAGCTCATTGAGTAACATTACAAGTAAACGTTCCACCTTAAAAGTTGCCGGCTGTCACCCAGTGAATTAAGTTATTTTGTTCTTAAAAAAGAGAGGCAGCAAAACATCCTTTCATTTTATAGTTACAGTTTACTAATAAAACTCTCCACAGTATGAACAGTGAGCAGAGTGACCAAAAATAAGGTTTACCGAACTGAACTGAACCGTACTGCTCAGTGGAAACAGGGCGTTTGTAATCACCAACATTGATTAGTAACTTAATTGAATTACATATTTTTTCCTCAGTAACTTATTACATGTACTTTGTAATGTAATTACATTGACAAATTAATCCCCTGCACTGCCAATATTATAATATAAAATAATCTGAATGGGCCATGCTGCATCATAAACACTTATACTTTTCGTACTTTGAATATATTTTGATGCTAATACTTTTGCACTTTTACTTGAGTAAAATTTAAATGCTGGACTTTTACTTGCAACAGAGTATTTCTACACTGTGGTATTGCTGTTTCTACCTGAGTAAAAGATCTGAGCACTTCTCCACCACTGGCTCTAAGTATTAATAGTAAAAGTAGGTATTTAGAGGACGGCACAGACACACACACATCACAGATAAAATGTAAAAAAAAAAACTAAAATTCGCCTCAAAGACTAAAGGTACATTCTGCAGTACCTCAGACTAAACTGGATTATACTGGATTACTTCTTCATACTGTGAATGTTTGCACATCGCTGCAGAAAACTGCACAGCTCTGCATTTGGAGCAAAAACATTATACATACTTTCATAGCATTTCATAGCATAGGTATATACAGGTTTGGAAATTTGCCCCAATCACCAGCCAAATGCTGCTTAAATATGCAAGTGACTGCTAGACTTGCTTCACTCACCAGCCAAAAAAAAAAAAAAAACACCTAAAAAACAATGGTACTCTACTGAGTGACTCGTAGATTTTGGAATCCACCAGCCACATTTGCAGGTGGATTTTTTTGGTATTTTCTCTTACTACGTTAACTGTATGCATCAAAACACCAATGCAAATTCTGTATACATTTATTTACTGTCTTGTTAAGCACGTACATTTTCCCACAGCACATTTGTACTTTGATTGAACAGAGATCTGACTTTAGCTACAGTCACAACATTTCATTTTGCTGTCTGATCCTTAAAAGCGCTGTATGTAAGAATGTGACCAAAACGTTTACTGCACCCAAATTCAAAATACTGCCGCGAGTCGTGTCCGCTAGGGTGACCATATTTTGATTTCCAAAAAAGAGGACACTCGGCCGGCCACGACATAGCCTACTTAAATGATACTCGCAGTTTACTCAAAGATGCCTTATAATTTTAATATATTTAAAATGTTTATGTATGGACAGAAAATTCAGTTATATTACAAAATAATATCTCTCAAAGACAGAAATTCAGATAGGCCCCAATAGGGGACACATACACACACTAGAGCGTGGCGATCCGAGCCCGACGGTACCCGACGGGTCGGCCGGGTTTGGTCAAAAATGTAGCTATAAATTGTTTTCGGGCTCGGGTCGGATTCGGTCAGCTTTCAGTGAAAATGTAGTGTAAAAATAAATAAAATCCTATTGTCTGTCCTGTTTATTGCTTGGGTACTGTTATTTACGTGACAACACCTGAACATAAAACATACAGACACACATTGGCTGTTTGTTTCTATCTCTCTCCTCTCTGGAAGTCTCGGACCTCCAGCCGCCCGCCTCCGCCTTGATTAAAGGCTGCAAATAAAATATAAGAGGGAGACAGGTTTTTCCTATTTTATCTTATTTTGTTTTATTTCTCCCTCTCCTCCTGCTAGAAGCGTCGGACCTCCCGCCTCCTGTCTCAAACACGGAGGTCTCCATCTCCGCAGCTGAGCACCCACGGCGCACGCCCGGCCTGTTAAATAGCCTGTAACCACTGTGTGACACAAACTCAGTGCTTTGGTCATTAAATAATGTCGCTGCGTCCTTGATCTTCGGTTTTCCAGCGGACCGTTCGAGCAAGTCCGGCTTCTCTGCTGCTAATGCTGCTGCTTGGATACAGCTCATGAGGAGCCGGCCACTAATGCTATGTACTGGGACACTGCTAATGCTGCTCGCCGTGAACATTATTCCTTAGTCTCTGTGACATATTAGGAGGATTTTATGACTATCTGCTTTAGATTTCTTACATATAGCTCCTTTAACTTGGACTGAGCTGGGAAAGAAAGCTTTCATGTGCTCTGCTCCTGTTACTTGGAATAACCTTAAAAATTATATTTGTACATATACTGTTTCTATTTTTTTTATTGTGTGGTTGTTTGGCTGTAACTTTTTGTGTAAAAGAATTAAATAAAATTCCTCTAACATTCTGTGTATACATGCAACTACTGCTTAATATTACTTCATATTTTATTTGTTATATTTTTATATTGATTTTAACCTGCAATACTTTATATCTCTATATCCTAATCTTTAGTTTCTCTTTTTGTTTCTACTTGTACGATTTTTATTCTTATGATAATCTGATTATTTTTAAATACATAGTATATCCTCCTGAGACCCTGTGTCCTCATATGAGGACATCACATTTTGGATTTACTGGACCTCATTCTGTTTAACTTAGACCTGTTGTCCTCGTTCTTAGACACTTCTGTGTGCCATCTAGTGGTAGTAAGAGCACAATACACTAATACATGTAAAAACAAGATGGCAGTCATCTCTGCCAAGTCAGTCTGCATCAGATCCTGACACAAAAGTGGACAAGGTCCAAAACCTGATCACATTTTATGGTTGGAACTTGTTTATTTATGATTAATAATGTTTGTAGTTTGATATGGCAACAAATTTGACCAATTTTAGCAACAATAATAAGGTAGGACACTCTTACTTAGGAAGTACTCGTTTGAGGACATTGGGACTTAATTATCATTGACTATGTTTTGTTTTTTTCACTTATCAGGTCCTACTGATCCCAAATATCTAGGAATAATTAAAAATACATACCAAACAAAAGTTCAGGTCTCAGGAGGACAACATAGAGTCTGTGACTCAGGTATTTCAACGCCAACAACTGCTCTTTAAACTGTTGTTCATTTGACAAGAAATAACCTTAACCTTGAACAAATTCCTTGCATATGAATACCTACTTAGCAATAAATTTCAACGACTTAAAATTAGCAGCAAAGAAGCAGAAGAAATTAGTCTGGGAGAAACGTGTTTGAAGAAATTCTGGATAACATGGCACTGAACACTTAGTAAGGACAAAACAACCATTTATTGGTCGTCTGGCAACTAGTGAGAAATTTAGGCATCACTTTTGATTCTCAATTGAAATTTGAATCACATGACAATAACCTCATTAAATCCTGCTACTTCCACCTATGGAATATAATCAAAATCAAATCAGCTGTGTCTTTTTCAAACCTAGAAAAGCTTATTCATGCTTATGTATTCTCGCACCTCGTCCACTGCAACGCACTGTTTACGTGCCTCAGTAAATCTTTAGTAGTTCAGCTTAAACTAGTTCACGATGCTGCAGCTCGTATTTTAACTGGGACAAATCGTAGGTCACATATCCCCCCAAATCTTCTTTTCTTCCACTGGTTGCCAGCTAACTTCAGAATTTAAGATTTAAAGCTCAACATGGTTTAGCGCCGAGTTATATACAGTACAGGCCAAAAGTTTGGACACACCTTCTCATTCAATGCGTTTTCTTTATTTTCATGACTATTTACATTGTAGATTCTCACTGAAGGCATCAAAACTATGAATGAACACATGTGGAGTTATGTACTTAACAAAAAAAAGGTGAAATAACTGAAAACATGTTTTATATTCTAGTTTCTTAAAAATAGCCACCCTTTGCTCTGATTACTGCTTTGCACACTCTTGGCATTCTCTCCATGAGCTTCAAGAGGTAGTCACCTGAAATGGTTTCCACTTCACAGGTGTGCCTTATCAGGGTTAATTAGTGGAATTTCTTGCTTTATCAATGGGGTTGGGACCATCAGTTGTGTTGTGCAGAAGTCAGGTTAATACACAGCCGACAGCCCTATTGGACAACTGTTAAAATTCATATTATGGCAAGAACCAATCAGCTAACTAAAGAAAAACGAGTGGCCATCATTACTTTAAGAAATGAAGGTCAGTCAGTCCGGAAAATTGCAAAAACTTTAAATGTGTCCCCAAGTGGAGTCGCAAAAACCATCAAGCGCTACAACGAAACTGGCACACATGAGGACCGACCCAGGAAAGGAAGACCAAGAGTGACCTCTGCTTCTGAGGATAAGTTCATCCGAGTCACCAGCCTCAGAGATCGCAAGTTAACAGCAGCTCAGATCAGAGACCAGATGAATGCCACACACAGTTCTAGCAGCAGACCCATCTCTAGAACAACTGTTAAGAGGAGACTGCATGAATCAGGCCTTCATGGTCAAATAGCTGCTAGGAAACCACTGCTAAGGAGAGGCAACAAGCAGAAGAGATTTGTTTGGGCCAAGAAACACAAGGAATGGACATTAGACCAGTGGAAATCTGTGCTTTGGTCTGATGAGTCCAAATTTGAGATCTTTGGTTCCAACCGCCGTGTCTTTGTGAGGCAGAAAAGGTGAGCGGATGGATTCCACATGCCTGGTTCCCACTGTGAAGCATGGAGGAGGAGGTGTGATGGTGTGGGGGTGTTTTGCTGGTGACACTGTTGGGGATTTATTCAAAATTGAAGGCACACTGAACCAGCATGGCTACCACAGCATCCTGCAGCGACATGCCATCCCATCCGGTTTGCGTTTAGTTGGACGATCATTTATTTTTCAACAGGACAATGACCCCAAACACACCTCCAGGCTGTGTAAGGGCTATTTGACCAAGAAGGAGAGTGATGGAGTGCTGCGGCAGATGACCTGGCCTCCACAGTCACCGGACCTGAACCCAATGGAGATGGTTTGGGGTGAGCTGGACCGCAGAGTGAAGGCAAAGGGGCCAACAAGTGCTAAACACCTCTGGGAACTCCTTCAAGACTGTTGGAAAACCATTTCAGGTGACTACCTCTTGAAGCTCATGGAGAGAATGCCAAGAGTGTGCAAAGCAGTAATCAGAGCAAAGGGTGGCTATTTTGAAGAAACTAGAATATAAAACATGTTTTCAGTTATTTCACCTTTTTTTGTTAAGTACATAACTCCACATGTGTTCATTCATAGTTTTGATGCCTTCAGCGAGAATCTACAATGTAAATAGTCATGAAAACAAAGAAAACGCATTGACTGAGAAGGTGTGTCCAAACTTTTGGCCTGTACTGTAGCTGAGCTTCTGAACACCTATGCTCCAAGTCATGACCTGAGGTCTTCAAGCCTACCCTCACTAGTCGTCCCTACACTGAGGCTGGTAACTAGAGGTGACGGTGTTTTGTCATCAAGGCCCCGAAGCTCAGGAATCATTTGCCTGAGGAGATGAGGCTGGTCAGCACATTAGTCATTTTTAAATCACTGCTTAAAACATATGTTTATAGAAAAGCTTTCCATTTTAATGCCTGATTTGTAACTTTTGTGATTTATTTACTTTGTATTGTTTTGTCTAATTTTATGCACTTTGTGAAGCACTTTGTAACTTTGTTTAGATAAGTGCTACACAAATAAATATTATCATTATTATAACATGGAATATCACACACTTGGCACTTTATGACTGATATTCAGCCAATGGAAATAGACAGTCTACGTTTAATGTTATACTACTATCTATCATGGACAACACCCATCACCTCCCTGCATGAGACTGTAGGTGCACTGAGCAGCTTGTTCAGCAGCAGACTGCTGTACCCACAGTGCAAGAGAGAGTGCTTCATCCCATCAGCTATCAGACTCTTAAACATCAATACCAGTACGACTTAATACAGCACTGTTACCAATGTGAACCTCACTGCAAATTAGCCTGTACAGTTGTCAATATAAACCCATACGTACACTGATCAGCCAAAACATTCAAACCACTGACAGGTGAAGTGAATAACTCTGATTATTTTGTTCCAATGCTTTGTTCTGCTGGGAAACCTTTGGTTCTGGCGTTCATGTGGATACCACCTGACATGTTCCACCCACTCAAACACCTTTACAGACCAAGTACCCCCCCTCATGGCAGCAGGATAATGCACCATGCCACACTGCAAAAACAGTTTAGAAATGTCCTGTGGAGCGTGACAAAGAGCTCAAGGTGTCGACCTGGCTTCTAAATTTCCCAGGTCCCAATCTGCTCAAGGATTCTTGTGATGTGCCGGTACCCCAGATGTACCCCTACTCCAAGGTGGGGCCTCCTTGGGTCGGACTTGGCACTGACCTGTCGAGGCATGGACACAGGATCTCTGGGAGTGTCCTGCGGTGTCTGGCACCAGTGCGTTGGCGGCAGATTGTGAGGTGGGTTAACAGCACGTGCCATAGATGCTCATTCAAATTGGGATCTGGGGAATTTGGAGCCCAGGTTGACACTTTGAGGTCTTTGTCACATTCCTTGGGTCATTCCTGAGTGATGTTTGCAGTGTGGCATGCTGCATTGTCCTGCTGGGGGAGTACTGTTGCCATGAGGGGGGGTACTTGGTCTGTAACGGTGTTTGAGTGGGTGGAACATGTCAGGTAGGCTGACCAAACGTCCTCTTTTGCCCGGACACGTCCACTTTTCACATCCCGTCCGGGGCGTCCGGGTTTTTTTTTATAAACTGATGATAATGTCTGGTTTTCCCTGTGTTTGTGTGTGTGTTAGAGTGCGGCACGGGACGCATATTTCTGTCCGAACCGAGCCCGACATTATTAAATGACCAAAGCACTGAGTTTGTGTCACACAGTGGTTACAGGCTATTTAACAGGCCGGGCGTGCGCCGTGGGTGCTCAGCTGCGGAGAGGGAGACCTCCGTGTTTGAGACAGGAGGCGGGAGATCCGACGCTTCTAGCGGGAGGAGAGGGAGAAATAAAACAAAATAAGATAAAACAGGAAAAACCTGTCTCCCTCTTTTATTTGATTTTCAGCCTTTAATCAAGGCGGAGGCAGGCGGCTGGAGGTCCGAGACTTTCAGAGAGGAGAGGGGTAGAAACAAACAGCCAATGTGTGTGTGTGTGTGTGTGTGTGTGTGTGTGTGTTATGTTCAGGTGTTGTCACATAAATAACAGTGCCCACGCAATAAACAGGACAGACAATAGGATTTTATTTATTTTTACACTACATTTTCACTGAAAGCTGACCGAATCCAACCCGAGCCCGAAAACAATTTATAGCTACATTTTTGACCAAACCCGGCCGACCCGTCGGGTACCGTCGGGCTCGGATCGCCACACTCTAGTGTGTGTATGTGTCCCCTATTGGGGCCTATCTGAATTTCTGTCTTTGAGAGATATTATTTTGTAATATAACTGAATTTTCTATCCATAAATATAAATTTTAAATATATTAAAATTATAAGGCATCTTTGAGTAAACTGCAAGTATCATTTAAGTAGGCTATGTTGTGGCCGGCCGAGTGTCCTCTTTTTTGGAAATCAAAATATGGTCACCCTAATGTCAGGTGGTATCCTTACTCTTTTTCATTCTTTTGGTCATTATCTCTCCCTGTTTCTCTTATGTCTCAATCTGTCATATGGATCACTGTACATTTATTGTGACCTAACCTTTATTTAACCAGGAAGTCCCATTGGTATTGAAAATCTCTTCTACAAGAGAGACATGGCCAGTAGCCAATCAAAACACACTCACAGTACAACACATTTGACATCTAAGACAAACTCCACACGACACCACTTGAGCTAACTTCTTCAAACTTTTCTCTTTAACAATGATGGGAAGCCCCGCGTTAGCAGGGCATCAAAAAATTGAGTAAAACTCTTAGTGTTCCTCTCCACGGAAATCTTTAGTAAAAGGCGAAAGATTTATACGATCTGAAGAGAAACAAGAGTGATCTGACTTCACTGAGAGACTCTGACCGACCAGATTCGCAACCACACTAATCTAAGTCCTGGTTCACACTGAAATACACTATACAAAATCAACACCACGCAATCGGCTAATAGAGAAACACATAGGAATATATTGCTACGGACTTCTTATGTAAAGAAACACACGTTAATTCAACATCTGTTAGCCAATGTTGCTATGCCGCAGTGCATGATGGGACTGCACTTCCGCATTGTGTTACGGTTTAAAGTGTTATTATCTCTCTACGTTAGTTACGTTCACTTATTTTCAACCCCACAATCAAAAGCACAACTACGCTGCCAGATGAATTATTATGAATTATTTCCAATCGCTTTAATGACCCGAGATTTAAATAATTTTTAAATCAAGTTTCGTAAAGACCCGCCCACACACACACTATCACAGAGCTGGGTGTTCAGGCGTAGAGGGGTAAGTGGTCTACTAACTATAAAGTAGAGACATTAACATTAATTACTTTAAAGATAGGATTAACTGACATACATTAAATTATTTGACTGTGTCCTTATATTAAAATGTAGAAGCAGAGGCAGGAGCAGATGGTAAGTTTGTGATTGTAGAAGCTGTATGTATTAAATCAGGTGACAATAAAGGGAAATATATGCGATTTATTCGTGCTGAAACACTAGTGCAGTGTTTTTTATTCTTTGTTGACATACTAGAAAGCTCAGCAATGAAGCAGGGCGTCAAAAATTGAGTGTTCTTGGTTTCGTATTACGTCTATAGCATGTATTTGATCTAATTTTAAATACAATAGTTAATATACAGACTGCAATGGCGATTTTTTTTAAAAAATATTGTTTGTATTACAATTTTCACACACACTCACTCACAATATATGAAGCGGTAGGTTACTGAGAAATAGTGATTTCTAAATGCCTGCAGCTTTCATGCAGAACAACGACACCCTGTGGTGACACACTGTTGAATTTCTCATTATTGCATTGACCCCAAACAGCATTTATAAAGTGATTTTATCGCTTGGTTTTATCAGCAGAAAGAAAATAAAACTATTGTAGGTCGAAATTGCCCACCACGAATGTAAAAGCTACTTCTACTCCAAAAAATAAGACTTTGTCGAGTTTTAACTTTAATATTATTGCGTAAAAACACACCTGGAATTCATTAAATTAAAAATAAAAAGTCCAACAGGTGAGGTGGAGTCAGTTTTGAGGGTGTGGATGTGACGTTACTGTTTATTTCGTTTAAAAGGAAGCATCTGAAACCTCTCTGTTGTGTTTTCTTTTGTTTGCAAAATAGGAATAAAAGAAATGGATAATACTCCACCCACTGACGACTCAAGTAGCCCCTTCGCCATCACTAAATAAGTTTTTTATGCCCCTGTAAACACAGTTACAGTGAAAATGAAATACATTAAATAACAACTATCGTTAAGTACAAGGCGACTTACCTGTCTGTACGTTATTCCTTTACTGCAGAGTTAAAATAAGGTCCAAAATCCACTTTCCAGCGTAGGTCACTTTTCAGACAGATTATAAAAATTTAATTTAAGTCATGATACCGGTCTTCGACTTGCATGTCAGCAGCTGGAGCATCATGTAGCTTGACTTTTTCTTCCTTTCTTCCGCTCCGCGATAAAGCTTCTGACAGTCCGCCATTTTGGCAGCAGCTAGCTTGACTCACCTCTGCCCCCCCTGTGGAACGATAGCCCACCTTCTAACTGGCAAAACGAAACCGCTCAATAATTAGTAGCTGAATTAAAATAAAATTTAACTGGAAGGTTTATTTGTTGCATTATGTATCCTGTTTTTACATTTTGGTTGATTTTTCAGGCCAGTTACAGCGCCCCATGTCATCGCTCTTTTTTTTTTAGCGGTGGCCCGGAAGTTACATAACATTCACGACTCCCTAGGGAGTTCAATGTCGAGCACACAGACTGTCAAAATATTAAAATAAAAATTGAAACGCTATATAGTGAGCTCACATGTAACATGAAAAAACACTTTCGGACGACTACACATTTAATAGACACTTTATTACATGGCAGAAAACGCCTCAGTCTATTCCTGTAGCGCAATGCATGATGGGATGTCTTGCTTGATTAGTGACCAGACAGGTTCACACTTTAGTAACTGTATATACTCAGCCCTTAGAAAAAATAAGTTATAAACTTAAGTGTGTAGATCTGTCTGTAGGCTACAGCGCTAATTTAGCTTAGCATACAGGTAAACGGACCGTACCTATGTTCCCCTGGTCCTATGTTCCCCCCTATGTTCTGCAACTGGGGAACATACGCGAAAGAAAAACGCACTTACCTCGTGTGATCACAAGATACAATGCCCAAAGGCGCAGCCCTTTCTAAATATATGTGACTCTTGGGGAGCATTGTCTGCGCCTTAAGCATTGAATCATGCGATCACATGAGGTAAGTGCGTTTTTCATTGGCATTTCAGGGGGGAACATCGGACCCGGGGAACACAGGACCGTTTTTCGGAAAAACGGGGAACACAGGACCCTTTTTCGGAAAAGGGTCCCATGTTCCCCCCTATGTTCTGCACCCGGGGAACACAGGACCCTTTTTCGGAAAAACAGGGAACATAGGACCCTTTTTCGGAAAAAGGGTCCTATGTTCCCCCCTATGTTCTGCACCCGGGGAAGATAGGACCCTTTTTCGGAAAAGTGGGGAACATAGAACCCTTTTTCCGAAAAAGGGTTCTATGTTCCCCAGGTGCAGAACAGGGAATATGGGGGGGGATATGGAACCCGGGGAACATAGGGATGACGCCCCTCTAAATAGGGGAACCAGCTAGCCTGGCTCTGTCCAAAGGTCGGCCAGCAGACACTAAAAGGTCGCTATATTCATTATGGTCATTATATTCTATTTATTTAGTCCCTTAACAGATGGTTCACTGTTTTTGGGAGTTTTGTGTCTCCTAACAGAAAGAAGTTGTCAGGTAGCCAGTGAGTTTTCGGATAGAGTCAAGCTAGCTTTAGCTGTTTTCCTGTTTCCTGTTCGCTAAGCTACACCACCTTCATGTTTACTTTACAATTCAGGCTACCAGTCCTCTAAATTACCTCAGTAAAGATGAGAGTAAACATGTTTCCCAAAATGTTACATTTTTAATTTAACAAGTGACCACATGGAATCCCACAAAAACAATACGAAATGGCTGTAATAAGAAAGCTTTTGCACAATATATTTTGATGAGGGATTTAAATAAAGACAAACTGAGCAGAAATCACCGGACAGGAAGTTACACAGTTTGCATGTGCTGACACCTGAGGCAGCAAACTCAGGTTTCACTGCGGTGTTTTAATCAGTTTTCTTTAACTTAAATGTATTTCTTGCTAGGTGTATCCCAACAGCTGTTTTACTCTACTGCCACTTTGCAGCTGTAACTCTAATAGGTCAGCAGGTGGTGCTGTTTGATTCAATAACTTTCAGGGAAATCTGCTTTTCTAAATCAATGTAAGCGTTACTCATCTTTAAGTGCAGGATCCAACTGAGTTAGTAACTTTGGGTTTTAATTTGCTGGAAGTGAATGCACTGAAAGATATCAATAAAAATACAGCAATAACCAATTTAATGATGAATATCTTAGCTTTAAATGTTCATTTTTTTAAAATAAATAATTCAATGGAAAGAATATCACAACAAAAGAAAGTTTTCTAGGATCGTCAGATGTCAACAATTAAGAATGCAGATTACAAAAATCTTCCACACATTACCCACTGGATCAACCCAACCTGTTTTGTTAGCCTGTGACCCTTAGCTCATGTTTTTGCTGGTGAGACTGACACCAGTTCCCATCTTCTGTAAACGGACTGCAACTGGTGGCATGTCTTCATGCAACAATGGGGACAAACTCAGAGCTCTTATCAAACATTTTTTTTATTCTTTTCACATGCTCTTATTTAACATTTCTTTTTATTTAATTATTAAAATACTTTTTATTATATTATCAAACACATATCTTAGATATCTCAGAATGACGCAACTTCAATTAAAACTAATTGCCACAATTAGCTGAAACTGATGCAGTCTGACACAAAAGCCCTTACCTTCAGAAGGTTATAGTGTTTTTCTTAAACTGTTTTACAGGATGTGTTGATTTAACTTTTTGTTCATGGAGGCAGTAGTTTGTAGTGCTCTTAAACTGTGTGTACTGAGAGGTGTTACTTGTATTTTGTCCACCCCATTTATATCAGTGAGAGTCAAATACATATTACAATATCCAGGAAAGTCTAACTAAGGTGTAGAAACATCGCAGAAGGACAAACCTGTCAGTTACATACTGTCTCACATGGTTTGGGTAAACAAAAATTATTTACAGTTTATTAAATGACCTAGAATCTTGATGCCATCCTCAGTGTATCAGTATCAGTGCTACTTAGGCTTTTCTGTCCCTTTTTCTGAGTCCGGTCCTTGATAGAGCCTCAATATTTTGCTGTCATGTAGTTTTTTCCACGTCTTCATCTCCAGGATATAGTCGTGATTGATGTAGAAAACCACATGTTTTTTCATATTTTTCTGAAAGTAGTAGTTATTGTATTTCTTGTAGTCCTTAGTCATGAATCCGTACACACTCACCTGAAAACGACAAAAACAAAGGACAGGGAATAACCAACACCAAGAAATGATTTGTGAAAAGAAAAGTTGGGCATTTTATAGAAATATGCTTGTTTATAGAGGCATGAACTACAGTACAGATGACATGTGGAGACATTTAAGTAATATTAACTTACAGTGTCACAGGTTTGCAGAGCCAGGAAGAGAGCAAATGCCCCATTGGTCGGTCTGTTTATTGCCCAGAATGAAGAATTCATATGACGAGACTTTAAGAACCTGTGCATAATAAACAGTTACGTATGAACATACATAGACATTAACAATAAGTCTTCACATGTAAGACGAGACAAATAAACTTTTCTGTTTCATATAGAGTGCTGCAGGGATGGTTAGTGTTGCCATGGTTTCCTCAAGAAAAACCCCATTGGACTTTTCCATTGGATTCTGGATTATTGCAGAAAATAACATGCTAGGGATGTTAGTTTTGGTTAATTTTGCTTTTGACAGCCCTGCACTCATTAATTAAAAACTAAATGGATATTTTTTAGAATATAACCCAATCCCTCCCTCTCCAAAAAACTACGCAAAATTACACGAAATACAGGAAGCCCTTCCTTTTAGTCCCATGCTCCAGTGACTCGGCTTTAGATTGCTATCCAGTTAGGTGGTGAAATTTTATTGTTTGTGATGTAAATATCTCAACTTTAATTCTAATCTCTGTTGGCTTTGCTGCCAGACAGCTGGTTAGCAGCGTTGACACACAGAAACACAGTGCCCAATGCCCACCCTCTTGTCTACACTGGTTAGCTAACATTAGCCTTGGCTGCTCTACTCTGCACACCTCCTAGCTAGCAGCGCCACTCATTCAACGGTTACTGCGGGTCCGGTCTTCCCCCAGGTAACCCTTGTGAGAAAGCGGCTTCATTTAAAGCTGCAAAAACCACTTTAGCACTGTTAACTAAGTTAGCACCATTAGCCATGCTGACATTGCTAAAGGAACTGAAAGAGCTAACAGTAGTTAACAATGCTAAAGTTGGTGCCGCTAGTTAAATGTACTTGCGTGTTATGTTTAGCAAGATGATCTCCACAAATTAACACCACTTTTTTGATTTCTTAAGCGTAAATGCCATCGCCAAAAGTAAAAAGCTAACTTTAATTAACAAATGGACTACATTACAGTCACAGGACTTAAGCATCACTACCACTAAGTGTTCGTCCTCAGCGTGATGACGTTTAATGTCCCTGTCCCCCGACAGCCTCTGTAGTTTCATTTAGTCACTTGTTAGCAACTGCTAACAAGCTTCAAAATTCACAAGCGGGATATCTGACGTATTTTATGTCGTAGAACAAAATGTGAAAGTCTAATAAGCTTGTGTCAAGAACCCATTCAAAAAACCCACTGACTTCAAGTTGACATGAATTTCAAACTCAATCCTGGGTCGTGTTAAAATAGTAATCCCAGATTTGCGAAAACTCCTTAACCCAAACCATCATCTATCCCTATAACCAAGTGTGTTTTGTTGCTAAAGCTAACCAGACCTTAACCACAGTGTTTCCACATCATAAAACAGTGAAACAAGAACATTTTGCAGCGGCTTGCTATAGTTTTGCAAATCTAATGCTACCATTTTACCAATTTTTCCAGAAGTCCAGAAGTCCAGAAGTCCAAAAGTACTGACATCAAAATATAATAAAAGTACCAAAAGTAAAATTAGGCATTATGCAGAATGGCCCATTTCAGAATTATGTTCATTATATTACTGGATTTTACCTATTGATGCATTAACACATTAGTATAATGTTGCAGCTGGTAAAGGTGAGGTTCATTTTAACTGCTTCTTATGGGGATCAATAAGGTTTTATCATAATCCATAATATTACTGAATAATTTGTGGGTTGATTATATTGTATAACTGAAGTTAATAAATAAATGCAGTGGAGATATATGTCCAATATTGTCTCTGAGATGTTGTGAAGAAGAAGTACAAAGTAGCAGAAAATATCAATGTAAAGTACAAGCACCTCAAATTGTACTTAAGTACAGTACATGACTAAATGTATGTAGTTACATTCCACCACTGGTTATTATCATTGTTATCATGAATCATAAAGTGTGAAAGAGCTGGGTAGGATTGTGAGAGGACCTGTTTCGAACGTATCTGAGGAAATCCTGGTGCAGAACATAGAAGCGGGACTCGTTGTACTGCCCAGAGTAGTACATTCTTGGCCTGTGGGGTTAAAATACAAAATCACATGGTGATAATGTGGTAGTTGTAGTTCATCCAAAGCAAATGCCACAGCTCCCTAAAGAGTCGTTAAAAAAAGTTACTGTACAGGCTATGTCTCGCCTAAAATGTCTTCAGAGACATATTTTAGTGCACCGTTAAACTGTAATACGAGATTGAACACTTTATGAAGAACTCTCAGTGCTGAATTTAGAAACACTGTTTCGCAAAGTAAACTGTACAAGTTAAATGGCCTGATTTTTGAGGGGAGTTTTGTGACTTCCTGTCTGAGCCACAAAGGAGCATGAAGTGTTTAACATGACTTGTAACCTCCATAAAATGTACTAACGAATGCCTTCTTCCATTTTTTTGGTAACTCGTGAGTCAAAGTTGATTAAAACTTAAAAACCG
Source organism: Epinephelus fuscoguttatus (assembly GCF_011397635.1). Classification (NCBI taxonomy): domain Eukaryota; kingdom Metazoa; phylum Chordata; class Actinopteri; order Perciformes; family Serranidae; genus Epinephelus; species Epinephelus fuscoguttatus. The sequence continues at coordinate 28,160,030 of NC_064771.1, forward strand.
GACTGTCTCCATAAACATGGTGACCTGATGACACATTTCCAGGCCCAATCCAATATGTTCCAGCACTAGATATACTGTGTTCATGTTACCTTCTACTAATAATAATATTTAGACAGTTGATACTCACCTCCTGTTTTTATATGAGCCATTAGTAATCTTTTCTCCTCTCAGAAGACCACCGAGCCAATTGTAATCCCTCCTCCCCTCAGGTATCATCACGTATTTTATACCCTGCCAAAAGGAAGAGGATGACAGGTGAGTGTGTATGTGTGGGGTATAAATTACAAATTACAATATTACACATTACATTCATTCAAGCTTTAATACCTCATCATGAGGGGCGGCTTTGTATCCGAACCTCTTGAATAAATACGTCGCCGAATGGATGGAGTAGGCCGTGTGAACGTACACCGAAGTTCTGTTTCCCACGTCCTCCTCATAACCATTAGTGACTGCACCGTTCACCCTGCCGCACAAACAGATCCAAATGTGAGAGTGACCTCCATAAATTAATTTCAGTCAGCTTAGAAACCAATTTATATGGTTATTATTTATATGATGAGTTTACTGTAAGATCAAGCACGACTGCGGCTGTCAGTCACTCTGAGCTTACTTTACTTACATGCAAAAGGCAAATAGGTAAAAATAAATGAATTGAAAGTTACATAAATCTGTGTAATACATCCATGTAAGTGCACATTCATTGTGATACAGAAATGTAAGGGCTGTTAAACAAAAATACCATTTTGACATGGCTAAGGTAAAAGTTTGAGTGTGAAGCGACACACCCCCATTCAGTTACTCAGGGTATCACATGACGGACCAGGAAGTTGTAATTCTACTGTTTGGACATGATGAATATACGTAGAGATAATAAAGAGATTATATAACAAATATATAATATAAACAAAGGGGCATTTGATCTGGCATAAATAATTCATGTTGTCTTAAAAATATGTCAGCAACCAACCTATCTGTCCTTTTCCAAATCCCTTCAATGATCTGAAATGAGGCTGACTCCTCTTGGTGTACATTAGGTAGCTAGTTAGCTAAAATAAGATAATTTGAAATTTAACCTGGCTGACACCATTGATCTAGTGTTGGACTAACACCTCTTGCTCTGGCTATAAATTAGGTAGCTATTTAGCTAAAATTTGCTAATTTCAAATTGAACCTGGCTGAAGTTGTTTATCTGGCATTAGACTAACTCCTCATAAAAACTGTACACTGGGTAGCTAGTTAGCTAAAATTAGCTGATTTCAGATGTGACCTGGCTGACCCCATTGATCTGACATTAGGCAAACTCCTCTTGATGTAGCTATACATTAGGTAGCTAGTTAGCTAAAATTTGCTAATTTCAAATTTAACTTGTCTGACACCATTGAGCTAAAATTTGCTAATTTTTAATTTAACCTGGCTGACCCCATTGATCTCGCATTAGACTAACTCCTCTTGATAACTATACACAGAGCTGCCAACTCTCACGCATTGACCGTGAGACTCATGCAATTGACACTTTTCACACGCTCTCACGCCACATGTCCATTTTCTCACGCAGTGAAAACTAAATTCATAACTGATAATGTCGTGGCGTGAAAAGAGGATACTGACAGCGCTGCTTCAGCCAGAGATATTGGATGAAGGGAGATACCCAACTGTAGGCTTATCCAATGTTAAGAAAACGGTTACTCTTCCTGTCTCCTAAGTGGGCATGGTTAGCTCTCCCTCCAATCAGAGCCTGTTCTCCCTCAACCCCCCCTCCCCACCACCGTGTTGAACAGAGGCTCTGTGGATGTCTGTGTATGCGGATCGAGAAGCAGGTGGAATGAAAATACATTCTTCCTATTATTGCAGCCTATTGTTGCACAAAGCTTGGGCATTTTTTATTTATTACTAGCGGTAAATAACTGTTTGTAAGCTAACTGTGATTTTACCGCCTGTTTATCAAGATCACGAGATCTCGCGAGAACTTGTTTTCTGAGACGGACAGGGCTCAAACAAAGTTAACTTTCTCTTGATCTGTGCGGATGAAAAATGCAGCTTTAGTGTCAGAATGTTGGTAAGATGTGTGGCTTGTGGAAAATGAACCCAACATTTACTTTACTGACTACAGGGCGAAAGAATTGACCATAAATTGTGATCACGTTCATTTTCCTCACTGACAACAATACATTCAGAGCTGCCGCAAGTCTCCTACAGAGGCGTGGCGCTGACGTCACTGAATCAGGAAGTGAGCTGAGTTGGGTATCTCGCTTCATCCAATCTCTGCTTCAGCATCATTTGGCCCATAGACAAAGTGCACTCGAGACTTCCGCCTGTCGAGCAAGCTACTTCCTGTTTAGCGCTCCGCTACCTTGAATGAGGATAAAATCATTTAATCTTGTGGCTCTTCTAGACTTTCCAAATGTTATCGGACCAAATTAATCAAATCCTAATAGTGAAACAAGTCATTTTGCGGGGGTTGTAATGCTAAAAAAAAAAAGACAAGCACTGATTTACTATTTCCCAATGTAAGATATGGTAAAAAGTTTCATCAGGAGACAGACTCTGGAGTTGTAATTCCACTGTTTAGCCAAGTGAAAATTGGCTTCAGAGGACGGAGGGCCTGGCTCTGCTGTGTTCCAAGCTTGCTCAACTGTTAATGGAGCACAGGCAAAAAGGGGCAGGACTCAGGAGCTGCTAATTGTTGTGTGGAAGTGGATGAACAGCTATAGGTTGTACATAGTGCCTGATACCACAGTTCACACAATCAAGCACAGGTAGGACCAAGTCACAACTTTGCCAATCACAAGAAAGTCTCAACTGTTTGCACTTACTGTGATGTAAGTGCAATGAGACTTTCTTGTCAAGTGTCAAATCAAGACAGGCAAGTCCAGTTTGGGCCTAAAAAAAGGTTTCTTTCTTACCGGAAAACGTAGTCATGAGCATCGATCTCTCTCCCCATCTTGGAACCGTTGAGGATTCCTCCGGTGCCCACCACAGCACAGCGCACACACCCATCGCTGCCTGGCATTGGAAGGAGCAGTGGCTCTTTCAGCTTTGGGATCAACTTCACTGCACTCATCACCTCTGCAGAAACAAAAATACAAACACTTCATGTGTTTTAAAATACAAAACAGTTCACAACAAGAACACTCTCTGTGGTTCTGAATGTTGCATATAGAACCTTTAAAGGAGTTTTTTTTTCTCAAGAAAAAGGCTTTTCTTGAGATGATCCATACTAAAATTGCTTCAAGATTTACTGAACAGGTTTGTCAAAGTGGAAACAAGTCCACGTCCATTTCTTGGTGACCAAACTACACATAGTGATCATGAAATACTCTAAGTCTTAACACACTTGGTACCTGTCTAACACAGACACACAGAAACACCTACCGTCATAGGGAAGCTGCATAAAGCCAAAAGGATTGTTAAAATGTGAAAGCCGGTTCCACTCGCTCACGTTGATGTTGTCCTTGTGCAGAAACAAACGTATGTTGGGAAGGAAAGCCTTTTTGAAGCTCTCATCCTCAGAGTTTCGCAGAGACTCAGCACATGTCTGAGAACATAGGACAAAATATGAAATGAAGAAATAAACTAAGAATCTTTTCCAAATCTAAATTTAATTGGCACTGTGTTCATGGTGATTTAATTAATGAAGCCCCCGCTCACAGCTGAAGAAACAGCAGACATGAAGCCAAACAGGGAGCTCCAACATAGAAAGTCTGATTAACAGCAGTAATAGCTTTAAAGGAAAAATCAAACTGAAAATCCATGCAGGCCAAACCAGAGACACACAGCTGAACATGTGGCTGTGCAGATTACCCACTCCCACAAAGGTAATGCATCTAGAATTATTATACTATCTTGTCATAGCATAGTTACCCAGGGTCTGGGTGGAGCATCCTGGTTATAAACATCATCAAAATCCCACCGAGGAGCCTTCTTGAAGGATTTTTTGAAGAGGATGGGCATGGGAGTCTCAGCCACAGCAGCATGTGTAGAGCTTCTCATCTGATCCACTTTTAGTTTTGTCACCGGGTTTGTTGTTGCGGTGGAATCAGCAGTTTTTGCCGCACTATAGTTTCCTGTTATATCCCAGAAGTCAAACACTACTTCATGTTTGTGTCTCTTCAATCCTGAGACAGCAGCCAAGCTGATGTGGAAGTTTGACGGAAAAAATAATAAAGCAAATAAAGTTACTAAGACACACTTTTTAAACTAAAAAATTACTGTAGGTGGAAATGTGCGGAGACATTTCTTTGAAGACAATTTAACAGGATTACCAACTAGAAAATAATACAGATGAGTTCCCTTCTTCCCTCGTGAGTTTTTCTAAAACAACTTACTTGATATTGTTTGAATAATCTCCCCATGTTACAAGAATAAGTAAAAGGAAAACTGACATCACAAGCAGCACCGAAAAGATCCTAGACTTTGAGAGGGCCATCACGGAAACTGACCACTGCGCTCAGTCGCGCATGAAGTCAGAGAATTCACCTGCCGCGCCTACAATCAAGCTTGTAGTCCGCTGCCTCCATGCTCCGTACTTTGTAGCCCATTGGACAGACGCACGAGGGAAATCCGGTACTTCCCGAGAGTCCCCGCGCGCGGGGGCGGTGCCTTCTGCTCATTAGAATAAAGGTCACAGCGCATTTTAAACTATCCAGTTTCCATCAAGCCCTCCATTATTGAAAAGGCATCGGATTTGAATATGTGCACTTTCTATAGCTCAGACATTGAAACCTTAGAACAATCTTTTCTTCTCTTGTTATTCAACTTGGACATTTTTTTCAGTATTGGCTGACTTAATGACATAATGATTAAAATATTATGACTCTAAATTGTGAGAATATAAAGGTTGGTGTCCAATTTGAGGACAAGAAAGCAGAGTTTTGGACCAATAATCTAATTATTTTGGCAAAATATTGTATTCACAATTTAAAAAAAAATCATAGTATTTTCTGCATTTCTAAATTTTATGCAAATAAAATAAAATAAAATGCTGTAAAATTGGAAAGGCCCTATGTACTTTATGAATGTACTTTATTAATCTGTGTACCTTTATTCCTGAATGACCCCTTGTATTTTTTTCTGTCTTTAATTGTTAATTTCTGTCTTGCAGTTATATCAATACTGTGATCTGTATTTAAATGTCAAACAATTTGCCTTTTTCTGACTATGATTAAAATAAAAACAAACAAACATTTAAACAAAATATCCTCTGGCTCATTGATTTTGTCCCGTTAAACATTTCTTATCTTCTGCATTTCTTGTCTTGTAATTTTACCTGTGCTGTGGAAGGATATTACTAAATATAAAGTTGACATTTTCTCAGATCTTACTATTTGCCATAGAAATATTACTGCGATTACTGTAACAAAGATATTAATGCATTTTTCCTCATGAACCCCATTTTACTTCTTGACAAATTTACATTCACAAATGTAAATTTACAAACAAAAATAACTAAAGCATTTGTATTTTTTGAAGGAAATGGAACAATACTTGTCAACAATTTCTATCAAAATGATAAACGTATACACTATTAAATGCCCAACATTAATTGACTATTTCTGTGCTACTATAAGGTCTGTATAAATAATAATTGTATCAAAATAAAGGTAACACTTCTGAGATTTAGGTGTAAGCATCAGTATACTAGAAAATGAAGAAATACAGTGGAATAAATAAAAGATTTTACCTTTACCTAACCAAACGTAAGACTTTTAGAGTAAATATTCCTTTGGAATTATGCAGTGGCAGCCCAAAACCTCCAGCAAACCATATCACATCTGAACATGACCTGTGCATAGATGGGTGCTATGTCAAGTTGCGTGTTGTCTTTTTGTCTCTTTGTCTCTTTTTTTTTTTTTGGGCGCTGCACTTGACTTTCGTTGTACAGCTGTGCAATGACAATAAAGGCATTTGATTTTGATATAAAGAAGGAGAACAAATTTAGAGAGCTTTAAGTAATGGGAGCCAAATCCTAAAACTGGTGATTTTAAGCCCAAGGTGAGACTTTAGTCTGGTGGTGTCAGCGTAGTACCACTTTCAGCCACCAGATGGCGACACAGACAGTAAAATAAGAGGCCTTGTTGGGACCACGGGTTGGGACATGAGACCCTGACGTCAGCTGCCTGCTGAAGCTGCCCCCAGGCATTTAAATAGACCTCTTTCACGCAGCAGACATTTTGACTTGTCTTAGTAGGAAAAGCACAGGTGGAGCTGGTGACCTTAATGATGGCTGAGTTCCATTAAGTTTCCCAGTGAGCTATTCCAGTGAGCAAGCATGCACAATACCAGGGCCTGCACTGAGTGGGATGCAGCTATATCAAATCTTACTAAACACACCTGTGCTTTTCCAACTATGACATGTCAAAATGCCATTGTGAAAAAGGTCTCTGACAGGGTGACTGCAACTCACTCAAAGCCCAGAGACTTTGGATTCATTATTTCTAGTGAATCTGAAGTTGTAAATGAACAAAGGGAGCTTGTTCCTGATTAATTTAAAGTGTAACTTCTATTTTTGTTTCTAAGTGATTAATGGGAACAACAGTTTAATGTCACCACCCAGGGCATGTTGGCACCGTCAATATACGGCCACTAAAACTGCTTGTCTTTGTCACTGACAGGCTCAGATTATTATTACAAGTGTCAGACAACATTATGGAAAGGATCTCTACAGAAACAGACCTTTTTGTTCAACCAGAAACAGCCCGGAAATCACTACCACCAAACCCACCAGACTCCATTTAAATTAACAGTTGTTTTATCATCGTAAAACACACTTCATTCAAAGTCGATAGATACAAAGTAAAACTGTCTTAGATCACCTTTCCACTGTTCCAATGATCACCACTCTAGTTTGTTTGAAATAAAAACATATACAACCGGTTAGATGTGAAAACATGCTGGCTCTATACGCGCTTAAATTGCCGTTTATTTAAATAGAGTCTGGTTGGTGTGATGATGGCTATTTTTGGGCTGTTTCTGGTTTAATAAAAATGATCTCACTCTGCAACAAAAATGTCTGTCTCTGTAGGATGATCTTTATAATGTTGTCAGACACTTAGAATAACGATCTGAGCCTGTCAGTGGCAAAAACAAACACTTTTAATGGATGTATACTGACTGTGCGAACATGGTTACATTGCAGCCTGTTTTCGCTCAATACTGGACAAGTTTAAAAACTGTTCTTCTCATTAATCTCATGGGAAAATAGGGTCCAGGTTCCAAAATACCAAAGTTACCCTAAAAGTCCAATATTTACTGTCTTTTAGCCCCGTTTTTGGTCTCTACCAACTCCTGAGGGAAATATCTGTCTCTTTAGCTGCTAAGTGCTCCACTATTTTCACCTGTCTGTCTCTAACTGTGTCTGTCTGCCATTTAGTGTTGAGCAGGTAGTGTACAGATGATTTTTAAAACATTTAAGTTGGGGCTGTAGAACCAAAACAATAAGCGGAAAGATGCTAAAACGCTCCGTGAAGCCGAAGGGAAACTACAGTCAGTGATAATTCTCTGTGGTTGACCTTTTGACATTACACACAGTACACTGATCTGTTGTTAACATAAATCTTTGATAAGTGCAGCTTTAAATAAAAAAGTAACAGTATCCCTTTAAAGAAGATAAAGGCAGCCATTTTGTTTTTCTGTTTTGCTTTGTTTTGACATTTTACCATGACTGTTCTTCTTTTTAAATTACATTTCGGTAACTGGAGATTAAAGTGGGAAGAAAACTGTGCGTATGGAGAGAGGAGGACTGATAAAACTGTTTAATAAGACAATTTTGAGTCAAATGTATATAATGCTAATCAGACGAACATCTGAGAGCAGCGTTTCATGTTCAGGCACATGAACCGAAACAAAACCCTGCACTGATTAATGAATCTGTCCCATTTAAAATAAACAGGAAATCACTCAGCGACGGTTTAGTTGCAAAAACTTTATTATCCATTTGATGTTTTCTTTGACATTTTCACTCATAATTCTAGAAAAGTGGAGGTCTTACAGATTTGGGACCCATTCCTTTGATATCATACTGCGACCAGTGCCACAGAACGGCTTCATCGACACATTCGGACTGTGATCACGTGACTGTTTGCAGCTTGGATATAGTAGTGCAGTCCTCTTGACCCTAACAGTTCGGGGTCGAGGGAAAAGGGAGCCAGCAACAGATATATAACACTGCAGAAGGATATGGTCCGGTTTTCTGTGTGTGCAGTGATCCATCATCAAGTATTCTACAGGAGGGTGCAGGCTGACCTAGACTAACATGCTTACTCTACTATCGCCTCATGCACCGCAAAGTGTGTTGTCTAGGAAACAGCTAATAGTGCATTAAATGTTGATATTGTCCCTTTTCAGTTATCTGTTATGTGGGCGCGCACGTGTGCACGAGTGTGTAAACGTTTACAAATTTTTCACATATTTCATCCACATTCTAATAAACGACACAGTGTTTTGCAACAAATTAAAACAAGGGAACGGGGAACATCAACAACAGGTGAGCTATACAATAAAGTTATACAAAATCAAAACAACTAAAAGCTTCACAAACGAGGAGAGAAGGGCTCGTCGGGATGAGAATAATATGAGCATGAACAAAATGCCAGCTAACCACGGTGTGGCCTAAATCTCAAATTGACTGTATGATGCTTTTCTCACAATAACTCCCTTTACAATGGCGAAATTAAAATAAAAAATAACGTTGAAATGTGTGAATGTAACAGGCCGCTGCAAACACAGTCTTTGTTTGAACTGCACGTGAGCGTCCTCCTGCAGGAGAAAAAGGGAGGAGATGCAGCTTCGGCATCGTTATTGCTTGGTGGTACTTGTTCCAGTTGCACTACGATAATACTGACATGCTAAGATGGAGCTGCAGAAGGAGAGGATGGCGTGGTGTGTGTGTGTGTGTATGTGGGTGTGTGTGTGTTTGGAGAACCAGTTTCAAAGTTTATTTTTAATTCCAGTTTAGGCGACAATCTCGTACATTCCCCTTCTTACAGATCCACGTCCTACATTCTGTTTGACGTTTTTGCTTCCAGTCCATTTCTGTCCAGTCCGGCTGCCAGTTCTCGGCTCGTACGCCACCTTACAGGTCCGACCGCCTCTGTATTCACATTCAGCACAGGTTGTTTGAAAAATCGTGGCGGGAATGAGAGGAAAACATCAGCAGAGGTCGAAAGCTGCATGCGAGACGGGAGCTCCCTGATCCGAGGAGAAGAGTCAGCACGTTTTAGTTGGCTAAGGTAAGGTAGTCCGGTGTGAGCTGACTTTCAAACAGTGTCCGAACACTCACTCAACATACAGTTTATAAGAGAGAAGAAGAAGAAGTACATTAGTAATAAATCAGATTGCCGATCACAGTAGCCCCTGACTGTTTGGCTGGTAATAGAGGAGAGGAAAACGGAGGAGAGGAGCAGCATGTATTTTTCTAGAGATAGTGTCACAATGCACAGCTCTCATTGGTTAAACCTACAGGTAATAAATAATAACGTAGCAGTAGGCTAATCAATCCCACAAGTTAGGTCACAGACAAAAAAAATAAACAAAACAAAGAAACTCCTGTGAGATAAAAGTGCACAGACAACAGACACGTGATGCCTTTCTGTTCCTCTTCCCTCCTCTTTCTCCTCGAGACGAGTTTCCAGCAACGACAATCAATCCAGGAAGTGTTCAGACGGATGGATCAGACGGTGGAGGTGAAGGTGGTGGGGGGGGGGGGTTCCCTGCTCAGTGAGGACAGTATCCAGCGATGCAGCACTATGGCAGGGTAAGAAGAGCTGACTCTGGACGGAGAAGTCTGTGTGTGTGTGTGTCTGTGTGTGTGCGGGTGTGTTTGAGTGTGTTACACAATGAGTGGTCCGCGGCGAGGATGTTTAGGACTCTGGCCGTCCCTGTTCTCAGCCCCCTGCTCCTCCAGGTTGATGTTGCTGGTGGAGGTGTGGTGGGGGAGGGGCTCCAAAACAGGCCTGTAGCCCCCGAGGTACATCAGACCTGAAGAAGAGAGAAGAAGAGTTACATATATATATATTAAAAAAACAACAACAAAGGGAATGTCCCCAAAGCTCTTGAGGTCACAGCTGTATTTCTGGTTTATTATTTTCTGTTGGCTTCGCTGACAGACAGCCGGCTAGCTGCGTTAACATGCGGAAACTTTAGCCCCGTCTCCACCAAACACTTTCAGTATGGTACCTTTGGAACCAACAGTAACCCTTCAGACATGGTACCTAGACCCTAGTGTTTCCACTGCAAACAGTACTCTTAAATGTGGGCGGGGTTGTTGTCACTCACTGCTCCGTCCAGCACTCGTTTATCGTCCACAGAACGAGGCTGCACGCCGACATTTTCAGAGCAAAATAAAACAGGCTGCAGTGAGAGTGGGATATTTAAAATAGCAGGTTTGTGCATTTAGTCCTTCTCAGGCAAGCTCAGGGGTTTAGTGTTGCTGGAGCCCACAGGAACTACACTCCACTACGCTTAGTTTTTCTCAGACTGAGGATTAGAATATATGCAGTTCACATAACCAGGTCGAAATTAATATAAACACTTGAGGATCCACTCATTACTAAAAGTGTATGTCATATAAAAACTAAAGTGATGGTCAAAGTTGTCACAGTGAAATTTAAGGTGTGTTGATGGATTCACGTCGTCACCTCATGCATTGAGTAACATTACAAGTTAACGTTCCACCTTAAAAGTCACCAGCAGTCGGCCCAGTGAATTAAGTTATTTTTTCTCAGACTCCAGCTGCTGTGAGAGGCAGCAAAACATCCTTTCATTTTATAGTTATAGTTTACTAATAAAACTCTCCACAGTATGAACAGTGGTTACATGAGCCTCAAAACCAGCCACAACTCAGCCCTGAGCAGAGTGACCGTCCTCTACTGACCAATCAACAGACTGCAGTGTTCACAGCTCCACCTTTTAGCACCAGATCTGTGTGCTAGGTACCCCAACAGAGGGGGGACCAAACTTGGGGACAGACTAGCTAACCAGTGATAACCAGAGGGTGAGCATTACGAACTATGCTTCTGCATGTTAACGTGTCTAGCCGGCAGTTTCACACCAAGTCGAAAATATTCTCGCAGATGAACAGTTAACCACTGACATCTCTCAGCAGGACACAGCTACAAGACGAGTACGATCTCACCTGATTACTACTAATTTCTCTTCTCATTTTCAAAGAGCTCAGGGCGGGACGATTTGCAGTTTTATCATGTGTAGTGTGTCATACTGTGAAACAACCACTTCTCACAAGGTCCAGTTTTTAACCTCTCCTGCCTGAGTTTGACGATAAGTATATTTCCAGCCACTTGTTTTCATGCAAAGTTTACTGGCAATTTTTTAAAAGAGCTGAAATATTACAGGAAAGTTTTTAAGCTTGGATGAGGTGGAAAATCTGGTGTATCGTAAAGAAAATACGACAAAGTGCATTAAGAACAAACTTATATAAATCTTGAAGCGTGTGACCTTAAACACTGAAGAGATGAAAACATGAGATCTGTGTAGAGCCACGAGGAGACTAAAATGTCCCTTAAATCAATAAATTAAAAACAAACATAAGTCATATTTACATCATGATTTCCACAAGTGTCGCCCTTTACCTATGAAATGTTATAATGACACCTAACTGTAGAGTTAGCGTCACCAACTATTGATCTTGATGCGCCTGACTCCTGATATTCACATGACAGTGGATGATAAACACATTACTTCACATTTTATTTTGATTTTTTTCTGGAAATGTGGATAAAATTTGTGCTCATGTCTCGACTATAATGAAGGTTTAAGGGCTGAAATGTCATGTGACTAAAAGGGAAATGCAGATGAAGCCAGAGTGTGTGACACTTCTTTCCTATTTCCAATGTCTTGACGAATATCTGTGTTCTACGGCACAGTGTTTGATCCCAGACGTTTGTCTCTAACCCCTCCTGCCCAACCACCATGTTAAGGTTCTTAAAGATCGCACTGACTGGTCATGTTTTTCACATGTAGTTTGACATGTGTCTCACCACGTCACGGCTGAATTAAATGCACTTAAGTCACCTAATGTGACAGAGTGGCCATTTTGTAGTTTCGCCTTTTTGCCCCTGTGATGAGCTCATGTGCTTCTAAATTCATTAATTCTGGCTGCAAACACATTAAAGACATACTGAAATGCACAGTCTCATTTTGGTCTCTGCTTTAAATGTTTGGCTACCTCTTGGTACACGTCAATATATTAAAGCAGTTTTCAGTATTTATAAATCAAAGTCTGCTGACTCATCCTGCAGTCTTGTTTGGACCTGCAGACCAGAAACCAGCAGCCTGGACTCTCTAAAGGCAGGACAATGATCAGTGTGCATATCTGGATAAAAACATCATCAGTTATCACCCTTTAAACTTACGCCGGGTGCACAACCTATTTTTCCTGTTTTAACAGAGTGTTTCCCCAGCGCATTCCCCACCCCCAGAACAACGCCACAAGGTTCCGTTGTAGATGGACCTGGCCAGATGCGGACGGCTAGCTAGTGTGCTGTCGGCGAGAGCTGTTAGTGAAGTCATCTAGCAGAAGAGCCAGCAATATCTTCCTGCTAAGATCTTTCATGTTGACTGTCACTGTACCAAATGAACTGAGACGAGTTGAGTAGTGTACTACTGAAAGAGCTGATATATAGGCGTGAAATAGGCTATGGAAATGAGCGCAAAATTCGAAAATATAGATTAATTATCAACCGCATAGAAATCAAGCTATGGTCAACAATTACTTTTAATAGTGGAAAAAAAGCTTACTCTTTTTTTCTTTTGCATAAATAAATGAGATATTGTTTGTTTACAACTGCGATTGAAATTTATTTCCTACTTCCGGCACCGTATTGCTCCGTTTTTCCCATGTTGTCAATGCCCAAGTAGGAAAAATCCAACACCTCCACAGTCCGATGGTCAACGGAACCGCTACCGTGCTGCGCGCTAGTCTGTTACCATCCGTCATTTTCACCTCTATTGGAATGAATGACTTCCAATCCGTCAATGCGAAAGGTTGTGCGCCTAGGGTTAGGCTGCTTGACTTGTTCCTTTGCACAGTACATGATACTCTACTTTCCTTAAAATGCACAGCACTTTGTTGAAATTATTAAATTATTGTAATTTTGACTCACAATAATCACATGTATCATATTTCTAGCTCCTGTCCTGTACTGAGGGTCACGTCAGTTTGAAGCGACTCAAACGCTCATCAGCCAACATGGTCCTGACTCACAGTGAATAACGGTAAATATCAGCCAGTGAATAAAATTAATTATTGATACTTTTAGGACTGGACCACAGAGAATATGAATAATGAATAACATCAGCAATGAAAGCTACCTCACTTCAACTGTCACTGTGCAATGAGAAAATATAATGTAAGGCAGATTCTGAGAAAAGATTAAAACCTTTTTACAGATATTTATACTGTATTTTTTAGGAGAGAAATTCTTGAATAAAACTGTGCATGCAAACCACATATATGACCCTAAAGTCTGATCTACCATCTAGCCATAACTCCATACCTAGTCCTCAATGTGCACTGGGCACGACTCCTCATCTGTCCATCCGAAAGAAGGCGAGAGAAGGAAGAAAGAGACAAAGCAGACAAAGGATAGGAGAGAGGAAGGAAGGAAGGAAAATGTCCAAGAAAAGACAGCAGAAGATGTGAAGAATGACGGGGGAAAAGGAGAGAAACAGAGAGATAACAGAACACTTTTACGACACAGAAAGAGAAAACATGTCACACCATCACAGACCAACGGGGTGACGTCAGGTTCGAGGGGATGAAGGTAAATCAGGGTTTAACAGAGCTGCGAGAGGGATGCAGAGCTAAAGGCTGTTAGGCAAGTCTGAACCCAAAACTTAGAAACACAGTAAATCAAGAACAAAATGGACGCCTTTAGCTCTCATCACAGTGACCCGCCGAGTGTTAGGAAGCAGGGAGCAGGATTAGGAGAGGACAGAAGGAAGGGAAGATGGCGGGCGGTGAGAATGAGTTGCAGATGTTTGGCAAAGCGGCTCGGAGCTGGCAGACGCTGAACATGAACTTCAAACTCTGGGATGGACCCGACTCTTTTCTCTCCCTCACACACACTCACACAAACAGAAAACACCAGCATGCAGAGAGCGCTCAAACACACCACATGATGCACTCAAACAAACACACACACACACACACCAGGGCTTCAGCTAAAGGAGGGAGAGGAGGGAGGGAGCGCACAGCTAACCGGTACTGAAGAAGCAATGAAGCACCACAACACCAAAGGGCAGGGATGAAGAGAAGAAGGAAGGCTCCAGATCTTCATGCTGGGCAAAGATGCTACAAAACCTCTCTGGTCTCTAACTGCTGCGAAATAAAACATCTGATTTCTTTTTAGCTTTAATTTGCGTCAGCGTGTTAGTATGTGTCAGAAATCATTAATTCTTCTGACTCATGCACTCTGCCCCCCCACCCTCATCTTCCTCACTTCTCCTCCCCCCTCCTCCCTCCCCTCACTCTCATGCCCAGTCCTCAGCTCTCATCGGTCCATGTTCGAGAGGTTGCCACTCACCGGCGAATCGGCTGTCGGGAGCCTGCTCATTATCCAACCCCAAAGAGGGCGTGTCACAGAGGGCGACGCCCTGATTGTTATTGGCCAACTCTGGACACCTGCTCCGCCCACCTGCAAGCGAGGGCAAAGGTCAAACAAGAGCAGCCAGGCACAGCAGGGGGGAGGAGGGGGGAGAGGGGGGAGGCAGGCAGGGTGAAGGAGGGAGGGGAGAGGGTGTCAGAGGTGGAGGGGTGAGGACGGCCATGCTGGAACGGCATTAATAAAATAATGAATGATAGATTTTTGCATTTTACCACCATGTGTCTGATTTACACGTCAGATTTAAAGGACAGGCTCGGAGAAACAGAAATCAGCTCATTTGCTCTGATCGTCTGAATCTTACTTTTAAACTTTTTTTTTTTTTTTTTTTTACTTTTTTTTCAAAAGTTGAATTTGAATTTTTTTTTCTCACACAAATTAGGATAAAAAAAAACCCCTGAAGTATCAGATTTTCAAAAATAGTGTGATTGGTCAAATTCAGTCAAAAATTCAAGTAGAAAAATCTGTTGTTCTTTTTTTAAATTCTGAAATTTAAAGTTTTGAATCTGAATTCGTGAAAGTTGAAAAAAAATCTAATTCAGCTTCTGAAATTGCAAAACAAGACATTTCATATTTTAATTTCAAAGAGGTGAATTCAGAACAATAAATTCAGATGGTTTTCCAAAGTAAAATATTTCAATGCTATGAATTCAGATGTGTTTAACTTTAAATACTTTTGTCTCTCGTTTGCTTCCGTAGACTTTCTGTAAAGTGATCAGTGTGTGTGTGTGCTGATTTTTAGACATAAAGACTTTTATTTTTCATTTATTCTGTATGTCTCATAGAACTAGACCTTCATCAGGCAAACTGTGCACTGTTTGTCATAAAATCAGCAATAAAATCTTTTTTTTTTTTTGCGAGTTAGAGAGTGTGCAGGAGTTTTTCTACAAGTTTTGTCCTGCTCATCCCTCTCCGACACACCTGTTTGAAAACAGAAGTGCTAAGTATTCCTTTGTTCATTTATTCTGTATGTAAAATTTAAAAAATCTGACTCAAGAAGGAACCAAAATCCAACAAGTGTGATGTGATATTAATACACAGATCGCTTCACAAGATTTAATTAAGCAGACTGACGTGTACAAAATGGACAAAGCGAAGAAGAACAAGTGATGTTCATCTTGCTCTGTAACTTATTATCAATATATCAGGAGAGATCATTACTTTACCACTTTTCTTAAATTAACTTAAAAAAGTCCTACACAAAAAGTTTCATTATCACCATATTGGTATATTGGTTTGGGGCGATATGAGAATATAAATTTGTCAGTCTTAACAAAATGTTGTCATACTGTTTATATTGTGGTACCCATCACTTTCATACCTCTGCTTAAATTATTGTGGGCAATATTTGATTTTTATATTATCTGTGTGATAAGATAACATTGATTTGACAGGTATTAAATTTAACAGGATGCTGCATCATTTTTATCCACAAAAAAAAAAACAAAAAACAAAAAAAAAAAAACGTGTATCATGATTGACATATTTTTCCATGTTGCCCACTTACAAACAAACAACACATATATATGTAAATTCAGCTAATTTAATTTAAATAAATAAATAAAAAATATATAGAAATACATATAACAACTCAAAATAATAAGTAAAAATAAAATATTTAAATAAATACAAAATATGAATGAATAGAAAATAAATCCAAATAAATTCAATCAAAAATTAAAATAAAAGTTTATATGTTATATTTTGTGTTTTCCTTGAATTTTATAAGCAGACTTGTATCTTTAAAACTACCTGCCATTTTGTTTTGAAGCCACCGCTCTGTATACATGTTATTCATGTCTTAACTTGTCACTCAACAGTGTTTGCTGATATTTTAGCACGACACACTGGAGTGAATGATCTTCTGATTTTAGTGTCTATGTTCTCATTAATCAGGCGAGCAGACAAATGAGACAGAAATATTAGTATAAACTGTCTGGATGAGCATCTTCCTGCCTTTTCCAGCGTGGCCAGATAACAGATACTGACAGGTTTCATCAAGTGCCTCATGCCTGCAGCAAGCCTGAGTGTGTATGTGTGTGTGTGTGTGTGTGTGCTAATGAGGAAGAGGATGACTAGATGATTGGCAGCTCAGCACAGAGACACAGACAGGGCACATACAGAAGCTGTCTGGCAGCGCTGCTGGTGCACAAGATGCAAACACACATCCTACAGCGCGTGTGCACATTCACAGTCTGTCAGGCAGCACAGGTCCGCTCGTCTCCTAAAGAACTGAAAGGTCATTCGGTAACTCACAGGTACACAGGTAGATTGTTTCAGTCTGGGCCCAGGTGGCGCACACACACACACACACACACACACACACAAACACACACACACAATCCACAGAGAAACTAATTTACATATACATGTTTCAAACTTTTTTCTAATGAAGGTGACCTTGTTGTTTTCGCTTCAAACCTTCTCTCTCTGTCCACCACAACAACACTTCTTTTTGCACTCCACCAGTCTCTCTTTCACACACGCACGCACACACGCACGCACACACACACACACACACGCACGCACACACACATGCACACACACACAGATGCATGAAGA
Organism: Epinephelus fuscoguttatus; assembly: GCF_011397635.1. Classification (NCBI taxonomy): domain Eukaryota; kingdom Metazoa; phylum Chordata; class Actinopteri; order Perciformes; family Serranidae; genus Epinephelus; species Epinephelus fuscoguttatus. Next base: position 28,177,213 of record NC_064771.1, read on the forward strand.
AGCTTTCACTTCATGATGCAGCAGCTAAAACAGCAAATGTTGCGAAGCTTTTTTGAGCACAAACACATAAATGATACACATACAGTAAATCCACAGGCAAAAATACACATGTACACACAAATATATCCAGTAGATAGAGGTGCAGATCATGCAAATACAGGCCAGTCAGTCGCCTGGTGTGCAGCAGAACCTCATCTGAACCACACAGGATGCCTGTATGTGCTCATTTCCTGTTGTGAATGAAAGGATGCTCCGATCAATTGGAATCAGTCGGTATTTGTTGCTAATTATTTAATTACCGGGCATTACATTTACCAATAAGGAAACCTTGATTGTAACAGAGAGGAACGACATAAATAAAAGTCCATCTGATTCTGATTCAGAGCTGGGTCCTCGGTCTGAGGGATGCAGGGTTGATATCAGCAGGTCATTTTTATTTTCGTAGAGAGACTGGCGGGACATGTGTTAGCTTGGTGCAGCAGCTGGAGACAAGAGCTGGTTAGCCTCACCTAAAACAAGGAAAATGCTCCCATCTCTAACTCCAAAACTGTATCATTTATATTTTGAGTGTTACTAGTCTGCTTGCAAATGTTAGCAAGCAGGTAGCGTGCAAACAGTTTTTAGAGCTTTTTGCTGAAAACAGCGGAAACAACCCTAATCAGCACTGATCAGACAGAAAGTGTTTCAGCAGCTGGAGGCGCTTTTTGTAATTGTTTTTAATGAGAATGAAACCTTTTGCTCACGTTTTTTGCGTTGCGACGCGCCTCATGTTTCTGTGCTCTAGGCACATGGTTTTTTTGCCGGAGCACTCTGAACTCCTTGAGTTGAAAAACTTCAACTCCAAGTGGAATTATGTCCCACATCATCTCTTTTTTGGTCATTTTTTTTCCCATTGTCCAATCAGATGATTTGAGAGGCGGGCCTTCTGTGGTGGTCACGACAACAAGTTTACAGTTGGTAAACAATGGAGGAGAAACTGGTGGTAGTGGTTGCTGGATACCCAGAGCTATACGCCCTGATGATAGACAGCAGGTTGTCAAACTGTCCCTGAGTCATCCTAAAATATGCCTGGAAACAGCCATCATGGAGGAGAAGCTCCTGGACCAACTGGTGGTACTCCCCATGATCCACCCTCTTTTTTAGGGTCTCATGTACCCACACAGATCTCTGTTTCCCTGTGACCAACTAACTATTTACTGACAGCCTCTGACCCTCAACCAGAGCTACAGCAAGTACCCTCTGCCTCAACATTTTAGGAACTAGATACTAATTACTGTCAAATAACCAAAATAAATAAACAGTAGATTGATAACACAGGAAGAATAAGGAGGCGAGTTCGTGGTTGCCTGGCAACAATTAAAAAGGCGCAACAAGTGTTTTTTTTTTCACTAGTGGCATTTAATTAAAAAAAAAGGCAGTGGGGCGCACCTCGCGTTTTGCAACCTGCAAAACATTTCCTGTGTGATCGGGGCCTAACACTTCTTTTCACTAATGCGGAACAGGCTCCGCTCTGGTTCGCGCACCTAATTTCAAACAAGTCGGAGCATTTCCGCAGAAAAGTTGGCACTCAACTGGAACCCAAAAAATATCAGGGTTTTTTTGACCTGATGTGCAAACTGTGATGATGTCAGTGGGCATGTCATATTCTACAGGCTGGAAAGAGAGGATGGAGAAGGCGCCTTCTTCTCATTAAAATGTGGTCCATGCTTGTTTTTTGGAAGAACCCAAATATCTGTAATAACAGAACAAAAGCTCACAGGTAATCAGTGCGATCCGCCATCATACTACCACTGTTTACTTCTGTTGAGCATTGTGCAACGCCCTCCGTTGATGAGACATCCTTGATTACAATGGTGCCACTTAGAACCGGTGGAAACTGGTTTGCTAAATAGACCAAATCACTGTGATGTCGCGCTGACAACAGCAATCACTTTTGGGCAGACAACTGGCAACTGTTCTGAATTGCGGAGAAATGTGACATTGACAAACTTCAGCCGTAACTGTAACATTTAAAGATATATAGTTAAACCAGACTTTGGAGGATCCGGTCTCTGAATCTGTGCACGACAGGAGGTAGTTAATGTTCCTGCCTATCCCTCCACAAATTAAAGACAAGGACTGGTGTCCGTGGTGGGACTCAGACAGTATCTTTGGGCTGCTGATGTCAGGCTGTGGTCGCAGTCTACGAGATAATGGAGGCAACGGATAAGATGTGAGGAGCCAGTTCTTCCCACATCCAGTCCAGTTTTGTGACCACAGAGGAAGACTACAGTGGGACAATCAGTAATAATATTTCAATGAAGTCAGTCATAAGAGCTCAGCCTTCGCTGTGAAGTAGCCTGAGGTTCTGGTGCACACACACTGCATAAGAAGCCATTCACTCCAGTCCAGATGCTGCAGGTTGAGGTGGTTTCAGCCAACATCACGTGCATTTCTAAAGGGACTGCCCCATCTAGTGGACGTATCTGAAATAGGATCCCTTTATTTTGAAAGGGTTGTCATTGCTCAGCCATGATTCAAAAAGATTTACTGACAGCAACAGTATAAAGATTGACCACTCAGTTCTTAGTTTGTATGAAAGGGTGCATTTCTTTTTCACATGGCCTGAGAGCAACAAAATGCAAAGGGAGGTGAGAGGTCAGGGGTGAAAGGTGAGGGATGGTCACCATAGTTACCTTTCCCGTTGGACGGCGAGGAGCAGTCCTCTTCAGTGACATCGTTTCCCTGAGGAAAAAAAAAAGCTCGTAAAACTTAATAAGAATTAGATGAAAATATGAAATGAGCATGAATCAGCACCTGCTCTCACCTCTGAATCCTGCTCCTCTACAGCCACTGAGTAGTTTTGTTCCTTTGGCTCCTGGGAAAACTCCTGAACCAAAGTAAAGACACAAAGGGAGACAGTCCAATGAGGAGACAAAGATTTACCAGATTTACCCTCCATCCATCCATCCATCCATCCCTGGACTCCTCACCCCGTCCTGCTGCGACGGTCCTCGGCTCTCCATGGGGGCGTCCTGGTTCTCCTCGCCCTCAGCATCTTCCCCCTCGTCCCCCCCGGGCTCGCCCTCGGCCCCGGCCAGGTAGGACCCTGACATGGAGGACATGGTGTCAGTGCTGATGTGGGAGTGCTGCGAGTGGGACGAGGCCATGGACATCACTGACTGGACCAGGCTGCAGCTCACTGGGTCTGACAGACAGACGGAGACACACATCACGGTCGGACTCGGAGTTGGGGGACTTTTTTTTGTCTTTGGTTGCCCAGTGAGATTTTTAAATAAAAAAAGCGATCCCTACTCACAGAATTACTGCCAACAGAAAACACATATTGCAGATTGTTGTCCTTGCTGAACGGTGGGCAAAGAAGAAAACTTTTATTGTTATCTTTAAAGCTTTGTTGACACGGTGAGAGAGGAGAGGGAGAGACGCTGTGCTGCTGCCAGAGGAGCCGCTGAATGAGTTCCCTCTGAGCGGCAAGTCACTAAAAGAGTCTGAGAAGTTTGGGGCTGTTCATAAAACATTCAGGACGCTACAGTTTATCTCTTGTGTTCTTGTGTTTATCATCTGTACATAAGAGGTTAAGATGAATATATTGATGTTGGAGAGCAGAACAAGATTTCATTTCGCTCTCCTTGAGCTACCTTTACTGTAATCTGATGGCATTAAATTCAGACTCGTGCCGTGCTGAAAGTGACACAGAAATGTTATTAGGTCTGTTGTAGATAAACTGTTTTCATGGTTATTAACCTCAGAAATATCTTTAAGTCCTTCACCCTTGGCGTGCTTTATGTGTGAAGTCTCTGGTGATGGTCAAGATGACCTGCTGAAGTTCAAACGGAGCATCAGAATAAGGAAGAGAGGTGATTTAAGTGTCTTTGAACGTGGCATGGTTGTTGGTGCCAGACGGGCTGGTCTGAGTCTACTGGGATTTTCACACACAACCATCTCTAGGGTTTACAGAGGATGGTCCCAAGAAGAGAAAATATCCAGTGAGCCAAAATGCCTTGTTGGTGCCAGAGGTCAGAGGAGAATGGCCAGACTGGTTCAAGATGACAGAAAGGCAACAGTAACTCAAATAACCACTGGTTCCAACCAAGGTCTGCAGAAGACCATCTCTGAACCAACAACACGTCCAACCTTGAAGCAGATGGGCTACAGCAGCAGAAGACCACACCAGGTGCCACTCCTGTCAGCTAACAACAGGAAACTGAGGCTACAGTTCACACAGGCTCACCAAAACTGGACAATAGAAGATTGGAAAAACGTTGCCTGGTCTGATGAGTCTGGATTTCTGCTGCCACATTCAGATGGCAGGGTCAGAATTTGGTGGAAACAACATGACAGCATAGATCCATCCTGCCTTGTATCAACGGTTCAGGCTGCTGGTGCTGGTGTAATGGTGTGGGGGAGATTTTCTTAGTACCAACTGAGCATGGTTTAAACACCACAGCCTACCTGAGTATTGTTGCTGACCATGTCCATCCCTTTATGACCACAGTGTACCCATCTTCTGATGGCTACTTCCAGCAGGATAACGCACCATGTCACAAAGCTCAAATCATCTCAAACTGGTTTCTTGAACATGACAATGAGTTCACTGTACTCCAGTGGCCTCCACAGTCACCAGATCTCAGTCCAATAGAGCACCTTTGGGATGTGGTGGAACGGGAGATTCTCATCATGGATGTGCAGCCGACAAATCTGCAGCAACTGTGTGATGTCATCATGTCAATATGGACCAAAATCTCTGAGGAATGTTTCCAGCACCTTGTTGAATCTGTGCCACAAAGAATTAAGGCAGTTCTGAAGGAAAAAGGGGTCCAACCTGGTACTAGCAAGATGTACCTAATAAAGTGGACGCTGAGTGTATATTCAAGTAAGGACAACTGAGTTTGTTCTATTATTCATTAAAGTGCAGACTGACCGGAGATACTGTTTTTTGAGACTGCTGTTGAGGTTTTTACATAAAAGTGAAGACATGAGACCGACATGTAAAATCACATTCATGTAACAAGACGCGTGTCTTGTTACATGAGTCTTAACACATTATGAGCATCTATTACAGTATATACGACATAGAGCATGAAGAAATAAACAATAAACACATATTCTGCATTTAGGAAATAACAACATTCATTGTTTTCAGTGCTACGTTGAATTTTTGTCAGTTTAGGTTTGGCTCTGTGTGTGTGTGTGTGTGTGGGCTGGCATGCATCCCCCATCTACCCTAGGTTTACCGTGAGTATATAAAGACAAACGTGTGTGTGTGCGTATGTGTGATTATGTGTGTGTGTGTGTGTGTGTGTGTGTGTGTGTGTACCTTCAGGGGAGGTGATGGTGGAGGAGAGCGGTGTTCCCGTGCAGGACGACTGGTCGATGGCTCCAGACGAGGACAGAGTCAGGTTCTCGCTGTCTGGAGTCACTCCGTTCTGTAAAACAACAGGAGCAGCGGTATGAGAGGAGCTCACAACACCACACCATCCTCCAAACACAAACACACAAACAGACGGGCACACATACGCAGTGTCTGTCTCTGTGTCTCACACACACACACACACACACACACACACACACACACACACACACACACACCTCCTGCTGGTCCACGGCGAGTTTGTGGCGACAGGCCTCCGATTCACTGCAAGACTTCTCATCCTCCTCCTCGGGAAGTACAGAGGAATTCTGGGAAAGTGACCTGACGTAAACATAATGGACGAGGTTTAGACGGAAATAACGGGAGAGGGTTTGATGCACCCGTACCTGAACTGAAACAACACGACCAGACAACATATGATCTCAGGATGTGGTTATAACGACGAGTACTGTTCATGGTTCAAACAAAAGCCAGTTAATTGATGTCTAAAATCAGATGTATAAAAAACAATAATACAAAAAAAGGGAAATTGGAAATTCGTGGCAGTGACGTTAACATTTAAAATGAACGAATCTATTTTCGACTGTCTCTGTTACTCACTTGGAACCACTCTTCTTGAGTTTGAGTCCCTGACTGGAGTTGGAGTGGTCTAGAGGGGAGAGGGAGCGGGCTGGTGCCGGGTGCGGCTCGCTGCTGTACGGGGGAAGCGCTCCGGACACGTGGCTGGGGCCGGAGTGGAGAGGGGGAGGATTCACCACAGAGGTGTTGAGGGGGCCGTTCAGCGCCTCCAGGAGCGACACCACCTCGTAGCCTGGAGGGATGTGCTCCGACGCCTGCAACCCAGGAGAGGACACTGGTGAGTTTACTGAGACTGATCATTATTTTTTATCTATTCAACGTTTGTTTTTTTCTTGTGTGTGTGTGTCGACTCTGTCTCACCGAGTGTTCCTCTGAGTCGGAGGTCTGTGAAGTGATGACAGGGTTAAAGCTGGTGGGTGACAGAGGACTGAGTTTCTTCCTCATGGCTCGGATCTGCAGCAGAGCTCTGAATGCTTTAAGAACAACATGGTGAATAAAAGAGATTTAAATAAGCTGTGGTACTAAAATAATTTGCACTGACAGTGACATTTACACTTTAGGAGGAAAACAGATGTATTCAGGTCAGGACGAGACAGAAGATTTAGTTAACATCCAAAGCAATGTTCATGTTAGGGAAACAAACTAACAAACACACTAACAGTGTGTTTCACTACGTTGAGAACTGCATAGTTTCTTTGTCTTATAATTTTCAAGATCTTGGACTCAAATTGAAGCTTATGAACTTTGAAGTTTTCTATATACAAGTGAGGAAGTGATGAGGATTTTTTGGGCATGTCGCAAGCAATGTAGTGGTTAGAGCACTCATCTCTCATGCGGAAGGTCCAGGGTTTGAATCCTGCTGGGGTCGACGTTAGCGAAGGCATGTGGTCACAAGAGGTTCCCACTGCCGAATCAAGCGGGATCAGATTCCTTAAAGGGATAGTGCACCCAAACATGAAAATTCAGCCATTATCTACTCACCCATATGCGGATAGAGGCTCAGGTGAAGTTTCAGAGTCCTCACAACACTTGCGGAGATCCAAGGGGAGAGGGGGTAGCAACACGACTCCACCTAATGGAGGCTGACGGCGCCCCAGATTCAAACGTCCAAAAACACATAATTGAAACCAGAGAATATCTCCATACTGCTCATCCGTAGTGATCCAAAGCTGTTTGGAAAAATGTCATTTGAACTCTGTTTTTAGCCTCACTGAAGCCTGTAGCTCTGACTGCCTCTCTGTACACCGCACTCACGTGTGCACACTTGCGTGAGACCATGAGATCTGTGCACCATGTTCATGTGTCTTCACGGGCTTTTGCTGGTTTCACACGCACAGAGAGGCAGTTAGAGCTGCAGGCTACAATGAGGCTAAAAACAGAGTTTAAAGGACGTTTTTCCAAACAACTTTTTATGTCAGGGCTTCAGGACACTTGGCTCACTACAGATGAGCAGTATGGAGATATTTTGTGGTTTCACTTATGTGTTTTTGGACGTTTGAATCTGGGGCGCCGTAAGCCTCCATTAGGTGGAGTTGTGCTGCTACCCCCTCTCCCCTTGGATCTCCGCAAGTGTTGTGAGGACTCTAAAACTTCACCTGAGCCTCCCTCGGCATATGGGTGAGTAGATAATGGCTAATGGATAATGGAATCTGAGCCAAGTCCTCAACAAGGGTGCGTCTCAAGCCCGTTGTAGATGGGAGGTTCCAGATGTTTAAAAAAAACAAAACAAAAAAAAAACAGGCATATTTGAGTGCGAACACATGCGTATCTTTTTGATCCAGCTGAGTCTAATAAGCTGTAACAGTGATTCCTGCTTGGCAAAAATGTCGTTGAAAAAGATATTTTTGAATGACACACACCCAAGTCGCATTTGATTCCTCTGTACCAAATTAGGCTTGAAATACTGTACTTTTTTACTGTGATAAAGTAAAAATGTTAAATGTCTAAGGGAGTAATAACGGTGGTGGAGGCAGCTTTGATCAATTTTAACATTCTTTTCTCATTTTGCAAAGAAATTCTTCAATTTTTTCAATTTTAACAGGGCTGACACATAGAGACAGACAACCATTCACACTCACATTCACACGTACGGACAATTTAGAGTCACCAATTAACCTGCATGTCTTTGGACTGTGGGAGGAAGCTGGAGTACCTGGAGAAAACCTACACTGACACAGCGAGAACATGCAAACTCGGTTCAAACCAGGAACGCTCTTGCCGCTTTGGAGGCAGCTTTTATCAATATTAACGATCTTTTCTCATTTTGGAAAGAACTTCTCGATGGTCGGCGGGAACTCACGCAGTCTGCAGATGGGGCAGCAGTTAGCCTGGTAGCGCAGAGTGTCTGCGCAGGCGTTGCAGAGACACAGGTGTCTGCACGGCAGGATGAGCGTGTCTCGCACGTCCGACAAACACACCACACACTCTGCACTGTTGTCGCTGATCTCGTCGTCGGCAACCTGGAGATAAAAACAGTTAAATGTTAGGAAGAAAGAGTCATCCACGTCGCTTCTTCTGACACACTCAGATGATGAGACAGAAAAATCCCTGGTGTGATTTCTACCTTTGATTCTTGGCTGTTGTATTTGTTCTCGATCCCGTAGATCTCCTGCAGCAGATAACTCACTCCATCCACCTGGGAAAAGGAACACAGTGAAGAACAAAAGCTGCAGGTCTCATGGGTTCAGGCTTAATGTTCAAGAGGGAAATAAAGCTTTGGTGTCTCTTTGTCTTTTAAACACATTAAATAAAAATGTGACACAAAAGGATGAAGGAAGGAAAGCAGGTGTATTTACCACTTGTTTCTGCTTCAGAGGCTTCACACAGTAGCTCCCGTCCATGTGCTGCCAATGAAAGAAACAGCTGTTCATTACTTCGTCTAAGTCATGTTTCATTCTTCTGCACCGCATCTGACGCATCTGCCCTTTAATGCTGTATGGAGGACTTCTGATGTTTCTACATGTTAGTCACATGTCAGACAGCAGTTTTGCCTTTGCTGAGTGCCTGGATGTGGAGATAGTTTACTACACCAACATCTTTTTGGTTATTAATCATTCTCTGTAGCATCAGGTTAGCCTTGAACAGAGATCAGAGTCCATACATCTGCCTAGAAATCACAGAAAACTGCCGAACCTGCCGGACAATCATCACGTTTTTTAACTTTTCTTCACTTTGACAGTAATCTTGCGATAGCTGTCTGGTTAACAGTCCAGATTAGCTGTTCAGCATCAGTTACCACGGTGATTTATCCTGGTAAAAAGAGCACCAGCTTCATAGCACTGAAAACCCAGAGTTAACCCTGAAGTTACCTTGCCTGTTTCAGGGAGGAAGAGACCTCAGGTAGTTTGGCTCCTGGTTAAAATCCTCCTGAACAATACTGAAGGAATTCTAATTGGGAGACATTTCACCTTCAATCCTCACCTCTACACACCACTAAATCCCCCTAATCTTTACATACATATCACTACACCCCAGTTTCCAAGATAAGAATCATTTTATAACCACACAGCGGTGTCTGTCTTCACACTGTTATCAGTTATAAAAACCCCAAAGATATCAAACGTACAGTCATGAGAAGCAGGAGGAGAATATACCCACTTTTAGAAGCTGTGGATGTTTGGTGACTCAAACAATTGATCAGTTATAAAAAAAATAGGTACAGAAAAGAATCTTTTTGATAAACTGATTGTTTGAGCTCCATCTGAGAACCCTGGCAGTGTCTGATAGCTTCTCTGATAAGCAGCATCTTATTTACCTTTTCAAACGTAGCCAGCAGTATGTGAGAGTGGCCCAAATGTTCTGCAGAGACAAAACACAGTGGACAGTGGCTTAAAATTCTGCAGCTCCTCTTCCACCTCAGACCATCAGTATGATAAACACTCACCTTCCCCCTCGTCCACGACAGCCTGCACCACCATGGGGAAAACCTCTTTGTCCATATCAAACAGCAGCTGAGGAGACAGACGGAGCAGATATCTATCTGACCTTGTGTATAAAATGGTTTCGCGGCAGCCTCGCACAGACGTGTGTTTCAGTATTCAGAGTACAGACAGGAGCTGCCTACCTCCTCGTCAGCCCACTCGCTGAGGTTGACGGTGTGTGAGGGCAGACAGAACTGCTGGCACACTCCTCGCTTGAAGTGCACCGTCTCAGACTGCAGAGAGCTGTCCTGAGGCAGGTAACTGCAGGAGATACACAGATACAGTCAGTCAGTGGACCAAATACATGACGGAGGTGAACAATATGGATCACTCAGCTTATCAATATCAGGACGTGGTCGCTTAAACCACTTTTTGAATCAATTAGTTTTGTGTCTAAGTTGTAAAAAACACAGTAAAATTCTAGGTTTAATAGACCATAATTATCTGCTAAATCCTGAAAGTTTCTAAATTGTCCATTTGTACAGACAGGGTTCCTACACATTTGGAATTTCAAAATTCCATACTTTACCATACCCTAAATTCCAGACTTCTCTGCGGTTTTTTTTTGTTTTCAGAGAATATGCGACATCTGAGTAAATATATCAGTGTATCATATTTCACATCATATTTAATTATTCTTAATAGGCGATTGTAGCCAAGTACCATAATGGCATGCAAATAAAAACTCAGGTAAGTTCAATGTCTGGGCTGAGGCAAGCGATGCAGTAACGAAACGTCCTTCCTTGGCCAACCAGTATTTATATACGGTACTGTCAAGCCATCCATTGTGAACCATGTGAAACTCGTCTTCTTGTAAAAGGGGCGGTATGTTTTCTGAGACGTTTGCTCTCACACAAACTGTGCTTGGCCCGGCATAAAACACGATCCGGATTGATTAAATTATTTTTGGAAATACCTAATTTTGTATTTTAGAAAACAGTATTTTAGAACAGTGGTAATAGTCTGGAAACATAAATATTTTTCCATACTTTATTTTTCATTTTCCATACTTTTTAATACCTGGAAATTGATCAAATTTATTTCCATACTTTTCCATACTTTCCATACTTGCATAGGAACCCTGTACAGAGGTCACAGATTTTACCTTTTCAACATTTGAGTGGAAGTTAGGAGTGGGCGATATGGCCCTATAATAATATCTTGATATTTCAGGGTATTTTTGCGATAACGATATTCTTGACAATATGACAAATCAGTTAAAACAAAACATTTTGTTATTAATTTAAGAAAACAGAACTGCAGCAAAACAAGTGATACAGTTTTACAGTAAAAACTAAACTAAAATGATCTGAAGAACAGTAACTCAGAGTGAGATTCAGATTCTGTTACAATATTAATAGTTCAACTGAATAAAATCTACCACAAATTACACATTTAAACAGCTCCCAAATACAAAAAATGTCCCCTGGGATCGACATATATAAATCAACAGGTGATTTCCCTCTTTTTCCACCTGGATCTTTATGCTCTGCCATTTCTCCTCTAATCATCACACTATAACCTGTGACAGGCTGTTATGATACCACAACTATCACACATTCACATATATGGAGTTTTTGTCGAGCTGTGAGCGTCACGTAGCTTTACATTACCAAAGGTTTATGACAAAATCACTTGACGACACCGACTCGGTGAGAGAGGAGAGGGAGAGACGCTGTGCTGCTGCCAGAGGAGCCGCTGAATGAGTTCCCTCTGAGCAGTAAGTCACTAAAAGAGTCTGAGAAGTCCGGGGCTGTTCATAAAACATTCGGGACGACACAGTTTATTCCACACTACTGAAGCTGCTCCTCTTTCTGGAACCATCGCAGAGTCACTAATACTTTCGCTTTCAGTCGACACAGACACACTATAACAGGCAAATTCTACTGACTGAAACTAGACGTGTAGTGATCAGTTAAATTAAAAATATAGATATTGAACAAAGTGACTGGTTAGTGGATTTCAGCAAATACCGATTAGTTCCCTAGTAAACATGTTTGTACTCACACTGGCACTCCATTGTGAAACTCCTCTATGGCCTGGTAATAGATGGTTATGGCCACCTGCGTGTCGGCGTCGAAGGTGAACTCTACGTTGTAGCAGGCCCTGTTCTTCCCTGCCGCCTCGTCACCTGGCAGCTTCAGGTCCTCGCTGCACCTACATGTGAGGAAAGGAGGTGAGCGCGGTTTGAAAGTGGAGAACAAAAATCTGAGCGGGATCCCAACTCCATCTACTGCAGTTATAAAACAGGCATGAAACCAAATTACAGAGTGTTTAAAGCCTCAGTAATTGTACAGGAAAGATCTGCAAAGGGCGGATTCATTTATTGTTTGATGTCATGTAATGAACGTATGTAAAGTCAATTTCTTGAGTTACTTTTTATATATTTTTTTACATGAATGAATCAATCAAATTTTACTAGTATAGCACGTTTCATACACGTTAGTGCAGTTCAAGGTGCTTTAAAGATGACTGACAAGACAGAACAAATATAGATTGTTAAAAAAACAACAAAAAGACAAAAAAATAGCAATTTAACAAGTTGAGTTCAATGAGCGAGAGATAATATGAATGGTACAGGTGTAATAAGATAGATTTAAAAGCTATAATGGTAATAATACTAAAGCAGAGTGAAATAAAATTTGAATAAATTGATTAAAGAACTAGATAAAATAAATAAAAAAAGAACAAAAATAGTGACGATAAAACACAATAAATTCGATTAAAAAAACTATAACAATAAAAATAATAATACGACTAAACTAGACTAAAAATAGATATTACTGATTTTTTAAATAGATTAAAATATTTTAAAAGGACAAAACAAAGACAAATAAAATTGTGAGGGGGACAAAAAAATATATATAATCATATTAATGATAATTAAAAAACACTGTTATACACTGTAAGCATGTGAGAAATATATTCTGGTGAAATTTACATTTAATTTTCTCATAGCATTATTTTCTGTGTATGTGACTGTTTGTGCTTCTGAGTTTACATTGAATATTTTAATTCGATGTTATATTGTTAAACTTAATTGTTTTTTTTCATGAATGCGTCTGAAGACAGTAAAAGCTTGACCTACAAGTAAAAACATGAATGATATGACACTATGCCTTAAATTAGCTGTTGTGGATTGCTGTCTAAAAATAGCCCAGTGGACATTAAATTAGACCTCAGTGGTGCAGTGAGAGGTTACGTATGTGTTTAGGCGGATTGAGGTGCGTACCGTACGAGCCGCAGCGTGTCCTTGCGGATGTTTATAAGGCTTCGTAACGTCTTTACTGGTTCCTGAGGTGGAGGGGCTGCGTACGGGAACTGCAAACAAAAAGCAAACAAATTATAGATGTGAAATACATGTTATGAGACTGGAAAGCAGTAGCATTCATCTTCCCTCAAACCGCCCCAGCATTCCTCTCTTCACCACAGGGAATTCAGGGTTACACAATGACCGCGGCTGCTCCCGGTTTAACCTTAACACAAGTGTTTCGGATGGTCAGCACCAGCGAGATCCGTGCTGACAAGTGCTGAGCCGGAGCAAAAAAATCTGCTCAGATTGTGTCTTTCCAGGGACGAGGCTGACACTTCAGACAGCGTTTAGGCACATTTCTGCACACGCAGGGACCACAGGAGTGTAAAAAGTCCTGGGTCAAACAGTGCCTGTCTTTATTTCAAGGACCAGATGGGTGACGTTTACAACATCAGGAGAATTTTGATAGCGTCAAGTCACAGATAAGAATGTGAAATACTTTCTGTCGTGACCAACCTGATCATTAAAAAACCCTGATGTCAATCTGACACATAACCTTTAAACTTGACCCAAAATAAGGTCCACTTCTCAGCGCTCTCGTTGTGTGTTTGAAGCCTGAAGTTGCTGACTGAGCATGAGGGCAGAGCTGAGGTGGTTTGAGGATCACTGGAGGAGAAACATGCAGGATGTGGTCAGATACCTCCACACTACAACCCCTCATCTGTCCGTGTGTGTGTGTATATAAGTGTGTTTGTGTGGCAGTGAATGGCACCGTATTCAGTACTTTAACACATCTGGGCTCAGCGGGAGTCACGCCTGTAAACTACACAAGCAAACACACACGGAGTAACAGATGCTGAAAAGAGCCATTCATTAAGAAACTCACAGGCAACACTGTGGGTCTTATAAGGTATTATAAATCAAGAAACATCAGAGCGAGAGTCTGTACTTCCTCACACATACTCAGACTTAAATAAAAAGACTGTTCTCAAATAACCGTGGGCATTTTTCTCAGAATTTACAAGTCCGTTTCAATAATGATATCTTTGTACTAAGAGTGTACAGCCATGCTAGCAAATAAATCGGTATGATTACTTCGCTGACAACACACTAAAGTCACCACTTAAAACAAGCTAATCTTTAACAGCACATTAGCTGGCCAACGTTTTTCAGCATGAAATCTGTTTTTCCACACCCTGCTAATGTTAAAATGCTGACGCCTTCACAAACGTCTTTATAAAAGAGTTAAAATTAAGTTATATTTTAATACTTAAACAAATCACTCCTTTTACCTTTTACCACCAAAACTAGCACATACAATGTAGCTGTTTTTCTATGCTAGCGGCTCTGCGAGGCTGTGTTGTGAGCTAAATGCAAACAACAGCATGCTAATAAGCTAACAATGACCAACATGCTAATATGCTGATGCTAAGCAAGTTTGACAAAATATAGACATTATAAAACTGATTTTCTGGTGTTTTTTTTAACTTCTTTCCCCTTAGCAAAAAAACTGGCGCAGTTATTTCATAACAAAAAACAAAAATCTCTATTCAAAACAAGCTAATCTTTCACAGCACATTAGCGGACCAACATTTGTTAGCTATTTTTTGTCCACACCTTGCTAATATGTCAAAATGCTGACGTCTTAACAAACACCTTAATAAAGGAATTAAGATAAAGTTATATGTCAAAACTTGAACAATTAACTCTTTTAACCTTTCCCACCAAAATGAGCAAGACATACCCTCCTCATCCCCACAGTTCATTTTAGGAGGACCACTCCAAGGAAAGCTATTTAGTATTTAGAGTCACGATCCTCACGCCTCCTGTTTTCCTGCTTAGCTGATGCCGGGATGCTGTCTAAAATCACACATCGGCGCAAAATGGTGCTGCCATTGTTTAAACATGTAAAAATGCAAAGATGGCATGAGGAAGGGACTTTGTAGTGGTCCTATAGTGTGAGGGGGCTGGAGTTATATGGTCGTAATTGACAGAAAATTTTGTTTTTACCTCGTGCTGTCAGAGTTGTCAGGAATAAATGGAAATTGCCTCCTAAGATATCCACGGTCTGGGCCTCTTTATATCAACACAACGCAGACAACACTAGAGTCCACTGTACTAAATTGAGACCTTTCACTAAAAACCCCAAATGTTAACCTTATTGTTAGTAAAGTCAAGGGATCATCCAAGTCAGTAGGATTCATCCTCTCTAGGATCATTAATGTCTGTGCAAAATTTCATGATAGTCCATCCAATAGTTGATGAGATATATCAGTCCAGACCAGAGAGAAGGACTGACCAACCGTCAGTGCTGCGAGCATGGCTAAAAATCCATTTTGACTGTATCTGTGCTTCGGGCAGGAGTTTCTGAAACCTCTAAATATAGCCCCGTCCATTATCATATTTGTAGAGCGGTGCAGGAGACTGAGAGAACACGACAACTGCGGTTGGTTTTATGATTCCACGGTACCATCTGCTTAGAAACCACCATTATATAATGTTGGTAAAGCTTCAGACACACATACAAGAAGAAAAAAAAATCACCAGCTGCATCCTGTGCCCACGGGAGGATTACAAACACCCACATAATCGGGAGAAAAACTGCACTCCTAATTTTAGCCCCAGTCTAGACAAAAACAGCACTGCGACTGAGATTAGCACACACAGGGATGGAGCCGAGTCTCTCCGTATCAGCTTCACTTAGTCAACGTCTTCAGCTCCCTTCAAGGCTTTAAGTCTGTGACAAATTCTCTCTTTCCTCTGCGGACTCGAGCTCTTTTTGATTTGCAGCTCTCATTAGTTTGACCTTCAGGTTCATGATTAGGTTGAACGAACCCTCCGGAGGAGCCGCCGCTTATCAGCCTCTCTGTGTGAGGGGAGCCGGCAGACTGTCATTTCACTTTTAATTAGTTTGACAGGATGAGTCTTTGAAATACATTTAAATCAGTGGCAGCTTGAAAGCCTGTTAATTGACACTGCAGGAGTCACGCCTGCTGAAATGTTATCAACTTCTGTTTCATGATTTAATGACGAGGAGACGGCTGCACCTTCGGGTCAATAGATCTGTTAGTTGATTCACAATTTGACAATCAAGTCATCTGTCAAGCCGAAATATGAAAAAAAAGCTGTATTTTTCTTCTCAAATGTGAATTTTTTTTTCTATTAATGATTATCTTTGGTTTTGGTCAGCTAGCTGAATAAAACAAGCAGTTTTCAAGATATCATGTTGGGCTGTTTGATACTTTTCACTATTTTCTGACACAAACACTTATCAAAAAAGAAAACATAATAATAAATAATAATACATGGGATTTATATTGCGTTTTTCAGGATACTCAAAGACAGTTATGGGTGCATTGGGTGGATTTGATGAGAGATTTGGGACCAATGATGATGACTTCTGATTTGTCACAGTTAAGTTTGAGGAAGTTGGTTTGCAGCCAGGATTTTATTTCCGTGATGCAGTTAGTGAGGGTGGAGTGAGTGGCAGGAGTGATGGCGTTGGTAGAGATGTGGAGCTGAATGTCACTGGCAAAGCAGTGAAACTGAAGTCCATGATGGCGAATTATTTGACCGATGGGAGAATGTACAGGATGAAGAGGAGGGGGCCGAGAACTGAACCATGGGGAACACCTTGGCAGAGGGGAGCAGAGGGGGGATTGCTATTATTTATGTTGATGAACCGATATCTGTCAGAGAGGTAGGATTTGAGCCAGGAGAGAGCAGTACTGGTGATGCTGAGAGCGGTTTCAAGGTGGGAAAGAAGGACGGAATGGCTGATGGTGTCAAATGCTGCGTTCACGTCAAGTACGTAGGATGAGTATGTAGAGTTTTCCGGCATCAGAGGAGAGGAGAAGGTTGTTTGTGACTTTGTGAATACTTGTTAGCTGCAGGCTGAGATCCTTTCTTTATCTTCCCCTTTGTGTATTCATACTTTTATAACTTTTAATCTGCAGTTTTGTTTAATTACGAGACTAGAAGTTAATTCTTCAGCTTGGAATCTTCTGACAAAAACATGGGCTAGGCAAGCGAGAAGTCTCCCTTAAAATGGACAAATTAAAAAAAAACAAAAAAACCCCAAATCTGAATAGCTAAAATTTCTAAAAAACTGGGTAAACTCGAAGAACCGTTATAGCCACTGTGTCAAACTTGTGGTGAGACTGTTGGGAGTTCTAACATTTAATACAGCTGTTAGTTGTGTGAGAACACCTACCGCCACAGGTCTGGTCCCCAGGAAGTTAAGGTCTGTGTTTTCCCCAAACAGGTAGCCCTCCGGATGTGTGGAGTCAAACTTCTCTCCCCCCATGATGAAATGGCTGGCGAAGTAACTTCCTGCACAAGCACACAGAGACTCACTTTTAAACACAGATAACTCAAAGTACGTCACATCATCTGAAAAACATTAATGCCAAAGACCTTTGTGGTGAGCACAACGTGGCTCTGCTATTGCAATGGTAAATAATTTGGTGCTTTAAATTCCTGCGCTTGGAGAGGTGAAGTCCCTCCCCTTCTGTTGGACCACCGCCTTATTTCGGAAAAAAAAGTACAGTAGATGATAGCAAAAGACAAGTTGTTCCTTTATCCCATTTCAATTGTGCCATGAATTACACGTTTGTCAATTTGAGAGTTGACGTCATATGTGCAGAAACATGGCGACGATAGTACATATTCAGTTCATGACAATTAACTTTCATTAATCCACATATTGCATGTCAATTTTTGGCTCACATGTGATTTTAAATATGGTATTAGGTTGTAACCGTTAGTAGCTGTTGATGTAGACTGGCCTACATTTGATAGAAAAGTTCTTTGTTAGTTGGGTGAAACAATGTTTTAGTAGTTTTAGGGGATGAACTGGTGCAGCAACAACTCCAGGACAAGGTCCTTGTGTGTAGATCATTGCTAAGTTACCTAGCTAGCTAGCTGGTTGACGGTAATGTGTATTAGTGGCAGTACGGTGCGGTTCAGTCCAATTCGGTACACTTTTTTTCCCCACTGTGAAACTTTAGCCCCTGTTGCCACCAAACACTTTCAGTATGGTACCTTTGGAACCAACAGTAACCCTTCAGACATGGTACCTAGACCCTAGTGTTTCCACTGCAAACAGTGCTCTTAAATGTGGCCGGGGTTGTTGTCACTCACTGCTCCGTCCAGCACTCACTGTATTTCCTCCTTTATCAGTCTGCACCTCGTTTATCGTCCACAGAACGATAAATGACATTTTCAGAACAAAATAAAACAGACTGCAGTGAGAGTCTCTCTCCATGGGATATTTAAAAATAGCAGGTTTGTGCATTTAGTCCTTCTCAGGCAAGCTCAGGGGTTTAGTGTTGTTGGAGCCCACAGAAACAACACTCTGCGATGCTTTTTTATTTCTCCGAGTGAGGATTAGAATATATGTGGTTGAAATTAATATATATAAACACTTGAGGATCCACTCATTACTAAAAGTGTATGTCATATAAAAACTAAAGTGACGGTCAAAGTTGTCACAGTGAAATTTAAGGTGTGCTGATGGATTCACGTCGTCACCTCATGCATTGAGTAACATTACAAGTTAACGTTCCACCTTAAAAGTCACCAGCAGTCGGCCCAGTGAATTAAGTTATTTTTTCTCAGACTCCAGCTGCTGTGAGAGGCAGCAAAACATCCTTTCATTTTATAGTTACAGTTTACTGATAAAACTCTCCACAGTATGAACAGTGGTTACATGAGCCTCAAAACCAGCCACAACTCAGCCCTGAGCAGAGTGACCGTCCTCTACTGACCAATCAACAGACTGCAGTGTTCACAGCTCCACCTTTTAGCACCAGATCTGTGTGCTAGGTACCCCAACAGAGGGGGGACCAAACATGGGGACGGTATGGAACGGTTCCATTGGTACCATCCACAACTTTTCACAGTGGAAACAGAAAAAAAGCGTACTGAACCGAACTGTACCGTACTGCTCGGTGGAAACAAGGCTATGGTGCCCACTGCCCACCTGCAAAATGGGAGAAGGAAGGAATTTCATTTATATATTCTTCAAATTAGGTTAATGAGCTGTTATGAGGGGGAAAAAAGAATTGAAATCCCAAAACTAAAAAACAACTTTTGAGCATTGCAAGAAAAATTGTGAAGTTAACATAATTTTTTTCTTGCACAAATAAAAATTCTGTCTTATTAAATTAATGTGACAGCAGCTTGAAACAAGAAAAAATAAGGCAGATCTATAGTGTCAAGATTAGGAGACTTAATTATAGTAAATATTTAAGAGGGACATCTGGGGTGCTGCCCCGCGACCTGGCCCTGGATAAGTGGATGAAAATGGGTATATGGAAATACTTAAGCACTGATTTTTTTTTTTTTTTTCAGCTATTCAATTAGTGAAGCAAAAACAAAATGGCGACACAGGCGTACTATCAGACTCATGCTCAATAAATGGAAACTGCATCCAACCCTGACAAAATAAGATTTTAGTGCTCAATAACCGACAAAAAGACTAGAAATTTTATGCCGTCATTCCTTTGCCAGTTGCAAATTCTACCCATCGCACCCTTCACTGGACTGAAACATTAATATTTCCCTTGAATAATTGAACCATTTGGCTGGCACCGTTATCCAGAGACACCTCCAGTAACTCTCAAACTGCTCGAGCTTCACATCCCGGAATCATCTGGTGTCAAGTACGACTGCACATGAAAAGTTGTTTTTCAAACGAATCCCTGAAAAGCACCTGTGAAGGCGTTCTGACTGGAGCTGGGTTGTTATTGGGCGCGCTGCAGCTGTTTACCATGACTTTGGGTCGATGACAACAAACTAAATAGCTGTTGTGCCTTTTAATCACAGGGTGAGCTAATATCATAAGACTGTAATAGCGGTTCGGAGTCTTTAAATACATGCTGGATGGGCAAGTCACGTATCAGCTGGGAGGACATCTTGTCTGGCATCTTTCACACTTATTAGTGCCGGAGAAGAGGAAGGATGCGCTGATGTTACAGCCATTCACACTGTAGAAAAAAAAATATTCATAACACGACGAATCATGAACTAAAAAAAGCCACAATGATGACGCTCTTCTCTCTCGCCCTCTCTTGTCTTTGTCACCTTGTTATTATTTACAGCAGGTGGGAGAGGAGAGCTTGGCCGAGGCTTTGTCACCAGATCCCAGAAACAGGAACTGGGGCTGACAGATCGGTTTCACCAGCAGCCATCGCCACCACCTTCCTCCCCTCCCCTCCCACCACCACCAGGCTGCAACCAGGACTGTTATATCACAAATTCATCCAGCTTGTAACTAATTCAGCTACATTTCGGGGAGAGGAGCGCTAATGGCAGCCACGAGGCAGCAGTTTTTCTTCTCTTTCATTCATCCTCCAGCACCTAACATCCTTATACATCTAAGATATTACTATTACATCAGAGAAAAAGCCCAACATATCACACCTGACTATAATTAACTCCACTTCCAGTCCCCAGCTCTGCTCCAGGTCTCATTTTCTGAGAGATGTTCATTTACTTTATGTCTTTTCTTACGACAGAACTGAGAAGCAATACCAGGGTTTCTTCACAATATGATTCTGTGACGGTGATATTGGATTACTGCTAAACCCTGGTGGGGGAGCTGAATACAGTCAAAGTGTCACACAGAGGAACAAAAACAAGACAGATTCAAAACACAGAGGTCAGCCTGAGGTCCAAAGGACAGTTTGAGTGACATTATGTTTTGATGCAGGGGCCAAATACCTGATATCCAGTATCAACATGAACCTTTAAAGGTCCAGCGTGTAGGATTTAAGGGGATATGTTGGCAGCCATGGAATATTGTATAATGAGTATGTTCTCTTTGGTGTAAAATCACCGGAAAATAAGAACCCTTGTGTGTTCGTTACCTTAGATGAGCTGGTTATATAGGGAGCAGGTCCTTGTCTATGGAAATCTCCATGTTGCACTGCCATGTTTGTTCAGTAGCCCAGAATGGACAAACGAAACACTGACTCTAGATAGGTCCATTTGCGTTTATGTGTTGGCCCCCATAGTTGGCAGCCCCTCAGCAAATGTGTCGGAAAACCTTTTTTTTTTAAGTGACCTTGCTTCATTCAGAGTTTTTACCCATTTAAATCACCAGGTCAGAGACCTCTGTGGACTATTTTGGCTCCCAGTAAGAATCTCCTGAACGCCTGGATCTTAAATTATCAGAGAAAAAAGGTGAGCACAGATTAGCAGGAACTAGGCTAGTGGCCCATCTCCAACACTGATTCATTACGCGTAACTGCTTCATTCAGTGTTTTCCCATTTTAAATAATCTGATCAGTTTGTTTTGGGGAGGAGGAGACCTCTGTGGATAATTCAGCTCCTGGTTAAAAAAAAACTTCTGAATGTCTGGATCAGAGAAAAACATGAGCACACATTTGCAAACACTGGGCTGGCAGCCTGTCTGCGACGAGCCGAACAGCATCAGAGAAACACTAATTTGTAACGTGAAACTGCTTTATTCTGTGTTTTTACCGGTTTTAATCACCTCATCTGTTTGTTTTGGAGAGGAAGAGACCTCTGTGGATAATTTGGCTCCTGGTAAAAACCTCTTGAACTTTTGGATCGTAAATTATCAGAGACAAAAAAGGTGAGCACAGATTAGTAGGAGCTGGGCTAACAGCCCGTCTCCGACATGCCAAACAGCATCAGTGAAACACTGATTTATGACGTGAAACTGCTTCATTCAGTGTTTTTCTGGTTTAAATCACCGGGCCTATTTGTTTTGGAGAGAAATAGACCTCTGTGGATAATTCGGCTCCTGTTAAAAACCTCCTGAACTTTTGGATCGTAAGTTATCGGAGAAAAAAAGTGAGAGAAGATTAGCAGAAGCCGGGCTAGCAGCCTGTCTCTGACATGCCAAACCGTGTCAGAGAAACACTAATTTGTAACGTGAAACTGCTTCATTCAGTGTTTTTACCAGTTTTAATCACCTCATCTGTTTGCTTTGGAGAGGAGGAGACCTCTGTCAATAATTCAGCTCTGGGTAAAAACCTCCTGAACTTCTGGATCCTAAGTTATCAGAGAACAAAGGTGAGCATAGATTAGCAGGGGCTGGGCTGGCAGCCCGTCTCCGACATGCCAAACAGCACTTGAGAAACACTGATTTATGACGTGAAACTGCTTCATTCTGTGTTTTTAACGGTTTAAATCACTAGGTCTGTTTGTTTTGCAGAGGAACAGACCTCTGCGGATAATTTGGCTCCTGGTAAAAACGTCCTGAACAATGAACACTGAAGGAATTCTAACTGGGAGTAGTTTCAGCTGGTTGCAATCTGTGATCCTCACCATTTGATGCCACTAAATTTCCCTAAATCCTACAAACTGTTCCTTTAAATAAGTGCTTATGTAACTGCATGGTAATCAAATTTTAAATAAACTTGAAATTGATGAACAGTTTTAGAAATCTAATCATTTAATAATTTATAAAGATAAAATACCAAATGTTCTCCAGCTCCTAAAATGTAAAGATGTTCTGCATTTCACTGCTTTATATCCTGTAATTTTTATATCTTTGGCTTTTGGACTCTTTCTATGCACTCTGAAGACACTAGCCTCAGCTCTGGGAAGTGTGAACGACATGTTTTTCACTATTTTGACATTTATAATCATAAAAATGATCTCCAAATTAAAGGATAATTGCTTGCAGTCCTATTACAATCTAAGAAAACCTCATTTACACCAAACACACCAATAACTCGCACAGACAAAACGTCTGCTGCTAATGGTGATGTCGGTCTTTTCATTTTCATCCTCTTGGGATCCATCATGACTTATTTATTTTACAGACAGACTGTGCTAGTCATGATGCCATCCAGCCCTGCTCCCTGCTAGCACATGCTCAGAGATGCACCAAGGTAAGAGCCAATCCCAGTTATGTATCTGACACTCTGCAGATAAATGAATATATAACTTGTAGACGGGGGATATTCTGAACGCGTGTAAGTAGATGTGTCCCTGTGTAGCTGTTGGTGTCCCACCATGGAAAATTCAACAATGCTGCAGTGACAAAACATGATAAAAGTGTGACAAATCAACATGAAGATACTGTTGAATCTGCTCAGGGGAAATTAAGTTGCTCAGAAAAGGCACCCCCACCCCCTCCCTCCACAGGTAGCTGCTCTGCAGGCCTGCAGCTACAAGGTAAAGATGGTGATGGCTTTGATGGTGATGTCCACTTTCCATTCCCACCATGAAAGCACAAATAAATCATCTGCATTAGCTTTAAAGCATGAACCGGTTACCCACCCCCGGTCTGACCTGTTGGTCGATGACTTACCAGATTTCGGTGGATAACGGTACACCGAACTGGACGGAATGTCCACTTCTTCCACGCCTATGTTTTGTCTGCTTGTTAAAGCTCCCATTTCCAGTCAAATAAAGACCGCACGGATTAACGGGCATAACACTTGAGGTTGGCTTTGTTCGCTGCGTCTCTTTTATTCCCTATCATGTAATCCAGTTCGCGCTGCCCTGTCCATTTCTGTCGGGTCCAAGCCCCGCCGTGAATCTGTGTGACCGTCCTGGGGATTAGTCCTCCGGCTGCTTATCCGTCCCTGGTCAACAGCTCGTTTTGAGGCAGAAAGCAGCCCTTTAACAGCGGACAGGCGCTCTGCTCACGGCGCGCCGCAGCCGCACCGTCACAGCGGAAAATATCCCGTGAGTATGCGGCTCAGTACAGCCGTGTGCTCGTCGACATCTCCCGGCCCGCTGGATGCTGATCGCACATCCCCGGTGCTTCTCGTTGTTGGATCCTGTCAGAGAGGTCTGAGGCTCCCCATGACGTCAAGCAGGCACAAATCCGGGCCGTGGTTTTTGCGCAGTCCTCCTCTCTCCAGCAGCAGCAGCGAGTGCCGACCCACTTTGTAACGTGACCTTCCTACGCCAACTGTGCGAGTGGCGCTGACTGCAGTGCAGAGAGGACGGCTCTGTGGGACACACACAGGGATACACAACCGTAGCAAAACTACATTACCCTCGGGACATGTGTGGGAATGCCACTAAAAGTGCAACAATCTACCCAACAACAACTGTCGCTATCATTTTTAAATGCGTTTTTTTCCCGCAACAAGTAGGATTCAAACTGTGACAGTTGTAAAACAACCCACACAGCGACCATACCGGGAGTTAATACGCAACAAAACAACCACTAACTCATATAAATAACTGCTATGATATTTTTAAATTAAAATAAACGGGACAAAGGCAGAACAACGGTGCAACTCCCCACCGACAGAGTGCAGTGTACAGATATAAAAACAGACTGCTGGGTCGCACGTCGGTGGAGCCGCCATCTTGGAGAGGTCAAGACGGTGGGATTCGAACTGTGATAGTTGTACAACAGCCGACACAGCAACAATACAAAGAGTTGGTACACAATAAAACAACCGTTAACGCATGGAAAATAACTACTTTGATATTTTTAAAAGAAACGGAACAACGGCAGAGCAGCAGTACAATCCAGCCGTCATGTACGACTCCCCGCCGACAGAGGGCAGTGTATAAATATAGAAGATGCCTGACTGCTGGATCGTACCTCGGCGGCGGCGCCATCTTGGAGAGGTCAAAATGGTAGGCTCTAAATAGTGAGAGTTGTAAAACAACCCACACAGCAACAGTACCCAAAATTAATATACAACAAACAACCGTTAACTCATTAAAGATAACTACTATTATATTTTACAATACAGCCGTCTTAAGCGACTCCCCGCCGACAGAGGGCGGTGTGTACATAGAGAAACATAGATGCCTCACTACTGTTCCGCCATCTTGGAGAGGTCAAGACTTGACTGTAAAATAACAATAAACAGAGGAGCTGCAGTTTTTCTTTATAAAAAAAAAAAAAGCAGTGTACTGTTTTTATTTCGCAACTGATTGTAATGAGTTGTTAAAGTTTTATGATCTACGTGTGATAGAAAAAAATAGTTTTGTACCCAGTTAATTATAATCTCAATATTTAGGCTATAATACTGCTGGGTGCTCAATGGAGGAGGGTATATTAGGCTTATAAACTGAATAACATGTGTGGTTTAAACTCGTGAGACTAGAACTTTTGTTTGGTTTGCATTTTTAATTTCTCCTAGTTATTTGGGATTAGTAGGACCTCATACGTATAAAAACCTAAACATTACCAGGGATAATAAAGCCCCTATATCCTTACATATGATGATAATTAAGTCTTAATGTCCTTGAACAAGACAATAATAAAGTCCCAATGTCCTTCAGTGAGCTGATGATAAATTCCTTATGTCTTCAAATGAGTACTTTCTAATTTACAGTGTCTTAGCCTGTTGCCGTTGCTAAAATTGGTTAAAATATGTAGGGTATATCATTTTGTCGTAAGGATTACTGCAAATTTATTGGGTTGATCTGTGCTGTACAACCCCTATTGCACGTCTGTCTGTAATGTGAGACAACTTTTCAATTTGCTAATGCTATCTGCTTACCATCAACTCCTTGATCATAACAGAATATAGTAACTTTCACCACTGCTCATTTTAGAAAGGGCACCTTTAGATAACATGTTATTTGTTTGGGTTATTAAACAGGCAAAGGGAAATAGATGTTTGTTTGTCACTGATGAGTCATAGCTAACATAGCTAACCTGTTAATGTTAGCGAGCCTTTCAATTTACCTGTGCCTGGCTGGTGAGGGGAACCTCACCTAAATGCACATTATATAATGTGAACAAAGAACATGTTTTCCTGCATTTGTCTTTTTTAAAAAAAAAAAAAAAAAAAAGAGCAGTAGCTAAACCCTGCTGAAAAAACCCCCAGCATGGACCAGCATAGAGATTATGCTGGTCCATGCTGGCCTGGTCCATGCTGGTTTTTCAGCAGGATATTCCAATATGTTCCAGGTGTTGATGATAAGTAGACAGCTATAGCTAACTAGCACACTAGAAAGTTTTAAGTTGTCTACTTCCACGTTCAATCACATTATATAGGGATATCTCAAAATAATTCATAACAATTCAGTTCATGTGAACCTAACAAACACTCCCAAATCAATGGGTTTTTGGTTAGATACCTGAAATAATATTTGTTCTTCAACATAAAATACATCAGTAAATACCCTACTCCTGAACACTGAACCTTCTATATGTTTAAAAATGGCAGTTAACAAGTGGCTAAATCAGACTATACAATGTCATCACGCCAAGCCGTGTCAAACACGTCTTTACAGTCTTGTCATGTTGGTGACGTTAGGTCATGCGTCCTTAGCCTAACGTTAGCTTTTTAAGGCTTCGCTAATTAAAGCTTCAAAAATCATAAAAGTGCAAATTTGTTGATTTGTGCAGATTATCTCGCTGAACAAAACGTGTAAGTATCATAAACGTTTGGTTGCCACAGAGGGTGTTTTCTAAGGTAATCTAGAATCCAATGGAAAAATCCCATTGGCTTTCTGAAGAGGGAATCAGTGTGATGCTAACTTCCTTATCGGCCTACAAAAAAGTCATTCCTGTAGCACTGTAGCATAAATATCAAGGTTGAAAATAAGTTGGACATAAAACGTTTTTTTCTACTACACGTAGATCATAAACCCATTAATATAAAATCGACTCATTATAATCAGTTGCGAAATATAAACATTATAGTGCTTTTTATTCAGAAAAACTGCAGCTCCCCGTTTACTGTCATTTGTTTTGAGACAAGTCTTGACCTCTCCAATATGGCGGCGCCGCAGAAGCCAATGAAGCATCTATGTTTCTAAAATCGTTTTGTCGCAACATATAGGATTCAGACAGTGAGAGTTGTTCAATAGTCCACACAGCAATAATATCTGGAGTTCATATACAACAAAACAACCGTCAACCCATAATAAAAGCTATGATATTTTAAATTTAACTGAACGGGACAACGGTCCACTACAGGCGCCATAAGTGACTCCCCGCCGACAGAGGGCAGTGTACCGGTAACTGAACAGTCGAGCAGCCAATCAGAGGAGGCCAACGCGGGCGCAAAGAAAGGGAAGAGGAAGCTTTCTTGCCGCCATTTCACGTGAAAGCAGCGCGCGACAAGGCCGACAGCCAGTGCCAAACAATTAAACAAAATCGGACAGATTTTGAACCGGATACACCAGCGGGAGATTTGCAAACTAACCGTAACCGTTTACATAACGGTAGGGTCTAACGGGTTTCGACTTTCCTGTCCGGCTGTGTTGCCTGGAGACGAAGAAAATGAGCAGTTACGGTAGGGCGCCGCCAGACGTGGAGGGGATGACCTCTCTCAAAGTGGATAACCTGACTTACCGAACTTCACCGGAGACTCTGCGCCGGGTATTTGAGAAGTACGGCCATGTGGGTGATGTGTACATCCCCCGGGACAGGTACACCAAGGAGAGCCGCGGGTTCGCCTTCGTGCGGTTTCTCGACAAGCGTGACGCCGAGGACGCCATGGACGCTATGGATGGCGCGCTGCTCGACGGGCGGGAGCTCCGGGTGCAGATGGCCCGGTACGGACGACCCCCGGACTCCATGTACAGCCGGAGGGGTGCTCCGCCGCGCAGATACGGAGGAGGGTACGGTGGCCGCAGGAGCAGGAGGTAAACGCTGGTGTGAATAGGTTAAATCATGAAACCCGTTTGTTGTAAAGCGAAGAAGAGCACATGGTTCAAAGCGAAACTAACAGAGATTGAATTTGAACCACTGCATGTTTTTCTAGTGATCATTAAGTAAACACTGTCATTGCGAAATTACATAACTGCACAGCAGTCATCATGATGTCATTATTATAATAATTTGTGTTATAATGCACAGACTGATGTGTTAATATCACTTTAGGGCCTCAGCTAACGTTTATTGCCATTATCTGATGTTAGTAGGCCCAATCCACAGATTATGTTGAGCAGGTAATCAGTTGGCAGGGTTGGAAATTAACTTCTTTGTCCACATTTACATTACCATTGTTTTTCAGGTTGGTGACTGAAGCAAATCTAGCAGCCATTTAAACATTTTACCAGCATTTGGTTGGTGCTAATTTCCAACCCTGATTCGGTCTAATGGTTGTAGCTTTGCAGCACCCAGTCTACCTAGTTTTATCAGGTGGTTGGTCATTAAAATAATTTAGTTAAGGACGATCCTAGTAACTTATTTCCCGAACGTTTAAACAGCCATTTAAAGTTAGACCATCGGACTAGTCTAAAGGTAAGATAGCGTTCAGAAAACAGTCAAAATGGAGCACAATTTAATGTGTGTGTTTAAAGTGTATCTGAAAAAATATTTTAATACAGCTGATTCATGTGGAACTTTGCACCATGCTTATGAACGTTGCACATTATCCTACAAAACATGAAAACAATTCATTATCTAAAAGTTATTAAGTTATTGAAGATGGTGTTTCTTAGGAAAATATATCCTTAAAAAAACTTGCCATAATTTTGCAAGAAATGATAATGTTTAATGTAGTAGAATTTCTGGTGCCAATGAGCAAGGGTAGCAAGATTTATTCAGCTAGTAGACTGATCATGCACATCCCTAAATTTAATGTGCAGGTTTTCCCATATATTAATTTGTAGCAGCCTGCCACGATAACAAAACAGCTGCCTATTGATTTTGATGTTTAGGATTTTGATCTTAAGGAGCACTATTGGAATATGTGTACTGATATCTTATTCATTGCATCACCCTCTCAGAGCGCAGAGCACTCTGCCTGCGATGTATTCATGGACCTGTAACAACCTCCACATTTAAAAAGGAGTCAGGACACACACGCACAAACCAAATCACGCAAAGTTTGCTGATCCTGCCACACGTAGATCTCTAATTCTGTGGGAAACGCTGATGTGTACTTCTTAGATTACATTTGTGAGTGTCCATGTTACTTTGATTTGTTCCTGCTGATTACTGAAGTGTTTCACTCTGTGCCCACAGCCGTTCAGCCAGTCCCCGTCGCCGCAGACGTAGCCGAAGCCGCTCCAGGAGCAGAAGCCGTTCCCGATCCAGGAGCCGCCGCCACTACAGCCGCTCCAGGTCTCGCTCCGACTCCAGATCCAGGTCGAGGTCCAGGTCCAAGTCTAAATCCAAGTCCAAGTCCAAATCCAAGTCCAAGTCCAGGACCCCCAGACGGAGCAAGACAAAGTCTCCCTCCAGGTCTCGGTCCTCCAAGTCAAGGAGTCGAACCCCGCCTTCCAACAGAGGGTCCAAATCCAGGTCTCGCTCCAAATCCAAGAGTAGGCCTAAATCTCCAGAGGACAACGAAGCAGAGACTTAATCCAGACTTGGACACAACATGACGGTATTCAAGGGGAAGGGTGGATGATGTTACTTGTTGCAAATATTATATCTGAGATGGCCATCTGTCATCACATGGGTTGATATCCTGCAGTCTTTGTGTCACGTTAAAGTCATTTGCTCACAAGCAACAAAGACTGCAGAGTCCTGAATGTTTTTATAAACATAAAATAAGATTGGGACTGATATAGTCTACAGTCTGAGGTCTGTGTGTGCTTTACTTTGTCCTCTTCAGCCAATGTAAAACACACACACACACGAGAGAGATTTGGGTTTTATGTTACCTAATGTATCATATATTTAAAATGGGGTGTACATATAGTGTGTATGGGAGGGACGTGGGGTGCTTCACTAAAAAAAATCCGTTCACCTAAATGTGGAATTCTTTCCTCCAAGCTGCGGAGTCCTGTTTGCAAAGAGAGGAGGAGGAGGAGGAGGAGGAGGAGGAGGAGGAGGAGATGGGGGTGTGGCAGTGTGAGAGCAGTTAGTGTGTGACCCGCCCATGTGACCTGCCTGTTGCTGAGAGCGATGGCAGTTGCTAAGGAGCAGGTCACCAAGGCAACGGTGGTTGCTAAGGAGCAGGTCGTCATGGCGGTGGTTCGGGCTGTCAGTTGGTGTATGAGGTGGTGTGGTGAGGTACGTTCGCGGGGATCACAGGCAGATGCATTGAGCACTGCACCCACCTGTGCCTGTGGGTTCCTCCGCCTCTCACAAAGGGAACCGAGGTTTGTTTTTCAAATTCGCCCGAGTGTAAGAGTCTTGTTAGAGCTAGTTTTATTTGGGGGGGGGGGGGGGGTAAAGAAATGTGAACATTACTAGAAATGTTAGGTATGATACATGAAGATGGATACACAGGAAATGCAGTTTGATAAATGTTAGCATCAGGGGAAAGAAGGTCAGACCAGTACTGCATTTAAATACCGAGGTCAGCTGCAGGTGTTGGGATAACCTCTTTGTTTTGCTCTTGTTAACTCTGCTCTGTCTTTCCTTCCAGATCTCAGATGATTGAGCCTTTGCTGAGGACATCAGGATGAGTCTCACAACGAGCAAGTGGACTCCACTATTACCACTGAATGCAGACTGAAAGGTTATTGGAACTTGGTCTAAAATGTTTTAAATTTGACTTAATTTACACATTCTGTAACTTTGACATTGTCATTGTTTGTAAAGTTGAGCATTTCGAAAGGGATTTGTAAGGTGTTTTTTTTTTCTCTCGTTTAAATTGGGCTTTTTGCATTGGATTACATTTGTACTTAATTTTTTTTTAATTAACGTAGCGTTCTTATCGAAATCCCGATAACGATTTCTAGATGGATATGAGTTTTATTTGCAGGGTGTCATGTTGGACGTTCAAAGCCTTTACAGCTATGATAGACCACTCTTTTTGGAAATTAAAAAAGGCTTACTGTACAGTGACATAAAAGTAAAACATTAAAGTATCGCTGTGCCACGTAATTTGTGATTTGCTAATCCGGCAGCATACATTTTCTTTTCTGTCATATCTCTATTTTCTGTCTGGTTAAAGTTGCTTTCCTATGACTCTAACCCTCTTTCTTGTGTATCTTTTGTGCACTAGGCGCAGTTGTGTAGCAGTTGAGTAATGCTGGTTAGCTGTTAAGATGCGGTGCAGTGCGGTGGTGACATGGTGTGGCGTGTTGCGGTGCTGAGTGCCCGGCGCTGTTCCGGGGCTCGACCCTCCGCTGCTGTTTGCCGGTTTGTAAGCTCACAGGTGTGGCAGATCATCCATCCTCTCCTGTCTTGTGACCTTTCCTTCCCTCCATGTGCTGTACAGATTCTCTCCTCCTTCCCTTTCTCTTTATTCTTCTCCCTCCTCTCCCTTCTCCTCCCCTCTGTGGTTTTTCCACTGTTGATAACTGGTTTTGCTCGCTTTTTTTTTTTTTTTTCTTTCTGAAATTGGGTCCAGTGTGACTCCTAGTGAAGGGTTTAAAGGGCAGTCCAGGCTGCTTAATGAATGATTTTTGTGTATTTCATTCCTCTGTGAACCTCTCAAATGTCTTGTAATTGCTTCAGGTGAATGCTAATAAACATCATAGTTCAAATCAGGTTTCGAGTCTTTATTTGTCATATACGAAACAATTATACTTGAAGAGTTGTCAGTCATATTCTTGTTCTCAGGCTGGAGAGGAATGTGTGAGAGGTAGCACGCAGTAAAGCAGACATTTATGACGTCTCTTATTGTGCTACTGCCACATTTATGTCACATTATAATAAAGAAGGGGGCAGCTAACATTGTATGAATTTATTTTTGAAGTTTTTGTGGAAAAACCAAATCTGACAAATTATTTTTTTGCCAAGACTTTATTTTTTTTTTTCAAATTTATTAACCAAATATGACCAAAAAAATAGCAGAGACAGAAAAAAAAACACAGTTCAGAGGGAGCACAACAAATTCAGAGAACCAAGATACACAAGAGCTTTAGGGAAACAGACACAACGATATAGCATGCTGTTGCTACCTAGCTAACTTAATCTTAGCTCTGCATTTAAAGGTTGCACATTGAAGGTGGATGTCTTAATGTCATTGGTTGACATTGGTTTACACTAGCGTACATAAAGCCCATGTAATATTTTGTTTTACAGGAAGAAAACATGATTAGATTTGATTTAAGAATATAAAGAAATCTTTTGCATATATTGTTAAATAGGTGCACAAACCTTCAAGAGTTTAAAAGTCATTTTTCATTTCATCTTGGCTTTTAAAATACAAAGACACACACATATATACAGTAGTGCATTACATGAATGTTTGCATTATTCACCAAATATGTAATACAACAATGTACAAAAGCAAATAGAGACCAAGTGCAATAAAGTCAGGGGTGTAAATTACGGTCAAACCAATCAGTGTTCTGTTCAGTACAAGGCAGTTTAACTGTCATGCAGCCACCCACCACTAGTGGGTGCTACAAGCCAAGTCAACTTTATTCATAGAGCGCATTGAAAAGCAAGTGTTGACCAAGTGCTTTACAATGGATACAATTACGCTCAACCAAGACAGTAGAGTTGGCCTTGAGCAAATTCAATAAAGAAGATGAATATCAAACAAAATGTTTTCATGATGAATCACCAGAAGCTAAGGCAAAGAGATGGGTTTTTAGCTGGGCTTTGAATATATTTATAGAGGGTGAGGATCTAACTGTTTGTAGCAGGCTGTTCCATAGTTTCGGACCAACAGCTGAAAAAGCTCTGTCGCCTCTGGTTTTTAACTGTGTAAGTGGGATAGAAAGCAGTGATTTGTCAGTGGATCTGAGGGGACAAGAGGTGGAATAGGGAGTGAGGAGTTCTGAAATCTAATCTGGTGCTGGTCCATGCAGTGCTAAACAAATAAAAGAGTCTTAAAATCAATCCTGTACTTTACAGGTAACCAGTGAAGCAAGGCCAATGCAGAGGAAATGTGATCACTTCTTCTGGTACCAGTAATGAGTCTTGCTGCTGAATTCTGAATGAGCTGCAAGCATGATGGAGTTGACTGGTTGATGCCGGTGTAGAGGGAATTACAATACTGTAATCGGGAGGAGATGAAAGCATGAACCAGAATTTCTAAATCTTTTATGGACAGAAATGATTAAAGTTTTGCAATGGAGCTTAGATGGAAGAAGCTTGAGCTGACAACTGAGTTGATCTGTTTATCAAATTTAAAGCCAGAGTCAAAGATGACACCAAGATTCTTTACATGAGATTTTAAATGTGAAGACAGAGGACCAAGAGCACTGGTAACAGAGGCAGAAATGTCTGTAAGGCCAAAGGTGAGGACCTCAGTTTTGTCATGGTTCAGCTGGAGAAAGCTTCGTGCCATCCAAGATTTTATGTCATTAATACAGAGTAATAGTGAATTAATGCTGCAAGGATCTGATGGTTTCAAAGGGAGGTACAACTGGGAATCATCTGCCTAAGAGTGATAAAATATGTTGTAATTCCTCAGTATAGAGCCTAATGGAAGCATGTATAGTGAAAATAAAGTTGGGCCTAAAATGGAGCCTTGGGGAACACCATAGGAGATGGGAGCAGAGGAGGAGGACATATTACCAATTTGGACAGAGGCTGAGTGGCTTTGGAGGTAGGAAGCAAACCACTGAAGAGCCCGTCCCTGAATGCCAACAACATGCTCCAAGCAGTCCAAGAGAATGGAGTGATCCACAGTATCAAATGCTGTTGACAGATCTAAAAGAATCAGAGTGGCATAACAGCCCGAGTCTAAGGATAATAGTAGGTCATTTGTAACTCTCAACAGGGTGGATTCTGTGCTATGATGTTTTCTAAAGCCTGACTGAAATTTGTCCAGGATGCTGTAACTGTCAAGGTAGGAGATGAGGAGAGAAAACAACTTTTTCCAGTTGTTTTGATAAAAATGAGAGCGTTGATATTGGACGATAGTTACCAGGGCATGAATAATGGCATGTTTAAAGCCTTCAGACAGCAGTCCCCCTCCCCGTGGTTATGCTCAAGTAGACCGGAGTTTTAAAACAGATGTCCTCTCACAGAACCAGTGTGGAGTAAAAAAATATTTAGTTTAGTTTAGAAAAAGTTTGTAGTTTTGGTTAAGATAACCACATAAACTTACGTTCTTTGTGTCATTAGGTAAAGTACCTGTGTAAAGTACTTTGCATAGTTAGGTAACGTAGATAAAGTCACGTCACTACGTTGACTTTTGGTTGCACATGGGACACAAACAGTGATCTCCTGGTGGAAAGTCCGTGTTTGTATGACCAATCTACCACACCGTTTGTCCATGATTTGGGACTATCGTAAACATGTGGGCGACTAGTCGATTAATGGCTCTAAATGACGACTCGGTCGACTTAGAATATTCTTAGTCGTAGTCGCAGCCCTAGTAATCACAAACATGGATTTTATCCATTTATTGCCAAAATTTGAGATAAATTTATGTTTTGAGTGCATGAAAAAAAGTCAGAGTTCTTTAACCTAAATAAAATAAAGTGTTGACTTGCAGTGAATGATAGCATTAATGTTAGTTAATTACGGAAATCAAGGGACATGAATTCATTAGTGACACTCTTTTTAAATGATATACTTTTTCATCTTTGGGTTTGGGGGAAGGTATCAATTTTTTTTCAAGTCAAAAGACTCAAGTCCCAGTCATTGGTGTTAAAGTCCCAGCTGAATTGCAAGTCATTTTTATTTTGTATTTTTAATTTGTGACAGGAGTCTGACTTGAGTCCACACATTGTGACTCAAGTCCACACCTCTGTGATTAAGTGTTTGTTTAAGACCTGTCAGCAGTTCCCAGAAGTCATTTCTCAATGTCTTCAGCCTCTAGCTCTGACAGAACAGGGGACTTTTGTCCTGAGAACAGACAAGTAACACCAGGGATACTTTGTCACTCTTTCTCAGAGCAGATGTTTTGACATGTCATGGGAAAAAAAAACATGTTTAAACTATCTATTGACACTGTCCATTTAAACATGACCGTTTGGGGCCTGCTGACTAACTGACATCCTGGAGTCAGTATTTTTGTTCCTTGTATACTTTTCATGGTATGAAGAGTCAATATGTTGAAACTATTTTTCCAGCAGAACTTCCTGATGATAATGTCAGTGTGCCTTGGCTGAGTGCTCAACATGAGCTAAACAGAGCTGCTGAGCCTAAAACTGTGTCAACAAATAGCCAGATTATTTGATGATGCAATAAGTGATAAGAACTATAGCTAAAAGCCTCAGCCTCACAGCAAAAATTCATACTGATATAATAAGTTAAACAAATACAGCATGGACCAGGACAGAGGCAGAAAATGGATAGATGGATCAACCAAGTAAAAATAATTAATCATTAAAGTTCATTGAGGTTTTCACTGAAGTCAACACTTGCCCATGATGAGCCAATGAGCTTCCTGCTACTATAGTTAGCAGCAGAGACAGTGTTTGCTGCAGGTCTCAGGGTGCTGACTGAAACTCCACTAAAAAGGATCTGACAGCTTCCAACATGCACAATCCAGTGACGCAACAATCCAACTTAATTACAGATAATAACGTCTCCCTACAGCCTGTAATGACACACAGGAATATTTTAATACCCCAAAAGGTCTCTTTTTAAGTGGAAGTTATGCTTCTTTCCAGGTCATGTGTTTTGCAGGTTGACTTGACTTTGTTTTTCTTAATGTTCTGTGGCTGTTTTTATATGCAACAGGGACTTTATTGCAGTCTCGTCTGAAGACACTGGGACTTTATTGCCGTCTTGTCTGAGGACATTGGGACAATATTTACTTTCTTATACATATCAGGTCCTATTGATCTCAAATAGGCTACCTAGGAGAAATTTAAAATGCAAACCAAACTAAAGTCCTGGTCTCAGGAGGACATGATATTTATCTGAACCATACCACTACAGTCTAATTGGACATTACATTTAGTTTTGCTGCTCTCAGGTGTTTATTGTCCACAATAAATCCCTGGTGCAGACTGGTTGAAAGCTGCGTCCTCAGGTGAGAACACCTTTGCTCCTGCACCGACAGTAAACCCTGCTTGACTTTCCCAGCCTGCACCTGCAGCACACGGTCCTGTCACAACCCATTACAGTCTCCC
This sequence comes from Epinephelus fuscoguttatus, assembly GCF_011397635.1. NCBI lineage: Eukaryota > Metazoa > Chordata > Actinopteri > Perciformes > Serranidae > Epinephelus > Epinephelus fuscoguttatus. The sequence goes on from NC_064771.1 coordinate 28,213,139, forward strand.
GGTCTGTGCGGTGCACTCATCGCTGATGGGATTAACGGCAAAAGTCGAGAGCCGAGCACGTTGCAACGTGCTGTGCCAGCGCACCTGATCCGCCCCGGGGTGTGAGGATACAAGGCCGGGGTTGTACTCTGCAGACACGGGGAGGAGGGGAGGGGGCGGGACCGGAGGATGTGACGTGCTGCTCGGAGAGGAGATTGTACCATATCCCGTAAATACTGCCCGTTAACGCTGATGTTTGGTGAGGATTATTACAAGCAGCGTGATGGCCAACTGTGAGTGAATGCAGCCGGATAGAGACAGTCTCAATACAGGCCCAACAATCCTCCGCTGAGCTGCACAGAAACCATGGATCTAACTTTTGTATTGTCAGCTGTGATCTTCACGCTTCTCGCTATTGTGGTCGCCACGTCGGTATTTAACGGCTCCTCGCCGACAGCCGAGTTTGCAAATTATTTCGGACACAGAGGAGACGGTGGGGATCACCTGGGGCCGAAGCAAAATGGCTATTTACCGGACAAGAAGAAGAAGAAGAAGAAGGCGGAGGACGACTGGTGTGAGATGAGCGTGAGCTCACACGATCACTGGGATGTAGTGAAATCTGTGCTCTCAGTAAGTCAGCTGTATTCTGCCTGTCATCGCACAGAGCTGTTTGTTTTTCCCTCATGTCATTCTCTGTTGATCTTTTACTGACTTCTCCTCCCACTCAGGTACACTTTACATGTCCAGTCAGAGGTGGAAGTATGGAGGCAAACAAGAGACAAAAGTATTTAGATTCTTTAACGACCACTGAATATTTAACGCTGACATTTAAACACCACTGAATTCATTTTAATGTTACTTTGGAAACCATGAATTTACCTCTTTGAGATTAAAATATGACTTTTTTTATTTGCAGTTTCAAAAGCTAAATTTGGATTGACGTTTGTCACTGTTAGAAAATTTAAATCCTGAATTTCAAGAAGTAGATTCAGGTTGCTGACATATATTTTTGTGTATATTTTTCTTGTTCATAAATTCAGATTCAGAATTTTGAAAAAAAAAAAAATTGAATAAATTTGATTAATGTTGTATTTGATTTATTTTCAACTTGAATTTTTATATCTGAATTTGACCAGTCAAATGTGAACAACCTGAATCTACCTTTTTGAAATTTGGGATTTGAATTTATAAACACAACCATTTGTCTTAATTTATGTTTTGAAACTGCAAATTAAGAAATATCAAAATCAGCTCCAGAAATTCTTTTTTAAAATTTTATTTATTTGAAATTCTGAAAGTTGAATTTATGGTTCTGAATTTATGAACACAACGAAAAACTATCTGATGTTCTATTTGATTTTCTTTTTACTTGAATTTTTATATCAGAACTTGACCTATCAAATTTGAGGAACCCGAATCTACTTTTTGAAATTCTGGATCCAAATTTGCAAATATTGGCAAATATATGTCTATCCAAATTAAGCTTTTGAAACTGCAAATTAGGAAATGTGAATTTCAGATCCAGAAATTCAATTGTTTTTTTTTTTTTAAATTCTGAAAGTTGAGTTTATGGATCTGAATTTCTAAACACAAAGAAAAATATGATGTTCTATCTTTTTTTCTCCTTTATCTGAATTTTTGGTCAAATCAGAACTTGAGCAACCTGAATCTACTTCTTGCAATTCTGGATCCAAATTTGCAAACATTGACAAATATATATCCAAAATTAACTTTTGAACCTGCAAATTAAGAAATGTCAAATTCAGCTCCAGAAATTCTTTTTTTTTTTGTGGAAATTTTGAAAGTTGAATTTATGGATCTGAATTTATGAACACTGATAAAAGAATGTATGTTCTAGAAGGTTTTTTTTGTTTGTGTTTTTGTTTTTTGAACTTGAATTTTGATATTGGATTTTGACCAATCAGATTTGAGCAACCTGAATCTACTCTTTGAAATTCTGAAACATGAATTGTTGGATCCTAATTTGCAAACAGTGACAAATATACAGTACAGGCCAAAAGTTTGGACACACCTTCTCATTCAATGCGTTTTCTTTATTTTCATGACTATTTACATTGTAGATTCTCACTGAAGGCATCAAAACTATGAATGAACACATGTGGAGTTATGTACTTAACAAAAAAAGGTGAAATAACTGAAAACATGTTTTATATTCTAGTTTCTTCAAAATAGCCACCCTTTGCTCTGATTACTGCTTTGCACACTCTTGGCATTCTCTCCATGAGCTTCAAGAGGTAGTCACCTGAAATGGTTTCCACTTCACAGGTGTGCCTTATCAGGGTTAATTAGTGGAATTTCTTGCTTTATCAATGGGGTTGGGACCATCAGTTGTGTTGTGCAGAAGTCAGGTTAATACACAGCCGGCAGCCCTATTGGACAACTGTTAAAATTCATATTATGGCAAGAACCAATCAGCTAACTAAAGAAAAACGAGTGGCCATCATTACTTTAAGAAATGAAGGTCAGTCAGTCCGGAAAATTGCAAAAACTTTAAATGTGTCCCCAAGTGGAGTCGCAAAAACCATCAAGCGCTACAACTAAACTGGCACACATGAGGACCGACCAGGAAAGGAAGACCAAGAGTCACCTCTGCTTCTGAGGATAAGTTCATCCGAGTCACCAGCCTCAGAAATCGCAAGTTAACAGCAGCTCAGATCAGAGACCAGATGAATGCCACACAGAGTTCTAGCAGCAAGGAGACTACGCGAATCAGGCCTTCATGGTCAAATAGCTGCTAGGAAACCACTGCTAAGGGAGATGCAACAAGCAGAAGAGATTCGTTTGGGCCAAGAAACACAAGGAATGGACATTAGACCAGTGAAATCTGTGCTTTGGTCTGATGAGTCCAAATTTGAGATCTTTGGTTCCAACAGCGTGTCTTTGTGAGGCAGAAAAGGTGAGCGGATGGATTCCACATGCCTGGTTCCCACTGTGAAGCATGGAGGAGGAGGTGTGATGGTGTGTGGGGTGTTTTGCTGGTGACACTGTTGGGGATTTATTCAAAATTGAAGGCACACTGAACCAGCATGGCTACCACAGCATCCTGCAGCGACATGCCATCCCGTTTGCGTTTAGTTGGACGATCATTTATTTTTCAACAGGACAATGACCCCAAACACACCTCCAGGCTGTGTAAGGGCTATTTGACCAAGAAGGAGAGTGATGGAGTGCTGCGGCAGATGACCTGGCCTCCACAGTCACCGGACCTGAACACAATCGAGATGGTTTGGGGTGAGCTGGACCGCAGAGTGAAGGCAAAGGGGCCAACAAGTGCTAAACACCTCTGGGAACTCCTTCAAGACTGTTGGAAAACCATTTCAGGTGACTACCTCTTGAAGCTCATGGAGAGAATGCCAAGAGTGTGCAAAGCAGTAATCAGAGCAAAGGGTGGCTATTTTGAAGAAACTAGAATATAAAACATGTTTTCAGTTATTTCACCTTTTTTTGTTAAGTACATAACTCCACGTGTTCATTCATAGTTTTGATGCCTTCAGTGAGAATCTACAATGTAAATAGTCATGAAAATAAAGAAAACGCATTGAATGAGAAGGTGTGTCCAAACTTTTGGCCTGTACTGTATATCCTAATTAAGCTTCTGAAACTGAAAATAGAAAAAAACATACTTTAATTTTAGAGTTGAATTCAGAACCAATACATTCATATGGTTTTCCATCAGTTTTTAAAAAAATAAATCAACATTAAATATTCAGTGGTTGTTAAAAATTAAAATACTTTTGTCATGTATTTGCCTCCATATAAAAGAGGCACTCAAAGCCTTTTAGTAATAGTAGCTTTATAACAATGGGAAATATATTCCTTGACAAGTAAAGCTAAATTATAATTTGAATTAACTGAAGCATAATGTAATCAGGTATCACAGGCTGTTTTGGTGCCCCCTCCAGCACTTGATGTTCTACGCACAGCGCTTGACGCATCTGTTCATAGCAACGGTGCTTTTGATACCACAATAAAATACTCAGTTACAAGTAAAAGTCCTGCAGTTGGAAGTATCATCAGTAAAATACACTTAAGAATCAAAAATAAAATTACCATTTTGATTAACGATTGATGCATTGGCATGTCAGCGCAATTTCAATGGCGTAGCAGGACCAGTTGAAGCTAATTTTAACTGCTTTATTTATATACAGTGGGGTGTATTAGTGTGCTGTATTTAATGAAATGTTCATATATTTTGTGTATTTATAGCTGCAAAGATTGATTGACTGATGGACAAAAAAATGAATCAGCAAGATTTTTTACAAGGCTTACTTAGGTAATTTTTATATTTGTTTTTGAAGCTAAAATAGCAAAATTCGCTGTTTCCAGCCACTTAAATGGGAATATGTTTCCAGTTTTGTTACTTTTCTTTAATAGTAAATGTCTTCAGGTTTTGGACAGTTGACAAAAAAAGATACATGGAGCCGTCACATTGGACTTCGGGAAACTGGGCTGTGCTATTATTTTGTAGACAAGATTATTCAATTAATCAACAAAATATCAGTGATTAAAAATTAAAATTATTAGCCAGGTAGCTACAGCCCTCTTTATGTCAAATAGATGTAAATAAAAAAGTACAGTATTTCCCTGTGAATTGCAGCGGAATAAAAGAATGAAGTAACATACAATGGAAATACTCAAGTAAAGTACTAGTACCTTGAAATGGTACCAGATCACAGTTCTTGAGTGAATAGGATTTATTTCAGGGAGACAAATAAAAGACAGTATTTTAATTTTCAAAGGCATTTAATACTTGATATTAAATTGAAACACCACTAAAATCAGAGCATTGTGTATCCAAAATGTGTTTGAATTTTCTTAGCGTGCAATGTCAGAAGCTAAATTTTAACATATATATATATATATATATATATATATATATATATATATATATATATATATATGTATATGTATGTATATATTTTTATGATGTTCACAAATTCCAAAAAAGTCAGTGTTTGGAATTTCAAAAAATGTTTGTTTTTGTTTTGAGCAATCTACATCCATTATTTGTTTTTAATTCTGAAACTTGAATTTTTGGATCAGAATTTGTGAAATTAAAAAAATATATTCAAATTCATCTTTTAAAATCACAAAACTAGAAGTTTCATTATTTAATTTCAAAATTCAATTTAGATTTTTTGAATTCACGACAACAAATAAAAATAAAGATTTCAATGCAATCACCTCAGTGGTGTTTAAATTTTCAGTTTTCAGTGGCTGTTAGCATTAAATTACTTTTGTCTCCTATGTGCTTCTGTAGGACTCACCTCTGTGGACTTTTCTAGTACATGACATCACTCTCACCTTTCTTGGTGTGCACAGAAATAACAGGCACTGCGAGGCCAACAGTAGGAGAACCTCAACAACATAAACTTAACGGTCATTTGTTGTGTCTTTTAGCCTGAACTGGTATCAGTACATAAAATAAGCAACATGGCCTCACTCTTATTTTGAGCTTGTGGTTTTGCGAAAGGAGAAGTGGCAGGATGAGCCTCCTCACACCTCTCAGGTAGCTGTCAGGATCTGTTTTGTTAGCCTGTTAAATGCCTGTTGGGGATATCTGGATATCTGCCTGTAGAGAGGTCAAATCAGCACCCAGGGGAGCAAAGTATGAATCGATAACCTGACACCTGCACCAAGTGTAGGCCAGATCAGCATCCAGGAGAGGTGAGGAATCCAGGTAACACAAGGAGTTTAACTGATTTGTTTGGAGCTATATCTCTACAGCAGGGGCCTGACTGCAAGAACACAAGTGTACAGAAATATTTCATACGTTACAAAAAACATTCATGCATTGCTCAAGTGTTGGGGAAAAAAATTATGATTTGATTCCGCTCATCTGACCCCTTAATTCTCTGACAGGAGGAGGCACATCCTCACCCTCACACTGAAGAACTGGCAACACCAGTTGAGCACTCCTCCTCCACATCTAGCCTGTCCGTCCCCAGGCCTGGATGTAGGCGCACAAGCTTAGAGGTAGACTCGTCGTCTGAGGCCTCGTCGGGGGCGAGTCGTAGGTCATTCATCGGGCTCTCTGATAAGGAGCTCCTAAAGTGTGCTTTCTCACACCCCCAGACTGAAGGAGCCACAGAGAGCCCGGGGATCAATGGTGAGCACTTTTACCCACTTTGAAATAATTCAGTATTCAAATAACACTGCTTCTTTCTTCAAAAGAAAAGTTTGGTTTAGTTTTGTAATCAGAGTTTATTCTGTTTCTGTAGATAAAATGGGAACAAACGATTCCTTGAAGTACGTCCCTGGAAAGGCGCGATCCCACCATCTGCAAATGATGATGTCTGCTGAGGAGCTGGAGGAGGAGCAGAGGTCAGTGAAAACTACCAATCCCGCTGCTGTTTTCTGATAATGGCACCCTTTTTTAAAGAGTTTAGGAGTATGGAAGCAAGTGTTAGACCTAAGTATTTTAATTTTAACAACTGCTGAATACTTCCAATTGAAATTTAAACACCACTGAACTCGTAGTATTAAAATATTTTACTTTGAAAATCCATATTATATCCATATATCCAATACATATATAAAATTCTGAAACTTGAATTTTTAGATTTGAATTTGTGAAAATTGACAAAAATATATTCAAATCCAGCTTTTGAAATCACAAGTCTAGAAATTTCATATTTTTATTTCAGAGAGGTGAATTCAGAACAAATAAATTCCGATACATGGCTGTCAAAGTAAAATAAGTCAACGCTATGAATTCAGTGGTGTTTAAATTGCGTGACTGTTAAAATTGAAGTATGTATGTCTCCTATTTGCTTCCATAATAAGTGAAACAGAACAATTCACCAGGGAGACCCCTCTAATGGTCAAAAAGTCAGGATTAAAAAACAAATCATACTGATGCAAGTGAAGGATTTTTCACAACCTGGCAACCCAAAGGTAAAGTGAAATTGTTTATTTGTAGCAAATGCTGCCTTCAAATGGGCTCGTTTTTACGGCGTTCACAACTTGTCCATACAAACTAGTCGTGATATTCATGACCTTGTTACTGGAACCTCCAAGTTCAAAAGTTGTGACGTTTTTGCTGCCTCATCTTTTTTCTTTGTCGTTATGACTTTGCATTTACTGTATAGCCTGATAAATTGTTATCCTCGGTGGCTTCTAGATGCTGACAATGGTGTCCATGTTGCTGCTGCCTAGCGACGCCGTTCTCACAACTTAAACAGCTAACCACTAACAGTTGTAGACTAGCTAATGGTTAATAGTTGGTGACATTACTGTTAGCTAAAAGCACACAGCTTAAACAAACTGAATTTAATAAGTTTACCTGAAAACGGTCCATCAGCGTGAAATATATCAAACGGCAGTGAATCATCTCAAGGATTAGATTTAAAAATAATAATAATAACAACCTCTGGGTCCATGATTTAGGGCTAGCTAACTTGCTAGCTTACTCCTTCTTTCATCAAGCGATGGTGATGAAACCACGAAATCCTCCGCAGACCAGACCGTCCAATTTCGGAGACCGTCCAGTTTGGCTGATGCAGCCTTTAAAGGACGTAGCTGACATAGACCGCGAATGCCACGTCCTTCAACGGCTGCAGCCCCTGAATTGAGACACAGCTATTGTGTACACGACTTCCTGTGTTGTAACCACGAGCTCACGAGTTCCATCTGTAGGCAGCAGTAAAACAATCACAGTACGATGTGTAGTGAAATTCTTTTGTGTCTGGCTCCAGAAACGACAAATAGAAAGAACAGAAAAGAAATAGCTCTATAAATTTTGATAAAAAATATATTTAAAATAAGGGTGTATTTTAAAGAAATGAAACAGGAGGACTAAGAGTAAGCTTCAGAAAAAAATTAAACAAAGCTTGTTCTTAACTGATCAAAGAAGCATCAGTAAACAATGTATGAACCATTAATAAAGGCTTTATAAAGGGTGCCATATGGAAAAAGTGCCTGACTATGTCACAATACAGAAAATACACCTTTACTTGTGGTTTCTGGGTTTGATGTCTCCTCCTGTTCTCCCAAAACAAGATCCCTTGCTAACGTTTTACATAAAATCAACTGTTTTCATTCCTTCCAACCACATTTACATGACGTCCCCTTGTTTCCACATAGCTGCTCTGCCCTCAGTCCACTGTCGTCCCTTCGTCTTCCTCCCCCTAATCCCTCTACGCTGTCTTCACGTGTGTTTGTGTGTCGTTGGCGTTTCACTCCACGTTTAGCCGCTGTATCAGCCCTCCTCTTTAGGCTAGACTGAGTAAGGCCAGATTGAGTCTGTGCCAGGCATTAGCTGGAGGATGAATGACACGAGACTTAGAGAAACCACTCAAAGTGTTTGTTGACTGCAGCTGGGGGATGAAACAGGAAACAGGGGAGCGCTCACAGACGAGTTTTTTCCCTGTAACGTATCTGCATGCCCTGCTCTTATCATTGCAGGATACACTCCAACGCAGACTTTAACTGTCTGTGAGCCTGAACGCGGAGGTAAAGTATGAGTTACTCTCACCCGTTCATCTCAGGGAGGTCACTTTCTGGCCATTGTGTGAAAACTACTCCAAAGCCGTTTTGCATTCTCAGTGATTTTGGCCTCATCGGGCTTTATCCTCAAGTGGCCACGAAGCGACTGATACACATCCCACGTACCCACCCACCCCCTGCTGCCCCTATTATTCCACATTAGACGTGCGATTCTCAGGTGTCACAGCAGGTGTTGATTGTGTCTCCTGTCGTCAGCTCTGACAGAAGAGTGTTAGTTAATCCTCTCAGGACTCTCCTCTGCTCCGCCACAAGGAGGACTCAGTGTAACACAACACTGCTGACACCACAGGCGCTTCTAAAACTGTTCAGTCACACTGCAGTACAGAGTGTTTATGCTTCAATGAGAGATATATATCTTGTAAAATTTGATTTCAGGAGGGCAAACAGCAAGGATTATATTCATGTCAGACCATTGACAATTACAGCACTAATAAAGGAGCCATATCATTCACTCATATCAGATTATTGCTGGTCATAAAAATTGTGTTGGTCAGCATTTCATGTGGCATCTGTCACGGTGTATCGTTGTTTTTCTGTACAGGTGTGAATGATTAACTTTGAGGTAAGATAAGCCTAGATTCATCCTCAGGGTGGGGCTTTGGTTGTTGCAGCAGCACAAGACAGAAATAAATAGGACAAGTAAGTACTAAATAATAAGAGTCATGAAAAAAGTAAAAGTATAAACTATAGAAGAACAATTCAAGACAAAATTACAAGGCAAAAGTTACTGTGGTGTGATTAATAGCAGCAGTGTGCCGTATGAAAACAGTGTGTGTATATATATATATATATATATATATCATGATTGATTATATGCTGTAGTTGTAATATTATTAAGTCCTCAGTGTTTGCCCGTATTAATATGGAAATCTACTAGAAGCATAACATGGTATATCCTCCTGAGACCTGGGGCCTCATGTACAAAGGGTGCGTACGCACAAAAACGTGGCGTACGTCCTTTTCCACGGCAAAGTTCAGATGTATCAAGAGTGAAATGACCGTGGAAATGTGCGGTGCCTCACGCCAACTTCATGGCTGGCGTACGCACGTTTCTACAGCTGTTGATCCTTTGGCGACACTTAGAGGTGATGCTGGGAAACTGTTATAATAAATAAATGTGAAAACAATTAGTCCTCAAGAGTGATGTGCACATCAGAGACACATGAACAATTAACACTGATGAACAATTTACACACCCACGTGTTTGCAATTAGATGAGTGGATATAAAAGCATGCGCAAAGTGGTGCCAAAAATACCGTTAACAACGTTTTAGCAGTATTTGCCGCATTGGTTCCCGAAGGCAATCCTCCTGGAACTGTGCGCAGAGCTGCGGCCGACCTTGGAGCGTGATACAGCGAGGAGCCATGCGCTGCCTGTATCCATACAGGTGCTGACCACACCGGGACTCCTAGCAACACAGGCATTCCGGAGGGAGCTGGCCGACCGGTCGGGACTGTGCCAGTCGACCCTGAGCCGAGTCATTCCAGCTGTGTGGGACGGAATTATCCGCATGTCAGCCAGGTATATCAAATTCCCATACAATGCAGCTGAACAGGCCAACATTAAAGCGCAATTTGCAGCGAGAGCCGGTTTTCCTAATGTTATCGGAGCTATCGACTGCACACACATTATAAAAGCGCCATCGCAGGATGAATTTGTTTTTGTCAACAGGAAGCATTTTCATTCGATCAATGTACAGATCATATGTAATGCGCAAATGCAATTAACCAACATTGTGGCGAGGTGGCCTGGTTCAACGCACGATTCATACATTCTGAGTAACAGCATGGTTGGGAACAGACTACAAGCTGGCACTGTGCGCGATGGGTGGCTTCTTGGTGAGTAAATAAATTATTCGTTTAATTGTCCTAATATCAATCCCCATGATGCGCACTGAACATGTGCGCCCCTAAATATTATCCTGCCTTCATCGCATCAGTACTAGTCAGTGGTTAAAGTTAGTGACTTGTTGTTTTTTAAACTAGCTACAGCTTCAGAGCTTTCGAACAAGCCCCTGATTGTCTCTGTGTGTGAAGTACTCATGTCAGTAAACCCGTGCGTAAAGTGCGACATTTCCTAATGAGCCTCACCTTTTCCCTGGCGCACTTCTGCATTCATTTACAACAATAGTGTGTGATCCGTGTAAGTGGTGTATAAAATTAACAAATATAAACTGTAAATCCAGTTCACATAATTAATTGCTTTCAACTGACCCCAGGCAACTCTCTGTTGAAACGGGTGAGCGCCTCCTCTCCTGTCCCCCAGCCTGTTTTGGCCACACTTTGGCGGTGGGCAGCCCTCCTCTGCTTCACGCCCACCTTAATGTCGGACCACTTCATTTTTAATTCTGCGTGTGTACGCTTTTCTGACCCCAGAGCATTGACAGCCTCACACACACTCTCCCACTCACTCCTCTTGCGTTTTGTATTGATGCCGGAGGACTGTGTGCCAAAAAGTACATCTTTGCGCGCCTCCACTTAAATGAGTAGCATTTGCAATTCGCATTCTGTGAAGATTTTCTTTTTTTCCCGTCTTATTCATTCTTTTGTTTTAGTTTTCTGATCGTGCAGAGAGGGGAATCTCAGGTGCATGGTCCATTTAAATATGATTTGCATATTTAAACAGGGGCATGGACAGGGAGGGGCCGGGTTCTCCAACATGTGCGCTCAATTCCACGTTGATTGGGATGTACAAAAGAAATGTGCTTGGATTCATGTGTACGCACAGATTCATACATATGGATATTTTTGTGCGTACGACGTTTTCTGGATTCAAGCGTACGCCATATTTCAGTAGGAAATCCACGCAAGTCTTTGTACATGAGGCCCCAGGACTTTGTTTGGTTTGCATTTTTTATTTCTCCTAGCTTTTGGGAAGAACGGCTTGAGGACATTTTTTCATATTTGGCACAAATGTTCACTTGTACTCAACGATGAACGGATAAGATTTTGGTGGTCAAAGGTCAAGGTCACTGTGACCTTGCGTCTAGCTCATTCTCGTGAACATAATATCTCAAGAATGGCTTGAGGACATTTCTTCAAATTTTGCACAAATGTTCACTTATACTCAACGATGAACTGATTAGATTTTGGTGCTCAAAGGTCAAGGTCACTGTGACCTTGCATTCGTCTCATTCTCGTGAACACGATATCTTAAGAATGGACCAAAAAGTAAAGTAATTAGAATTTTGTGGTTGAAGGGCAGGGTCAGTGTGACCTTACAAATCATGTTTTTTGGCCATAACTCAAGAATTCATATGCTATTTATAACAAAACTTTACACAAATGTCTAATCGGATGAAGTGATGACATTTCATATCCAAAAGGTCAAAGGTCTACTTTACTGTGACATCATAATGTTCTGCATAAAACACTTATGGCCATTATTCAGCATCATAATTCAGAAACAGAAGGGGAAATTTTACTGAATTGTTGACACTGACTGTGGGTGACCTTGAAACTGTGCTGATTAGGTCTTCTGTGTTGTCGGGGGGAAAATGTGTGTGAAGCGTCCTTTTTTCCCCACAGACATCAATGTAAACTGTGAGAGAAACTTGACTGACAGATTTTTGAGTCACTTAATGTCCATTCAGAACGATTTACTGGTCTCTGATATAAATAATATTTTCTCCATTACTGATCCCTCTATGGCACTGGAAATCTTTTCACAATCCTTTAACATACAACATACAACATCAAAAACAGATACAGTCCTTGGTTTTCCCCACAACTCTCAGATGTAATACATAGCAGAGACAAAGCCTGGTCCAAGGCTCGATCTGGTGGCACTCCTGATGACTGGTTACACTTCAGACAACAAAGAAACATCTGCACCAGCATGATTGGGAAAGCCAAATCAACTTATTATCAATCAGCTCTCTCTGCCTGCGACAGCTCCACCAAATTTTGGAACACCATAGCTTCACTTAAGAATTCTTCATAGTCACACCTCCCACCTCAACTCAAACTAGTATCTGGTCATATTACTGATAGACCATCCATAGTTGAAGCTTTTAATCACCTTTCCTCTCCTCTGGTTATTTAATATATCTGCACATCCCACTACAAACAGTTACCATGTCCGTCCAGCAGAGGAAGTCCCCAATGCCTCAGCCTCTGCTGAGGGCACATTTTCCTTTAACCTGGTCAGTAGTGTAGATGTACACAAAACTCACCTTAGGTTAAAATCATACAAAAACACTGGTGCAGACAATCTTGACTCTTATCTCCTCCGTCTAAGTGTCCCCTTCATCTGCTCTAATCTAGCTCATATTTTTAATCAAACCTTTTTAACAGGCAGAATTCCAGCTTCATGGAAAAGTGCCACAGTATTACCACTACACAAAAGTGGAGATGTCTGCGATCTTAACAACTACAGTCCAATATCTGAATTACCTCTCTTAGTGAAACTTCTTGAATCATTAGTTCATTTTCAACTACACACCTTTATTGACACTCTCAACCTACTACAGCCACAAGAGTCTGGTTTTCCCCCAGGTCACAGCACCATAACAGCTGCAGCTTCAGTTATCGATAATATTATCTCCTCCCTGGATAATAAACAATTTTGTGCCGCCCTCTTCATTGACCTCTCAAAAGCTTTCGATACTGTACATCATAAAATCCTTCTCCATGAATTACAGTCCATAAATCTTGATGAAGCCACAATTGATTGGTTCCATTCTTACCTCACAGAGAGAACTCAGACTGTGGTCGCTGATGGTACGCAGTCAAGCCAACTAGTCATCAGAAACGGGTTGCCACAGGGGTCTATCCTCGGTCCACTGTTGTTCACATTATACATAAATAATATGGTTATTCCTAATCAATACTTCAACGTCCATTTTTTTTGCTGATGATACTATTTTATATGCTTTGGGCTCCACTCCAGCCCAGGCTCCGAGCCATCTACAGTCTGCCTTTGATGATTTTCAACAAACACTCATTAATCACAGACTAGTTTTAAATGCAGAAAAGACCAAGTTCATGGTATTCTCTACCTCCACCAGTGACTCGGAATATCCTGCCATCAGAACTTTAAATGGCAGCCATTATTACTCAGGTTGAGTCCTACAAATATCTCGGAATTACACTTGACAATCGAGCAAATCAATCAAACAGTTGACTCAAAAATTAAAAATCAAACTAGGCTTCCTGTATAGAATTAAAGACTGTCTTCTTCCAGCCGTAAAACTATTGTGCAGTCAACTTTCATGTCTGTTCTGGACTATGGTGACATTCTGTATTGTCATGCTGATCCATCAACACTTCAGCAGTTAAACCCTGTGTATCACAGTGCATTATGGTTTATCACAAATGACGCATTTTGTACTCATCATTGCTCTCTGTATAAAACAGTTGGATGGACTTCCTTACAGACAAAAGAAATATCCATCTCATGTTATTTATTTTTAAAGCTCTACTGTTAAAGCTACCAAACTACATCACATCTCTTCACTCTTTCAAATCTAGCAACTACAGTACACGTTCCAGTAACTACCTAACCTTAGATATCCCCCGCATGCGCACAAATGTTGGTAGATCTGGTTTCAGGTACTATGCACCTTTTAAATGAAACGAGTTACAATCGACCCTCAAACTTGAATCTCTTGTTCCTCATGGAGTTTTTAAAGATTCATGTAATTGTTTTTTTTAATTCCTTGTTGTGTTGTTCCTGCTTGTGTCTGTGTGTTTTTGTTGTTATGGATGTTGCTTTGTTCTCAGGTCTCTCTTGAAAAAGAGATCTTGATCTCAATGAGACTGCCTGATTAAATAAAGATTATAAAAAAAAAAAAAAGAATCGACCTGCGACCCACTTTTGGACTGTGACCCACCACTTGGGAATCACTGCTCAATTACACAAGTACTTACAGTGACTCTGACTGATGAGGAAAAAGCTTAACAGTGTTACCTTGAAAGAGGCCGTGCATATGTACTAAAAATGGAGCAGTTTTGCTTTCACATTTCAAGAGCTGTTTTAGGCGAATTAATGAAGTTTGCACAAATGATCATCAGTGTGGAGGATTTTTCTGGTTCTTTCCCTTCTCAGTATTTCTTTGATATATTTGTTTTCCCAGGGTGCAACGTGAGCAGCTGGCCGCCATCTTCCAGCTGCTGAAAGACAACCAGGAGACTTTTGGTGATGTGTCAGAAGGAGACATGGAGGAGCAGCTCAGACTCTACTCCATCTGAGGCTCCTCTTTGTGTTTTTGGGATCCACCCCCTGATTGCACTGCTTTTAACCCATGAGCGCTATTGAAGGACTTCTACCAAATACACCAATAAACGTGTTCACAGTATTCAATGCAAGCTATACAGTCCACATAACAGCCACTCTCATCCTTGTTTTAATATGATATGCTTTTGTTTGCTGTTCTTCCACACATGAGGAAGTAACCAAAGCAGCTGGATCTTGTCCAGCACAGAACAGGATTTTCTAGTTACCCCTCTGTAAATATAATTCATAAATGAATGTTGTTTCTGTTAGTTTTATATTATGGTTATTTATGACATAACTTTTTTTTAAATCCAATTTTACCATTAAATCTGTACAAATCCTGTGAAGTCTGTTGTGCAAAACCTCCCCTCTGTTGTGTAATAAACCAGATATTGTACCACTGTGAAGGTGTGGGAGCATAGTTCTGCTTTTATTGTATATCTCTTTGGCCCTGCCCAGTAAAGTGTTGTGACATAGTGTAGATATTTCATTAAACTTTTCCATGAGGGAAAGCAAACAGTTGCCAGCTGTTGACTGAACAGCAAAGCCTCCAGGTCTCAGTCTTGGGAATGGCACTCCCAAAGTCCAGGCTTTTTTTCTGGCTGCTCGTCAGCTCAGTTTTCATTGTGGTTTTTATTTTATCATGGGGAGATTACTCAAGAAATATCAGGTAAGTTGTTTTTAAGTGTAAGACTTAGAGGAAAGACGGGAACTTATCTGTAATGTTTTCTAGTTGCTAATTCTGTTAAATTGTCTTCATAGAAATGTTTCAGCACATTTCCATGTTCAGTATTTTAATTTAAGTCACATAAAGGTGTGTCTTGCTAATTCTACCGTTGCATCCAATTGTTTTTTTTGTTTTTTTTGTCAAACTGCCACATCAGCTTGGCTGCTTTCTCAGTGACAAACAGAAGTGCGGAAACATCTCACTTCTGGGATTTAATAAGAAACTCGACTCCCCTATCTATTGTGTTTAACTTGACACGTGCGGCAAAAACGGCTGATTCTGAAAAAACAAACCCAGTAACGAAACTTAAAGTGGATCAGATGAGAAGCTCTACACATGCTGCTGTGGCTGAGACTCCCATGCCCATCCTCTACAGAAGTTCCTTCAAGAAGGCTCCTCAGTGGGATTTTGATGATGTTTATAACCAGGATGCTCCACCCAGACCCTGGGTAACTATGCTATGACAGGACAAGACAGTATAATAATTCTAGATGCATTACCTTTGTGGGAGTGGGTAATCTGCACAGCCACATGTTCAGCTGTGTGTCTCTGGTTTGACCTGCATGGATTTTCAGTTTGATTTTTCCTTTAAAGTTATTACTGCTGTTAATCAGACTTTTTTTTGTTGGAGCTTCCTGTTTGGCTTCATGTCTGCTGTTTCTTCAGCTGTGAGCGGGGGCTTCATTAAATCAGTGGATTTAGAAACATTAACATGGTGCAAATTAAAGTCCCTATGTTTGATTTTTAGATTATTTCTTAATTTCATATTTTGTCCTATGTTCTCAGACATGTGCTGAGTCTTTGCGAAACAATGAGGATGAGAGCTTCAAAAAGGCTTTCCTTCCCAACATACGTGTGTTTCTGCACAAGGACAACATCAACATGAGCGAGTGGAACCGGCTTTCACATTTTAACAATCCCTTTGGTTTTATGCAGTTTCCCTATGACGGTAGGTGTTTCTGTGTGTCTGTGTTAGACAGGTACCAAGTGTGTAAAGCCTGTATTTCATCATCACTGTGTTTGGTCTGGTTATAAAAATGGACATGGACTTGTTTCTATTCAAGCCTACTTCCTCGTCCCGGGTGTTGCCCGACCACTAATCTTACTTTTGTTTGGCATCATAAGCCTCATTACAGTCCCCTATGACAGTGGTTCCCAGCTGGTCCAGCCTCAGGGTCCAGATTTCTCCTTAGTCATTAATTAAGGTCCACACAGTTTATTTTATTTAGAGTCATACTTGAGTTTGGACATGTCATTGAGCTAGTTTGCTGTCTCTGTTAAGTAGTTGTCTGTTAGTCACTCACTCTACAGCAGGAAACAGCCCTTCAAAATAAAACCTCTGTGCCAGAAATTCACTCTACTTAAAAATAAAGTGTGTTTTTTCAAACTTGACATGTATCAGAGTCACTTGCGGTCCATTCAGAATGGACCAGCGACCCACCAGTTGGGAACCACTGATCTATGACACATTGAGGCCCCTTTTGACAAACCTGTTCAGTAAACCTTGAAGCAGTTGAAAGCATCACTCATCTCAAGAACGGCCCTTTTCTTAAGAAAGAATGATGGATTTGTAAACTCAGTCAACATACAAAGTCAAGGGGCGTTGGTAGTGTAGTGGATAGTGCCGGCGCCCCATGTACAGAGGCATCACATTGCTGCAGCAGCCACGGGCTCGAATCTGGCTCGCGGCCCGTTGCTGCATGTCAGTCCCCACTCTCTCTCTGTCTCCCCATTTCACTCTCTGTCCTGTCAATAAAGGCAAAAAGCCCATAAAAATAATCTTTGAAAAAACAACAAAGAAAAAACATACAAAGTCGACGTGAAGAGACACTATTTAAAGCGGCACCAATAAATATTGTTAGTTTGTTAATTAGTCAGTTAGTAGCAGTTCATTTAGAACATTTAAGAAGCAAATTAAAAAAAAATCATACAGTTGTAGACAGACATAACAGGTCATGAAACAAAGCATGAAAACTGAAAACAAAATTTATTGATTTGATATTTAGAAAATAAATTCATATATATATATCTTACTCAAAAAAATGATCTCATCTTTATATCCTTATTCAATCATGACAGATGTGTTTTGCTTTGTCAAATTATGAATATATACACAAACTATGTATATATACATACTCACACATGCAAAAAACTGATGGCAATAAATAAATAAATAAATAAAGAGTAAACACCTGCTGACAGTCAAACACCTTCTTCATTCTTGTACCTTGTGAAAATCATATCTTTATACCTCAACATCAACACAATAGTGTTGTGTCGTTCACGAACGAATGTTGAGTGGACGTTCTGAACTGAATCACTTCCGGAACTGATTCGTTTATTTCTCAGATCAGTTGAGCTCAGCAGCGAACGTGCAGGCCAGGAGTGGAACTGCCGATTCGGTCCGTGCGAAAGATGAATCACTCGTGAGGCAGCCAGGGTGCAGGGAGGGACTGCCTACTGCGTGACGAATCACTCGGTGAACGATGTAACCCCGATCCCTGAGTGATTCAAATAATTTCTTCTCAGCGATACACTTCCATAGGGACCGTTTTCTCCAAGCTAACGGCTAATGTCAAGCCACATGAACATAATCACACACCTCCCCATTGTTTAACAGACTTAGTTTCCAGATAAACAAACTTAAAACGTTAGGCTGGCCAGTAATGAGACTCACCAGTGCAGGGCAGACGCAGCAGCAGCTCAGCCGTCTATCAGCTCAGTGAGTCGGACTACGCAGTACACAGTCAGGGCTCCTCCCGCCAAGCACTGGACGATTCGGTGAGCAAATCTTTTTTAATGAACTGATTCTAGAGATTCAGTAACATTTAAAGAGCTGCTTTGCCCATCACTACAACACAATACTTCATACATTCAAACAGTTCCATAGTTTCACTCTTTTTTGTTTGCTACCACATCCCCATTACAACTTCATGAGGTGATCATAGGTGATAAGGTGATAAGGTTGTGCCACAGCTTGTTCTGCCTCCCCTAGATTACCAAAAATTCAGCTGTTTCAGTTACTTAAGGAAGTCACAAACATGAGAATTAAATGATCTACATACAGTTAATATATATATGATGGCTGGAGTAAAAGATTTCTATAATGTTGCTGAGCAGACTCCAACACTTCCAGCTGTAACAAAACAGTTTGCGAGGAAAAAATATTTTCTTTCCTGGTATGACTTCTTTGATAATGTCATTGGTTCAGACCACACCTGCTCCTATTGTTGCAAAACTAGATCTCTGAAGTGTTATCGTATGGGCCATTTGTCTTCTGATTGTTTAAAGCTGAATCAGATGTTCTGTATGTGATATTCACAGTACACCAACACTGTTCACTATGCAAATATAAAGTGGAATATTGGCATCCTGAGCAGAGAATGAAGTCAGGCTATCTCTGTGTACACAAGCTTTTCTGTCTTTTGTTGTGGCAAACTGGTCCAGCCGCTTGTGGCATAGGCCCTTTTAGAGCCAACCTCACAATGATGTCCGTTTGTTAGCTGGGGGTAAAACACGACTCTCCACCACAGGGCTGTAGGCTACATAGGAGTCTCAAAATGTAGTCTTGTTGTGTTATTGGGAGCCAGAATAGAAGGAGTCATGGCTCAAAACTTAAATTTTATCACATACCAGCCGTCACTGCCCGTCAACAAAAACAAAGACAACTATGGTTAAATGTGATAAGACCGAAGGACTGGATGGAGACGATCATCAAAAATGCTCACATGTGCAGCGCACACTTCATATCAGGTTAGGGAAAAAGTATTTCCTGTTGTAGGGATGAATAACGTTATGTGTATTAAGGGTGATCATGTCCACCTCATCAGAAACTGGGGAGGTATTAAGAGGAATATTGGATTTCTCTGTAACTCTAACTTTGTAGCACATTAGCTAATGTTAGCTTTGACAGCAAAACAAACTGGAGGAAACCATTCAAGTGTTGTCAACCACAAGGCCTCCTGTCAAATCATCAATCCACTGAGTGAGAGCATACAGGCTGGCCAGTCTGGTCCCGTTGGTCAGAGTTTACTTATTCAAGTAAGCTCCAAGTATGAAATTCAGTCTGATATTGACTCTTTTTTAGCTCTGGTTTTGGTCTCCACCAGCTCCTGAGAAAAATACCTTTAGCTGATAAATGCTCCACTATGTTCACCAGCTAGTTGCTAACTGCCATTTGCTGCTGAGCAGGAAGTGTACAGTAGATTTTTTTTTTATAGTTTTCTTACAAAAACAGTTGCCTGCTGCGGCCGAATACACCATGAAAGTGAACCCAAACAGTAGAGCTGTGGTCGGGCAGCTGAACAATAACAGAAACTCTAAAACTCTGTAAAGTCGAGGGGAGCTGCAGACTGAGGTGATAATTCTCTGGAGGTTTGTCACTTTGATCGACCACTTTCACATTTCCAATTTAATCCACTGTTACTATGAAAATATTAATTCTAGCTGCTTCAATAATCACACAATAGCAACCGCCTACGCCATTAGCAATATGCTAGTGAGTTCTGCTTGCAGAAAATGTTCTTGTTGTGAACTGTTCTGCATTTTGAAACACATTATGGATGTATGTTTTTGGTTTCTGCAGAGGTGATGAGTGCTGTGAAGTTGATCCCAAAGCCAAAAGAGCCACTGCTCCTTCCAAAGCCAGGCAGCGGCGGGTGTGTGCGCTGTGCTGTGGTGGGCACTGGGGGGATCCTCAACGGCTCCAAGATGGGGAAAGAGATCGATGCTCACGACTATGTTTTCCGGTAAGAAAGAGACGTGGTGGGGCCCAATCTTACGGGCAATTAGGTTTCAAAGGCCTCACATCTTCTTCTACTATTTGCTTAAATATTTCTCAGTTATTTTAAACAATGAACAAAGATTCTTTTAAACTATTTGCTTTATTTGTCAGCGAACTCTACTTACCTGGAAGTGTATGGGGAGGACTTGTTAACTTTATTCCAGCTATGAAAAACAAACTCTTCAACGCATGCATGTCAAGGTCTGTGAATAATAAGATCATGGGTGGCAGAGATGAGTTTGTTCAGCATGAGTCAACAAGGGAGCAACTCCAGGATGTTTAAATTATTTTTCCTTTGTGACAGTTGGTAAACAAAAATGTTGCTTTGATTCCCTGCCCTGCTGTTCTCAGGAACAACTAACCAAGACATAATTAATTAAGAAAAAAACAACACAGTTCTACCAGTTAGTGCACATGATGCTTTGTGACAAGGTCGACAGGTCCAACAGATGAGAGCGGCCTCAGAGAGCTTCCACTTGTTTATTTATACAAACTTCAGTCTTTAAACTGTTTTATTCAGTCAGTTTTAATTTAGATAAGGCACTACTTATTTATAAATTAAAAAACTGCAAAGAAAACCAAACTATTCCTTGCAGGCTATTTGAGGGCTCCCCATCCGTTTGGGCCCTCTTTTCCACCTATGATGACTTCCTTGGTCCTGTGTGTAACTAAATGTCAATGGTGAGTTATTTCATCATCATTCGTTTGTCACGAGAGTCGACCTGTGCCAACCAAGATCTTTTCCTAACCCTTACCAAGTAGTTTTGTCGCCTGAACCTAATCACCAACCTCCCTGCAACAAGATGCGATGCAAAAGGCCGCCCCCTGGTGCTTTCCAAGCATCAAAATATGATGAGAAGAGATGGGTTCCCTTTGGGTCAAACGTGTCACCCTTATCTTTTTTAAAAGAGTATCAGTGAAGGTGTTGCTCAGACAAATCAACAGAAAAATACTTAACGTCAATGGAAAAACTTTAATAATTTAAAGGGGAACACTCCCCCAAATTAAGAATTCCAGTATTTTTGTTTCCATGGCCTAGGAAAGTTCAACCAATATTTGTTGACATGAGCTGCTCTCTGTGAACACCAAAACCCAGAGAAGTCTCAAGCTCATGATGTCATAGAGTATAAAGTCTGTAGCTGCTTCGCAGACCATGCGCCTGATTTTTTGGACCCAACGATTGTTTGTTTTCTTTTTTAAACCCAAATGAGCTGTTGTAGTGTTCTCAGCACTCTGGCTTTGGTTTTAGGAGAGAGTTGTTCATGTTTACTAATATTTTTTGACCGTCTAAGACGATAGGAATAACATATTTTATATCACCCTCTACTTCTACAAGTCCATTAGGCTTTTTTAAAATCAAACTTATAATAACAATCAGTAATTGAAAATTGGATATTATTTGTAGAGATGTTAATCACCACTTTCATCATTATACAATATCAATTTGATTCTTTGGACAACAATATAATATTTGCCGATACTACAAAGTCTGTCATGATACGATCTTGATTCGATGTGATTTAGGGGCCTGTGATCGATATGAGATGATATTATATGCCCCTTTAACACAATCTTTTACAGAAGAAGCTGCCACACCTTTTTTTTTGCTCTTGGCCATAAAAGATGAAAACAACATATAAATAATGTAAATAATTGTAACCACTTAAGTGCAGTAACGTTTACTGTAAACAGTTGTAATCAGCTTCACTATAATTCGCAGCATTCACAGACAAACACTTGTCTTTATCTGGACACATTTTCCCCACAAATACAACATGCTAACGTTATTAGCACAAACCTATGGATTTTGCATTGTATAAATTAGCCTAGCGGTTAGAGGACTTTTCCTCTACTCATATGAAGCCAGGGACAACAGCAACATTTAACAAAGGTAATGTTACATAATTCAGCTACATTACAACTCACAAGGTTCACCGACAAAACAACTGTCTTATACTAAACACGTTTTCCAAACAAGTACAACATGCTAACGTTATTAGCACAAGCCTATGGCATTTTACATTGTATAAATTAGCCTAGCGATGAGCGGAGATTTCCTCTGCTCATATGAAGCCAGGATAAATCACACACAAGACTTAAGATGTTATTTTTGTGGAGGCTTTATTGTCTTCACAATTTATTGTTTCTTATCTGTGAAATTAAAGTAAATAAAAGCTTTGTTTCCACTGAGGTCATTGTCATTCTGCTTTTCCATGACTAGCCAAGAAAAGGAAAGTTGTCGATGTCATATTATAGTCTCGTTATATTTATCTTTTTATTATTATTTTTTTAACTTGTATTTCCTTAATGTCATTTTTCCCCATGGTATCATAAATGGCATCGCATATCAATATTTTTCAAGGTATCAAAGTTAAAAATGCGGTTGTCGTGACAACACTGCTAAAATGCTTTATCTTATTTAATCTGCACAAAAACTGAAGTGTAAAATCAACACACTGAGTCTTGTTGTCACTGAGGCAGCGTACAAGTGGGAGTAGTAGGTAAATAAAATGTTAAAGGAAGAGATGCTATAATTATAAATAATCAATCAGTTCCAGGTTGTTGAATGCTCAGATAAGTTAACATTCACAAAATAAACAGACATAATTGCTGGCTTCATAGCTAGGTGTGTTCTCTAATATTGATGAGACATAATTTTGATGTGCGGTAAGTATAATTACACTAATGATGATTATAATAGTTAGAACCAACAGGTGCCTGCTGACTAAAAATAGACAGCTGACAGAAGCATACTGCACCATGACAGATTTATCCACTCTTTCCAAATCCTGCCTTGAAGCTGCGTCTACGGTTTACAGTCCACAGTTTGAAGCTCAAACACTCACTTTGTAGCCTGCATTAGTGTGCAGAAAAAAGTCGGATGAACTCGACACCTTCTCCTCCACTCACCAATAGGCTCGCATATTTTCATCCTCAATTCTTCTTTAACCAGCTGCTACATGGGTCGTCTCCTGTATGACTTCACAGGGATCGTTGTAAACAGTAAGTATAGTGGCTGTTGATCAAGACTTGATCTAATGTGATCACAGAATGGATGGCAGCAAAAGCAGTGAAATTGTTAATATTATTGAAGTTAAGTTCCCTTTAACCTTCTCATCAGAAGCTATGAATCTAAAACTAACATCAGCGCCATAATGGACCCTTAAAGAGGACTGCTTGTACCATAGTGACGTTGCTGCACATAAAAACAGCCACAGAACATTAAGAAAAACAAAGTCAAGTCAACCTGCAAAACACATGACCTGGAAAGAAGCATAACTTCCACTTAAAAAGAGACCTTTTGAGGTATTAAAATATTCCTGTGTGTCATTACAGGCTGTAGGGAGACGTTATTATCTGTAATTAAGTTGGATTGTTGCGTCACTGGATTGTGCATGTTGGAAGCTGTCAGATCCTTTTTAGTGGAGTTTCAGTCAGCACCCTGAGACCTGCAGCAAACACTGTCTCTGCTGCTAACTATAGTAGCAGGAAGCTCATTGGCTCATCATGGGCAAGTGTTGACTTCAGTGAAAACCTCAGTGAACTTTAATGATTAATTATTTTTACTTGGTTGATCCATCTATCCATTTTCTGCCTCTGTCCTGGTCCATGCTGTATTTGTTTAACTTATTATATCAGTATGAATTTTTGCTGTGAGCCTGAGGCTTTTAGCTATAGTTCTTATCACTTATTGCATCATCAAATAATCTGGCTATTTGTTGACACAGTTTTAGGCTCAGCAGCTCTGTTTAGCTCATGTTGAGCACTCAGCCAAGGCACACTGACATTATCATCAGGAAGTTCTGCTGGAAAAATAGTTTCAACATATTGACTCTTCATACCATGAAAAGTATACAAGGAACAAAAATACTGACTCCAGGATGTCAGTTAGTCAGCAGGCCCCAAACGGTCATGTTTAAATGGACAGTGTCAATAGATAGTTGATGTCATTGTTTAAACATGTTTTTTTTCCCCCCATGACATGTCAAAACATCTGCTCTGAGAAAGAGTGACAAAGTATCCCTGGTGTTACTTGTCTGTTCTCAGGACAAAAGTCCCCTGTTCTGTCAGAGCTAGAGGCTGAAGACATTGAGAAATGACTTCTGGGAACTGCTGACAGGTCTTAAACAAACACTTAATCACAGAGGTGTGGACTTGAGTCACAGTGTGTGGACTCAAGTCAGACTCCAGTCACAAATTTGTTCACTTAAGCCCTGTTTCAACAGTAACCCTTCAGACATGGTACCTAGACCCTAGTGTTTCCACTGCAAACAGTACTCTTAAATGTGGGCGGGGTTGTTGTCACTCACTGCTCCGTCCAGTACTCACTGTATTTCCTCATTACCGGTGACACAGATGGAAGTCTGCACCTTTGTTGTTACAGTTTACTAATAAAACTCTCCACAGTATGAACAGTGGTTACATGAGCCTCAAAACCAGCCACAACTCAGCCCTGAGCAGAGTGACCGTCCTCTACTGACCAATCAACAGACTGCAGTGTTCACAGCTCCACCTTTTAGCACCAGATCTGTGTGCTAGGTACCCCAACAGAGGGGGGACCAAACATGGGGACAGTACAAAACGGTTCACAGTGGAAACTTAAGTGTCCCAAACTGAACCGTACCGTACTGCTCGGTGGAAATGAGGCTATAGACTCAAGTCAGACTCGAGTCACAACTTTGATACAACTTTGACAAAATAAAAAATGACTTGCAATTCAACTTGGACTTTAACGGTAGAAGAAGATTTCCGCACACTTACATCTATGCAGTGTCTCACTTTAAGTCTATTCGACCTTCAAAGGTTGAATAGACTGAAAGCTCTGCAATTTAATATAAAATGCAACACTTTTGTTTTTAACTACAGGTTTAAGTTAAAGATCTCAGACTTTTTATGCACTCAAAGATGAATTTATCTTAAATTTTGGTAGCAAATTTGTTAAAATCCAGGTTAGTGATTACTGGGGCTGCCCTCGACTAAGAATATTCTTCGTCAGCCTAGTCGTCATTTAGGGCCATTAGTCGACTAGTCACCCACATGTTTATGTTATGGCACTAAGTACTACTCTTGTGCTTTTTTTGTGCCAGCCATCAAGAGCATGGTGACTGGTTTCGTCTAGGGTTGCTCAGCAACCTTAACAAGCGTTATATAGCCTATTTACCTGAAACCCTGAGTGTAGAGCTGATCTTCTTCCAGGTGCTGCTTATAAGTGTGTAGACCTATTGTCTGTGGGACAGATGCAAAGCTCTGGGTAGCCCTGCACTAACATGATCAACTTTTCCGTATTGATCAGACTGAATATTTACAGAAGGAGGGAAAGATATCTGTGGGCTGTGATTGGTTTGTAACCTGACTCTTGTCTGCCTGCTGAGCGTGGCCTCTTCCTGTGTCTTTCCTTTCAAATTAAATTCCAACATGGTCCAGTCATATAGGATTCTGCACCGAAGCGACTGATGAAATCTTGCTAACTTATGACCTTTCTGCTGGACCACTAGGGGGCAGCCCTGGTGATCACTTCTTCTTTTTCAAAATAATCTGGCCACCTGACAGGTGTGTCGTATCAAGATGCTGATTAAATAGCATCATTACCACACAGGTGCACCTTGGGATGGTCACAATAAAAGGCCACTCTATTATGTGCAGTTTGATCACACAGCACAATGCAACAGATGCCCCAAATTTTGCGGAGGAGGTGTGCCATTGGCAGGCTGACTGCAGGAATGTCCACCAGGGCTGTTGCCTGTATATGTAATGTTCATTTTACTACCAAAAGCTGCCTCTAATGTTGTTTCCCTGAATTTGGCAGTACATCCAACCATCCTCACAACCACTCAAAGTGATGACTTGCTTTCCTACACACATTCAGTGTTGTTCAATCAACCTAGAGCGGTTCATCCAGTTCTACACAACAGTTATTCTGTCGTGTGCTCAGCTCTTACGACCTCATCTGGACCAGCCCCCAAATGCAACATAGACATAACACAATCATAACTCAACTGAATAGAGAGTCCGTGCCACCCTGCCTGTCCAGGGTGTTCCCACCTTTTGAACTACAAAGCAGATCATCAAAGACCCTTCTGCCCAGCCACCAAATAATGTGACCTCTCCTTCAGCAGGCATTTCAGACAGATGACTGTGAGCTAAAACAAGAGTTTTCACAGGTCTTCACACTCATGAACTTTTACTTTGTTTGTTTTGTTAAACAGCCTTTAGGTTTCTGTGCAGTTATCACAGTGACTGTGCTTTTGCATTACACAGATTTATGTCACTTTCAATTCATTTATTTTTACCTATTTGCCTTTTGCATGTAGTAAACTGAGTAAGTAAGTAAACTGAGAGCTACTGACAGCCGCTGTCATACTTGAGCTTACATTAAACTTGATTCAGATTCTTTGTGGGTATCACAAATTAGTTTCTGCTAATTAAAATTAATTTGTGATGGTCACTGTCACATTTGGATCTGTTTGTGCGGCAGGATGAACGGTGCAGTCACCGAAGGTTACGAGGAAGACGTGGGAAACAGAACTTCTGTGTATGTTCACACAGCACACTCCATCAATGCCTCGCCATATTTTTTCAGCAAGTTCGGATACAAAGCCGCCCCTCATGATGAGGTATTAAAGCTCGAATGTAATGTGTAATATCAAAATTTGTAATTTATACCCCACACATACACACTCACCTGTCATCCTCTTCCTTTTGGCAGGGTATAAAATACGTGATGATACCTGAGGGGATGAGGGATTACAATTGGCTCGGTGGTCTTCTGAGAGGAGAAAGGATTACTAATGGCTCATATAAAAACAGGAGGTGAGTATCAACTGTCTAAATATTATTATTAGTAGAAGGTAACATGTACACCCAAACACTAAAACACATTATGGAGACAGTTAGACTTTAATCAAATCTGACTCATGAGTTACTAAAATAATGAAAAAGGGCATCAGTTGGTACATTTTGTGGAGGTTACAAGTCATATTAAACATTCACTATATGCTCCTTTGTAGCTCAGACAGGAAGTCACAAAGCTTACTTAAAAAATCAGGGAGTTTAATCCTATTAGAAGGGAAACTCTTATAATGTATGATTTTGGTTGAAGCTCCAGCCGAACGTATTATCTGCACCGTACAGACAGGAAATAAAAAAACCAGCTTTGCAACATTCTTTCATTATCGCCATTGACTGTCTTATTTTAACTCCGCAGGCCAAGGACATACTACTCTGGGCAGTACAACGAGTCCCGCTTTTATGTCCTGCACCAGGATTTCCTCAGATACGTCAAAAACAGGTCCTCTCACAATCCTACCCAGCTCTTTCACTCTTTATGATTCATAATAACAATGATAATAACCAGTGGTGGAATGTAATACGCTTGGAAGCTTTTATGTGTCTTCAAAAAGGCAGTTGCTAACAAGTGGCTACATGAGACTACAGAGGTTGTCGAGGTACTGGGACATTAAATGTCATCACACCGAACAGGAACACTTAAGGTGGATTTTTACTCTGTATGAGTTTTTTTTTTTAACTTGTGCAGTGGTGTGTCTGTGTCGCTCTGCAGTTACACCTCCAAAACACTAGTCAGTGGCGGAGATTTCTGTGAAGTGCTGTAAAGTTTAGTTGATTCAAAACACACATTAAACACACATTAAACATGGCTTAATAGAGACAATTTCAAACACAAGTACACAAATCAGCTTCACTATAACTCGCAGCATTCACAGACAAACACTTGTCTTTATCTGAACACATTTTCCCCACAAATACAACATGCTAACATCATTAGCACAAGTCTATGGCATTTTACATTGTATAAATTAACCGGCTATTGGACTTTTTCCTCTTCTCATATAAAACCAGGAACAACAGCAACATTTAATAAAGGTAACGTTACATAATTTGGCTCCATTACAACTCACAAGGTTCACTGACAAAACAACTGTCTTATACTAAACACGTTTTCCAAACAAATATAACATGCTAACGTTATTAGCACAAGCCTATGGCATTTTACATTGTATAAATTAGCCTAGCAACGAGCGGAGATTTCCTCTGCTCATATGAAGCCAGGATAAATCACACACAAGACTCAAAATGCTATTTTTGTTGAGGCTCTATTGTCTTCACAATTTATTGTTTCTTATCTGTGAAATTAAAGTAAATAAAAGCTTTGTTTCCACTGAGGGAAATGGTTTCAGCTTACAGAAATAGACAGGAGGTGCGATGTGTAGTTACATTTCAGAGGAAGTGCATGTCAGGATATGGCGTAGGCTCTATGTCGATGCAAAGCCTACGCCATAGTTACGGCATCGATTCGACGTAGAAGTATTAATACCGCATTATTGTTAATGTTTACAACAGTCATTCTGCTTTACCGTGCTACTAACTAAGACAAGGAAAGTTGTTGTCGTCATAATATAGTCGTGTTATATTTATCTTTTCATCTTGTATCTCCTTAATATCAGTTAATAACAAATGTACTGTAGATACACTAGTTTGGCTGTATGAGTCAAATAAAATAAAAAATTCAACCTGAAATAAATAAATTAATATTAAATAAAAATAACTTCAAACTGAAATAAATACAAGTCACAAAATAGCCATCAATTACTCATCAAAAGAAAGTAACTTCCACCACCTCAATCCCCCACACTTGATTAAAAACTGAAAATAAAATAAAAGAGGGAGACAGGTTTTTCCTATTTAATCTTATTTTGTTATATTTCTCCCTCTCCCCTCTCTGGAGGCGTCTGATCTCCCTCAGCCCTCCGCCTCTCCCACCTTAATTAAACACTGAAAACAAAAATAAAATACAGAGACATTATTTTCTATTTTCATCTTATTTAGCTATATTTCTCCCTCTCCCCTCTCTGGGAGCATCCGACCTCCCGGCCCCGCACATACCCCCGAGGCTCGGGTCTCTTGAATTTATGCTTCAGAAATCATGAGTGGTGTTTATTTGTGTAGATTATCTTGCTGGACCAAATGTGTAAGTATCATAAACTTTTCTTTGGCACAGAGCTTATTTTCTGTAATAAACCAAAACTAAATGTTAAAGAACTAGTCTGGTGAACCCAAATGCAGACATGCTGAAGTTGGAGCCTGCTATTTAATCAGAGTAGACTGTAGATGGTCAGCAGCTGCTGCTCGACTCCTGCACACCAGATTCCACTTGTTTGTCTCATCTTATATGTGAAAGACTTACTGTTGATATATAAGTTCATATGACACTGTTTATTACCCACAGGTTCTTAAAGTCTCGTTCTCTGAATAGTTCACACTGGGCAATAGTCAGACCAACCAATGGGGCATTTGCTCTCTTCCTGGCTCTGCAAACCTGTGACACTGTAAGTTAATATTATTTAAACTTCTCCACATCATCTATACTGTAGTTCATGCCTCTGATGAAACATGAAACAACATGAAACATTCAGTATCAGTCCGGTCTAATAAATATACGTGAAATAGACACAAAATCCGCAACATATTACGTGATGGTGGGCACAAAAACATTGTCAATGCAACATCAGTGAAGATCTTTTGTCTTGGTGGACACATGAAGTAGGATAAAGAGCAAAAAGGTCTGTGATCATGGGCCGACGATGTGGTGGATTGGTCACACAAACATGGACTTTGACCAAGAGAAATGTGAAACCAGAAGTCAATGTAGTGATGTGACGCTTATCTACTTTATGTAATTATGCAAAGTACTTTACATAGGTTCTTTACCTAATGACACAAAGTATGTAAGTTTACACCACTTATGTTCCGCACTTGTTTAAAAAAAAAAAAAAACAATCAAAACCACATCTTTTTTTTACCCGTAACCTCATGGCGACCATTTCCCCATGTTAAACACATTAATGTCAATTTTGAAACAGCGATTGTTTGCACCAGATGTTACCTTTGCATTTAAATTTTTTTTTTTTTTTTTGTGTTGCCAAATCATATTTTTAAAACATTTTGTGTCCACCATGTGATATGTTGTGAAGAGGCAGCGTTGGCAGGTGGGAAATGTAGGATTATCATACCAGAGACTCAAAATTCATATTTTGAGGGAAATTATTGTACACCCGTCATAACCAAAATAACAAGCCTACTGATATGCTATAGGCAAATATAGTCACTCTAGTGTTTACTTTTTTGGTATACTTTTTTGTCATAGAGAAACCGTATTCATGATAACTGACAAGAAAATAAAGAGTAATCTGGCTTCACTTAGTCTTGTCTAGTCTAGCGTCATTCAGTCAATCGTGCTCATTGTTTTGAGACAAACGTCACCCATATCTCATGCTAAGCAAAGCGCGATTGGCTGGAAACATGTCACATGGGAACAGATGCCTTCAGGGTTCACAAAAAACCTCTGGCATACTGTTTACTACGACACATTCACGAAATGGTCCAATTATCGTACATTTGGCCTTTTTTGGGATTATTGATCGTACATTGTACAGAGGGCCAAATTATCGTACAAATACGATAATTATCGTACACCTGGCAATGCTGTGAAGAGGTCATGTCCATCTCAGTCTTTTTACAACACCTTGCAGTATGTTGATGTCATCTTTGGCGGTGTATATGCGTTGTTCAGCCCCTGCAATGCCCACTGCATTCTTTACTGTCAGTTTGAACATTTTTATTTGCTGATAATACACCATCGCTTTCAGTATGAAAATCTTGTGTGAAGGATTGTATGGCCTTGGTAATGTCCGAAAATGAGGGACTTTCCATGCTCTTTGCGTCTTCAGTGTTACCTGTCTGTAAAGGGCTTGCGCTGCTTCTATCTTCCAAATCCGAGCCCAACACGTTGTCTTCCTTAAAACCTCCTTCGGTTGTCTTATTTTGGTCTTTGCTTCCTTTCTTCGGCATATTCACCTGTAGCAAGTTGACACACACCTTTTGTGGCACTTTTTATGCTGAATGAGATTGTTTAAGTAGTTTTAATATCAGATTTAGCAACAGAGTAGGTGTAACCACGACTACGCATCGCACCGCCATTACCAGAAGTCAGTCATGTCCATCTCATGCGTTTCTATGAGACTGTGTTGGCAGTAGGAGATAATTTGCACATTAACTCTAAATATTTATGGTTATAAGTTCCGCACTCAGGGAAATGCACAAATTTGCTTTCTTGTTGACAATGACATTGATATTCTCAATATGAAACTTAAAAAGAGTATTTATAAAACTGCAGAACTTTTCTTTTCACAAATTGTGTCTTGGAGTGTGTTTTTCTCAGTCATCCCTGATCTCTGTTTTTGTTGTTCTCAGGTGAGTGCATATGGATTCATAACTGAGGACTACAAGAAATACAATAACTACTACTTTCAGAGAAATGTTAAAACCCATATTATTTTCTACTCCAATCACGACTATATGCTGGAGATGAAGATGTGGAAAAAACTACACGACAGCAAAATACTGTGGCTTTATCAAGGACCGGACTCAGGAAAAGGGACAGAAAAGCCGAAGTAACACTGATACTGATACACTGAGGATGGCATCAAGAATCTAGGTCATTTTATAAACTGCATATTTAAAAATGTTATTCTTGTTTACCCAAACCATGTGAGACAATATGTGACTGACAGTTTTGCCTTCCTTTGGTGTTTCTACACCTTAGTAAGTCTTTTGTAGATACTCTTATTTGACCCTAACTGTGGTGGATAAAATTCAAGTAACACTTCTCTGCACACACGGTTTAACAGCACGACAAACTACTGCCTCCAGGAACAGACTTTAATTAACACATCTGGTTTAACATTTTCTAAAAAAAAATGGAAATTATAATCTTACTGCAGGTCGGATTTATAGAAGGGCTTTTGTGTCAGCCTGCATCAGTTTCAGCGAATTGTAGCAAATAGTTTAAATTGAAGTTTCATCTTAGGTGCTGAGTCATTCTGAGATATCAAAATATTAATATCAAAGTACCAAATAACAGTAACAAATAATAGAAATAAAAGCCAATGAATAAGAGAAAGGACATATATGGGGTGCCGTTTGTAAAGTGTCTCACGCTGAAAATAACATCAACATTTTGCCACATTTAGCTTCAAACAATGTTTAAAAAAGTATTGTGAATTTTTTTAATGTCACCTTTTACCACATTTACAGCAATATTTGTTAACTTAGAAATATATTAAATAGTTAAATCTAAATATTAAATGTGGCACCTAAATGTTAAATATTAAATCTAAATCTAAATCTAAATATTAAATCTAAATCTAAATGCTAAATATAAATATAAATATAAATGTTAAATCTAAATGTTAAATGTTAAATCTAAATGCTAAATATAAATATAAATGTTAAATCTAAATATTAAATATAAATATAAATATAAATGTTAAATCTAAATGCTAAATATAAATCTAAATGTTAAATGTTAAATCTAAATGTTCTGGGTGAAACTAAATATTTAGCTAATATGCAAATTCACACTGCCGGTCACCGGAAGTACCAAAATAAAAGCTCGAGATGGTCAGACTGTGTTTATAGAATCAAATAACGAATTAAAACCAACTTATCGGGGGAAATGAACACTTGAACATACATTAGCGTGATAATAATGACCTAAAATAACAAGAAACGTGTTTGGAGAAATTTTATTTGACGTGTACTTCGAGTTGTTAGTGTCCCTTCGGAGGGATTAACAACCTAAGCTAAGCTAACAACCGTTAGCTCTTAGTCCCGTTAGCAGTGTCTGTAATGACTCATTAACTCTTAAACGGTCTGTGAAAAAAATATTTTCTTCCAGCGGATGTCTTAGTTACAACATGATTGAGCTAGCAAAGCAGTTTTGTGTTGCGATGTGTGGTATTTATTCAGTTTTGGGAAATCACGATGTCTAGAAAGCATCAGCGGCTGCAGCAGCAGCAAAGCTATCAGGATGTCATCTGTTAAATGTCTCCCGTTGTCGGATACGACATGAAACTACTCCAGTTAACTCAATCATGTTGTAACTAAGACATCCGCTGGAAAATTTTTTTTTTTTTTCACGGACCGTTTAGAGTTAATGAGTCATTACAGACACCGCTAACGGGGCTAACAGCTAACAGTTAGCCCCGCTAATCTACGATAACCATGTTATTAATTTCAGAACGTGATAGTAATGTTTGTTCAGTCATAGTGTTTATAGACTTCACAAACACCAGATTAGTCTAAACGGTGATACAGTGACGTGAAAAATGTGAGATATGCATATATATATGTGTAGCTAAACGCTGGTTTTCTACCTGGAAGTATTTGTAAACAACAAGGTGATTCCCTCCGAAGGGACACTAACAACTCAAAGTAAACATCAAATAAAATTTCTCCAAACACGTTTCTTGTTATTTTAGGTCATTATTATCATGCTAATGTATGTTCAAGTGTCCATTTCCCCCGATAAGTTGGTTTTAATTCGTTATTTGATTCTATAAACACAGTCTGACCATCTCGAGCTTTTATTTTGGTACTTCCGGTGACCGGCAGTGTAAATTTGCATATTAGCTAAATATTTAGTTTCACCCAGAACATTTAGATTTAACATTTAGATTTATATTTAGCATTTAGATTTAACATTTATATTTATATTTATATTTAATATTTAGATTTAACATTTATATTTATATTTATATTTAGCATTTAGATTTAACATTTAGATTTATATTTATATTTAGCATTTAGATTTAACATTTAGATTTATATTTAGATTTAACATTTATATTTATATTTATATTTAGCATTTAGATTTAGATTTAATATTTAAATTTAATATTTAGATTTAGATTTAGATTTAATATTTAGATTTAACATTTAACATTTAGGTGCCACATTTAATATTTAGATTTAACTATTTAATATATTTCTAAGTTAACAAATATTGCTGTAAATGTGGTAAAAGCGTGAGACACTTTACAAACGGCACCCCATAGAAATACCCATAGGGTATTAACACTAAATCAGAGACGTTTCAGGAAGTAGATGGCACACTTTAAAAGTTAGGCGATGCTTGTATTTCTGTCACATGGGCACATGGGAGAAGTTTGCCTGGCAGAAATATTATTCATTTTAACATAAACCATAATTTTTTGCCCCTAAATATGACAAAAAATTCCTTTTTGGCAGAAATCACTCAAGGCCGTATCTACTGTTGTATTGTTTTGAGTCTGCTTTCATCCATCCACATGACTTTCACAACATTTCAAAATGAGGTAGGGGATGCAGGGGAGAGACTACAAGTACCGTTTCGTAGCACTGATAATGCTTGGGTGTCGTTTTTTGTTATAGAGCATCTTTGACTGCATAACATTCAATATACTGTGACGTAAGTAGATTATACACGAGTTTCCTGTTTACAAAAAATCATCAGCACAGTACAAACCTCACTGCTACAGTGTCATGATTATGGACCTTTGCAGTATTCAGAAAACAAACAACTTGCCTGAACCACTGAAGCAGGATTTATACTTGTGCGTCTGTTCTATGCTGTCCCTATGCTGTAGCCTACACACTTGGCCTACACCATTGTGAGCATTTATACTTGTGCGGTGGTGTGTCTGTGTCACTCTGCAGTGACACCTCCAACACTCTAGTTGGCGGCGAGGTTTCTGTGAAGTGCTGTAAAGTTTAGTTGATTCAAAACACACATTAAACACACATTAAACATGGCTTAATAGAGACAATTTCAAACACAAGTACACAAATCAGCTTCACTATAACTCGCAGCATTCACAGACAAACACTTGTCTTTATCTGGACACATTTTCCCCACAAATACAACATGCTAACGTTATTAGCACAAGCCTATGGCATTTTACATTGTATAAATTAGCCTAGCGGTTAGTGGGCTTTTCCTCTGCTCATATGAAGCCAGGATAAATCACACACAAGACTTAAAATGCTGGGGCATCAGTGGCTTAGGGGGCGATCACACAGAAATGAGACGCAGAAATGCGGACGCTTCAAAGACGCTTGAAACGCTGGAAGCACTTATTCAGTGTGCGCTAGACAAAAAAACCCCCCCAGCAAGGAGCGCCTGTGGAGTAGCTGAGCTGTGTGTGTTTCCCCCAAAGACAGTAGAGACAGTAGCTTACATGAAACTAGAGTTGTGTGTGTGTTGTATAATTCTTCAAAATCAAATATTGTCAGTATAAATTTCTTGTCTTCGGATTGCATTGTGTTGTCTGTCGCTCGTAAGTGCCGTAAAACTGCTGTAACTGACCAAACTGCCGTAACTGCCACAACAAAACAAGAAGGAGGATATGATTTGATTGGTGCTACTGGCGTCTGACGCTCAAAAAGTTGAAAATATTTTAACTTTTCAGCATCTACGCACATCTAAAAAGAAGTGTCTACAAAAACGCGCGTCTAAAAAGACATGTCTACAAAAACGCGTGTCTAAAAACGCGTGTCTAAAAAGAAGTGTCTACAAAAACACGCGTCTAAAAAGACGCTGGAAAAACGCCCGTCTAAAAAGACGCTTGAACGCCAGTCAGACACGCCGTATCATAGGAAAACAATTGTTTTACTGGCGTTGCGCTTCTAGTGTTTCATCTCGGTGTGATCGCCCCCTTAGTGGTTAGAGCACCTGCCCCATGCACAAGGCTGTTGCCGCAGCGACCCGGGCTCGACTCCAGCCTGTGGCCCTTTGCTGCATGTCACTCCCTCTCTCTCCCCCCCTTAAAATGACTTAAAATGTTATTTTTGTGAAGGCTTTATTGTCTTCACAATTTATTGTTTCTTATCTGAGAAATTAAAGTAAATAAAAGCTTTGTTTCCACTGAGGGAAATGGTTTCATCTTACACAAATAGACAGGAGGTCTGCGTCGCCTAGATGTGTCGTTACATTTCTGGGGAGGTGCACATCAGGCTACAGCGATTCAACGCATAAGTATAAATCCTGCATAACTTTTCAGAATAACATTTACACACCATTCATTCTATTCGCTCTAGCTAGCTAACATGTATTCCAGCTAATGCTAATTGAGACTACACAAAGATATCTCCTGCAATTAGGGAGAAAAAATATGTTTATCTCTTGGATTCAGACCACTGAAACACCTGCAAACAAGAAAAGTTAGCATTTATGAAATTCTCGCTGTTAGCATGGACGAGGACAAGGCCTCGTCATTTTTGATAATAGTTAGCAAGTAAGCTAACTGTGTACTGTTGTATGCCACTGCTTACTATCAAAATAAAGCAGATCTTTATATATGCCAGATATTTAATTGCAAAGAAATGGGATTTTCAGGATTTATGCTAGCTATTGATATAGATAATTCTGTACTCTGCATTGAAACAGAGGTTTCTCGGTATTGAACATTTTCACGTGTTACTTGAATGATTTTTTTGTTGCCCCCCACATGTGTGCTCATTTCACAATGGCATTGCCCAGAAACCCATCTGTATAGTGAGTTCTTAAGTAAGAATATGATAATATATTTGAAAGTGTCTGATACATTTACATTTATTATGACACATTTATTGCACTTGGTCTCTGTTAGCTTTTATATTAGTTGTTATCATACACATTCTGGGAATAATGCAAGCATTCATATACAATATATATAATGTACTAGTGTGTGTTTGCTTCATTAAATCATATACTTTCTTTGTATTTTCAAGTCAAGATGAAATAAAAAATGCCTTCTTAACTCTATAAGTTAACATTGCTGGACATTTTGTGCATCTGTTTAACAGTATAAAATAAGCAGCTGTACACTGAAAAAAAATTATTCCATTAACTGGGCCAACTGCTGCTAGCTTTTAAGGTGGAACATTTCCTTGTAATAGTGTTGGTGACGTGAATCTATCGACACACCTTAAATATCAATATGACAGCTTTGGCCATTGTTTTAGTTTTCATTGTCTCGCTTGGATAACAAACACTATCAGTAATAATTGGATCTTCAAGTGTTGTAGTTATATATAATGTATATTAATTTTAGTTGGATTATGTGAACTGCATATATTCTAAACTTGGGTGTTCACTTTGAAACTGTACAGATCTGTGCTGCCCAGTTGAAGATGTGTGTGAAGCATACACCTTTTACACATATACTTAAGACCTCAAAGCCTTCACCACAAATGAGTCTGGACAAACATGGGTGATAACTGGAACTTGACTGGTTGGTGGAGGCAAACAACCAATAGGTGGTAATTCTGGTTTTCTTTTATTGTATGAGTAACAAATGTGCAACCGTGTGTGTTAAACAAACAATCAACAATGAGTTTGAAGAAAGCAGCAGATTTGTCTGTTGTAGGATGGTTTCATGTTGTCTCGTTCAGACGTGTTTTCACTTTGATGGAATGTAGTTGGTGTTGATCTGTTTGTTTCTGATCTGTTTCAAGCTCACGAGACAGCACGTCCTGTGGTTACGACAATAATCTTGTATGGCACTGGATAATCTGAAGAAGTCCCTATTTATAAAGCTACTTTATGCACAGCCAGCCACAGTCAACAATTACAGTAAACACAATCAGCTCCAATATATCTGATGACCTTTTCATGACATGGATTTAAAGAATAATCTGACATGTGATGGTCTGATGGTTGATCCACCACTTTGGTACAGACTGAAATGTCTCAACAACTATTACTCATAAATCAGATGTTCATGGTTCCCAGATGATGAAACCTGATGACTTTGATCAGCAGTTTAACATTTGTGGTTTTGATTGAAATGTCTCAACAAGTATTGAACGGATTGCCATGAACTTTAACACAGACATTATTGTCTTTAGCACGAAATGCGACTGATGTCTGCAGGGGATATGATATATTTAGCCTACACCTAAGACACTAAACTTAACACTGGAGATGTTAAGTCTTCCATTTCATGATTAAAAAAGCATATACATTTCTAAAACTAGGATATTTATAATTTGATTGTTGCTGTATCTGGATTGATACCTTTCAGTGCATTCACCACCACCAAATGAAAACCCAAAGTCATTAACTCAGTTGGACCCTGCACTTCAAGATGAGCAACAGTTTGACTGAGCAAAGTAGATTCCTCTGAAAGTTATTGAATCAAACAGCATCACCTGCTGACTTATTAAAGTTACAGCTGCAAAGAGAGAGCAGAATAAAACATAATGGAGGCCCACAAGTGTCACAGAAATTATAAAAAATAAATACATAAATAATTATCTATAAATAAATAGACTAAATTACAAAGTAATCCATCATTTGATATTTTAATGGCCAATTTAAATAGGAATTATTAAAAAAGAGGAATATTAATCCGTCAATTAATAGTTCAATTAAAAACTAAGATTTTCAAAAACAGCATAAAACAGTCAATTATTTCATCAAATTTAATTTTAAATGTATTTGAAAATGCGGAACTAAATAACTGGATTTAAAAACTGAATTAAGAATAAAGACTTTAATCAGACATTTTAAAGGGAAACTTCCTTTCTCCTTTGTTTTAGGCCCCCAGAAAGGCCGCTCAGCTCAGCCATAGATTTAATTAATAACTACCGTACACCAAGATAGTGCCTATTCAGTCCAGTGGAGTTGCATGAAACACATTTTGGGCCATATTGTGAAAAATTTTGACGCAGATGTCTGAAAGGATGAAGTGACAAGGAGATACTGTAAAATCTCTTGTGCAAAACTTCCCCTCTGTTGTGTAATAGACCAGATATTGTACCAATGTGAAGGTGTGTGACGGGTTGTGTGACAGTAGTTCTGGTTTTGTAATGTATCTCTGTCAGTAAACTATGCTTTGGCCCTGCCCAGTATCGTCTTGTGACAAGATGTAGATGCTGCAGGTGCCTTTTCCACTTCAGTGCAAAAACCAGGAGGGAGAACAAACACTCAGTCTCAGGGATGGCACTCCTCAAGTCAAGATATTTTTTTTTGCTGCTGGTGATCTCAGTTTTAATTTTACTTTTTCTTTTATCATGGGGAGATTACGCAAGAAGTATCAGGTAAGTTGTACTTAGTCTACAACAGTAATTCTAATAAATGCTTGAACGCTGTGTAAAAATCATCAATGAAAACAGAACGCAATGATTTTCAAATCCTTTTTGACCTACAGTCAATTGAACACAGTACAAAGACAAGATGTTTAATATTCAAACTGATAAACTTAATTGTTTTTTGTGTGCATATACACTCATTCTGAATTTGATGTCTGCAACACATTAAAAAAGTTTGGACAGGGGCATGTTTGCCTGTGTGGCATCACTTTTCCTTTTGACAACACTCAGCAAGCGTTTGGGACCTGAGGACAGTAATTGTTAAAGTTTTGAGAGAGAAATTATTTTCCATTCTTGCTTGAAATACAACTTCAGTGTCTCAACAGTGCGGGGTCTCAGTTGCCGGATTTTGTGCTTCATAATGCGCCACACATTTTTAATGTGAGACCGGTCTGGACTGCAGGTAGGCCAGTCTAGTACTGGTGCTCTTTCACTAAAAAGCTATGCTGTTGAAACGTGCAGAATGTGGATTGGCTTTGTCGTACTGGAATAAGCTGGGATGTCCCTTAAAAACGACATCATCTGGATGGCAGCATATGCTGCTCCAAAACCTGTATGTACCTTTCAGCATTCATGGTGCCTTCATAGATTTCAGAGTAACACTCCCCCATTACCATCACAGATGCTGACTTTGAACTTTGAGCTGGTAACAATCTGTAAGGTGCTTTTCTTCTTTAACCCTGAGGACACAACGTCCATGACGGACTCGTCAGTCCACAGCACGTTACCACACTGTGTAAGCTCCAGAGAAGTCGATGGTGTTTCTGTATGTTGTTGACATATGGCTTTCACTTTGCATGGTAGAGTTGTAACTCGCGTTTGTAGATGCAGCGAAGTGTTTACTGTTAGTGGTTTTCTGAAGGGTTCCTGAGCCCATGTAGTAATATCCCTGATATGGTCATGTTGGTTTTAATGCAGTGCCTTTCCCTTCGCATGCAGAGATTTCTCTAGATTCCCTAAGTCTTCTGATGATGGATCATAGATGGTAAAATCCCTAAATTCCTTGCAAAATGCCTTGAGACACAACACATTCTCACTCTGACCTCGTCACATATTGATGTTTGCTCATGGAATTTCCACGACCACATACAATGTCCAAGGTACCCTGGGTGTGTTGGTTATTGATGTTCTGAGACACCGTGTCAAGTTCTGTCTGTTACATGCATTGTCTTCTTTCAACATACACTTCTGTTTTCGCAGGAAATTTAACTTTACATACAGTCTCTTTCAAAAATAAACGTACTAGGTCAGTACAACACCGTGAACTGATGTTTTTTTTACTTCAACAACAAAAGCACGTGGTTGGGTTTCAGCAACAAAAACACGTGGTTGCTTTTAGGCAACAAAACACGTGGTTGGGTTTGGGCAACAAAAACACGTGGTTG
Source organism: Epinephelus fuscoguttatus (assembly GCF_011397635.1). Taxonomy (NCBI): domain Eukaryota; kingdom Metazoa; phylum Chordata; class Actinopteri; order Perciformes; family Serranidae; genus Epinephelus; species Epinephelus fuscoguttatus. Next base: position 28,253,728 of record NC_064771.1, read on the forward strand.
CTTTTAGGCAACAAAACACGTGGTTGGGTTTGGGCAACAAAAACACGTGGTTAGGTTTGGGCAACAAAAACGTGGTTGCTTTTAGGCAACAAAACACGTGGTTGCTTTTAGGCAACAAAACACGTGGTTGGGTTTGGGCAACAAAAACACGTGGTTGCTTTTAGGCAACAAAACACGTGGTTGGGTTTGGGCAACAAAAACACGTGGTTAGGTTTGGGCAACAAAAACGTGGTTGCTTTTAGGCAACAAAACACGTGGTTGGGTTTGGGCAACAAAAACACGTGGTTGGGTTTGGGCAACAAAAACACGTGGTTGCTTTTAGGCAACAAAACACGTGGTTGGGTTTGGGCAACAAAAACACATGGTTGGGTTTGGGCAACAAAAACACGTGGTTGGGTTTCAGCAACAAAAACACGTGGTTGCTTTTAGGCAACAAAACACGTGGTTGGGTTTGGGCAACAAAAACGTGGTTAGGTTTGGGCAACAAAAACACATGGTTGTTTTTAGGCAACAAAACACGTGGTTGGGTTTAGGCAACAAAAACAAGTGGTTGGGTTTAGGCAACAAAAACACGTGGTTAGGTTTGGGCAACAAAAACGTAGTTGCTTTTAGGCAACAAAAACATGTGGTTGGGTTTAGGCAACAAAAACGTGGTTAGGTTTGGGCAACAAAAATATGTGGTTGGGTTTGGGGAACAAAAACACGTGGTTAAGTTTATGCAACAAAAACACGTGGTTGGGTTTAGGCAACAAAACACGTGGTTGGGTTTGGGCAACAAAAACACGTGGTTGCTTTTAGGCAACAAAAAACGTGGTTGGGTTTGGGCAACAAAAACACATGGTTGGGTTTCAGCAACAAAAACACGTGGTTGCTTTTAGGCAACAAAACACGTGGTTGGGTGTGGGCAACAAAACACGTGGTTGGGTTTGGGCAACAAAAATACGTGGTTGCTCTTAGGCAACAAAACAAGTGGTTGGGTTTGGGCAACAAAAACACGTGGTTGGGTTTAGGCAACAAAAACAAGTGGTTGGGTTTAGGCAACAAAAAGACATGGTTAGGTTTGGGCAACAAAAACACGTGGTTAGGTTTAGGCAACAAAAACGTGGTTAGGTTTGGGCAACAAAACTATGTGGTTGGGTTTGGGGAACAAAAACACGTGGTTAAGTTTATGCAACAAAAACACATGGTTAGGTTTGGGCAACAAAAACACGTGGTTAGGTTTATGCAACAAAAACGTGGTTAGGTTTGGGCAACAAAAACACGTGGTTGGGTTTGGGCAACAAAAACACGTGGTTAGGTTTCGGCAACAAAAACGTAGTTGCTTTTAGGCAACAAAACACGTGGTTGGGTTGGGTTTGGGCAACAAAAACACGTGGTTGCTTTTAGGCAACAAAACACGTGGTTGGGTTTGGGCAACAAAAACACGTGGTTAGGTTTGGGCAACAAAAACACGTGGTTGCTTTTAGGCAACAAAACACGTGGTTGGGTTTGGGCAACAAAAACACGTGGTTGGGTTTAGGCAACAAAAACAAGTAATTGGGTTTAGGCAACAAAAAGACATGGTTAGGTTTTGGCAACAAAAACACGTGGTTGGGTTCAGGCAACAGAAACACATGGTTAGGTTTAGGCAACAAAAATATGTGGTTAGGTTTGGGCAACAAAAACACATGGTTGGGTTTGGGCAACAAAAACGTGGTTAGGTTTGGGCAACAAAAAGACATGGTTAGGTTTGGGCAACAAAAACACATGGTTGGGTTTAGGCAACAAAAACACATGGTTAGGTTTGGGCAACAAAAACACGTGGTTGGGTTTAGGCAACAAAAACACATGGTTAGGTTTGGGCAACAAAAACACGTGGTTAGGTTTGGGCAACAAAAACGCGGTTAGGTTTGGGCAACAAAAATATGTGGTTGGGTTTGGGGAACAAAAACACGTGGTTAAGTTTATGCAACAAAAACACATGGTTAGGTTTGGGCAACAAAAACACATGGTTGGGTTTATGCAACAAAAACATGTGGTTAGGTTTCAGAAAAAACAACAAGGTCTGACAGGACGTGAACACTGCTCTCAGGTCAAAGTCCATGTTTGTTGGACCCATCCACCCCTCCTCCCACCTGCCATATTCAGATGGCTTCTTTTGTTGGTGTCTGACGCCCCAAGTCACTGCCCAAGCACCAGATTTTGACGACTTCGGTGGAAGACCAGGCTCTCAGAAACATCGTTCTTAAACTGTCGGCCTATTTGCCTACGTAGTTTTTCACAAAGTGGTTAACCATGCTTTTTTGAACATGTTGCAGGAATCAAATTCAGAATGAGTGTACATTTACAAGAAACAATAAAGTTTATCAGTTTGAACACTGAATATTTTGTCTTTGTACTGATTTCAATTGAAAGTAGGTTAAGAAGGTTTTGCATATCATTGCATTGTGTTTTTAATGACATTTTACCGTATTTTACACAGTGTCCCAGTGTTTTTGGAATTGGGGTTGTAGAAAGACTTGAGAGGAAAGAAAGGAACTTTTCTAATATTTTCTAGTTGCTAATCCTGTGAAACTGTCTTCAGGAAATGTGGTTCAGAATATTTCCAGAAATAGCTTTTGCATTTAAGTTGCATAAAAACATATCTTCTATTCTATTGTTGCATCTTTCTTTTTGTGTTTGTCAAATTTCCACATCAGCTTGAGGACTTTCTTCATAGAGGGACAAGGAAATGAGGAAACGTATGACCTCCAGGATGAAATGGGAGACCTGACTCCACCACCTGTTGTGTTTACACATGCTGCTGTGGCTGAGACTCCCATGCCTATCCTCTACAGAAGTTCCTTCAAGAAGGCTCCTCAGTGGGATTTTGATGATGTTTATAACCAGGATGCGCCACCCAGACCCTGGGTAAGTATGCTATGACAAGACAAGACAGTATAATAATTCTAGATGCATTACCTTTGTGGGAGTGGGTAATCTGCACAGCCACATGTTCAGCTGTGTGTCTCTGGTTTGGCCTGCATGGATTTTCAGTTTGATTTTTCCGTTAAAGCTATTACTGCTGTTAATCAGACTTTTTTTTGTTGGAGCTTCCTGTTTGGCTTCATGTCTGCTGTTTCTTCAGCTGTGAGCGGGGGCTTCATTAAATCGCCATGAACACAGTGCAAATTAAAGTGTCTATGTTATTTTTAACTTTATGGGCTCTAGTTTCACAGACTGGGCAAGGCGGGGCGCAGCGCACCTGCGCTTCACCAACTGGGGGTGGCCAGGCGGATTTTGCAAGTTTGGCACACTGTGCGCGCTGGCGCAGCTACTCCTCTTTCCCACCTCCGTCCCTCCTACCTGCGCAAGTCGGAAAGAGGGAGGAGAGAAGGCGTGGAGTGGGTTTTACACACATCACACCAATCAAATGAGCCCCTCTCCTCGCCCTTAAATGCGCCGCGTGAAGGCGTAATGAGAGTTTACTCAATTCGCCATGGCAGAAGAGAGCAGCAGCGTCAGACGGCCAAACTTCTCCCAGGAGGAACCTGATGTTTTGGTCCAGGAGGTCAGTTGCATCATCAGCCCGTGGAGGTCTGCTCGCAGTTCCGTATATTCGGACACTGTGAGCAGACCTCCACGGGCCGATGATGCAAAGGTAGCCTGGGAGGAGGTCACCACAATTGTAAATCAATGTTGCGTTTCTCTTGTGCGCGTGTGCGCTATCTCTTTCTCTCTCGCAGTCTCACTCTGTTTCTTTTCTTTTGACTTTTCTAAGATGGCAGATGCTGAATATATACTCTCTATCTGATGCTGTGGCTGTTTATGATTGGCTGAGAGGAATGTGAACTCATTAGTTTGCAGCTGTGTTAATCAAATCAAGTTGGGTTTCCATTACGCAAGCCAAACGTGCCAATCAGTGAACTTGCTGCGCTGTCAAACCCATCTCAGCGCACCTCGGTCTGCCAAACTACCAAACTGAGCGCGCCTTGGGTTGCACTGCTCGAAAATAGCTCTGCGCGGGGTTCGCCACCCTGCGCCACCCTGCGCTGCACCGGGAAACTAGAGCCCTCTGTCTTAATTCAATCTATTATCCTACATTTTCAGACATGTGCTGAGTCTCTGCGAAACTCTGAGGACGAGAGCTTCAAAAAGGCTTTCCTTCCCAACATACGTGTGTTTCTGCACAAGGACAACATCAACATGAGCGAGTGGAACCGGCTTTCACATTTTAACAATCCCTTTGGGTTTATGCAGTTTCCCTATGACGGTAGGTGTTTCTGTGTGTCTGTGTGACACAGGCACCAAGTATGTAAAACCTGTTTTTTATAATTACTGTGTGGTTAGGAAATTGGCATGGTCTTATGATGCAAAGTTATTTCTTTTCAAGCTATTGCGAAGGTGTTGCCAAGAGCATTTTCTTTCCTGGACGAGTTCCATGACAATGACAGATCCAGCCCATATGCACAATTATTGCTGTTCTACATACTGTTTGATTGTAATCTGATGTGTCACTCACTGATTTTCTAACTGACTGCATTGATGAATGGTCTGTGTGGACTGATGTAGCAGCAAACTATTTGCTTTGCAAAGCTGAAGTGGGGTAATGCCATCCTGAGCAGAGAATGAAGTCACAACATCTGTGTACAGTGGTGGAAAAAAGTTTTCGGACACCCTTAAAATTTTACACAATCTCAAATATTATCATGAAATATTTGTGGAAAAATCTTTTTTGTGTTTCAAAAGGTGTGGCTGCATTAGACAGATACAAACAAATACAAATTATATTTTTTTGTTTATTGTTTACAAGAAAAACTAACAAAACTAAATTCTTGACAGTTTCAATATGTCAGTTCTCAACATTGTCGGTATCAAAGTCAACAAATAACAGAGAATGTGTTCAAAACTGAACAAAAAATAAATAAACCATCACATCATCAAATTAATATTTAGTAGTCCTGCCATTGGCACGTAGTAGCGCTCTAATCCTGGCTGGCATGTTCCCCACGAGCCTTTCACACTGTTGAGGGGTAATCTTGTCCCATTCTTCTTGAATTACTGCTTTTAATTCTTCTAAATTCTTTGGTTTATGCTTTGAAACAGACCTTTCGATAATCCACCACAGATTTTCAATGGGGCTCATGTCCGGGATTGAGCTGGCCACTCTAAGACCTGGATACTGTGCTCCTGCAGCCAAGTTCTACTGGCCTTGGATGTGGCAAGGGGCATTATCTTGTTGAAACATCCAGTTTTTACCTCGACGGAACAGTGCACACGCAGAAGGGAGCATGTGGGTTTCGAGAATGGTACAATACTTGGTAGAGTTCAATGTGCCATCACAGACAGTGAGATGACCAACACTAGCAGCACTCATGCATCCCCAAACCATGATCCTGCCTCCACCATGCTTGACCGTAGGTACTGTCCATGCTGGAGATAATGCTCGCCTGGCCTTCTGCACTCACATTAGTAGGAGGAGGAAGATAAAGCTGGAAACTGGACTCATCTGACCACAAAATCTTCTTCCAATTCCTGGCTGTCCAGTTCTTGTGTGCCTGGGCCCAACGACGCCGGGCTAACCTCTGTCTCTCATTGATCAGGGGCTTCTTGATAGCCTTGTAGGACCTTAAGCCATGATCTAAAAGCTCGGCCACGTACTGTGCGGGTGGAACACTGGACACCAGTTTGGTTTGACCACTGCTGCTGAAGCTCCTGTGATGTCATTCGGCGGTTTTGCCTGCACATTCGGATCAGGATGCGGTCATTTCTTGCTGAAGAAACCCTTGGACGCCCAGATCTTGGTTTGTCTTCCAAGCTGTTGGTTTGTCTGTATTTCTGCAGAGTGTATCCAACTGCTGAAGGACTGCATCTGCACTTCCTGGCTATCTGGCGGCAGCTGTACCCTTCCTGGCTGAGAATCTTTATCTTCAGGCGTGTTTCCTGCGTTAGGTTCCTTGTTTTAGCCATTTTTGTGTCTGAAGAACTTTCAAATGTGCTGGCTTTATGTAGACACGAAGCTTGGCAACAAAAATTGTGTCTTTTAATAAAAAGAACGACCTTCATCACTGGTACCAAAATGACCCAATACTCAAAATTTCTTATGTATTTTTATGGAACCAATCAATTTTAAGTTTTTAATGGCTTTTTTGGGATTTATTTAGTATTTTGGCTGTGACTGTACTAAAAGAAATTGCACTTGAAGACCTAAGAGTGATTCTTAATGCAATATTTCACAAGTGCATGGGGTGTCCAAAAACTTCTTTCCACCGCTGTATCTGAATTTCCTCATTGTTGTTGTAAACCTGTCCAGCTATGTGAGCATGAGTGCATGTGTGTATCCCACTGGCCAGCTTATGGCTGCTTCTTTGCACTTTGGTGGTTACCACCGATATTGGGACGGTGGTGGTGCTGAAGTGTCGCGCCCACCCTCTGGTTCTCCTCTGGTTAACACTGTTAGCTCTGTCAGTTTTGTTGCCGTGTTTAGTGCTGTTTATGGAGTTATCACTGTTAGCTGCCAACTCAGCTACCGCCATGTTGAGAACCAGGTGCAGAAAACTCATGATCTCTGAATTTTGCACTGAGGCACTTTGATATAATATTTTTTGCTTCCATTTCTGAACAAACTGAAAATACAACATTATGACATCACCCCCTCATAAAGTCGTTATAGCTACATATTAGCAAAATTTGCTTATGTGCACATCCAGCAGCCATGGAGCAACATTAGCATGTATTTGGAGTCCTGTTTGGAGCTGCCTGATGAAATTCAGTCTGATATTGACTCTCTTTTAGCTCTGGTTTTGGTCTCCACCAGCTCCTGAGAAAAATACCTTTAGCTGATAAATGCTCCACTATGTCCACCAGCTAGTTGCTAACTGCCATTAGCTGCTGAGCAGGAAGTGTACAGTAGATTTTTTTTTTTTATAGTTTTCTTACAAAAACAGTTGCCTGCTGCGGCCGAATACACCATGAAAGTGAACCCAAACAGTAGAGCTGTGGTCGGGCAGCTGAACAATAAACAGAAACTCTAAAACTCTGTAAAGTCGAGGGGAGCTGCAGACTGAGGTGATAATTCTCTGGAGGTTTGTCACTTTGATCGACCACTTTCACATTTCCAATTTAATCCACTGTTACTATGAAAATATTAATTCTAGCTGCTTCAATAATCACACAATAGCAACCGCCTACGCCATTAGCAATATGCTAGTGAGTTCTGCTTGCAGAAAATGTTCTTGTATGAACTGTTCTGCATTTTGGAACACATTATGGATGTATGTTTTTTGTTTCTGCAGAGGTGATGAGTGTTGTGAAGTTGATCCCAAAGCCAAAAGAGCCACTGCTCCTTCCAAAGCCAGGCAGCGGCGGGTGTGTGCGCTGTGCTGTGGTGGGCACTGGGGGGATCCTCAACGGCTCCAAGATGGGGAAAGAGATCGATGCTCACGACTATGTTTTCCGGTAAGAAAGAGACGTGGTGGGGCCCAATCTTACGGGCAATAAGGTTTCAAAACAACTTGACAAGTAATTCATGGAGAAGATCATAAATCTGTGTGTCAGTTAAAATGTCTTTACTTAACACCTGTCAGAGGTGGCGGATATAAGGAGCGCTAGCATTGCCTATAATTCCTAAGGTAATATTTAATAATGTTTAAGGACATGATCTGTGGGTACATCAACTATACGTTAGGGTGTACATCAAAACCATCCTGGATATACAACCCGCCAACAGTCGGTCACAAGGCCTCACATCTTCTTCTACTGTTTGCTTAAATATTTATCAGTTATTTTAAATTAGTCAGTTTACTCTATTATCCTGTGAGTGCACTGGAATGACACATTTTGCTATAGAGTCCATTTAAAAACTTTATTTCAACTGACTAAAAAAAAAAATACTCAAGCCGCCAAGAGTATCAAACATGAATGTCGAGGTGTTCGGATGATAAGATCATGGGTGGCAGCAATGAGTTTGTTCAGCATGGGTCAACAAGGAGGCGACTCCAGGATGTTTAACTTATTTTTCTGCTGTGACAGTAGGTAAAAAAAACTTTGCTTTCCTGCCCTGCTGTTCTCAGAGGAAAAACTTAACAATGATAAAAATTCAATAATGATTTAATGCCAATATACAAAATGATTTACCCACACAAGTCAACACTCTGTACTCTAGAGCCTTATTTGGCAGTAGTTGTGGTTTCTTGCTGAAAACTTTCTTCCAGTCTGCACAAGGATTTTCCTTTTTATTTATATCAACCTCCACTTTGACAAGTCCTCCAAGCTTTTTTGAATTAAACTTATAAGAACAATTAGTTGTTGGATATTGGATATTATTTGTGCCCATATTGCCCCTGCCAGTTAAGTGGAGCTAAAGAATTTATACATTTTACATTTAAACACTTTGTTGCCGGGAGTTTGTTAAGAAAATTGATGCCACTCTCATTTCTGTATGCTTAATATATAAAGCTAACGCCAGCAGCTAGTCAGCTTAGCTTAGCATGAAACCTGGAAATAGAGTAAACAGCTAGTCTGGCTTTGTCCAAAGGTAACAGAGTCCACCCACCAGCACCTACAATGCTGCGTTCACATGCAATCAGGCAGTGGGACGACAATTTCAGGATGGCACAGCAAAGACAAAAATGCTATCTCAAATCACATACTTCCGTTAGTACACTTCCAATATAGGTAGTATACTATGTGCACTATGTACTTAATGGTGTAGTGCGCGGATTTCGACAGGGTGGTGTTGTCTCAAACCAAACATGGCCGTTGTGCACTTACCAGAAGTGACAACCGCAAATTAGCTAGTTAGCAAACTAGCATTAGCATTCATGTTATCATTCTCGATACCAAATCATTACAGACTGCTAAATTAGTCCAATAAACATATTGCCGGCTTATATCCGACAACAGTATAGTGCTTAGTGCAAAAAACACATATAGCCTATAACTTACATTTGTACAATGCAGTGACATTCACAGTCGCACAGTTCTCAACCGCCATTTCCAGTTTGAAAAGTGGTCCCTCCCCTTCCACTACGTAGCCAAGATGGCGACCATTGAGGGCGAGAAGTGTCCATAGTTCCACACTCAACTTCTTGACTGTTTTGAGTGCACCATCCGGGTACTCATAGTGCACTGCATTTTTCCATACTTCTCAGTGTGAATGCACTTATGCACTCAAAATATTGTGTAATAATAATAATATTAAGTGTAAGTACAGAAGTACACGATTTGAGACACAGCAAAACAATCCAATAGAATGGCAAGACGGTAAAATGAAACATGCATGATGATATGTTGCAAGGGGGATGCCACATTATTTACAAAGAATAGAATAATATAAATTAGATGAAATAATTTAATATTGAGGCGGCACGGTGGTTCAGAGGTTAGCATTGTCACCTCACAGCCAGAGTGTTCCTGGTTCGAACCCAGGGTGGGGGGATCAAACCCAGGGTGGGGGAGCCCTTCTGTGCAGAGTTTGCATGTTCTCCCTGTGTCAGTGTGGGTTTTCTCCAGGTGCTCCAGCTTCCTCCCACAGTCCAAAGACATGCAGGTTAACTGGTGACTCTAAATTGTCCGTAGGTGTGAATGTGAGTGTGAATGGTTGTCTGTCTCTATATGTCAGCCCTGTGATAGTCTGGTGACCTGTCCAGGGTGAACCCTGCCTCTTGCCCAATGTCAGCTGGGATAGGCTCCAGCCCCCCCGCGACCCCTAACAGGATAAGCAGTTACAGAAATGACTGACTGAATGAATGAATGAATGTTAAAAAGGCATTACATTTGGTGACTTGTTTCAGAATCAAACTCAAAGATCAGTCTTGACTTGGGACCCAACTTGGGACTTGACTGCAAATACTTAAGACTTTCTTGTGGCTTACAATGCAATGCCTTGTCTGACCTCTGCTTAATCCTCTCTAACTGTGGTATCTGGCACTGCATACTGTCATAAAATGAGAGGTAAAGGTCATGTTTAACACAAACACAGATACAACCTCTCATGACACGGGTATGTGTTTTGGCATTTGATGTTGTTTAACTCGCACAGTGACTATTCTGTTGCCTGCTCACCTCTTTCAGCCTCATCATAACTCAGTATTCAAATGTAGGATATCTGCATAGGTAGTCTGTGCCCAGCCTGTTCATTCCATTTAAAGGTAGGGTCTGGAGGAATTTCCAGTTGCTTTTTGTAAACACACATTCAAATTTGGCCCCTCCTATCAGGCTCAACTCTCCCAGGTGTACGGAGCCCCGAGGTATGGAAGAAGGCTTCACAGAAGGTTCAGACAAGGCTCGCGCTGGTGCATGCTCGGACACGCTCGGGCACGGCACCTGTGCTCTCTCATTGGCTGGGCAAATCTCCGCCCAAAAGTCTGAGCTCACAAAAACATTAAAATACAGTTAAAGGGCAGGAGCTCTGCAAACAGAGTCACCACCACACATGAGTAGAAGCCCATAGGGGATGATTAAGTAGGATTTCATTTGTTATATGTCTATATTTTGTTTTGTTTGAAAATCCTCCAGATCCTACCTTTAAATTACAAAAAAAAATCATCACGAATCCTTCTGCTCAGTCCTCCCAAAAAAATGTGACCTTTCTCGTCTGGCAGGCAGATCACTGTCAGCTAAAACAAGTAGGTAACAGTCTCTTCCTGTAGGCCTTCTGTTTTGTTTAACAGCCCTTGATACCACAGTGATTGTACATTTACATCTTTGTATTACACAGATTTATATGTCACGTTGAATTTACCTATTTGCCTTGTGCATGCAAGTAAACTGAGAGCTACTGACAACCGCAATCAAGTTTGTTTATAAAATAATTCAGATTCTTTGTGAGTTCCATATAAATTAGTTTCTGCTAATGAAAATCTATAAAGCTCATTCTCACATTTGGATCTGTGTGTGCCGCAGGGTGAACGGTGCAGTCACCGAAGGTTACGAGGAGGACGTAGGAAACAGAACTTCTGTGTATGTTCACACAGCACACTCCATCAGATCTTCGCCAATAATATTCAGGAAGTTCGGATACAAAGCTGCCCCTCATGATGAGGTATTAAAGCTCGAATGTAATGTGTAATATTGTAATTTGTAATTTATACCCCACACATACACACTCACCTGTCATCCTCTTCCTTTTGGCAGGGTATAAAATACGTGATGATACCTGAGGCGATGAGGGATTACAATTGGCTCGGTGGTCTTCTGAGAAGAGAAATTAATGCTAATAGCTCATATAAAAACAAGAGGTGAGTATCAACATCTCTACATATTATTAGTAGAAGGTAACATGTACACCCAAACACTAAAACACATACACAGTATATCCAGTGCTGGAACATATCAGATTGGGCCTGGAAATGTGTCGTCAGGTCACCATGTTTATGGAGACAGTTAGACTTTAATCAAATCTGACTCATGAGTTACTAAAATAATGAAAAAGGGCATCACATACATTTTGTGGAGGTTACAAGTCATATTAAACATTCACTATATGCCCCTTTGTGGCTCAGACAGGACGTCACAAAACTTCAGGCAGTTTAATCCTATTAGAAGGGAAACTCTTATAATGTATGATTTTGGTTGAAGCTCCAGCTGAACGTATTATCTGCACCGTACAGACAGGAAATAAAAAAAAAAAACAGCTTTGCAACATTCTTTCATTATCCCCATTGACTGTCTTATTTTAACCCCACAGGCCAAGGACATACTACTCTGGGCAGTACAACGAGTCCCGCTTCTATGTTCTGCACCAGGATTTCCTCAGATACATCAAAAACAGGTCCTCTCACAATCCTACCCAGCTCTTTCACTCTTTATGATTCATAATAACAATGATAATAACCAGTGGTGGAATGTAACTACGTACATTTAGTCATGTGCTGCACTTGAGTACAATTTTGAAGTAAGTGTTTCCACACTGTTTTATTGATACTTTTACTTAGTTACAAGATCTGAGTACCTCTGAAATAACTTTATGTATGTCACATTTTCATGTGGAGGTGCAGCCCAAAGTGCTTCACAAAACAGCATTAAAAATAATAAAGTGCTGCAGGAATGAGGTCGTGGCTTGATGGAAATACTAGATTTCACAAGCCGCTGCAAAATGTTCTTGTCTCAATGTTTTATGACATGGCCACGCTGTGGTTAAGGTTTGGATAGGGTTAGCACCAAAACATGCTTGGCTAGGGAAAGATGACGGTTTGAGTTAAAATGAAGCATGAAATTTCTCGTGAGTTTTCCCAAATCTGGGATTACCATTCTGACAAAACCCAGGATTGAGTCCCTTAAACATGGGAATTAGCAGTTTTGCACTTCTGATTCCCTTGTCTCGAGTTAAAGTCAACAAGTTTTTTTGAATGGTTCTTGGTTAGATGCCTGATATAAGGTCTGTAGTTAACACAGTTTACGACATTTTCACCATTTGTTCTACGACAAAAAATATGACAGTGAATACCCCACATGTGAATTTTGAAGATTTAACGTGTCTTAAAAAAGGGAAGGTTGCTATAAGTGTCTCCTATGAAACTACAGAGGTTGCCGGGGGACCAGGACATTAAATACCATCATACTGAACATGAACACTTAGTGGTAGTGATGCTGAAGTCATGCAACAGTAGTGTAGTTCATTTGTAGCCCAAAGTTAGTTTTTTACTTCTGGTAATTGCGTTCATGCTTCGAAAATCATGAGTGGTGTTAAATTGTGGAGATTATCCCGCTGAGCAAAAGTATCATCAACTTTTGTTTGGTAAAGAGCTTATTTTCTGTAATAATCCAAAACCAAATGAAAAAATCCAGTTGGCATTTTGTTGAGGGAACCAGAGCAACTCTGACTTCCAGGTTAAGAACGTCAAGAAAACAAAAATAACAATGAACAATAAATAAAGCATTTGCTAACATTACAAATAATTATAATAAAAGCAACAGATAATAATATAAAATAAACATAATCAAGAGTCGACAGGGAATCTCAAACTAAAAGCACTTCCTTAAATAAAGCTGTTTTAACTTAATGGTCACTTTGGAAGTTGTTGTTTGTCTCATCTTATATGTGAAAGACTTACTGTTGATATATAAGTTCATATGACACTGTTTATTACCCACAGGTTCTTAAAGTCTCGTCATCTGAATAGTTCACACTGGGCAATAGTCAGACCAACCAATGGGGCATTCACTGTCTTCCTGGCTCTGCAAACCTGTGACACTGTGAGTTAATATTACTTAAACTTCTCCACATGTCTTCTATGCTGTAGTTCATGCCTCCATAAACATGATGCATTCAGTATCAGCGTGGTCTCAGACATGAAATCTGCAGCGTATTACGTGGCGGTGGGCACAGAATGTGTTGAAATTACATGCTGGCAACACAAAAACAAATCCAATGTAAAGTCAGTGAAGATCTTTTGTCTCGGTGGACACATAAATTGGTATGAAGAGTGAAAAAGTCCCTGATCATGGGGCAGACGGTGTGGTGGATTGGTCACACAAACACGGACTTTCAACCAGGAGATCACTGTTTGTGTCCCATGTAAAAGCAAAAGTAGACATAGTGACGTGATCTACTTTACCTAACTACACAAAGAGCTTTACACAGGTACTTTACCTAGTGACACAAAGTAGGTAAGTTTACCTCAATTACGTCTTAGTTATTTTGATCAAAAACGCAATCTTTCCTACCCCTAACCTAACTGTGATTGTTATCTACCGTTAACCACAGGGTTTTTGAAACTGTGATTGTCGACTTAGCATCGGCATAGTTTTCATGTTGCTAAAATTTAATTTTAAAACATTTCGTGTCCACCACGTGATATTTTGTAAGATGAGACTGATGTTCTCGTCTAACTCTCAGCATAAAATTGAACAAGCACATTTCTATAAGATGCCAAACTTTTCTTTCAACAAATCGTGTCTTGGTGTGAGTTATTCTCAGTTGTCCCTGTTCTCTGTTTTGTTGTTTTCAGGTGAGTGCATATGGATTCATGACTGAGGACTACAAGAAATACAATAACTACTACTTTCAGAAAAATATTAAAACTCGTGTCGTTTTCTACGCCAATCACGACTATATCCTGGAGATGAAGACGTGGAAAAAACTACATGACAGCAAAATATTGAGGCTCTATCAAGGACCGGACTCAGAAAAAGGGACAGAAAAGCCGATAACAACTGATACTGTACTGTAACACTGATACTGATACACTGAGGATGGCATCAAGAATCTAGATCAGTTTACCCAAACCATGTGAGACAGTATGTGACTGACGATTCTACACCTTAGGAAGACTTTCCTATATATTCTAATATTCATTTGACTCTCACTGATATAAATGTGGTGGACAAAATACATCTAACACCTCTCTGTAGACAAAGTGTAACAGCACTGGAAACTGAACCGTGATGTTAATATTAATATTAGTAGTTGTTTGTAATTAGTTTTAATATTAAGTAGAAACAGAAAACTTTACAACTGTTATCACTTAAAATTGATTGACTAGAGCTGGAAAACAGTATAACAGTTAAATGTATCAGTGTATTATTAAAATATCCAATGTTATTATCTATGAAATTAAGGAGCTGGACAATTAGGTTTCATTTGGCCATGGTATGTTGCACTGTAATAAAATATGGTGCAGGCCGACTGATAAAATAAGAAGAAAAAAAAAAAGATATGTATATCTATATGTTCAGAACTGAGGGGGTCTTGGGGTCCCACTGGCAAATGGGAACCTTGAGGAGGCCATAAGGCAATCATCCATCCATCCATCCATTTTCTTCCGCTTATCTGGGGCTGGGTTGCGGGGGCAGCAGGTCAAGCAAAGCACCCCAGACGTCCCTCTCCCCAGCAACGCTTTCCAGCTCCTCCTGGGGGACCCCAAGGTGTTCCCAGGCCAGATGAGATATAATCCCTCCAGCGTGTTCTGGGTCTACCCCGGGGCCTCCTACCAGTGGGACATGCCTGAAACACCTCCAGTGGATGGCACCTAGGAGGCATCCTGGTTATATGCCTAAACCACCTCAACTGACCCCTTTTGACGTGAAGGAGCAGCGGCTCTACAGTGGTGTTAGATGTACCTATCCAGAGCGACAGCAACATCAGGAAGAAGGAACACAAGAAGCTGGAAAAATACCAAGAGCTGAAAGAGGAGCGAGAAAAGATTTGGGGAGTGAAGGCAACAATGGTGCCGTTGTTAATCGGAGAAGAGTGGCTCCAGCTGATTCCACGTATAACATCTGAGGTCTGAGACTATTGTTTTTTTTTCTGCAACTTGTTGGTTGAGGCATTCAAGGGTGGTGGTATTTCTAGTTTTGGGTTAGGGTTAAGGTTAGGGTTAACAATGACTTTTACTTCAAGGCAGTTCGCTTCAACAGCATTTGATCACTGGTCACAGATCGTCTTTGAATCAATTTAACTTTTATTGATCTCCTGCCTCCAGGCACCATCACTGATATCATCATACACAAACAGAAAGAAGCAAAAATATGTCCTTCATAGGATGGTTTCATGTTGTCGTGTTTTTCATTTTAATAGAATGCAGTTGGTGTTGATCTGTTGGTTTATGGTCTGTTTCAAGCTCAAGAGACAGCACATCCCGTGGTTATCACAATAACCTTGTATGACACTGGGTAATCTGACGAAGACCCTGTAAACAACACTTGTACTGCGTTTAATGTTTGTGAAATAAATTTGTCAGTCCTGCCTTTTAATTCAAAAGTGAAACTGGTTTTAGATAGTGTGAATACCATAAACTCAGACATTCATGGTTCCCAGATGATGAAACCTCATGACTTTGATCAGCAGTTTAACATCTATGGTTTTGATTTAAATGTCTCAACAAATACTGAACAGATTGCCATGAACTTTAGCACAGACATTATTTCCCCCTCAGGATCAACTGAAATAAATTTAGCTATCTCTTAACCTGTGTTCAGATAAATAGAATGCTTTGTTAAACTCATCAAACATAGTATACCATAAATATTCAATAATAATCCATAAACAAATTGAAATGAACTGACAATGTGAAGACAAAAATAACTGAGTCCCTTCTCTGTTGGTCCACTTTTTGGTAAACTTTAAGAGGACTATGTTAGGTTCATTTAAAAAGGACTAAATGTGAACACACCCTAACTGAGCGCGGTAGATTTCCCTGAAAGTTATTGAATGAAACAGCACCACCTGCTGACCTATTAGAGTTACAACTGCAAAGTAAGAGAACAGTAAAACACCTGTTCTTTTTTCCTTATCTTACTCACTTATTTATTTCATCAAGACATATTAGCTAATGAAAATGTGACATTAATGGCAATAAATGGATACATCTCTAAACCTAGTGAGCTGGCTTTGAGTGACTTTGAGAGACCAATTAACAGATGAGGCTGGACTCTTGCATTGCAGGAGAATTTCATTTTATATACATTTGTTGTAAATGTAGGTGTGTTTGTGGTTTAAGCTCTAAAATAGAGAACAAAATTATAAACATGCAAATCAAATATCTTAACAGAAATTGTGTTTGATAACTTATAAGTTTGTAGGATTTTAGGGGAATTAAGTGGCATCCAGTGGTGAGGTTTGCAGATTGCAACCGGCTGAAATTCTCCTGGTTAGAATTCCTTCGGTGTTCATTGTTCAGGAGAATTTTACCAGGAGCCATATTATCTGCGGAGGTCTCTTCCTCTCCAAGACAAACATTTATAAAACAATGTGTGGATCCACCCTAAAAATGTACGTGTGGACAAATTTGACAGTTTCTACAATCAGGCTTCCACCTCACCACCTGCATTCCTAATTTCCTGTCTACAAAATGTTCGTAAGCATGGGTCAAATACTATGTCGCAACTTTTACGTGGGAAGTGGCCAGTGCCTTTTTCCGGCGTTGTTTTGTGCACATGCAGCATTTATAAATGAGCCATTATTTCCTCCTAAATCCAACACACTGGACCTTTAAATTCAGTTTACAGGAGGCACACAACACTTAGCTTTAGCTTAGCACAAAGATAAAAAAACAGGCAACAGCTAGCCTGGCTCTGTCCAAAAACAAACAAACAAAACAAAACAAAACCCCCACCTCATTAGTAACCCTGAAAAATGGTGAATTGCTGTTTTTGCATCCAGTTTTCTGAGACATAATTTGTGAAGTAGTGTGTTTCAGACATGCTGGTAAGGTTTGGAGGATTTTGTTACCATGGGACAGAGCCAGGCTAGCTGTTTCCCTCTGTTTCCAGTCTTTATGGTAAGCAATTTACGTGCTAAATTAGTGCTCTACAGACAGATCTATACGTTAATGTTTGTGTTTAACTCTTTCTGGATCAAATCTCTGAAGATCCTGTAGGCTACCCTCATACGAGGACATCACATTTTGGGTTTACTGGCCCTTGTACTCCATTCTGCTTAACTTAGACCTTGTCCATGTTCGTGGACACTTTCTTGTGCCATCTAGTGGCAGTAAGAGCACGATACTCTAATCACTGTAAAAACAAGATGGCAGCCATCTCTGCCAAGTCAGTCTGCAGCTGATCCCGACACAAACGTGGACAAGGCTCAAAACCGGATCACATTTTATGGTTGAAACTTGTTTATTTATGATTAATAACCTTTGTAACTTGATATAACCCAGAATTTTTTTTTCTTTAACCAATTTTAGCAATGGTAACAAACTAAGATCCTGTTAAAAGAAAGTACTCGTTTAAAGCAATGGCGGGTGCTGGTCTTTCAAACAGGGGGAGCTCACTTTAAGTTTACATCATAAAATTTGTTGTATTGTAGCGAGGCAGTAACTTATAAAAGGAGCATTTAATTGAAGCCGTTTTTCAACCACACTCATGCCACAGAGCCACAGCAAAACACACCTCAAAGATTTTCAGATGGGTTGTATAAATGGTGAAAATGAGCTATATCACTTATGGAAATAAGAACTCCGGACGGCACTCTGTCAGAAGACTCCACTCGCAAATATCCACATAGGACTGAGCTCGAAATGTGAAGCACCGAGTGTCCTCTCCTGTCTACCGCTCCATTAGGTCCCAGGGAAGCTGAGCCTGGAAGTGATGATTTTGTCGCATTCATCCAATGACCGTCTCGCTTTGCTGCATGAAAAAAACCTGCTCAGCACTGTCTCATAGGAATGCTTGGAGGCTCTGCGTCCACCGTGCTGACACGAGAATGTAGGACAGGAAGGTCGCGTTTGAAAACTGGTGATAAACAGCTGAAGTTTGAACATCATAGTCATGATGTTAAATGTAACCTAGCGCACGTTTAATGCAATGTAAATTCTTATGTTAATGTAAATTCAATAGTGCATATTTGACCATTTCTTCTATGAAATTTTAGGGGAAGTTCCGCCTCCCTTGCTGTCTCAGAGCAGTGACAGAGTTTGAAGACATGGGGAATTTTATACTCATCAGGTTCTACTGATCTCAAATTAAAAATGCGAATTAACAAAGGCTCAGGTTTCAGGAGGTTGTGTACAGTTATCAAAAAAGTCTAAATATGCTTTGAACATCATTCGTGCCAAGTATGTGATATAACAGAGGCCCGGAAAGGTCATAATTCCTATTCATTCACAGAATCTAACGGGTAACAGAAGACGGCGTAACACCTGTGAACAAATATCCGGGTCACTGCTGAGACCACTGAGCGCTGTAAAAATCCATGAATAAAAAAATATCTTGGTGTAAATTTGAAACCTCTCAGTCATTTTTTTTTGTTTTAATTTAAACAATTTACTCAGTGTTGAGAGGTTTCGTTTTAGCAGTTTGAATGTAGGCTAATGGATAAGAGGGGGGCAGAGGCAGGTGAAGCCTGATTTATGGTCCTGGGTTGAATCATCGACATTGCTACATCGTAGGGTACGGGGCTACGCAGAAGGCTTGCCGTAGCCCCCAGCGTAGCCTGACGTGCACCTCCCCAATAATGTAAAGCCTGATTTATGGTCCTGCGTTGACTCAACGACGTCGCTACGTTGTTGCCGTGACGCCATCGTGAACCCTTCGAACTTCTCCGTCACTCCGTTTCATCGCGGTGCAATTCACCACCAGAGCGGTAGGAGGCTGCGTTCCTTTCCTGAGTGGGTGTCGTCGTCTCTAGTTGATTCTTTGTTTAGCTTCCGGCTTTTCTGGTCACAGAGAAATGAACGCGGAGCATGGACAGACGGCTCCGGCCGTATCCGTATCCGTATTGAACGTTGAGCATAATGGCATATTTATAATGAGCCTTAATACTGCAACATCTACATCACAACAGAAGATCTTTAAACATGGCGGGGATGGCGCAATCTGGAAATACGGAACCGGAAATGCATTGCTACCAAGCAAACCAATCACAGCCCTGCCGGTCTGCGCTGGGTCTGCGTCACCTCGACGTGTAGTTACATTTTTGGGGAGGTGCACGTCAGGCTACACCGGGGGCTACGGGGAGCCTTCTGCGTAGCCCCGTACCCTACAGCCTGATTTATGGTCCTGGGTTGAATCAACGACGTCGCTATGTTGTAGGGTCCAATCACAGCGTCCCAGTGGCTCCAAGGACTACAGACCCATGGCATTGACCTCCCACATCATGAAGACCCTGGAGAGACTCGTCTTGGAGCAGCTCAGGCCCATGGTCAAGCCACTTTTGGACCCCCTCCAGTTCGTACCATCATCAACACCATACGTCCAGCTCTACTGGGTGACAAGCTGACAGCAATGCAGGTGGATGCCCCCCTGGTGTCCTGGATTGTAGACTACTTGACTGGCAGACCACAGTATGTGCACTTGCAACGCTGTGTGTCAGACAGAGTGGTCAGCAATACCCCACAGGGGACTGTCCTCTCTCCCTCCCTCTTCACCCTCTACACCACGGACTTCAGCTATCGCACTGAGACCTGCCATCTTCAGAAGTTTTCTGATGACTCTGCTATAGTTGGATGTATCACCAAGGGTGATGAGGATGAGTACAGGGCTGTTGTGGATAACTTTGTCACATGGTGTGAGCAGAACCATCTGCAGCTCAACATGGCAAAGACAAAGGAACTGGCGGTGGATCTGAGGAGGACCAAGACACCGGTGACCCCTGTTTCCATCGAGGGGGTCAGTGTGGACATTGTAGAGGACTATAAGTACCTGGGGGTACACATTGACAATAAACTGGACTGGGTTAAGAACACTAACGCTCTCTACAGGAAGGGCCAGAGCCGTCTCTATTTTCTGAGGCGACTGAGGTCCTTCAACATCTGCTGGACTATGCTCAGGATTTTCTATGAGTCTGTGGTGGCCAGTGCTATCCTCTATGCTGTTGTGTGCTGGGGCAGCAGGCTGAGGGTGGCGGACGCCAACAGACTCAACAAACTGATCCGCAAGGCCAGTGACGTCGTGGGAATGGAATGTGACTCTCTGATGGTGGTGTCAGAGAGGAGGATGCTGTCTAAGCTACGAACTATCTTGGACAATGTCTCACACCCACTCCACCATGTGCTGGTCAGGCACAGGAGTACTTTCAGTGGGAGACTCATACCACCAAGATGTACCACTGAGCGCCACAGGAAATCATTCCTGCCTGTGGCCATCAAACTGTACAACTCCTCCCTCTGAGTGGCCCTGAGACTATTTCACCCACTGCAATAATTTAATCTAACTTGTGCAATAACCCCATTCACCCTGACTGTATATATTTTGTTTGTGTAAATAATCTTGTTCAGTTTACAATATATATATATGTATATATATATATTTATTTAAGTTTATGTTTGTTAATAATTCCTGTTTATTTAACTCTATATTTGTTAATACTATTGTTTCAATTTCTTATATTTTCATGTATCTTTCCTCTCTTGCAAGGAGCACCTGTAACATAAACAATTTCCCCTCGGGGATCAATAAAGTATTTCTGATTCTGATTCTGATATGTATATATATATATATATATATATATATATATATATATATATATATACATATCCCAGTCTGGGGTTGAGGTGAATAAAAGCACTGTGTTGTGACCTAAATAACATGCTGTTGCTATCTGCAGAAAGTATTAAAGCATGAAATCCCGCATTTTTAATGTACGAAAGCATCCTGTATCATAACTACATGTGTGCCATTTGTAACAAACCAAACTGCGTGAAAATCAGTTGAAAATTCAGTGAGTTATTCTATTTTACTTGTGCATACAGCTCCTTCCTCAATAGAAGTGAATGCACTGTGGAGGCGAAGCGAGACCCATCCAAGATGGCGGCCGGCGAGGACGTCGGCTCCAATAGGCAGCGGCAGTCAATGCGGCGTCTATGTATATATGTCTATGACTTGGGGGTGTGCTTTAATGTCTTTTGTGGCGCTACACATCACATTACCAACAAAATAAAAATACAATCAAAACATATTCATGTTGAGGGACTTTTTGCGACTGTTGTTTCCATTTCCATGGAAATACATAGGGTCTGACTAATAACTGGACAATAATCAGTCACGTCAGTAGACTCCTGTCTGTAATGAACGCTAGTTGACTAGTCCAGCAAGTAGGTGGAACCTTAGTAACGACCTAGCAACGGACCCGTTTTCTAGTCCGCTAGCCAACATTAACTTAATACTTTACAGAGATCGTCGGGTTTCCCAAACTAAATAAATACCCTATACATAAACACAAAACTACTTTGCTAACGCAGTCTTCTTGCGACTAAGATACCCGCTGAAAAAAATAATTTTTCCATCAACAGATTTAGCTGCTGCATCTATAAATTTAACATGTAACGTTATTTTTAAGCTAGCAGCGCTGTGTCACCGGCACAGCTGATGGAGGACGCCAGACATTTCCTCTCACCCAAGAGCATTTTTAAGTCAGAAATTTAAAATTAATTTGAGGGGGAAAAATACATGTAATCATTTCCAAAATCCACAACATGTTTTTATCTAACGAAATATTGTGCTTCACTCCATATGTGATGGCATTCAGCCTTTTTTAAATGCAACTTAATCACTGCTGTCACACTGCGGCTGTCTGCACCCCAGGGAGGCACACACCTGAATCACTTAGCCTTTATAAGTATGTTACAGACTTTCTGCAAATGCAGTGGCTTAGTTAAAGTTCTGAAATAGTTTTATTTAATTTAATTATTCTATACAGTTGCAATAAACAGGCTATCGTGAGCATTTGTCAAATCATTTATTTATTAGATATAATAATAACAACCCATTTTAGGTGGCTGCAGCTTTTCAGGTCAATTGAAATAAAGCAGAAAAAAGTTTCAGATATGTTAGTGTAAAAAATATTGACTTCCAGTGTGCTTATATTTACATATTAGACTATATATTATTTTCAGGGTTGTGAAGAGTTTTCTATAGTTTTGAGAAAACTTGAGTTTTAAATGCACAAAAAAATAAACAGTAACTTAACTGTAATTTATGTTCATTGTTCAACCTCCATTTTACATGAACTTCCATTAAATCAGCATCATATCAGTTTGCTGCTGCAGAGCAGACCTGACCCCTCAACTACACAGCTAAATAAATAGTGTCTGACTATAAGGTGAATATTTTCAGAGGAAACAAAAACAAGACAACAGCTTTAATTAAAGATCAGTCCGATACAGTCAGGGCTTCACATCTGTACAGATGTTATTTTAACAATCCTCACATCCCACTGAACACGAGTCTCTCTGATGTTTAATACTTCAATAATTAAAACAGTCCAATGTTAATATATAGTAGACTACATATAGTTTTTGATACAGTTAAAATGGCCAAAAATGTGAATAATTGTGTTGCAGGAGGATTTAAGGTGTGCCCTTAAATTTTCTGCTTGTGCTCCTAAAGTTTTCAGTTCAGGGCTACAGCTACAGACATTACACATGAGTGATAATTGCTTGTCCATACTGTTGGTATGTGTGGTCGGGTTGTATTGTCTGACCGCAAAGCTACTGGTCTGGTATTGTGGATGGACGGTGTGTTATTTTTGGTGGTAAAATAGAATTAGACTCTATGTGCCTCTTATTTGGTCTCTCAGATTGTCATATTACAAATATCAAACATAAGAGTCTCTTAAATCTCTTGACTTTTGCTGCCAGGAAAAATATTTTGCTCTTTTGGAGCAAGGATGCTATATGTGCTTCTCTCCCCAGTAGAGGCTTTTTATAAAGTCTGGGACCCTTACCTTAAGTACATTGGACCTACACTGTCATCTTCAATATTGCGGGGATTTTCTTTAATCGTCTTAAGCTTGGTTTATACTTGTGCAGCAGACCCTACACTGTAGCCTTGTGTGGTGGTGTGTCTGTGTCACTCTGCAGTTACACCTCCAAAACACTAGTTGGCGGCGGAGGTTTCTGTCTTTCTTCAAACACAAGAAAAAATCACAGCATTCACAGACAGTACGCGTTTCTCAATACTCATGTTCAGCAGTTCGGACTTGTGAACTTGTCAAGTTCACGCGAGAGTCTGGACTTCCCAATAACGGGAGGAAGGGAGTAGTCATTTCTGCTTTTGGAACAGCAGCAAACTTTATGATGCCACCACCTCGGCTCGCCTTGGCTGTTGTGCTGTGTTGTATCCATGCATTTAGAATAAAACACAGCCCAGCCCTGCGTCTTTTCATTGTCATTGTAAGAAATTAATATGTATATGTTTTTAACGTTTCGACATATATAACTGACATACAAAAACACATAAATAGCCAAAATATATTTCATAAAATGTCTTATAAAACCTTTTCCCCCCAGCTGGCTTTTGATCATGTGTAATCAAACTCAGGTGTGGGGGGAAAAGTTTGTGGAGAGTTGGTGGTTATTGTGATCGTGAGCATTGGCGAGTTGGAAATCAAAAATCAATAACTGACATGGATCGGAGAAGGCATCGTGGTGCAGTTATTGCAGCAGGATTTCTGTACCTGCAGGCTGAGGAGGAGGCTGCCCAGCTGAGGAGGCAGGTCCCAGAAAGACAGCAGAGAATGAGGCGGAGGATGAGACGTGCGATGCTTGCAAGTCTCTATTGTTTGATGTTTGTCCAGTTGTGAACAAAGTACCCTGAAAAAGTAGTAATATCACAACAAAGAACAAAAACTCAGTCACAAGTAAAAGTGCCGCAAATCTGACTTGAGTAAAAGTATCTGGGTATTGTCAGCAAAATGTAGGCCTGCTTAAAATGAAAAGCTAAAAGTACTCATTGTGCATAGTGACCCAATTTTAAGTGTTGTAACCATCAAACATGAATATGTGTTGAGTATTGTTTGATCAATTTACACGTAGGCTACATGTAAGCAGCATTTAAATGTTGTCATGGTAGAACTAATTTTAACACCTTTCACTGTTGTACTAGTCTAATGTATAACAACACACAGCAACTTGTAAATATGAAACTTACAACATATAAAACAAACTATCTGAAAAGTAACTATAGCTATCAAATAAATGTAGCTTGAGTAGAATGTACAGTATTTCCCTCTAAGTATAAAGTAGCACAAAATGGAAATACCCAAAGTACAAGTACATCAAATTTGTACTTAAGTACAGTAGCTACTTGAGTAAATATACTTAGTTATTGTCCATCACTGCATTTGTCTCATCATTATGCTGTCTGCATTTTTATGGAGACTTGACAGTTTACTTGATACACAAAAACAAAAGCAGTTTAATATTCAGTCTAACATTATATTGAAGTGTTGAGCTGTAGATTGTGGTGCTGTTGAACTGTACTGGATTACACTGACAGCAGTTTGTCATTTAGTCTGTCCTCACCGATATAAATGGGATCAAACAGGTCAGATGTTCAGAGGAAAACTTTATTCAGCCACACTTCAGGTATACAGTTCATGTCAGATAATCAATATTTAAAATGCTGTTGAATAAAAACTACAATAAATACAATTAATGTTTAAATACAGTAAATAATTTACAATAAATTCTTAAATTAAAATCATTATTGAATGGTAAAAATAACACAAATGAGCAAGAGAATACATACACCAATTACAATTAAATTAACAATGTTACAACAATTCTAAAAAGAGATTCATGTTTTTCATTTTTTTATTTTCAAAAACAGGAACAGGGCCAAAGTCCCATGCGGCAATATGCATAATTGCATGAAGATGTGCCTGTCATTGCCGCATTCTTCTCTGGGGCTGACCTGAAACCATCCTTCAGGCTGTCCAGGGAGAGCATCAACATGCTCATCCAGATGCTGCCCAGGGAGAAGGCCCATGGATGGAGCCATGAGGTGGAGGTGCTGGTGACAGTTTACTGGCTTGCCTGTGGTGCCTGTTACAGGGAAACAGCAGACATCTTTGGGATGCCATTCTCCACCGTCTGCAGAATTGTCCACAATGTTGTGGAGGAAATGATCACGCGACATAAACGGAAAGCTTTTCCCCCACTGTGCTGCAGGGCATCTGTGATGCCAAAGGTGCCTTCCTAGATGTTTACATTGGCAATCTAGGGTCTGTGCATGATGCGCTGGTCCACCGGAGATCGCCCATGTATAAGCAGGCCCTGTATCCACCAGCTGGGCACTTTCTGCTGGGAGATGGAGGATACCCGTGCCGGCAGCATCCTGTGGCCATCATGACGCCATACCGCCATGCCTGTAGCAAGTAAGAACGCACTCACACAAGCACATAGATAGATGCCAGGGAGCTGTCAGGGAATGGTGTCCGAGGAAGGCTCGCTGCACAGCTGTCTGCTCCCCAGCAACTGCCTGCATGCCTGAATGAACATGACTACATCTGACATGTTCATGATAGATATGTGGATAGATGGATTATAGATGGATGGATGGATGGATGGATAGATAGATGTTCATTTGTTGTTATTTTCTTCTGGCTGATTTACATGACTTGTTGACTGTTAATAATTGTATATGACTGTTTTTGTTTTATTGTAAATATACTGATGCCGTTATAACGAAATTCACATCTTTATTAAAACTTACTGACAAGTTTTTCGAAAATGTTCAACAGTCTGTCGGCCTGCTGGGCACCTGCCCTCTCCCTCTCCTCCTCCTTGTTCGTCTGCTCCTTGAGAAGCTCGAGGAGACCCTCTCGGCTTCTCCGTCTCCTCCAGAGGAGGAGGTGGAGGGCTGAGGGGCAGAGGCTGGTGTGCTGACTGTGCCACCCGATGTGGCAACATGCTAATGTTTTTAGCACAAGCCTATGGCATTTTACATTGTATAAATTAGCCTAGCGGCTAGCGGACTTTTCCTCTACTCATATGAAGCCAGGGACAACAGCAACATTTAACAAAGGTAATGTTACAAAATTTGGCTCCATTACAACTCACAAGGTTCACTGACAAAACAACTGTCTTATACTAAACACGTTATCCAAGCATATATAACATGCTAACGATATTAGCACAAGCCTATGGCATTTTACATTGTATAAATTAGCTTAGCAAGGAGCAGAGATTACCTCTGCTCATATGAAGCCAGGATAAATCACACACAAGACTTAAAATGCTATTTTTGTGGAGGCTTTATTGTCTTCACAATTTATTGTTTCTTATCTGTGAAATTTAAGTAGATAAAAGCTTTGTTTCCACTGAGGGAAATGGTTTCAGCTTACAGGAGGTCTGCGTCGCTGTGACGTTGGGTTACATTTCAGATTAGGTGCACATTAGGCTATGACGTAGGTTACGGTGTCGATTCAACGCTGCTGTTTGTCTATCTAGCCTATTTGCTTGTTTGTTGCTGCCTTTGTGTGCTTGTAGAAGGTGATGAAAGTTAGCGATGGATGTAATGCCCACTGTTGTTTTTTTTTCAAATTTATTTATTCTTGTTTTCTTATTTTTAACTATTCACTTTATTTGTCATGCCATGTCCGAGCTGCTTTATTCCGAGTTACACACACACACACACACACACACACACACACACACACACACACAGATGCATGAAGAAGCTTTCACTTCATGATGCAGCAGCTAAAACTGCAAATGTTGCAGGGCTTTTTTGAGCACAAACACATAAATGATACACACACACAGTAAATCCACAGGCAAAAATACACATGTACACACAAATATATCCAGTAGATAGAGGTGCGGATCATGCAAATACAGGCCAGTCAGTCGCCTGGTGTGCATCTGAACCACACAGGATGCCTGTATGTGCTCATTTCCTGTTGTGAATGAAAGGATGCTCCGATCAAATGGAATCGGTCGATATTTGTTGCTAATTATTTAATTACCGGGCATTACATTTACCAATAAGGAAACCCTGATTGTAACAGAGAGGAAGCACATAAACTAAAGTCACACACACACACAGAGAAATGTATACAGCCATAGGTTACTGTGAACTACTAATTTCTACTAACAGGATGGCAAATTCTTTATTGTCTATAGTTTATAAGAACCTCATTTTGCAAAGCTGGAAACATAAGGGAGCACCTCCACTTTAACAATTGAAAGCTTTAATGAAATACTGTCTGTGTATCGAAAGGACAACATTGGAAGACGGCAACAAAGAGAAAAAATTTATAAAATATGGAGCCCAGTAGGGATGCACCGAATATTCGGTAACCGAATATTGCAAAAAAACACACATTCGGTATTCGGTGGAATAAGTTAAAAGCAAGGCCGAATAATAGTGGTGTGTTTTGATAACGCAATCAAACAGCACGCTGTGACGGGCGGAGTAAAATGTCGGCAGTGTGGCGATCCACCCGTCACCGCACTCGCATTTGCGACTAAAAATAGTTTTGAGCAAGCAAAATAGGCTTAAATCATTCAGCACGCTGTGCGAGCAGCCTACAGATTTCAACCAGCAGCAGAAACGAAAGGCGAATCCCATCGGTTGTGGGTTGAACAGGGGTCACAGACACAGACAGTACTGTATTCCTGTCAAATACGGCGGCCATCGGCTTACCGGCGACGGAGAAGTCAGCTCCAATAATATCCTCTTCTTGGTGTCATGACTGCCCAGAAGTACCTGAACAGCCGAGCCAGCCGAACACAGGTATGTGATGTGTCAGAGGAGAAACGAGCCGTTCACGGTCCACAAACCTCACCGCATTTTAGGGACTGTTCTTTACTTCTGAAGGGACTTGTCAGGGGAGGAGGGTGGCTGGTTGATTCTTATTTTATTTATTTATTTATTTTATTTTGATCCCCCCTATGTTCATCACTCATTGATGCTGAAGTATGAATAAGTCAGTAAGTAATTTATTCCATTGAAATATCATTGATGTATTATAGAAAAGTGATTTATCTTTTTATAAATGACAAAAGGCACATCTGCCTCATTTTTGCTGTGGTATCGTGATACTACTTAGAACCATGATATTTTCATTGGTATCGTACAGTGGGTCCCAATTTTGGTACCGTGACAACACTAATTTGGAGGGGGTTCATCTGCAAAAACTAATGAAAAACTAAACAACGGTATTCGGCCAAGCGTTTAATATTATTTGGCTTCGGCTTCGGCCACAAATTTTCATTTCGGTGCATCCCGAGAGCCCAGTTTATGAAGGCGGGTTTTGAGGCTCATGTAACCACTGCTCATACTGTGGAGAGTTTTATTAGTAAACTCTAACTATAAAATGAAAGGATGTTTTGCTGCCTCTTGCAGCAGCTGGAGTCGGAGAAAAGTTGATGACGTGAATCCATCAGCACACCTTAAATTTCACTGTGACAACTTTGAC
Source organism: Epinephelus fuscoguttatus (assembly GCF_011397635.1). Classification (NCBI taxonomy): domain Eukaryota; kingdom Metazoa; phylum Chordata; class Actinopteri; order Perciformes; family Serranidae; genus Epinephelus; species Epinephelus fuscoguttatus. The sequence continues at coordinate 28,282,277 of NC_064771.1, forward strand.
CATCACTTTAGTTTTTATATGACATACACTTTTAGTAATGAGTGGATCTTCAAGTGTTTATGTATTAATTTTGACCGGGTTATGTGAGCTGGGTCTAGGTACCATGTCTGAAGGGTTACTGTTGGTTCCGAAGGTATCATACTGAAAAAGTTTGGTGGGAATGAGGTTTCAGTGTGGGTGTCTGTATATGACTGCATTGTATTTGTGGATGGAGCCTTCCTTCTTCTCTTCATCCCTGCCCTTTGGTGTTGTGGTGCTTCATTGCTTCTTCAGTACGGGTTAGCTGTGCGTTCTCTCCCTCCTCTCCCTCTTTTAGCTGAAGCCCTGGTGTGTGTGTGTGTGTGTGTGTGTGTGTGTGTGTGCGTGCGTGTGTGCGTGTGTGCGTGCGCATCATGTGGTGTGTTTGAGCGCTCTCTGCATGCTGGTGTTTTCTGTTTGTGTGAGTGTGTGTGAGGGAGAGAAAAGAGTCGGGTCCATCCCAGAGTTTGAAGTTCATGTTCAGCGTCTGCCAGCTCCGAGCCGCTTTGCCAAACATCTGCAACTCATTACCCACCGCCCTCCATCTTCCCTTCCTCCTGTCCTCTCCTAATCCTGCTCCCTGCTTCCTAACACTCGGCGGGTCACTGTGATGAGAGCTCCAGTTTCTAAGTTTTGGGTTCAGACTTGCCTAACAGCCTTTAGCTCTGTATCCGTCTCGCAGCTCTGTTAAACCCTGATTTACCTTCATCCCCTCGAACCTGACGTCACCCCGTTGGTCTGTGATGGTGTGACATGTTTTCTCTTTCTGTGTCGTAAAAGTGTTCTGTTATCTCTCTGTTTCTCTCCTTTTCCCCCGTCATTCTTCACATCTTCTGCTGTCTTTTCTTGGACATTTTCCTTCCTTCCTTCCTCTCTCCTCTCCTTTGTCTGCTTTGTCTCTTTCTTCCTTCTCTCGCCTTCTTTTGGATGGACAGATGAGGAGTCGTGCCCAGTGCACATTGAGGACTAGGTATGGAGTTATGGCTAGATGGTAGATCAGACTTTAGGGTCATATATGTGGTTTGCATGCACAGTTTTATTCAAGAATTTCTCTCCTAAAAAATACAGTATAAATATTTTCTCATTGCACAGTGACAGTTGAAGTGAGGTAGCTTTCATTGCTGATGTTATTCATTATTCATATTCTCTGTGGTCCAGTCCTGAAAGTATCAATAATTAATTTTATTCACTGGCTGATATTTACCGTTATTCACTGTGAGTCAGGACCATGTTGGCTGATGAGCGTTTGAGTCGCTTCGAACTGACGTGACCCTCAGTACAGGACAGGAGCTAGAAATATGATACATGTGATTATTGTGAGTCAAAATTACAATAATTTAATAATTTCAACGAAGTGCTGTGCATTTTAAGGAAAGTAGAGTATCATGTACTGTGCAAAGGAACAAGTCAAGCAGCCTAAGTTTAAAGGGTGATAACTGATGATGTTTTTATCCAGATATGCACACTGGTCATTGTCCTGCCTTTAGAGAGTCCAGGCTGCTGGTTTCTGGTCTGCAGGTCCAAACAAGACTGCAGGATGAGTCAGCAGCCTTTGATTTATGAATACTGAAAACTGCTTTAATATATTGACGTGTGCCAACAGGTAGCCAAACATTTAAAGCAGAGACCAAAATGAAACTGTGCATTTCAGTATGTCTTGTAAGTGTAAGTGTTTGCAGCCAGAATTAATGAATTTAGAAGCACATGAGCTCATCACAGGGGCAAAAAGGCGAAACTACAAAATGGCCACTCTGTCACATTAGGTGACTTAAGTGCGTTTAATTCAGCCGTGACGTGGTGAGACACATGTCAAACTACATGTGAAAAACATGACCAGTCAGTGCGATCTTTAAGAACCTTAACATGGTGGTTGGGCAGGAGGCGTTAGAGACAAACATCTGGGATTAAACACTGTGCCGTAGGGCATTAACAGAAAAATCGATTTGTCGACGTCAGTGGCACAAGCCGACACCCCCCGGGAGGAGTCAACAAGTCGTGTGTTTTTCCCTCTCTCTCGGTGTGTGTTTGCTTTGTTGGCTTACACTGATACTTTATCCTTGACTAAGTGAACATACTCGGGTGTACTATAAGACTCAGCTTTCACAGTCGAGCGCACTTTCGCGTTGTAGTTTCCCGTAAAAATGTCCTTGAAAAATCCCCGCGATGTTAAAAATACATGCCGAGCAGTCACTGGTGCGCGGAGCGGAGTCCGCGCGGTCGTAAAATCTGAGCTTTGCGCACACAGGGCTTGCGGACGGCCGCTTTGAGTCCGCGTGGAAAAATCTAAATAAAATGTGAAGTAATGTGTTTATCTTCCACTGTCATGTGAATATCAGGAGTCGGGCGCATCAAGATCAATAGTTGGTGACGCTAACTCTACAGTTAGGTGTCATTATAACATTTCATAGGTAAAGGGCGACACTTGTGGAAATCATGATGTAAATATAACTTATGTTTGTTTTTAATTTATTGATTTAAGGGACATTTTAGTCTCTTCGTGGCTCTACACAGATCTCATGTTTTCATCTCTTCAGTGTTTGTTAAGGTCACACGCTTCAAGACTTATTTAAGTTTGTTCTTAATGCACTTTGTTGTATTTTATTTTTATTGAAACACCAGATTTTCCACCTCATCCAAGCTTAAAAACTTGCAATATTTCAAGTGCGTCTGCATTGGTGACACCCATGGTAGGAGGCATTGTGTTTTTGGTGCTCCATCAGTCAGTCCCATTCTAGTACAGTATCAACATTTAATGCACTATTAGCTGTTTCCTAGACGACACACTTTGCGGTGCATGAGGCGATAGTAGAGTAAGCATGTTAGTCTAGGTCAGCCTGCACCCTCCTGTAGAATACTTGATGATGGATCACTGCACACACAGAAAACCGGACCATATCCTTCTGCAGTGTTATATATCTGTTGCTGGCTCCCTTTTCCCTCGACCCCAAACTGTTAGGGTCAAGAGGACTGCACTACTATATCCAAGCTGCAAACAGTCACGTGATCACAGTCCGAATGTGTCGATGAAGCTGTTCTGTGGCACCGGTCGCAGTATGATATCAAAGGAATGGGTCCCAAATCTGTAAGACCTCCACTTTTCTAGAATTATGAGTGAAAATGTCAAAGAAAACATCAAATGGATAATAAAGTTTTTGAAACTAAACCGTCGCTGAGTGATTTCCTGTTTATTTTAAATGGGACAGATTCATTAATTAGTGCAGGATTTTGTTTCGGTTCATGTGCCCGAACATGAAACGCTGCTCTCAGATGTTTCCTTACATGGTCACCGTCGCTGAAAGCTGCTTCATACAATCATTTTTAAAAATATGCTCTGTAGCATTTTCCCACCACGGAGCTCAGTTTGCATTTATGTCACCAGTATAAAAATAACAGGGCTTAAAATGACCACCATTCCCACAGAGGAAATTTAATCATTCGTCTGATTAGCATTATTTGCATTTGACTCAAAATTGTTTTATTAAACAGTTTTATCAATCCCCTTCTCTCCATACGCACAGTTTTCTTCCCACTTTAATCTCCAGTTACCGAAATTTAATGTAAAAGAAAAACAATCACGGTAAAATGTTAAAACAAAGCAAACTGGTCCAGTATTCAGCAAGAGACAGGCTGGAATGTCAACACTCAAGGTGTGTTTGCACTGTCAACATATGTGCACTACAAGTACGTGTTAAGCCTTTCCACTGACAAGCTCAGATTATTATTTTAAGTGTCTGACAACATTATGGAGGAAGATCCTTTTTTTTTCACCAGAAATGGCCCTGAAATCATTGATGCCAAACTCACCAGACTCCATTTAAATAATCTGTAATTTTAGGTTATATAGAATCAGCATGTTTTTACATCTGAGTGGGTCAATTAAAGGTTTATTTCAACAAACCAAAGCCAGTGATCGTTGGAACAATGGAAAAACGAACGAAAGCAGTTTTTGTATTTTTTTTTCTATCAGCTTTCATTGAAGCGTGTTAAAATGCTATGTGCTAAAATTACTGATCATTTAAAGATAGTCTGGCTGGTTTGGTGATAGTGATTTCAGGGCTGTTTCTGGATAAACAAAAAGGATGTTATTCTTTAACAAAAAGGTCTGTCTCTGTAGGGATCCTTTTCATAATGCTGGCTGACACTTTTCATGATTATCTGAGCCTGTCAGAGGGGAAAACACGCACTTAGCGGCTGCTGGCGGCAGCCCTCTCGCTGATGACTGGATGAATTTGGACAAATTTCAAAAATTGTTTGCCCCATCAGCCACTTGGGTTGCCTTCACACCTGCCCCATGTGGTTCCCTTCAATTGAACTCAAGTTCGTTTGGGCAGGTGTGAACAGAGCAATCACACTCAGGTGCGCTCCAAAACAACCGGACCAAGACCTTCTTGAAGAGGTGGTCTCAGTCTGGTTACAAACAAACTCTGGTGCGGTTCGTTTGTGGCAAGAACGTGTTCCGACCTGGATGTGAACCAACTGCAGTCACATGACACATTGTTTGGGTTAAACATGAGCATGTTACAGTCCTGGAGGATTATTAATGTGCACCTCCTCCTGTACTGCCTTAATATGCACATTCAGCACATCCAATGCATCAAAACATTGTTTTCTAGTTGGAGCCGCGCCTCGTTTTCAAACTGTATGGTTTGACTAAAATGAACAATGACAGCAATATAGTCCACGATGAGCAGCGCTCAAATCAACCTGCGTAGTTGTCCCTCCATTGTGACATTAGAAAGTGTTGTATTTATCTTGCAAGTGTACTCTTCTTCAACGTTTGCTTTACTTCCTGGATTTTTCCCACATAGAAATTCTGACCAATCAAGAGCAGCTTTCTCACACAAGGCATTTGATCTGGTCCGCTTGTAAATGCTGCCTTTGAACTCACGAGGTGGCCACATACTTAATTCAAATTAAATGCTAATGTAGCTCTCTGTCTACTGGACATGTAAATACACAATCATCTGCTTTCATGTAACTTTATGAGGTGATAATATGTCAGTGTTGTAATGACATTGTGTAACGCTGCTCCCAAGTGGCCAAAAAACAATGTATACAGCTTTAAACATGGATCAGGTCTTTACATATGAGAAACTTCCCATTAACCGTATCTTAGATACTTAAAAAGGTAAATGTATTTCTTTCTGTTTCTTTATAGACGCCCAGATTATCCCAGGTACCAATGTTAAACTTACGTTCTTGTTTACGGGAATAACCTGGAGCTCTTTTGAGAAGTTAACCAAATGTTTACTCAAATTATTTTTATTACCAATCACTGAAGTCAGTAATCAAAATAGTGGCAAAGCACTGGCTGTGATTTCAACATCTTTAGATTATGAACTGTTGATCAGAGAAAACAAGCTATTTTGTAGACATGTATCACTATTTGCAACTAACGATTAATTAATGGAAAAAATCATTACTTTGTCAGAAACTACAGTGTGAGCACACAAGTCCATTAAAATACAAAACCATTCACTCAGAATTAAAACTGCATCAGCGAATTCACTTCTGGTCCAAAAACAGACTTTTTACATAAATAATAAATCAGCTTTAATGCCAGGCTGCCCGCCATGAGCCTTGCACAAGATGAGTGGGTTTAAATGGTGTCAGTGTTCATAATGTCATTACCTCGTCGTTTTAGTGATCAAGTTCCGCTCTAATTGAATTTTATCTTCTCATCTGATGCGGCCTGCCCCGCATATGGTACAGTAAATGTCTTGTTTTGTAACTCTGTGTCCTCACATGTGCAGACTGAGATTCTCTATCCTTTCGTCCCTGGTGTCAAATAAGATGTGAGCCAGCTGTAAATTCACATTATGTCTTGTTCCAGATGGATAAAGCCTCTCCACTTGCCTTTCCCTTAGTTTTATTATTTGTTACCTTCAATCTCACTTGCCTCAAGAGTCAAGCCAAGGCCTGATGTACACCACATGTCCCCCCTATCCAATCAGTGTTGATGTTAAATGCAGCCAATTGAAACAATACATTTCTCAGTGTGCGCAGTATTGACCGAGGAAACTGAGTTTTCTTCTTGCATGGCTGTTACTGCAGTGTCTTCAGGATGCATTGTGGCCGGGCTCCTGACGCTCAACCCCCAAATAGGCAGTAAGCGTTTCAAACTCTGTTTACAAAAAGTAAAGGTGTCTGAAATATGTTACTCCAGTGTTCGATGAGAATGTTGGGCAAAAAATGTATTAACAACAAACATGCCTTCTTGTATAGTGTCTGGAAGCTGTGTATCACCACCCCAGACAAGAGCTATTACTTTGGTGGCCAAAACATTGTGCTCGGTGAAAAAAGTACTCACTCAGGTGTTATCTGCCCTCTGAGCCCTGTCTTCAGGATCCTGAAGAAGGTCTCCAGTGATTTTCCAACAGGAAACAGTTCACCTAACAACCGGTTATTGCTGATATTAGGTGTTCCCCCCGGCCTAAGAATTTTCCTAGTTGACCAGTAGTCATCATTTAGGGCCATTAGTCAACTGGTCGCCCGCATGTTTACGATATCAATTTAATTATTAAATGATATATTTTGGGCGGGGGAACACAATGGTTTGAGTTGAAGGTGTGTGAAAGAATAGTGTCAGTAACATTGTTAACACTGTGCTACATTACAGAGAAATACAAACCGTACTAATGAACCTTCATTAATATAGGCCTGTATTTTATCTACAAGTGCACGTCACACACTGAGCGAGCCGCCTGTTAATGACGCTGTGGGCTAATGGGCATGTAGCTACTTCCATGTTTCAGATGATACGTCATGTTTGTAGTCGACCAATGACGATGAGTTTACATATCACCTTGGGTTTGTCCTTCACCTTCTCAAAATGATCCCACACTTTGGATTTCCTGCCCGACATGTTATTAACTAGCTTGTGGAATAACCGCAGGTACCAGCCCTGGAAATTAGGGGCCGCACACATGCTGTGTCTTTAACCGCCAGGAAAATGTGAGGTTGGGCGCTTGGACCTACTCTTGTGCCTTTTTTGTGCCAGTTTTCAAGAGCGTGGCGGCAGGTTGCATCTGAGGTTGCTAAGCAACCTTAACAAGCACCGTATAGCCTATTTACCTGAAATCCTGAGTGCAGAGCTGATCTTCTTCCAGCCGCTGTTTATAAGTGTGTAGGCCTGTCGTCTGTGGGACAGATGCAAAGCTCTGGGTAGCCCTGCACTAACATGATCAACTTTTCCGTATTTATCAGACTGAATATTTACAGAAGAAGGGAAAGATATCTGTGGGCTGTGATTGGTTTGTAGCGTGACTCCTGTCTACATGGTCTAGTCATATAGGTTTTGATTTATTTTAACAAGGCGCAGCTCATGTTTCATGTTTGGTTGTTGTTGTTTTTTTCTGCGACTAAGCGACCAATGAGATCTTGTGGACTAATGACCTTTCTGGTCGACTAAGGTTTGGTTGACCACCTGCACACCTCTGTCCAAGTGAGGAGCAAAAGTTTCATAGATAATAACGCAATACAGGCTCTTTGTGTTGTTGTCAGCTCTGTTTGAGCAAAGGTTCTGGAGGGTCGCCACAAACTGTATCCACATGAATGGCAAACACAGCTGCAGCCTCCGAAGCTCTCCACTGGATTGCTCCGTCATCTTGCCACTGCATTTCTTCAGCTGTGTAGTCTGGCTCGAATAAATACCTTGCCTGAGTCTCTGTCTATAACATCCTCCGCACTTATATCGCACGATGCCAATGTGCTGTTAGACACGCAGCTAGTTTGCAATGAAGCAAGACAAGAGGGAGGATTTGTTTTTGAGATGCATCTAGAGCACGCCCCCTGGATACCCAGAGTAGTTTTTCCGAGAACCAATGATGCCACTGGTTTGCAGAAGAACAGTTTGAAGCAGCCCCCAGAGACACACAGAGCATTAGAAATAAATATGTTTTTTTTTGTCACAGTGTATCTCTAAATCACAAATCTGAAGATAGGGTTGAAAAACAGTAAAGTTACTCTTTAACCGATTGCAACGTCAATCCTTGCTGTCCACTGTGGGAGGGGTTTCTCATCTCAGGCAGAGGTCATTCATCCAGCCCAACCCTCCTCTGCTCAAATCAAAGGACTGCATCACACAGTGGGTCTGGTCGTACAGCAGGGACACACTCTCAGCTGGAGGCTGCTCTAACACACACACACACGCACACACACTCACTCACTCACGGCTGCAGATATGATACATGTTGCTTTTCTCCTCCTGATCATCTTCACAGGTAAGACTTTGTGCTGCACAAGCATGTTTGATGTGTGTTTATGCCTTTGGACTTTGGAAAAGTGTCTAAGCAAAGTGTCGGTGATTGCTTTAGTTGGAATAGTATTTTCCATCGTGCCAGCACTGTTTATATTTGGGTTATAAACTGTTTAAGGGTGTGGAGGCGGTGAGGGTCAGTGCAAATCTTGAACCAAAAATGGTCACCTTTTCATCAAACTCAAACCATGTTATGACGTCTTTGGTTTGCCTGGTTCACGCTGCTGTGGAGAGAAAATAGTGCTTCATTTAAAGGAGGAGGGGAAACAGTAATGCAGATGACTCCAGAAGCCTTCCTCTTATCATAACATCTGTGTTTAAAAATAATGTACACAGAAGATTAGTCTAATTGCTCTTCATTAGCCAGCTTAGATTGCAATAGAAAGAATGGGTTTTTTTTTGTTATGAACTTGCAGAAGGAAAAAATCAAACAAATCTGAGGATAAAGAATCTACCCTGGTTTTCATACAGAATCAACTTTTGAGTATAAGATAAATCAAGTTAAATCAACAATAAACTAAAAAAAACTGCAATAGGTTCAACAAAAACTTCTTATTGAAGTTGAAGTTTTGGGAAGAAATTGTCTCTGATAACTGTTTTCATTCAGATGGGTTGTCCTCTGAGAAAGTGTGCAGTTACCAGGATATAGTGGACTACTTGAATCTTACCACAAATAACGCCGCGTTTAAACTGACCCGGCCTGTGTTGGACTACACGCACCTCACCATGGTGGAGCTGGACATCATCCTCTATGCCATCCTGGCCGTGGTAGGTGCTAGATGCCTTTATTTTGAGTTTCAGCCAAGTTTAGTGCCCCTGGTAAATTCTTGGCATCATTTATGGGCTTTTATTTTGAAAATCCAACCTGGTTCAGTGCCCCTGTTAAACACTTGGTACCATCTGGGGGCTTTTATTTTGAAAATGCAGCCTAGTTCAGGGCCTTGGTAAACTCTTGGTACCATCTGGGGGCTTTTATTTTGAACATCCAGCCTTGTCCAGGGGGCCTGCTGGTAAACTTCTATCATACGGGGGCCAAATTGCATCCTCTTTGACCAGAGCAACCACTGTGAGCTCGTTACCTGATTGGTCCATTAGCTGAAGTAGCGAAGAGCTGATACTGCCAGAAACACTGGAAGCTAAACTGTAATACTGGACATTGAGATGATTTGTTCTGATGTGTGTGTTTGTGTGTTTATCACCAGATTGAGAAAACACAAACTTTTATTCCTTTCATCTGGGCAACAATGGTGAGCTCTGATTTTTTTTTGGATCTTTTACATGTCTCTTTTATTTTATGTCAGCTGTCTCTGCAACAACCTGTCTCTTGTCTGTCTGGTATTTCACCTTTAATTTCCTGCAGATGTGGAACAATGAACGCATCTCGTGGGACCCGGCTCAGTTTTGTGGAATCACTCATATTTCAGTTCCTAAAGAAATGCTCTGGAGACCAGACCTCTTCATCTATGAGATGTGAGCCTGCAGCACACACGAACACACATGAAAAGTTACACAAAAACTGATTTTAAAGGAAGAGATGGACACACAGGCGGATTATAAAACAATAGGTCTCTGGGCTCAGATGCGTAAACCCCCACAGATGACTGAGCCATTTGACTGCGATAGGTGATGCAAAGTTGATGACAGCCCCTGAGCCTGGTAGGCCCATTCGATAATCCACCCATGGAAAGACAAAAATAAAATAATAAATATACACTCACCGGCCACTTTATAAGGTACACCTGTACCTAATAATCAGCCAATCACATGGCAGCAACTCAATGCATTTAGGTATGTAGACATGGTCAAGACGACCTGCTGAAGTTAAAAACTGAGCATCAGAATGGGGAAGAAAGGTGATTTAAGTGACTTTGAACGCGGAATGGTTGATGTTGCCAGATGGGCTGGTCTGAGTCTACTGGGATTTTCACACACAACCATCTCTAGGGTTTACAGAGGATGGTCCAACAAAGAGAAAATATCCAGTGAGCAGCAGTTCTCTGGGTGAAAATGCCTTGTTGATGCCAGAGGTCAGAGGAGAATGGCCAGACTGGTTCAAGATGATAGAAAGGCAACAGTAACTCAAATAACCACTGGTTCCAACCAAGGTCTGCAGAAGACCATCTCTGAACCAACAACACGTCCAGCCTTGAAGCAGATGGGCTACAGCAGCAGGAGACCACACCAGGTGCCACTCCTGTCAGCTAACAACAGGAAACTGAGGCTACAGTTCACACAGGCTCACCAAAACTGGACAATAGAAGACTGGAAAAACATTGCCTGGTCTGATGAGTCTGAGTGACGGCGCAGCCCCGTCACTGAGTGCGGGCAGTGCACACATACAGTACACATACACACAGACACACATGCTACGCGCTATGCGCTACACGTTACACCCCACTCATCAAACATTTCCGAACCCCGTTCTGGTCCACTACATTGGTTGCAATTATCGCCATAATTCACCGCCCCACTGTTCTGTAGTTCGCATGAGGGTGCACACTCGCCCTTCTGCACGCCTGTTCATACCCATCCATATCACATAGACACTCACCGCAGATGCCGGGTTGTCCTCCCCGCTGCCCTCTGTCAGACGCCAAATTCGCCAAACAGGGCGTATCGAGTTCCTGGGGTTTAAAGGGGACATAGCGGGAAAATAGTCACCTGATTAATTTAAATGTGTGTTTGCGCTAATTATGTTTATTTTGCAGTATTGGAGACTGTATGTTGACATGTTGAACAGTGAATATTTAAAGGAGGTATTTCTCTGTATGTAACTATTTGTCAATACATTTTTGGTTGTTTCTATTTGTAGGGAAACACTGATTTCAAAGTTAATTATTCTTTTTGTGTCATGCCCAGTGGGAGGGGCATATGATTTATAAGGCAGCCATCTTGTCCATGTTGGTGTGGAGAGTTGGTGGTACATGGCAGGTATTTGACAACAAGAGAAAGTACTGAGTGAGCGTGTTTTTGGACGATTGTCCTTGTTTTTCGGCCGGTGGTCCAGCTGTAATTTTGGTTACTGAAGAACTCTGAACCCAGGGTACCTTTTTGTAAATATTTTGTTGTTACTTTGTACATATTTTTTTTCACTGTTTTGGTTGGTTTGGTGGAATAAACACTTTAAAATGTATCTTCCCGACTATGCCACATTTTTCCCGGAAGAACCCCGCTACATTCTGGATTTCTGCTGCCACATTCAGATGGTAGGGTCAGAATTTGGTGTAAACAACATGAAAGCATGGATCCATCCTGCCTTGTATCAACGGTTCAGGCTGCTGCTGGTGGTGTAATGGTGAGGGGGAGATTTTCTTGGCACACTTTGGGCCCCTTAGTACCAACTGAGCATGGTTTAAACCCCACAGCCTACCTGAGTATTGTTGCTGACCGTGTCCATCCCTTTATGACCACAGTGTACCCATCTTCTGATGGCCACTTCCAGCAGGATAATGCACCATGTCACAAAGCTCACATCATCTCAAACTGGTTTCTTGAACATGACAATGAGTTCACTGTACTCCAATGGCCTCCACAGTCACCAGATCTCAGTCCAATAGAGCACCTTTGGGATGTGGTGGAACGGGAGATTCTCATCATGGATGTGCAGCCGACAAATCTGCAGCAACTGTGTGATGTCATCATGTCAATATGGACCAAAATCTCTGAGGAATGTTTCCAGCATCTTGTTGAGTCTGTGCCACCAAGAATTAAGGCAGTTCTGAGGTCAACAGGGGTCCAACCTGGTAGTAGCGAAGTGTGCTAGGTCCAGCACTCATTATGTAGCTGTTCAACATTAAGTAATTCAATAGCTCGATGTCTGCTGATTCCACACACCCTGTTTGTTTAGTAGGTTAATGACTTCACTGTGTGCTCACCTTTATTAGAGCACATACAACACTATTGTTAAGCAGAACAACAAGCAAACACATGGTCCTGAGGTGGTGCCATGAGGCGCTCCATCATTGATTAATTCAGTTCATGATTAATGTGATATACCGTGCAGTTTGAATGCACCACAAACATAACATGAAAAGATTTTGTGTGTTTGTGTCTCAGGACACAGAAGGATGACTCGCCTCAGAATCCGTACATGCAGGTGTCCCACAGTGGGGTGATCACTTTGGAAGAGGACATGAAGGTGGTCAGCAGCTGTGAGATGGACGTCCACAAGTTCCCCTTTGACATACAGAGATGCAACATCTCCATTGGATCTGCAATACACTGTGGTGAAGGAGCGAGTGTGTGTGTGTGTGTGTGTGTGTGACTGTGCTGAAGTCAGTGTTTTTACCCTCACCTCCTTACGCTCAAACTTTCGTCCTCTCTCCTCAGTTGAGGAGGTTCGTCTCTTTCCTTTCTCCAACTCGTCACGAGCCACACAGTTTTCCAGAGAGCTGATGATGACTCAGGGAGAGTGGGAGTTCCTCCAGCTGTCCGTCACCAGCCGCAATTTCAGCATTGACGATAAACAATGGGAACAGCTCATATACACTGTACGTTTGTGCGTATATTATTTTTATTATTATTGTTGTTATTATGAGACCACAAATTAAGTAATTCAAGAGCAAATCATTATTCCTCTGCACAAGTGAAGAAGTTTTTTTAAAATGTACTTTGGACACCTGGGCCCTGTTTCAGAAAACCGGTTTAGTGAAAACACTGACATAGTTGACCCTGAGATGAGAGAAACTCTGGGTTTTCTGTTTCAGAAATAGAGGTAACTTAAACTCTGAGTCAGTTACTGTGGTAACTGATTCTATGAACCTACCTTGCTTGCTGGCAGGTTTTCTTCTCAAAGTCAAGGAAGGATCTTTAAATGGCTGAATTTCAAGGAGGCTATATCATCAAATTCCGCTAAAGGACTGTTCCAATGTCAAGGATCCTTAAAATTCTACCGAGGACTGCGTCCTTCCTTCAGAGAATTTTCAAGGATGCGTGTTGGTGCTTCTCAAAGTCAAGAATGCTTCCTTTGTAGGTAGGGTCCTTCCAAGTTGGGTCCTATAGAGGCAAGGCAAGACTCCTTCCTAGCATTCGGTGAACACACATTGCAACAGGCTAGCAAGTGCCCAGGTGTGAGGCCCCACCTTCAGTTTTTTTTTTTTGTTTTGGTTTGTTGGTACCACCTAATGCTACCAGTAGTGACGAGGACATTAGCAGAACAGAAAACTAGAGAAGAATCAGTCAGGAAGGATAAGCACAGAGCAACTGTCTGTGGACACCACATGTAAAGCCATTCCCTTTTTGTAAGTTGTCTTGCTTTTGCCTCTCCATTGCACCTGTTGTCACTTTGATTTACACCAAAGGACCTGAAACTGATTCACAATCACTTGTGCTTCCTAAATGGACAGATTGATATCCCAGAAGTTTAACAGACTTGGTGTTAGACTGTGACCACAAAGTGTACCCTTAATTTTTCTGAGCAGTGTAATTAAAATATAATGTAGTTGTGGCCTAAATGATGAATTAATGGACATCACTGAATAAAACTTAATTGTATTAACTGACTGACACTTTTTTTAAGATGAATGTGTACAGGTCAGATATTTATACATTAATATTTCTATGCATGAGCTTAGCTCAGAGTTGACTGAACTGATTAAACACTCAGAGTTTTTCATCTCAGAGTCAGCGTTAAGGGTTAGACTCAGAGTTTGTTCCGAAACAGGCCCCCAGAGTAAGTTTGTAACTCCAGAAATTATAATTTCTGTTGTCATTTGGTCGATCTAGTCTGACCTTTGAACCTGTTTTTTCTAGTTCACCATGAAGAGAAGGCCCCTTCTCCATGTCATCAACTTCCTGTTGCCCATCCTGTTCTTCCTAAGTCTGGACCTCGCCTCCTTCTTCATTGCAGACCATCGAGGAGAGAAGCTGGGCTTCAAAGTCACCGTACTGCTGGCCATCTCTGTCCTGCTGCTCATTCTGAACGACATCCTGCCCTCCATGTCCAACAAGACACCACTCATAGGTACTGACTCCTGCTGTAAGGCCATATTGTTAACTGGACTATGATTCATACAGTCAGGAGCACCAAATATGAAAACACGTTATTGCCTTCTTCTTTCTCTCAGCGACCTACTGCATTGTGATTTTTGCTCTGATGCTGCTCAGCCTGCTGGAGACGATCTTGGTTACGTATCTTATGGAGAAAGACTCTGCAACCCAGGAGGGGCTCAGGCTGAGGGACGACTGGGAGGACAAACAGGAAAAAGTCAAAAAAGATAACTGTAACACAGGTGAGACCCAAAAGTGTTATTTGTTACTTTAATGGCCTTAAAACCAATTTTCTGATGACAGTTATTGGTTTGACTGCTTATGTTGCTGAGGACGCGCTACTGTTGAATCATATCCGGTCAAATCTCGCCCCTAATAAAATAACACAGATTTGAAACTATATTTTCCAGTGTTGTTGATAGGCAGCATGATTGTGAATCATATTTTCTGTGACTAACCTGCTGTGTGTTTCCAGAGGAGAAAAGACAGACCTGCTGTTCATGCATCAGCAAAGAGTCCAGTGGTGAGAAACCGCACGAACTGCTGCCCATGGCTGAAGAGGTACGTCATTAGAGGTTCTGATATTATCACAAGGTGGGTGGACAAAATTGTGTCGTTCTCATGGGTGTAATCATGTAGATTCAGATTAAGACACATTTATTAATCCTACCAGGGGCAATTTGTTTGAACAGCTTGCCCTGCACAGATTCACACCATTTACTGGTCCATCTACGTCCCAACCCTCACCTATGGTCATGAGCTCTGGGTAGTGACCGAAAGAATGAGATCGCGGATACAAGCGGCTGAAATGAGTTTCCTCCGTGGGGTGTCTGGGCTCAGCCTTAGAGATAGGGTAAGGAGCTTGGACATCTGGAGGGAGCTCGGAGTAGAGCCGCTGTCCCTTTGTGTCGAAAAGGGTCAGTTGAGATGGTTCAGACATTTGATCAGGATGTCTCAAGGGCGCCTCCCGTTAAAGGTGTATCTGGCTAGCCTGGTTCCAGACCATAGGCCCCGCCCACTCAACTGAGTAGGCTTGCATCTCTGGTCTGGCATACTTCAATGAATTTGCAATTTATCTCGTCCAAACGCTGGACGGACCAATGAACGCTGGGGGTCTAGAGATTAGCCAATCAGTGCCACACTGATGTCAAGCTGTACGCCGGTGGGTAACTGGTGAGGATAGCAACAATGGCGACCGCTACAGATCCTACAGACCACATTAACGATGCTATCGAGGTTTTTCGCCACTACTCGCGTTAATGGAGGACCAAATTAAGGAAGCTGCTAAACTGGATTTAACGGCGATGCAGTTGGGCGTGCACGACGACGGAGACATTTTAAACGGGCAACGCTCGCTTGTTATCGGCACCCCCGAGGCATGGATACTAATGACGTCAGATTGATCTCTACCGATTGGTTAGGGAAAAATCAAATTCCCTAACCCTTGTAAATCGCCTTCAATGGAAGCCATGTCAGACTGAAGGTTCTGGGAGCTTCAGTCTGACACTCAGGCTAGTATCTGGCACGTCCCACTGGTAGGAGGTCCCGGGGCAGACCCAGAACACGCTGGAGGGATTACATATCTCATTTGGCCTGGGAGCTGGAAAGCATTGCTGGGGACGTCTGGGGAGCTTTGCTTGGCCTGCTGCCCCCGCAACCCGGCCCCGGATAAGCAGATAAGGTTAAACTATAGACCAATGTTTGGGCTGTGGAGTCGGAAGCATCAGTCAACACTGTTTAGATAAAATGGCAAAATCCAACATGTTAACATGCTTTAAGGAGGCTGTTCTCATAAACTAAGTTTTCCTACCAAAGTAATGCACCCAAATTCGTACATATCCCTCCAGAGCAGTCTTGTGAGAAGGCAGGTTGGTGTGGTGGATTGGTCACAAAAGCACTGGCTTTCCCCAGAAGGCACATGTTCGAATTCGTGTGAACTTTGAGTCATTTTAAGATATGTCCTCACCATGTTTCCTTCCCTAAACCTAGCCACAGTAACTTTACATTAATTATATACTTTACATCAAGGACATAACGTCATTTGTGGGCCGCTGAATCATAGACCACACGAACCGTTCCATGAGGATATGTTGTTTTAAGAGACCCGATCCAGCCTGTTAAGAAACGTTAACTTCGGACACATCACAGTTTTTGTCCACCTGACTTGTAGGACAATAACACATGAATCAACCCATTCTAATTTGACTCTGTGTCTCCTGGTGTGTGCAGGTTAACAACAGCATTCAGTCACGAGAGTCTCGCGTGTTACTGCTGATCCTGGAGGAGCTGAGGGAGCTGCAGAAAACTCTGAATCTGCACCTCGGCTGCAGACAGGAAGGAGGGAAGTCCGGTCTTTGGGCCTCAAGAATCAACAGAGTTTTCTTCATTTTCTACATCACCATAGTGTCACTGTTTTTACCCCTCATCTTCATTGCATGGAACACTTAGAAATGTAAAATAACACCTTGCAATACTTTGGTTGTTGCTCTATTTCTACAGGTGATGTCTACAAGTGTCGTGTTGTGCTTTTAAAAGCATCTTGTGAATCTTTTTTTTTTTCCTGTGGTTTAGATGAGATCATTTTTGGACAATCCTGCAGACGTGTTGTGTCAAGGAAAGCTTTAGTCAGACATCTTTACTGTCAAAGCCAGTTCAACTGACTACCTTTGAATGATTGTATAATGTGTAGTGAATAATCATATGGATATATACCAGGATAATAAATGTTTAAAACATTAAATCCTAATACAAACCACTGAATGTTTGAATTTAGAAAAGAGAAAGGACAAACATTGTCTGCCTTAAAGCTACTGAAATCTTCGGCAGCAATTGTTAGTTCATGATCAATTTGTAGGCTAAAATAAACAAATAATAAATGTATAATCACAGTTATGATTCACTGGAGAAAAAAAGTCCTCACTGTGGCTTAACCCACAGATACATCAATAGCTGCATTGATGTCATAGCCAAAAAAAGGTGGATATAATTGTATAAATGAAGGTGCAGCTGTGTTCAATGACTCACAAGCTCCCAAAATCTTGTGTGCAGTGTAAACATAGACAAATCTAATCTGATGTAATCCAATCTGGACCATCGATTGTAAAAGATAAGAGGAAACTTTCCTGCCCCCTAGTTCAATTCTTCACTGACCTCACTGATGTCATGATTTACACTGTAATATTTCACATTATCTCTCCACTCAGACAAACAGATCTTTCCCTCCTGTCCTGTTTCAGCCCACTCTCAGGTCACAGCTCATCTGTCACTCAGACTTTAAACCAATCACGTCCGTCCTCACTGGCATGATAGTCTCTATGTTATAAACACATCATCAGAAAAGAGGGTCTGGTCTATCACTGGATGCTCGTCACGCAGGCTGCGTATAAAAAGTACCCTCAGGACTTTTACATGTTTTATTCTTTCACCACATCAAATCACAGTGGATGTTATTTTTGTTTAACCCTGTTAGCAGGCAGTGATGGTCCGTCTGTCCAGGCTGAAATATCTCAGCAGCTATTGAATGGATTGACATTCATTTTCTTAAGAGGATGAATCCTAGTAACTCAGATGAAGTGTAGATCAAAGGATGAGCTGTAATAACTTAAGAGGTCCCTTTTCTTTTCTTCTAGGGCCATCATCAAGTCAAACTTTTAATTTTTCCAGTGTTTTGGTTTACGACCAAACACATGCGGAGGTAAAGACGTTCTCATCAGCTGGACTTTGTTTCACTAATTAGCACATCCTGCCTGTCCGTCTCTTCCTCCAACCACATTCCCACTTCCCGTTCATTGCCATTCCCTTCCTGTCCAACAGATGCCCAGTGACTTTTCCCCTCTGCCCCAGTAACCTGACCTTCCCCACTCACCTATTATCACTTTCCTCATCAGCCCTGCAGATATTCAGCCAGTCCTTTCCCACTCTCTCCTTCCCAGATCATCAGAATTGTTGTGGTGTCTTTGTGCGCATGCCTTTGATCACTGCATCCTGTGATGCAGAAACTGTTACCTAATAATCCAGACCTACTTCTCGACTCTCACTTTCAGTTTGGACTTTAAACACATGCCAGTAAGACTATATAACTACACCTTTTCTATGAATCCTTCCTGTCTGCACATTCTGGTGATATTATAGAGCAACAGTGTCCACGTAGGGAGGAGGTGGACGGGTGAATAAAACATTGTAATGTAAATTTTGTTTCCTGTTTCCAACTGTCAGTATTGTTTTTTTTTTTTTTAAAGCAAGCATGGTGACGACTGTTTCTTAACCCTGCTCATGTGTTTATCGAAACCATGTGGACAAAGGTCCCCTCAACTTAATGACCTTAACCCAAGCCATAATCTTTGCCTAAATCTATCCAAACTTTACCCAAAGTGTTGTCAAATGATGAAGTCAACACATTCTCACTCCGACCTCGTCACATATTGAGGTTTGGGTTATGGACTTTGCACGTCAGCATACGATGCCAACGCCAACAACCAACGCACCCAGGGTGGTTGCGTTGGTTGTTGGCGTTCTGGGACACTGTTTCAAGTTAGGGTTAGGGTTCTTTCAAGATACACTTCTGTTTTCACTGGAAATTTAACATTTACATACAGTCTCTTTCAAAATAAACGCACTACGTTGGTACACCACTGCGAACACCGCTCTCTCAGATGAAAGTTGGTGTTTCTTGTACCCGTCCACCATCCCTTCCGACCTGCCCCAATTGGACTTTCTCCGCCGTAACTTCGTTCTTGTCCTGCCACGTTTTCTCCTGACACCGCCGGGCGCTGTTAAACTATAAGACCAACCGGCCATGTATCATGTCAAAGGACACGTTTTTTTATTTGGTTTCACTGCCCAAGCGCCAGATTTGAAGAACTTCGGAGTGAGACTGTGCTCATAAAACAGATTTATTTTTCATTAGTGGCTTTTTAAAAATTATTTTTGGAAGGCACGGACTAAAGATGTTCTTCTGCTGACTGATGCATCAGATCAGAAAACTCTTTCTTTGTGTCTTTCTAGAAGGCACGGCCATTTTATGGCAAGAAGCAAAGTTGGACTTGAAGGACATCCTTGTCAACTTCCACACTTTATACCACACAACTATAACAGGGACTGTTGTTATTTATGAGGGGAGGAAGGGTTAGGGGGAAAAGGGGAAGGCATGACAAATAATTTTTTAAGCACTGGAGAGGAACTGAAATCTCTAGGGGAGGAGCATAAAAATTTAAATGATTTTTATTTTGTATTTATCTTACTTAAAGAACACATGTAGGTTTGAACAGCATGTTCTCTTTAAAAATTGCCAAAATGAAAATTTCCTCAGCTCAGTAAACCTTTGACCAAAAAGGAGTCACGATGTTGACATGATCAACAGAAAAAGACTTATTAAAGGTAGATTATGCAGGAATGGTCGCTTACCCTAACCCCCTAACCCTAACCCTAACTCTTTGTAAACACAACATTTAAACTTGCAACATACTTTTGTCAAAATGTTGTATTTGTTATGATGGCAGGGCCGATAGTTTAGCAAGCTAACTGAGTTGACCACCGGCACCTACTGTCCAAAAGAAGACGGGCCAACTCTTCATCGCCATCCTCTACTTAAGTGCTCGCCAACAGGTAACAGCCAATCCCAGATTCACTCTTGTTTTTGAATCAGCTTTGTCTGCTTGGTTTTTCTTCTTGCTGTATTTGCTTTTTTTTTTTCAAACACAGTAAAATAAGCATAGAATGAGAAAATACAGAGAGTCTCTGCAAGTAAATACATCGCCACACACTTGTTATAGGTCATAAGTGATGAGATTTTTCAGGAAAATAACAGTAACAATAACTTTATTTATACAGCATATTTCATGCATAAAGTGCAACACAAAGTGCTAAACATAAAAGACAAAACATTAGTGACAGAAAAAAAGGTAAAAACATGAAAAAGTACTGCATGGTTTATCTTTTAAACACAAAAAGCTCCACAGTGTGGGAAGTGATATAATTAAATATTTAATTAAATTAATTTTAATTAAATTATATTAAAATAAAAATATATTTCGAAAAACAGTTGTGGCAAATTAATACACATCCTAAAAACATCTCTTTTACACTGCACATATGTCTTGAACCCTTGTGAATTTTTTTACAAGTAATTCCAAATTTCCAGCAGGCTTTTACTAACCAGTCCCTGACCTCCTTCACATATAAAACCCAGCAGCGTCTGACAGTGTCCATGAGCCACCACAAGGTGGTGACCTTTCCTTTTTGCAGACAGACGGCTCCAGTATGAGCGAGATCAATTTGATGATAACAAAAGCAATGCTTCACTGTAATGGCAGCTCCAAAATGTAAAACAAAAGATAACTATACCTTTAAATGCCAAGTTTAATCTAACCTCACTCTCTTAATGACACACGACTATCATTCAAGCTTTTATTTCCTGACAGTTTGACAACTGTTACAGTTTTAACAGGTAAAACAAAAGGCGACAGCAGGAAATAAGAGCAGATTACTCCAATTTTAATGTCCTCACAATGGCTGCCAATCTGTTAGGATTGACTTTAAGATTTTACTTACTACTTTTAAAGCTTTTTATGGTCTCAAAATATATATCTGAACTGCTGTTCCTTCACCTGGAACCGGCTGACATGCTCAAAGACTAAAGGGGAGAGCGTTTAGGGCTACTCGGATGTGGAACCTTTCTGAGAAACTCTGGCTTGCCACATCAGTATCTCCTTTTAAATCTTTTGAAGACTTTATCAAGAGGCTTCATGTCTCCTTTAAATTTGTAGATTTGTTCTTATGAACTACTGAGTTGCACTGTACTTTATTCTTGATGGTGCATGTAAAGCTACAGTTTTATAAAAATAACTTTTCGTCATATTCGCTGAAACCATCTTAATATCCACACAGTAGTACATGAGACAGTCAAATACGGCAGTGATGATCAAATATGAGTCACGATTCTGTTACTACATTGTCTATTTCTAATCTTAAATGTTTTCAGAAACATAGCTTCGCAACTCGATCTCACGCCCAAATGGCCAGATACCAAAGCTTGGTCAGTGGCCTGTCGCTGTCAGACACTGACGCACAGAGGAACACTTAAGCAGCGATATGAGACGATCGGGGGGGTGGCAGCATCTGTTGACTCTCTGGGCGACGACAATGGTAGGCTATAAAGAGCAAGACAGTCTAGATTGTTTGAGCCGGGAGGGGAGGAGAATGAGTCCAACAAACTTTCACACAGCAGCCTGCTCTAGAAGTCCAGTGTGAAACCAAAAGTCAAGGAGTTGTTCTAAGAAAGGCGTCGTGAGCTAGTACGTTGAGTAATATGCTAGTGATGTATGTCATGTGACATTTAACAAACGTAGTTGTTTTTAGTCAAACAGTGTTTTTTTCAAAATGGAACTATGTTCTGTAGTTGACTAAACTTAAGCAAGAAAACTTTTACGGCTAACCGAACAGTACATTCCGACAGCGTTATGAATTTACGAACGGTCCAGTTTGTGCCAGAGTGCGCTTCAATGCTCAGTATTTCTGAATGCACCACTCGCATCATCTTTCGCTGTTGTCTAAATCAAGCCAACAGAACTTGTTAGCTAGCGCTGGCTAATGTCTGTGGAGAATTGTTTTGCCTCCAGCTAAGCCCCGCCCACTAAAAAACATCATTTACAGTAAAAGGGTCCATTCAGCCAATTTTAATGTATTCATGGAAATTAGACAAATAAATAAATAAATGCAAACAAAACCAAACCAAACTTTTTATCCCTGTTTTTTGCCCCCCCCATTGGCCCCACTGTGACGCCCCTGCTTTTACGACTCAGTTTTAAGTTTAAATTCAGCCATTGTTGTTACATTTTTCCTTAATTACACCTTTTAATCTATTGTCCTTCAATTTTATTCCTCTGTGTTCCTAATGCTTGCACAGTCAGTCAAACATAAAGTGTATTTTATTGTAGTGTTTTATGTGTAAAGCACTTTGTAATGCTGGTTTTGATTTGTGCTGTAAAATAAACTGCATTATTGTTGTTATCAGTGACAACAGATATGTATTATAGTTAATCGTCAGTTGTAGATGAGCCACATCAAAGTATCAGGTGGCTCTGATACATCTCTAATGTATTTTTCGCTGGGATGTGTGTGTGACATGTTAATTATCTGCAGTAACTCCTACTTACTTTTACCATTAAACATCATCATGGCACATTTTGGTCTCCAAAGTGTCTCGCCTCTTCCTCTTCCTCCCCGAAGAGACCACTGAGCGATACTGTGATGACCACTGTGGGAGTGACCACTGTCTCCAGATGGCTGTTGGACTAATTCATTATTTAATAAATGAATAAATAAATAAATAAAAGATTGGTGATCCAGTTTGTCCGGCCCTCTTCCAGTATGAGACAGTGGTATTATTACCGGAACAGACTTGGTGACATTCTCAGACAGTACTGGGAGGACGGGGATACACATTCACCGGTCAGGCGTCTCACTGACTTTGGGCTCTTACAGGTGTTGGAGTCATGATGCTTGCTGGTTTCTTCTTCCTGCTCTTCCTTTCAGGTAAGCATGGACAATGTCATGCATGATGCGTTCAGGTGTATGTGCCCAATGTGTCCCAGTTTCGAGAAGAGCTAAACTTATTTCCTGAACATTCTTGTGGCTTGTTAATTCAATCAAAATGTTTTTATGGTCTCCAAAAATTTACGTGTTTAATTATGCTGATGCATGTATCTGCTTTATAGTTAAGGAATGAGGGAACTTTCCAACTTCCTACTGACAAATGTGACAAATAAAAACCAAGAAAAGCACATCAATAAAAATGATTTGTTTTTGAATATCATTTTCAAAAAGATAGCAACAATAAAAATGGAATGTTTGAGATCTTTAGCTAGCATAATTAGATTTTTAAACCCAGATTTGAGCTGAAAAAATGTGCCTTGATTTGAACATGTACTTCGCTGACAAATAGCAGATGGATCTGAAACAGAGCCGCATTAGAACTGAAATTACTGCAATAATGCTCACATTTAAAAAATCATTAGTGAAGTGATTAAATAAAACCCTGCTGTCCTGCCAACGCCCATCCTATAATAGCCTTTCAGTGACCGCAGTCACTGGATATTACTGCAGATATTGCTGGTGTTTTTTCATGGTTACATTATAGATTTAGCGGCAGTGGATACCCACAGACCAATGTTTTGGTCTAATAATTATACATCATTAACAGCACATACTGCAAATCTGATAGGCAGACAGACAACAACAAAGCTAATAAGAGCATAAGATAATAAGAGCAAGGATAATTTTCTGATTTTGTGTGTCTTCTTGTGTTTCTGCTGTAGATGTTGTGTCGCCTGAGGGTAACTGCAGTTATCAGGATGTTTTAAACCACCTGAACTTGTCCACAAACAACGAGCTGTTCTTTATGACCCGACCCGTTAAAAACTACAAACACCCCACACAGGTTTCCCTGGAAGTACTACTCTACGCCATTCTAGATGTGGTAAGTGTTTAATATTTTTATTTTGTCAGAACAGGTTGCGTCCATTTTTTTGATATCTCAGTTTTACTTGAATTACCAGATTGTTGTAGCACACTGCCATAACTCTTGAACATATTTGGCATGAATCAAATGACACATGGTGGCACGGTGGTGCAGTGGTTAGCATTGTTTCCTGACAGCAAGAGGGTTCCTGGTTCAAACCCAGGGTGGGGGAGCCCTTCTCTGTGGAGTCTGCATGTTCTCCCCGTGTCAGCGTGGGTTTTCTTCAGGTACTCCAGCTTCCTCCCACAGTCCAAAGACATGCAGGTGACTCTAAATTGTCCGTAGGTGTGAATGTGAGTCAGCTGCGATCAGCTCCAGCTAAGCCGTTACAGATAAGAGATAGGTTGAAAATATTCCAGCTGGCCATGCAAACTTGTAGAAGTCATGTAGCTCTGTTGTAGTGCTTTTCTTTAATGCCTTTTTATTACTCTTTTTAACCTGCAAAACCAACCTGTGTACATATAATGTAACACCTAAAATGTTCTCTGCCTTTGGGAAAATTCATTGTCTACAAACTAAACATGGTCTTGACTCTGTTCAGTAAGTTTTGATTTAGATACCAGAATCAGAATATGATTTATTATCAAGTAGGTTTTCATTACAAGGAACTTGCCTTGGTGTAGGCACATTGAAATATACATACAATGACATATTAAGAAGAACAAAGGCAAAGTACAGCATCAGCCAAAAAAATAGCATATATATCAAAAAGAAAATAGAAAATAAAACTAGTCCATACCCATTGAGTGCACAGTTGCCCACATACAGTTTCACGTGATGTGTGTTTGGGATACAGGTCATAGGAAATTGCAGATTAAGTAGTCAACTGAACCCATTAGGACGAGCAATGTATTCAGACAGAGTTTTTGTGAATTTGACAGTACGATTGCAGCCACAGCAATCTGTCGCATTTTAGCCATTTTTCTGTTGTTATAGCGCCACCCAGTTGTCAATTAGAGTTAAATTTCTCCAGTCACCTTGAGGCGTCCTGTTCTACATATCTACCAAGTTTAGTAAAAATCCATATGGCAGTCAGGCCTAGATAAGAAATGAGCTCTCTAGCGCCCCCATTTTGTTTGATGGGGTCAATAATGGAGGGGTCCCCTCAGATTATGTGTGGTCATATGCCTACAAAGTTGCGTGGTGATGGGTGAAACCCTTGAGATGTTATACACCTTTATGTGATGAGCCACGCCCTCCGCAATATTCATTGCCTTATAGAAGCTCAGTTTTAGTAAGTTTTCCAACTTTTGCCAAGAGGGAACTTTGGATATTGGTCCCTAGATTATGTTCACCCAGTTTCATGCAGATCGCTCAAACTTCCTAGGAAGAGATCGATTTTAAGTGTTTTTCAAAAAATTCAAAATGGCGGAAAATCTATATAAGCGGAAGTTATGGGTTCTTGAGGCAAATGTGTTCCCCATGAGGAGAGGCATCTCTGTGCAAAGTTTCATGTCTCTACGACATACGGGGCATGAGATATGCCCATTCAAAGTTTGCAATTTCAATCCGTTGCTATAGCGCCCCCCTTTGGCCAATTGATGTAATATTGCTTCATTCGCATCCTCCCATGACCCTCTACCACTGTGCCAAATTTCACATGGATTGACCAAGTCAGTGAGGAGAAAAACGTGGAACAGAGACACAGACACACCCACAGACAGAGTTTTCATCATTATATAGTAAGATATGCGAAAGATACTATAAAATAAATTCTATAACAGATATGTGCATAGCTGCTTTAAAAATGAAAAGCTGTAAAGTTCTGTGCAGGATGTGCAAAAGTTCATCATATATTCCGGCCTCTTTTTTGTCTTCACAACAAACTCAATTACAAAACAGATTTTTTGAAAAAAAAAAAAGTATAAATAATAAATAAGTATAACAAAAAAATGACCAAATCTTTAGTTGTGAGTATATCTCACACGCTTTGACTTGATATTGCCTTCTTGCTTTCTCTGGCTGTTCCCGTCTAACAAAGTGAAGTGTGACTGAGCCCAGATATTTATCACCACACAGAGTCAGAGGGCAGGCTCTGCAAGGTTTACTGCAGCCAAACCACTAATCTTTTTAGCCCCGTTTCCGTTGAGCAGTACAGTATGGTACAGTTCGGTATGCTTTTTTTCTGTTTCCACTGTGAAACAGAGACTCGGGTGCAGACTTCCATCTGTGTCACAGGTAATGAGGAAATACAGTGATGGAGCAGTGGTGGACGGAGCAGTGAGTGACAACAACCCCACCCACATTTAAGAGTACTGTTTGCAGTGGAAACTCTAGGGTCTAGGTACCATGTCTGAAGGGTTACTGTTGGTTCCAAAGGTACCATACTGAAAGTGTTTGGTGGAGACGGGGCTAAGGTCTCACAGAGGTATTTCCAGACAGGACTTCCAGGCCTGTCTATCACTTGATACTTGACACTTTATTATTATTGGCATGCAACACAGTTGGTGGTGAAAGTTTTTGTACAGTGCGGTAGCTCAGTTCCAATTCAAAGAAAAGAGCTAAGAGGAAAAGAAACAAGCAACAGGCAACATAAACCATTACAACAGCACGCACATAAGGGAAGCACATGAATGGGAAAATATGTACAGTGAAAAATATGATGCGCACAGTTTAGTTCAGTTTCCCAGGTTGTGAAGTAGCCCAACAGGCCAAAGGTACAATGACTGATGTACCAGTGTAAAACAGTGCGTACTGTAAATGTAGATTGAGATTTAAATGTTATAATCTATTATTTCAGAGCATTGTGCAGTCTGTGTGGAGGTATGTGTATGCATGTGCTCCCTGAGAGGTTTCTAGTTTAGATTTGACGTTGTCTGAAGTGTTCGTCTGGCTGGAAACATTTTCAAGATGTATTTTTGTGTTTACAGGTTGAAAAAGA
Organism: Epinephelus fuscoguttatus; assembly: GCF_011397635.1. Taxonomy (NCBI): domain Eukaryota; kingdom Metazoa; phylum Chordata; class Actinopteri; order Perciformes; family Serranidae; genus Epinephelus; species Epinephelus fuscoguttatus. Next base: position 28,308,938 of record NC_064771.1, read on the forward strand.
TCAGAAATTCATTCCTTATGTTTGGACTGTCATGGTGAGTGAGATGATAAAGACTGGAATTCTGTTGGGAAATGTTTTTCCTTTATTTTTTCCTGTCCAAGTGCCTTTTTAAATTGTGTCTCACTTTCTTTCTTTCCCTTTATGTTCCTGTTATGTGACCCCTGGTTTTCATCTGCAGAGGTGGCACAATGAATACATCTCCTGGGACCCAAATGAGTTTTGTGGCATTGATAATGTTTCTCTTCCTACTGACATTTTGTGGAAACCAGATCTCACTATTGAAGAAATGTAAGTCACACACACACACACACACACGCTGTTGTCTGCTAAATGCCTGTGTGTTCCTCTGGGCTATATTCAGTGTATTATATTGTGTCTTATTATTTTGCTGGCTGTTGTTGTCGGGTCTGTTGGCTTGTCTTTGAAATACTCATGGTAGGCTAATCAGAGTTTTATGGTGGTCGTGTGTCGGTGACATTAATGTTATTCTCTTGCTTGCTCACTGAGTAGACTGCGTATGTCCATGCGTGGAATCCTACGAGTCAAAGGAACCCTTCAAGTGGGCAAGCGGTTCCTGTATGTACTATGAAATATAATCTTACTGGCGCCACTACAAACACACACACACACACACACACACACACACACACACACACACACACACACACACACACACTGTGAGGACCCACGTTGAAACAGTTCTTTCCCTCACCCTAACCTGAACCCAATTCTGAGTAAATGTTCTATGACATTTTATTTTACTTGTAAATATTCTTCTAACCCGCTAATAACACCTTCATTTTAATTTACTACTTTATGGTGTGTGAGTTTTATTTTGAATTGTTCTTTTACTTATTTTACACTGATTTCAAAACGATCTGATTGTTCTATCAGCAATAACTGGTCCATGTTTTAACGTCCTTTCTTTGTCAATGTTGTCATAAAATTCAGTGTTTACCATCAAGCTGCCAACTCATCATTAAAGCGATCCCTGACCACTTATAGAATACATCCTGTGGATACCCTGGGATGCATCGTCAGTGATGTGTTCTAGGGTCATCGAGTGTTTCGGGTCTCTTCAAACACAAAACAAACACCCTCACCCAGGTGACCCAGCCAGGGGTGATTAGTGCCTGTCTTGCATCCCAGCAGCAGTTGACCGTGGGGCCTCCCTCCTCAGCCAGAGCAACCCAATGGCTCCCTATATTCTTTATGGCCCTCTTCTTAGCCAGTCCCACTATCCCCAGCTTTGTGAGTACTCTGCAGGGTGACCGGCCTGCAAAGCCCCAACATCCCAGCCTAACAGGCTCATACTGGGTATTCCAGTCCTGCCTCCTGCACCTTTCCATCAGCTCCTGGTACTTGGCACGTTTTTGCTCTTTGGCTTCATCCATGCGCTCCTCCCAGGGTACAGTTAGGGTGCTTTCACATCTGCCCTGTTTGGCTCAGTTCAATCAATCTCAAGTTTGTTCGCCCCGTAAGTGTGGTTCATTTGGGCAGGTGTGAACACAGCAATCGCATTCGTGTGCCCATTAAAACAACCGGACCAAGACCGTTTTGAGGAGGTGGTCTCGGTTCGGTTATGAACTCTGGTGGTGTTCCGACCTGGATCTGAACCAACTGCAGTCACATGACACATTATTTGGGTTAAACATGAGCATGTTACAGTCCTACAGTACAGTTTTTCTCTTCAGCCTAAACAAAGGTGATCGTCTTTGGGCGATGGTGTTTGCTGGTGGGAATGGCTGAGGTTACAGTCTCTGTAACTGCTTTCAGCACTTGATCATGCCACTAGCGGTAGCGGTCTTGTGCTATGGCCTTTGGGCAGCTACTTAAGATTTGCTTAAAGGATCCTCTTCCAGAGCACAGAGCACAAGATGGCGTTGTGCTCTTGCCCCAGATATGGAGATTTTCCGTGCTTGGAAGGTCGATGTACACAGCCTGGATCAGAAGTCGGACTTGAAGTAGTCTGCCCGCAGGATGTTTTTCCTTGAGACTCTACGCTGCTCTGCAGATTCCCACTTCGTCCATGCTCCCTGCTGTTTTAGACCCACCATCTTGCTCACACTTTCTTCTTCCACAGCTGCTTGAACCTTCTCTTGGAGAAGAAGACGCCTCTCTTTGCCCTTGGCCTTCCCGATTAGAGTCCTGGGGAAGTAATCAAGGCCAGCTCGGTCTCTGGCAAGTTACCTGACATAAAAATGATTTCAGTGAGTTCCACATAGTGAGGCATACAGATTTTGAATTTGGAAAAAATGAAGCAGTGGTATTGGATTGACATCAGTGCATCTCTAGTTTTTAAAGCCTCCTGAAGCCATCATGTGTGTGTCTCTGTGTTCACATGTCTGTGTGTTCTTGTACAGGACAGAGAAGGACAAAGCCCCTCCGAGCCCTTATCTTACCATCAATAATAAAGGATATGTTGAAGTCCAGAACGACCAGGTGCTGGTCAGCACCTGCAGGATGCACACTTACACATTCCCCTTCGACATACAGCGTTGCAACCTTACCTTCAAGTCTGTCATATACACCGGTGAGTGAGTTGTGTTCTCTACTGACCAATCAAAGGACTGTTTCTAGTATTTCTAGCTCCCCCTGTTAGTACCAAATCAGTATGCATGGTACCCCAACAGAGGGTTGACCAAAAATAGGGATGTAAGGAACCGTTCTATTGGTATCATCCAAACCTTTTCACAATGGAAACAGAAAAAATGTGCACTGAACTGAACCAGACTGATGGGGAAGCCATGAGTGGCTTCAGTTCCCCATGTGTGCTCTTGTCAAAGTTACCAGACTTCAATGAGATAAAAAGTGATTTAAGCTTGTTGAACACAGGACCTGCTGGTCTACCGCTGCCTTGATCAAATAGTTAATTTGTGTCATTGTATGACTTAAATCCCAGCTGAACCTGTTAATAATAACACAAACCAACTAAACGAGGCAGCAGGAGATCAGCAACTGCTGTTTCCAGCGATGGTAAATTTTTGTATTTCTCAATGGAGTCGAAGAGAGTGATAAAACGGCTTTGCGATGGCGCCCCCTGTCTGTGCATTAAGCAGTCTCAATACTGTGTATATGGAGACAGAAAAAAATCAATTTAATTTTGCAGAAAGCAAACACCTATCATTGACTGACAGTGACGCTGATTGAAGCCGGATTTATGGTCAGTGCATTGAGTTAGTGGGAATCCTACTGTAAATCCCAACAGCGCAAGTTATAAATTTTGGTTTGCATTGGATTTTCTCCATTGATAATCACCACAATGCTAGACTAATGTATCATGCATGGTCATTGTAGTCTGAAATATATGTTTACGTTCCTTCATTCACTTTATGATATCAGTGACAGTGAGAGGGTTAGCCTTGTTTCATTAGTGAATACGGGACTATTGTTTTGTGGTTGCCATATTTTTACACTGTACGTGTCATTTACTGTGATCAGAGATTTTGCAGTGGAGATGGCTTTGCTAAATGTATGTTACTGCGTGGACACAGTGGGGCTTCAGCAAAAAACAGAGGTCCTTCACTGTAATGCAGCGTCTTCCAGCAATTGACTGCATTGTCCAATCAAATACACACAACTGCACATTCTGTTCTACACTCGGTAATAGCCAACCTGTCACCCTTTACAAAAAGAACCTCAGATTTTGAACTGTAAACCAAAATGACTTTCTTTCTAATGCTTTCTACTTTTCTACAAGTATGACAGCATGTCTTGTGGTACACCTTTGCCCGCTTTCAAAATCAATTGGTTTGGATGCTAAATGGTGTTCTCCTTATGCTAACAAAAAGTGGTTTGTCCTGGACTTACCCCTACCAGCTTGGCTGTGAATCAAACTTACACCGCCTCACTGTCTCCACCACACACCACCAAACTCCACTTATCATCCATTTCTTCATTGTTATCTCACCTCAAACAACCTTAGATGTTCTTTTATCTCCCTCCTCAGCAAAGGACATTCGGCTCCAGTCGACGGACAACTCTTCAGAGGCCACAGAGTGTTCTCGTGAGGTGATGCGGACCCAGTACGAATGGCTATTTCTCAACATGACAGTCACTACCAACAACGCCAGCAATATGTTTGGCCAAGACATCGTCATTTACACTGTGCGTATAACTACATATAGATGCACACAGTGTAAAAAATAACCTTGTCATCAAGCACTTTATTATCGATATTTTTTGATATTCATATTAACATGTCAGATGTCTATGCTGTCTATGCAACCGAGACATGCACATACTTTAGAAATTGGTTGTTAGGTTAAGACAAACATTGTGGTTTGGCATTAAATAAGTACTTCTTTTTTACTACCATAATGTGACATATGCTGAATGACATATATCACATACAACATGTCACCGACATCACTTAACATGCTACACATCCTCAGCATCGTACATTCCCAGGGATATCAATGCTGATTGACTATTGCGGCATGAATCGGTCACTGAAGTTAAGATTTTTAACTCTCGCGAATAAGCGTATGACCTGAACTTGCTTCATTCGTGCTACTGAATTTTCATATTTTATGTCATTCGCATCATGTTCATCGCACTGCCCAGCGGGAATTCGCATCTAATCTGTCTTTATATTGACATGTAATTTACTCGCGTTATCTGTTTTATTCACGCCCTGTGTGAACACAACATTAGTAGCAGTGCTATGTTGCGTCACTTTCTCTTTCTGCTCCTCTAATAATTATCACTGCCACTAGAGGGCACCAAATTACAATTAATGCAAGTATGGGTTGCACAGTGGGAGCAGGCTGGAAAATACAAAAAAACAGTCTCTACCTTGAGCATCAACCCTACAGCCAGCAAAAACCTGCCGGATGATGTGGTGGATTTGAGCTGGGAGATGAGCAGGGAGATCTGGGCGCTGGTAAGATTAAGGGAAGTTCATGCATAATACCCACACTGTTGATGCAAAGCTGGTTAAAAATTGGCAAAGTATCCCTTTAAAGACTTTGTTGATTCTTTTGACACTGCAGACTTAAGCACATCAGAGCAGATCACTATGTTGTTGCAAGCTGTGTACTACAGATTATTTCAAGCTGCAGGAGGAGGAACATCAACCATCTGACGCTTTGACATCATCTCATAGATCACCATGAAGAGGCGGTCTCTCCTCTACATTGTCAACTTCTTGGTACCCGTCTTGTTCTTCTTGTGTCTGGACTTGGCCTCCTTCCTGATCTCAGACAACGGTGGCGAGAAGCTCAGCTTCAAGGTCACTGTGCTGCTCGCTGTCACTGTGTTACAACTTATCCTGAATGAAATTCTGCCTGCCTCATCAAACAAGATTCCTCTCATAGGTAAAGACCATCAAAGTCAGTCCTTTATTGGAGCACACACACTAACTCAATGTAGTAGTTGTCTACATTAATGATGCTGCCTGCCCCTCCTAGCGGTCTACTGCATTGGGATTTTTGCTCTGATGCTGCTGAGCCTCCTGGAGACAATTTTCGTAATGCATCTGATGGAAAAAGACTCTGCATCCCGAGAGGAAGAGGCAGATAAAGACCGAAGTGTGAGTGAAGACTGTAATAAACAGGGCAAAGCCAACATCCGCAGCTGTCATGGGGGTAAGACCTGTAGCCAGTTGCATCAGCTGTTTTTATTTTCAAAATTGGCCTTGTTAGGAATAACAAGTGTCCTTAGTAGTTACTTGTCCTTATCAATGACTGTATATAAAGATGGACAACCTTCTTCAACTTCCTCCCCCGTTAAAAAAACAGATCCTGAATATCCTGGATACAGCAACTGCCACCATGTGCTGGTGTTGTCATGTGGAGCCAGATTCTGCAGAGTCGCGATCTCCACAGTATTAAGTTCCCACCATGGGACCCATAGCAAGCAGGGCCAACACACTGATTGGCACACATGGCTGTCAGTCATGGTGTCAAACCCCCCTTTTTACAGCATCAAATAACCAATTAAAATCAAACTTATCAGGAAAATGAACACTCGAACATACATCAGCCTGATAACGTCTACCTAAAATGACCTCCAACAGGAAATTTTGAGCCTCAAACTTCATTTCTTGCATTCTGGTGAATGTTTCTGCATCAGTTTATGGTGGAAATGTACTCACTTAAAGGAAAACAGATTTCTGGTGGCAAGTGACAAAAGAATAGATTATAATGCTGTAGACTCTCAGGCATTATGTGCTACTTTCAAATATGTATTCTCCTGTAGATCAGCTTGTCTTAATTTATGTTGTCTGCTGAGTCAACACAAGTCTTATACTGTGTATAAATAAGGAACTGGTTAAAAGGTTAAAATAGTTCTGGATGTACAGAGTAGATGCTGCTCTGACACACTGACACACTGAGGATTATTTCTACCCTGAAGTTCTTCAATGTGAAGTTGCAGAGATAGAAAACAGGTAGTTTGGTTCATACAAACATGGTTCTTTTCTGAAGGGCTTAATTGCAGGGCTTATTCAATATTTTCTCTAGTTGTTAGTTTATCATCGGAACCCTTTAATTTAACCACCAATTTAACTAATTTAAATGTTTTGTTTCCTGTTGGTCCAGAAATTAAATTAGATTTGCTTTTTTTTAAAATTCAATCCACCATCCAAGAATTTGTAAGCAATAAAATTTGTGTGTAGGAGAAAACCGCACTGACGTCATTTAATAGTCACGTACTAATACTTGAAATTATCCTCTAAGGCCCTGATCACACAGGATGCATTTTAGCAACTGGAGGCGCCTTTTTGTAATTGCTTTAAATGAGAATGAAGCTTTTTGCTCATGTTTTTCGCGATGCGCTCTGGTCTGGCGTTTTTGCCGGAATGCTGTGAATTCCTTGAATTGAAAAACCTTCAACTCAGAGTGGAAAAATGCCTCATGTCATCTCCGCCATTTCCCCATTGTCCAATTGGATGATTTGAGAGGCGGGCCTTCTTTGGTGGTCACAACAACAAGTTTACAGTTGGTAAACAATGGTGGAGAAACTGGTGGTAGCTGTTGCTGGATACCCAGAGCTATACGGCCCGAAGATAGACAGCAGGTTGTCAGTGTGGTGGTACTCCCCATGATCCACCCTCCTTTTTAGGGTCTCATGTACCCACACAGATCTCTCTTTCCCTGTGCCCAACAAACTATTTACTGACAGCCTCTCGCCCTCAACCAGCTATAGCAAGTACCCTCTGCCTCAACATTTTCTGGACCAGATACTAATTACTACGAAATAGATAAATAATCAGTACATCAATTACACAGGAATGTTAGGAGGTGATGAGGTGGTTTCCTGGCAACAATAAAAAGGTGCTGCAGGGTTTCGGTTTGTTTTTACTACGAGTGGTATTTGGTTAAAAAAAAATAAATAAAAAAGCATTTCGGCGTGCCTAGCGTCCTGTGTGACCAGGGCCTTAAATATTCATAAAGGATCCCAGAGGACAGTTGCCTGCAGCACAAGGCACGTGCAGCACCAAACTGCATTTCAGATTTATTTAATTAAATTATCAGAGCCATGGTGTGGGAGATCTAAAAATCATTTTGAGTTGAGTTTTGGTTTTAAAAGGCATTTGGAACTGGGAAAGCAATTCGGCATCAGTCTCCACTCATGCCGGGCAGTTGGTGAACCGGAAACAGCCAGATAGTTTGAGTGAGATGGTGTGATTTTACACCAGACTAGCTTGCTTGTTGTGAGGCTTGATGGTGGGTTATTACCTAAATTCAACTAGCAGTATTGTGATGTTTTCAGTAGTTTAATATCGCAGCAGCTCCAAACACTACTAAGGCTTAGGGCAAACTCTTTTGTTACCTGGCTGTCCATGAAGACAGACCTCAGGGAGACATGGATGCTGCTCTGCAGGGCGCTTGATTAAAGTGCGTTAACTGTGGTGACTCTCACAAAGGGTTTTGGTGAGGGACGGGCAGGGGCTCTTGTGGTCTGGCAGAATGCAGATGTCGGGCATTATAACACACTGTTAGTGGAGAATTGATGGCATGGCCAAATTTAAAAACTAAAATAATAAATTAGAAAAAGAAATAGAAACGAAATGTCTTGCAAAAAAGGGGTCTTATCTAGTCAGAGGACAAAAGGGCAAGTGCCTAAGCACCACCTGGGGTCTACCTGTGCATGTGCCTGCTGACTTGACCAGATGATAAAACTAACCTGTTAAAATATGACTTGTTTACTGTAATTAAAAGCGTGTAAGAAGTACCTTTGATGGAACATGGTCGACAATGTGACCTGACAGTTAACTGAAAAATTGTTTAACAATTATGTAAACAAAGAGACCTAGAAATGGATTGGCGAAAAAGCTGATGCAACCCCATCTAGAGGCATATTCTTCTATTTCTTTTGCTGTTATATGTTTTTATATATGCTTTTTAATTGTATTATTTTAATTTTGGCAAAACTGTCTTTTCAGGGGTGCTCAAGTGGACTGACTGTGCGTGTATCTTTGATGTGTCTACTCGTGAAACTCCGTCTGAACTGCTGCCTGTGGCCAAAGAGGTTAGAATGCTGTTTTGCTTTAATCACACTGGACACAAAATACTGAATGTCTGCTGATAATGTTACAATCGATACTTGTATAAACCCTTTTTTGCAGGGCAACAGCAGCAAACTGATAGAAGAGTACCATGCCTTGGAGAAGCTCTCAGATGAGCTGAAGGAGATGGAGAAAACCCTGTCCCAGCTCCTCAACAACAGAAAGGAAGAGGAGAAGCCTGGCTACTGGACCGGAGTGGCTAAAAAAGTCAACAGAGTTTTCTTAATTTTCTATTTAACAGTGGTGTGTCTGTTTTTAATTGTTATCTTTATCAAATGGAACACTGCGTAGAGGTGATCGTTGCTACATCATGATAACATGGTAATTGTTTCCTTTGTCTCTTTTTTGCCTCAGAAAGAGAGAGAGGAAACACTTTTTTGCTTTCTTTGCATTTAGCTGTATCATCCGCACATGGACCCACAGGGGAAAATCAAAACTAAATTTATTTGCTGACTAACGACAAGTCATTCTGTAATTCACTGTTCTGATTACAGAGCCTCCACCCCTCATCAGTGTCAGTAACTATCACACCTGCTCCCACCTGGATCTATCCTATCCACTGATCCTGTGTGCTCAGCTCTGTTTAAGCGCTGAACACTGAACAGTGGTTTTATTTTTCATTTTTTGCTCTGCTGGAAGATGTGCACTCACATACTTGCATGCATGTTGTACACAATGCTACATCAACATGTGTCGCATATACACAGAATGAACTGGCCTGGTTGTTTTGTAAAATCAAAGTACACTAATCCGACATCTAATATTTACATGTCTTTAGCAAGTAATATGCACAATCTTTATGTATTGTACATGCTTTCACAGGTTGTCTAGATTCTTGCAGAAAACTTAAACTTAAAGAACCTTTAAATATTGATGTCACATGTTTCCTTCTGAGGAAATGTGGTGCAGTGAAGTGAATGCTGTTTACTAAAGGCCCTGATCACACAGGACGCGAGGCACCCAGCATTGCCTTTTTTTAAAAAAATAATAAAAAAAAATCAGATGCTACTAGTAAAAAAAACCCTGCCCACTGCAGCTTCTTACTGTTGTCAGGCAACCACCCCTTCACCTCCTAACACTCCCGTGTAATCAATGTACTGATTATGTATTTATTTATTTCATAGTAATTAGTATCTGGTCCCTAAAATGTTGAGGCAGAGGGCACTTGCTGTAGCTCTGGTTGAGGGTGAGAAGCGCCTCCAGCTGCTAAAACGCTCGCTGTATGATCAGGGCCTAAGCCGATGTTACGTCATGATGTATTGAATAAATTTTGTGATCTGTTGTATGCACAGTAATGGCTATGAAAACATGCATCAGACTCTTGATATCGCACAAATAAACAACTAAATCATTTATTTTTTCCCTCATGAAATGCACACACACACACACACACACACACACACACACACACTTGTACTTGTTTTTGTCAGTTATGGGGACCGCTGTTTTTGTAATTGCTTGTAAGGACCACCTATTTTGTGTGGACACACAGTTGAATTTTACTGTGTCAATTACAGGTGTGCTCGGCAGTAAGTGGAATCACTGTGTACAGACCGAATCATCAGGACGTCGTATTAACAACATGAGTGACTTCCTGGTAGACAACTGGCTATTTATTACAAGTGTAGTGATATGTAAAATCGGCAAACGTCTTTGTAACTAACCACCAGCCATACCAGTGGAAGTTAGCAGTCAATTATATCAGTGATCAGTTACAGTTGTTGATATCTGTTGTCATTTTCAGTCGTAACTGTAAGGTTTAAAGATATAAAGTCAAACACTGTAAGCCGATCTGATGTTTCTGCTGTGCTTATTTAATGTACTGTGTTGCGTTGTTATCATCTCTGATGAACCAAATTTGCTGGCATGGAAGCTGAGCAATGCACCGCTGTGGATGGGGCAGCAGCAAAATGTATTTTAGCCAGATAAAACAAATATCAGTGTAAGTGTATGCTATATTTAAATAAATTTTCTACCCAGACGCTATGGTAAAAAGACACTGTGTTTCAGTCAGTGCAATTGCATGAGCTCTAAAATTCACTTTGGGTTCCAAGTTGCTGTGGTGTCCACTGCAAGCGTGATTACTTTGTTAGGATAGCTGTTACGGTAGAAGCACACCTAAAGTAGCAAGCTAAGCATTACTGCGGACTGATGATCATTGTCTATAGAGTTGTGAATTGGCAGTATGAGATCGCTGCTTGTTCTCGCGATATTTCGGCCGCACTTTGGGAAGCAGAGCTAGATGATAAACAAACATGGCACCACACCGGTAAGGTAAGACAACACGTTTACATGTCGTTTTCTATATGTTCTCTGACATTTATCCTAACGATATGAGGCGGTCTTTGTGGGAAAAAAAGCTTGTTTAGTGGACTAACTTTGCACTTGAAGTATGCCCGTTCACTTACGTTTTAACAGGTCTGATGCTACTATGCGCCCTGGCTCTATCTAGGCTAACGGCTAACATGCTAACTATTATTTTTATGTCACTAGTCACTTGAAACAAATTTAGGACGATAGGAGACAGGTTGAAATAAACCTAAATTTCCCTTTAAGCCATGTTTAATGTGTGTTTAATGTGTGTTTTGAATCAACTAAACTTTACAGCACTTCATAGAAACCTCCACCGCCGACTAGTGTTTTCGAGGTGTAACTGCAGAGTGACACAGACACATCACAGCAAGTATAAATGCTCACAATGGCGTAGGCCATGTGGGTAGGTTCTGCCACACAAGTATAAATCCTCCTTAAGGTGGCAAGAAATTAACTGTGCCTTGGAAGGGATGGAAAAACTTGGCGCACTAACTAGTCACACCTGAGAATTGTTGTATATGGGTACGTCCCAAGTCTCTTATTTTATACTGCTAACTCCTAACCACTTGAACCGGAAGTCGTTCCAGCTCCGCCATCTTTAAGGCCGTCTCATGTCTCTTATTCCTGCCGGTAAGGAGTTAGCGTTAGGCTTTAGGAGGGATCTGTTAGGTGCGATGAGTAAGGTAACACGAGAGGTTCTTAACAGGAAGTCTTTTTCTATTGCACGTCTGTCCGTCCTGGAAGAGGGATCCCTCCACAATTGCTCTTCCTGAGGTTTCTACCATTTTTTTTCCCCGTTAAAGGGTTTTTTGGGGAGTTTTTCCTTATCCGCTGCGAGGGTCCTAAGGACAGAGGGATGTTGTATGCTGTAAAGCCCTCTGAGGCAAACTGTGATTTGTGATATTGGGCTTTATAAATACAATTAAATTGATTGAGGTAGACAGCTTTGATCAGCGGATATAATGTGACTTGGGATGTACGCCAAATGCTGGCTCTGTTATGCAGCAGATCCAGCTGTGCCGCCCATAGGTGCCGCTGTCATCAGAAAAGGACGTCGCTTTACGTGACGCTTCAGAGTAAGGCCGTCTCATGTCTCTTATCAGCAATCCTCGCTCCTCACTCCTAACTCCTGACTCCTTAAATGTTTTCCTAAGTGGGAGGGACTAAACAGTTAGGCAAGGTGGCTAGGTTAGGTGGTTAGCAGTAATTTTAAGGGACTTGGGACGTACCCCCTGTATTGTAAATAAATCTAAATTGTGTACGTTAGTGTATACTTCAGATAAGACTTCTAAAACAAATTAAACAGCCACAACAGTGGAAGCAAGAAGAAAAAGCTTTTGGTTTGATGGCATCATCAGTCATTAGACTAATGAGATTGATGGACATTAAATTCCTCCTACTGCTCTTCTTCACAGGTAAGCTGGAACAATTCTGTATGATGCATGCAGCTGTGACATTTCTGTTGTCACCCCAATATGATGGAGGTGAATGGAGCTTTGTTATACAAACTAAAATAATACTGTTTCCAAAAAAAAAAAAAAAGAAAAAAAGAAAAGAAATCTGTTCACAGTTTGGAGTAACAGGAGCACATTTCCCGAGGAGGCCTTGCTGTTGATTTTTTTTTAACTGTCATTTTGATCTCCAGAAATAAAATCCCATTCACATTAATTATTTCAGGGTTCAGGCAAAAATCTCAGAAAGGGATATCTTAAAACCAATTTAACCAAGCAGAGCTAAGTGAGAAAGTATTTAGTAAATCTGATTAATGACCCTACTTTTTTATTTTCAAAGTTACATGTTTTAGGATGTCAATAGACACTGATAAAATATCAAAATTGTGTTTTGAAAGAGATTTTGCCAAAGGTTAAAGCTTTATGCTCTTCTGTCAGGTGGAAGTGCCTCAAATTACTCAGAGCAGCAGGAGCCTCTTCATGATCAACAGTCCGATCAGAGCTCTGAGGAAGGTAAGTACAGGAAATAAACACTCCAAAAGTGCAGAGTAATTACATAAATTGATATTTATTCCTATAGCACTGGCACTTTAGACACTCACCTGGTCATAACTATTTTGGATCTTTTTGAAGTTGGTTGTTTTTGTGTGTAGTAATAAAACTAGAGATGTATGACTGGTGTAAACTGTAAATGGAAAAAGCACTTCACAGAAGATGACATGGTCTGTTTTGAATGCATGAGGACTGGCCTAGACTGATATTGTGATTCCAAGCCTAGATTATTGTCCCATTGCAATGCTGGTTTTACTTGCCCATAAAATTGTGCTCCTGGCCTTAATTCAATCAGCATCCATTAAGACAATGTGTAGCAGATCAATCTCAAATGGAGTGCCCTTTTTAAACTTAACTAAATGTAAAAATGCTTACATTAATGAATAAATAAATAAATAAATAAATAAATAAATAAATAAAATGAAATCATTAGTGGTCTGATGAAATAAAACCCAGCAGTCCTGCCAATGCCCATCTCATAATGGCTTTTCAGTGACCACAAGCACTGGATATTATTACTACTGCAGATATGTGAGCTGGTGTTGTTCAGTGTTTGATAAAAAGTTCAGAGGCAGTGGATCCCTCCCCACAGTGACTACTGTTTGTCATTTCTGTCAGTTAGAGCACATAGAGCACATAAAGTAAATCTGATGTTCACAAAAAACTTGAGATCTGGTGCGAAGAGTCGCTCCTAGTGATGAAATTCTAAGGAAATTCTTAGAATTGTAAGGTTTTCTAAAAAAAAATCCCTTTAAAGTTAAGACAAGGTCCTTCTAAAGATAAAAGTTATTCACAAAGGATCTTAGACCTTAAAAGAGCTCCTAAGGTGAAATACTGTTAGGAGCAGGGAGGAGGACTTTTAAGAGTCTTAAGAGTTTCTTAATCAAAGGAGAAAATGGTGGAAACACAAAGAAGTCAGAGAAATATTCTCCAAACGCTGGATGACAGTGAGGAAATTAAATACCACAGATTAGATTGTGCAGGCATAATATATATTGTCGATGTCATTAGGGATACACACACATTTCCCACCTGACACCATAACGGCAAAAATAAAATGATTACAACAAGATATTTGAGAAACTGGAAAAATGCAGCAGTGCAGCAGTGATGACTTGAATCTGTCTCAACCTTCCATCAGCAGAGTGTTCACACTAATAATGGCGACATTTTCACAGTCAGCAGTTCATTTCATTTCCACTGGGTGTCCACACCTTGCAGGTCAGCACAGGGGCGTGTCTGTGACAACCAATCATATATCTTAAAAGAATGCATCATACCTAGCAACAGGGTCAACCACACCTCCTCACTGAGGTAGAAGTTTCTGTCCCTTCCTCGCTCAGAGTTGCTCTAAGAACTTTCCTAAATCACTTTTAAGCTAGGACTCCTTACCAAAAGTTCTTAGCCTAAGTTAGGAGCTTTCTGAGAGGATTTTCAGAATGTTTGTAAAAATTAATATTTGTTTATTTACTACCTTTAATAAATAAACTCAATGTGTCTTGATGTTTCTGCTGTAGATGGGATGTACTGTGCTTGCTCAACTGCACAAATCAGGATCTCACATACAATAACCTGATGAAGAACATATACTGCAGCATAATGGTCTGACCAGTTAAACACTACAAAGTTACTGCATGGTTGACCTCAAAATGGTGATCTATGGCATCCTGGATGTGGTGAGTTTCCTGTCTTTATGTCTTTTATGTTTTCGGGTTGTCCGTCCATCCATCCATCTGTCTGTCCTAAAGTGATTTAAAAAAAATAATTCATTATGTTTTGACCTGATCACATTGCTATCAATGCATCAATGCTGACAGCCCTATTACTAACTAAAGTGTTGTTTGTGATATATGGTATATGAAGTGTAATGTCTGCGAACATGTATTTTACATTAAAACTGAAAGATTTTTACACACATTTATATGGTTTATATGGTTTTATATTTATATGGTGAGTTCTCTCTGAGATAGTCACTTTTGATCATTCTCACCTGTTCATCATTCTCAAATTGTTTACTTTAAATTAAATCTCTTCATTCTTTCTTTCTCTCTCTATTTTCTACCTTTGTGATCCCCTCCCTCGAATGTTTTCCTGTTTAGAGTTGGAACAATTACCACATTAGGTGGCATCCAGATATGTTCTGTGGACTTAATCATGTATTATTTCCTACTGAAGTTATGTGGAAGCCAGATCTAATTGTTGAAGTGATGTAAGTTTTGAATGTGTGTGCTTGCTCTCACACTCACAAATCCACATACACTCACAACAATAACTGTTGATAGAGCATCATATACTGCAGCATAATGATGCAAAACTCAGGGCCAAAACATTTATACAGCAGGGTTAAACACACGTGTTTTTATCTAATAAAATCTATCACATAAATGTATTGTATTTCACTGTGCACTGACTTCTAAAAGTCTGAAACACAACTCTATTAGAACCATTCAAGATTTAATCACACCCACTAGTGGCTCCATCACGTCAAACTCTTGTATTAAAAAACTGTTCCAACACGCAGATTGTAGTGGACATGTTATCAAAGATACCCTTTGAATGTTTTTAATAGGTATGTCAGGCAAAATTTAGGAGAAATGTTACATTCAGAAACAGAATCACTTTAACTGTACATGTAGAAGAAACTTTACTCTCAATGTTCTTACATAGAAAAAGACATAACACTATGAATGAGGACCACAAAGCTGAGCACATATCGAACCATTATGTTTATACAAATACGACATATATTGGAAACGGCTTATAATGATCGTATCTGTCTGGGTTAAATTAATTACTGTGAGTGGATGATAATTATAACTGATTTTTTTCTTTATTTCTCCATCAGATTACCATCCAACTTACATTTGTATATTCATATATATATATATATACAGTACAGGCCAAAAGTTTGGACACAGCTTCTCATTCAATGCGTTTTCTTTATTTTCATGACTATTTACATTGTAGATTCTCACTGAAGGCATCAAAACTATGAATGAACACATGTGGAGTTATGTACTTAACAAAAAAAGGTGAAATAACTGAAAACATGTTTTATATTCTAGTTTCTTCAAAATAGCCACCCTTTGCTCTGATTACTGCTTTGCACACTCTTGGCATTCCCTCCATGAGCTTCAAGAGGTAGTCACCTGAAATGGTTTTCCAACAGTCTTGAAGGAGTTCCCAGAGGTGTTTAGCACTTGTTGGCCCCTTTGCCTTCACTCTGCGGTCCAGCTCACCCCAAACCATCTCGATTGGGTTCAGGTCCAGTGACTGTGGAGGCCAGGTCATCTGCCGCAGCACTCCATCACTCTCCTTCTTGGTCAAATAGCCCTTACACAGCCTGGAGGTGTGTTTGGGGTCATTGTCCTGTTGAAAATAAATGATTGTCCAACTAAACGCAAACCGGATGGGATGGCATGTCGCTGCAGGATGCTGTGGTAGCCATGCTGGTTCAGTGTGCCTTCAATTTTGAATAAATCCCCAACAGTGTCACCAGCAAACACCCCACACCATCACACCTCCTCCTCCATGCTTCACAGTGAGAACCAGGCATGTAGAATCCATCCGTTCACCTTTTCTGCGTCTCACAAAGACACGGCGGTTGGAACCAAAGATCTCAAATTTGGACTCATCAGACCAAAGCACAGATTTCCACTGGTCTAATGTCCATTCCTTGTGTTTCTTGGCCCAAACAAATCTCTTCTGCTTGTTGCCTCTCCTTAGCAGTGGTTTCCTAGCAGCTATTTGACCATGAAGGCCTGATTCGCAGTCTCCTCTTACCAGGTGTTCTAGAGAGGGGTCTGCTGCTAGAACTCTGTGTGGCATTCATCTGGTCTCTGATCTGAGCTGCTGTTAACGTGTGATTTCTGAGGCTGGTGACTTGGATGAACTTATCCTCAGAAGCAGAGGTGACTCTTGGTCTTCCTTTCCTGGGTCGGTCCTCATGTGTGCCAGTTTCGTTGTAGCGCTTGATGGTTTTTGCGACTCCACTTGGGGACACATTTAAAGTTTTTGCAATTTTCCGGACTGACTGACCTTCATTTCTTAAAGTAATGATGGCCACTGGTTTTTCTTTAGTTAGCTGATTGGTTCTTGCCATAATATGAATTTTAACAGTTGTCCAATAGGGCTGTCGGCTGTGTATTAACCTGACTTCTGCACAACACAACTGATGGTCCCAACCCCATTGATAAAGCAAGAAATTCCACTAATTAACCCTGATAAGGCACACCTGTGAAGTGGAAACCATTTCAGGTGACTACCTCTTGAAGCTCATGGAGAGAATGCCAAGAGTGTGCAAAGCAGTAATCAGAGCAAAGGGTGGCTATTTTGAAGAAACTAGAATATAAAACATGTTTTCAGTTATTTCACCTTTTTTTGTTAAGTACATAACTCCACATGTGTTCATTCATAGTTTTGATGCCTTCAGTGAGAATCTACAATGTAAATAGTCATGAAAATAAAGAAAACGCATTGACTGAGAAGGTGTGTCCAAACTTTTGGCCTGTACTGTATATATATATATATATATATATATATATATATATACACATGAATTCATATATATATATGAATATACAAATGTATATGACTATAAAGTAATGAAATGGACAGAATTGTATTGACTGCTTTAAAACACAGCACAGCTGTTTCATTATTGGAGCATTATGTGACTGGGTATTATCAATTCACTTGACTTGGCAGTATATTTGGAGCTATGGTCTGTTTTATTCAGCAATGTCGCTTGTCACAATTTGGCGCTTAGAGTGTTAACAAATGTATCCTAACTGGTAACTATATACAGATGTGGAAGTGTAAATGTGTGTGTGTGTGTGTGTGTGTGTGTGTGTGTGTGTGTGTGTGTGTGTGCAAAGACAGAATGGCCGCCTGAACTCACAATGTCTAAGGTCTGTAGGACAAAATGGGGGGACCAGGTAAAACTACAAAGAAAAGGGTGAAGTCACAACTAGGGAGGCATGTGGACGGTCACATGACAATAGGGCATGTGTCGAGCAGAAGCTTTAACTTCCTTCTCCGCACATGTAATCATGTTAAAAGCCAAATTAGACTATATGTGTATATGATCTATGATGTATAAAGGTGCCAGGTTAGTAAAAATGGAGTTTAGTTGCATGGAAGACTGTCTATGTGAAGCATATTGTGGCCAGCCTAAGGCACACCTGTGCAATAATCATACTGTCTTATCAGCATCTTGATACGCCACACCTTTGAGGTGGAATGGATTATCTCGGCAAAGGAGAAGTGCTCACTAACACAGATTTAGACAGATTTGTGAACAATATTTGAGGGAAATGGTCTTTTGTGTATATAGAAAATGTTTTAGATCTTTGAGTTCAGCTCATGAAAAATGGGAGAAAAAACAAAAGTGTTGTGTTTATATTTTTGTTCAGTGTAGATTGAAGGCTCCTTAACCACTGCATACACAAATAGATTGCCTTTTTTTGCAACTTGTGTGCTTTGTTGAAATATATGAGAAGAAGATTAAACAATTGAAATTTGAAAAAAAAAAAATTACAATCACAGATCTCCATGAAGAGGCGGTCTGTCCTCTACATTGCCAACTTCATACTACGCATCCTGTTCTTCTTCTGTCTGGACTTGGCCTCCTTCCTGATCTCGGACACTGGTGGTGAAAAACTCAGCTTCAAGGTCACTGTGCTGCTTGCTGTCACTGTGATGCAGCTTATTCTCAATGACATTTTGCCTTCCTCTTCAGACAGGATTCCACTTATAGGTAAAGAAACTCATAGTCATTGCTCTATCTGACTTTGTTTTATATGAGCAGGAACAGCACATATGTTGAGTCAATGTGTGGTTATTTTCATCCACATTAATGATACGGCCTTCTCTCTTCAGCGGTCTATTGTATTGGAATATTTAGTTTGATGCTGCTGAGCCTCCTGGAGACAATTTTGGTGATGTATCTGATAGAGAAAGACTGAATCCAAAGACAATGAGGAAGATGAAAACCAGAGCCTGAGTAAGGAATGTGGAGACAAACAGGGCAAAGCCAATATACATAAATATGATAGAGGTGAGATTAAGTGCAAGTTAAACCTCTGGATATTAACTCTGTCTCCCATTGTTGTTCAGTTTTCCACTGCTAGTATCATATTTTACTAATATGATTGGAATGGAGACACACTTACAACTTGCATTACATCATGTTGAATATGCTACAACTTTCTGTGTCGATCATATCCTTTTAGGAGGGAAGAAACGGATGCACTGTGCTTGTGTCTGTGATGTGTCTGCTGATGAGCCTCCATCTGAACTGCTGTCGGTGACCAAAGAGGTTAGAATTGGATTTTATTTTAAAATTCAAACAAATAATAAAAAACAAAACAAACAAAAAACAGGACAGCATAACAGTTGTTGACAGTATGTTCTTTGGGTTATTCAGAGTAACACTGATTTCTGGAAAGAGATTTTGCTAATGGCTTTTTTAACACGATTATTTGACCACAATGAGCAAAATATGATTCACACCTATTGTATTGGGAAGGAGGCAGAAATCTCAGAGATATCTCAAAACCAAAAACTATCTCAAAACTGTCTGCACAACAAGATATCACTAGAGACACCAGAGAAAATATGTTTGTAATTTGGATGAACCAACTCTTCTATTCTCATTACAATGGACATAAAAACTGGAATGTCAAATGTAGTACCTTACAATCTGATAAGGTTCTGTATCTTGTTAAAGGGGAAGTTTTGTTTTTTTACGACCAGGGGCCTCATTTATAAAGCTTGCTTACGCACAAAACGGGGCTTGAAAGTGGCATTTGCCACTTACCACGCAAAGGTTGTGATTTATAAAAATAAACTTGGCAGGAGAATGTGCGCACCTGTAAGCAAACTCTGAGGCATGCGTGCGCACATTTTGGAAGACACTGGGAAGTGGCGATGCAGACAGCGAGGTGGAGAAGTGGAGTCAGATTTTTACTGATGTCTCACACAAATTTAATGTCACGCTATATCCACCTTAGATCCATGTTATCATTGAAATTAAATCCAGCAGCCTTATGTTGCGCTTGGAGTGAGTGATAATTGTTTCATAAAAACACTGTAAAATCCAACTCAAATCCTGAATTGAAATTCTTTCTAAGTACGTATTTAATCCGCACTGCCTCTAACGTCTGATTGTCCACTCTGTGAGCGCAGGAGGGGGAGAGGATGGTGTGACTGCATGGAATATATTTATTTATTTATTTATTTATCTAAATATTTCCAGTGCATTTATCATGTCTCGATACAAGTAAATACAGCCATTAAGCACAACCGTTACACTCATTTCATCAGCCCTACTTAGACATGTGCTGTTCATGACAAAACCCGCATGAAGAAACGTGTTCGCCTATTACACTTTCATCTTTGAATTGTATTTCAAATTACACGCTGTATTTTGGGACCGGGATACCACTGGTTCATGCTGTAATTCAGGCCTTGAGTCTGATCAGACTAATTGCCATAAACGTATAAATACTGCGGTGACCCTCGTGCGTAATTGCGCAAGATGGCACTGGCACATACTCCTTTTTGCCTCCACCTTTAATAAATGTGATTCTTTATGTCACACATCAATGTCAAACATCCTCAAATTTAAACACATTAACTACATGTTGGTAAAGGAGTAGAAATATTTGGTCTGCCTTTAGATCAGACCACTTTTTTTTTTTTGTTCTGTCACTGTCGTGCAGTCCCACAGACACAGCTGACAGTATCAGCAGCGTTGATGTGTTGCCACTTTTCTCGCTTTCTTTTATTAGTGATCCCGCTGCTGTGGCCACCAAATAAAATCTTTCATCAGTCCTCCACCTCCCATTAAAGGGTCTCTAGCTCAGTCTCGGAGAAATTCCGTTTTTTGGTTCGTTTCTCACCCGTCGCCTTGACTCACACAACGCTCGCATGCCGGCTTATTTATATGCAGATCGCATTCATGAGGTGATTTGCATGACCATTTATGGTTGAACTAGGGCGTGTAGAGGGCAGAATATGAGGCGGACCTGGGTGCGCACAACTCCAGGAGGTCTGTGATGTATAAAGAGAACATTGCGTGCAAGTGTGCGTGTGCGCGGTTTTATAAATCAGATTATTTTTTGGCGCACGCCATTTTCAGCTTTTGGGCGCACGTCAACTTTTAGTATGAATCCTAAGCACTCTTTTATAAATGAGGCCCCTGGACCTTATTCCTGGCATTACATACAGTTGTTTACTCACCCAGATAAGTTTGGTGTCATTTGGAGTCCTTTGGAAGATATTTAGATCCGCAAGAGCCGCGTACATCCATATAGTGGGAATGATCGGGGCACCGACAATGAGGCTCTAAATAACAAATTATCTGCCGCGAAACTGTTTTTATGAATCGCTAGAGTTGCTTGTCATCATCATCCGGGTCATTTATACCGACCTACTAACCTCTGACCTGGATGATGTCAGAGGCAATTCGTAAAGACAATCCTCTTTATCACCGAAACGTTCACCTTTCTGTTTCTCACTTTTTGCCACTGAGCACTATGTAATAATAAATTCACGTTTTGCATAAGTAGTGCCTCTGCTTTTTGTGCAGTGTGCGGGCCGTTCTACACAAGCGATGAGAAGAAACTAAAGAAATGTAAATTCTCATAGTTATTTACTTATCAAGCAAACAAATTCAAGGAAAATAAACAACTTATGCATGTGTGTAGGCTACTTACTCAATCAAAAGTTGCCCGTTCGGTCCTGCAGGCTTTGGCTGGGTCTTCCAGTTTACTTTTGGGACACAAAAAAAAGTCTCTACAACAGCCCAGTTGATCATAGAAGTGAAATCCTCTGTAGTTGTGAGACAGTCATTTCTGGAGACATCCAGACATGTAGCCTATCTCCTGGCCTCAAATCCCACTCAGAGCAACAAAGGCATTTCTCCTCTGTTGGCATAGAGGAACATTGTCCCAAGAACACCACCAGTTAGCATCTATTCTTGGACGTGCAGCGGTTTGTTGTTCTCCGGCCAGCTGTTCCTCTCTCTGCCTCCGCATCCTTCCTTCAAAGAGCTCCTCATCCGTATACTGTGGCTCAAAACGGTAAGGACGTCCATCATATTCAAAGTCGTCGTCCACAGCCTCAAAATCTGACAAATATTCAGCCATGTTTCAAAAAACTAACAGTAGCAAAAAGCCGTAAACAGAGTGTAGTATCTGACGTGCCACATGTTATGTGACGACCGGGGTTTTATATGATCAGTTAGAGGCCCAGGTCAAGATTTTATTATGGCTTAGGTCAAGGATAGATAAGTAAGATGAAAGGTTGGATTCCATCTAGATTGTCTCTCTGTCACTTGTCACATTTTGTCTCAAAGTTCATCAAAACAACCAACCTATATATGCAGGGTAAATTGAGCCGTTATTCAGAGCAGTTCATATTGGCTTCAAACTCTCTCTCAGGCTTCCTAGGTGCTTGATTTGATGCTGTACTTCTTGTAATAAACCTTTTCTATATACAAGCAAGATGGTGTCATCGGAGTCTCCTTCATCACCTTCACATCATCGCTATTTAATAAACGACAAGAGCCTTGCCGGGTGTGCGGCGGCGCGATGACATCATCCAGGTCAGAGGTTAGTAGGTCAGTATAAATGACCCGGATGATGATGATGACAAGCAACTCTAGCGATTCATGTTGGTGAAATGAACGAGTTTTGCGGCAGATAATGTGTTATTTAGAGCCTCATTGTCGGTGCCCCGATCATTCCCACTATATGGATGTACGTGGCTCTCGCGGATCTAAATATCTTCCGAAGGACTCCAAATGACACCAAACTTATCTGGGTGAGTAAACAACGGTATTTAATGCCAGAAATAAGGTCCAGGTTGTAAAAAATGGAACTTCCCCTTTAAATACCAGTCCATTAAATCACTTCGGCAGGGAAGCAGCAGCCAACTGACAGAGGAGTCCAATGCCTTGGAGAAGGTCTCAGATGAGCTGAGGGCAGTGGAGAAAACACTCACTCTGGTTCGTAAATGCAGGATGGAAAAAGGGAAGCCCGGCTACTGGACCAGAGTGGCTAAAACAATCAACAAAGTTTTCTTTATTGTCTACATCACAGTGGCGAGTGTGTTTTTGGTTGCTATTTTTTCAATATGGAGCTATGCAGAAGATGAGTAGAGGTTAAGTTTAAAAATATGACTAATGCTGGGCCCACACTACACAACATTTCTGTCACTGTGTCAGATTATGTGATTGTGGAGTCATAATTGTGTAATTGATTGTGCTGTGACTTGGTCGACAGACATGACAGACTTCACACTGGTCCACACCAATCATCCCCGATTGTCTTTCATGACGTCTGTGAAGTCATCAGGTTAATCTTGTCTTATTTTTATTACTATTTCTATTATTTCAGTCACTGTGGCTGTTCATGTCCCAGCCGAAATGTTGTTGTAGTAACATAAAAAGTGCCACCAGGAGGCAGGAGCTAAATTTGAATTTCATACCGCATGCAAACTATGGCAGTCACTGAGTCTTCCGCAACAAGTTCCTGCAAATGTTTCACAATAATAGCCTGTTTAGAAAATTAAGGGATTCTCTCAACCAAAGTTATAAGGGGTTTTTAATTTAATACAGATACAGGAAGTGTTGAGTTTGAAATGATGGCACGATGCATTAACTTTATCAAGGCAAACAGGAGCGGATAAGAAGTAAAAATAGAAAAATACAGAGGGAATAATAAACAGTGGCCCATTTCTAATGTATGAAGCTGGTAGCCTCTGCAGTTGTGGTGAGTAAAAGTTAATTTCATTACTTTATATCCTCCATTATGAAGAAATAACACTGTTTGCTAGCTTGATGCTAATGGCAGTACTCACCAAGTTGATACAGTGCCTCTGTTGTTCACACCATCATTTTTCCCTTTTTTACTCTGTGTGGTAAAGTCTCTAGAGGAAATAATCAAAAACCCTGGGGTGTTGTTGTCATACAGTTATCCATAGCAGCAGATCGCTCTGTATTCCTATTGGTCAAAGTGATGGCTGTGATGGGAGAAGTCCAGAACAACAAAAAAGAAAATCAAACATGTTAGACTTTCTGTTGGAACATCATGAGGTGTCCCAGATGTGGTTGTTGTTCACAATCTGAGCTATAATTGGGCTGATGTCTTGTAGTGTGAACCTGACATAAGTAATTTTTCCATTTAACATGGATGTTAACACATCCGTACGCTGTGTTCACACCTGTAGTTCAGTTCCACAGGTCTGGACCAAAGAAAACAATGACCCACTGTTGCTCAGTACCGACTACTGAGGGTTCGCATTGACTCGTTACAAACAAAATACATGGACCCACGGGATAATCTAAAATAATTTCTCTCTAATTTATATTATTATTAATGTTATTAATGGCAGACACTGTGCATTCTTATTTATCTTCAACATCATCTTCCCATGATGATTCCAATAGTTTTTTTTTAAACAAGATGTCAACAACTACGTCTACAACAAGACAGAAAAGCAGCATTTCTTTGTGCTATTCTGCTACGACTATAAATTGGTGTGTCCTGAACCAAAGTTCTGACATATGTAGTCCCTCAGTAGTGCTGCATGTTTTACACACTCCTACATGACTAACACATATACTTAAGCAATATCACACTCGAGCTCGTGATGTTGTACTGTGATATAGGCACGAGGCCTACAGAAATAGTTCTGTAGTCTGTAATCTGTAAACATGTCATCTGAAATAAACAATATAGACAAACTTTGCATGTGTGTGCATGTGTTACAAAACACAACTTCCTATTGCAGGTGTGTAAACGAAATTTCAAAACAAGTTTTGCCTCCATAATGATTCAGACCTTAAAGACAACACACACAGGCACACACACAGACAGACAGACAGACAGACAGACAGACAGACACACACACACACGTACACACACACTTCAATGCACAATTCCACAACCACAGGTGTGTAAACTAAATTACAAAAACAATGTTTGCCTACAAAATGAATCAGAGCTACCACACAACACACATGCACACACAACCACCCAAACAAAGACGCACACACACACACACACACACACACACACTCCCACACACATGTACACACTTCAAAGCATGACTTCACACTACAAATGCGATACTAAATTTCAAAAACAAAGTTTGCTTACATAATGAATCAGATATTCCAAACAACACACACGTACACACACACACACACACAGACAGTGAAAAGTGAAACGCATGATTGGATGATAATTGATACTTTAAGCTTTATAAACAGCCAAACAAAACTGTGTTCAAAGTTGCTTTGATCAGGTGTGGATTGGCCATCAGGAATCAGCTAACTGGTGAGCTCCATTAAGGGGGCGATCACACAGAGATAAAACAATAGAAGTGCGACGCCAGTAACACAATTGTTTTCCTATGATATGGCACGTGTGACTGGTCTTTTCAAATGGGCGTTTTTCCGGCGTCTTTTAGACACGTTTTTGTAGACACTTCTTTTTAGATGCGTGTTTCTAGATGCGCGTAGACGCTGAAAAGTTAAAATATTTTCAGCTTTTTTGAGCGTCAGATGCCAGTAGCTTACACTCATTGAATAAGCGCTTCCAACGTTTCAAGCGTCTTTGAAGCGTCTCTAGCGTCTCATTTCTGTGCAATCACCCCCTAACTTTCACCACATGAGCAAGCCAAGCACTAACAGTATCATCTGCTTAGAAGTTGTCATGTCTCATTCCCAGCTGCCGGCAGCTACCTTCTCATTTGTACTTTCAGTCCGCTTTCTCCAATCTTCTGTCTTGATCCTTGAAGTCTGACATGACATGATGGACAGATCCACCTAAAGGGATGGGGGAGGTGACCACGGCCAGTACCACTGCACCTGCCCTACTATAGGTAGAGTATTGACAATTCTGGGACCATGTAACCACTAATCAGAAGGGTTGTTCCAGCATCAAGTCATCAGGTCTTTCTTTTTTTTCCCTACAATTATTTTTCCCAACATTGCTGGCGGCGACCTTGCAGCCTACAAGGTGGGCCGGCCTATCTGGTATTTGCAGAATTTGCAATTTTATCAAAAGGGGCAACTGAGAGGAACAAGATGTTCAGTGGTAAGAGAGGTTATGAAATTGACTATGCCCTGGGAGGTTTGGGAAAACTCAGCACGACTGTCATGACTGAGAGCAGGTGTAGCCTATTTACTGTTAATAAATGTACACTGTAGTTGTTAGTGTGTGCTTCACTGAAGACTTCCATAAGATGCAGCTCCTACATTAAACTACTTAACTCGGTAAACTTAACAGCCACAGCTGAATCAAGAAGCTTATGGTTTGATGGCAGAATTGATTTGCCCACAGGCGGCTAAGTGTCGGGGGTGTTGGCAGTTCCTGGCAGCTTTGTTGCATAATGCTATGTTTCTATCAGTAGACCAATGACATCCCCCCCAGCCCTAAATTTGCCCAGCCCTCTCCACTACAAGGCAATGATATTGTTATTGCCATGCACATTTCCAGACATCACAGTTAATGCTCAGAGGACGCTCACTGACTGTGCAGACCTCTCACAGTCATGATGCTTGCAGGTTTCCTCTTTCTGCTCCTCCTCACAGGTAAGCTGGAACAATTCTGTATGATGCATGCAGGTGTGACATTTCTGTTGCTACCCCAATATGATGGAGGTGAATGGAGTTTTGTTATACAGCATGAAAAACAAATGAAGAATAATAATTCTACAAGCAATGTCTCTTTTAAAAAGATCTGTTCACAGTGTGATATGTGGATAATTTAGAGTAACAGGGACACTGTGCCTGGGAAGAGAGATTGCTGCTGAATTTTTAATTGTCAGTAAAATCCCATTCACCTCCACTGTTTTGGGGTAGAGACAAAAATCTCTGAGATGGAGAATCAGTTAAAAACCTTAACTACAAAACTATCTGCAGATGCACTTAATCATGCTGTGTACGAAGGCAGAAGATGTGTGTTCATGAAAATGATATTAAATCTAAAGAGCTGTTTACTCTTTTCTTTCAGATGGAAGTACCTCCAGTTACTCAGAGCACACAGAGCTTCCTGATGATCAACAGAAGTCAAATCAGAGCTTTGAGGAAGGTATGTACAGAAATAAACACTCCAAATATGCACAGTAATTATATATATGTGAACATTTATATTTCTCACAGTTATTTAAGACTCTCAGAACCAGTTAAACATCAACTTCAAAACTATCTGCAGATGCACTTAATCATGCTGTGAATGAAGGCAGTAAATGAAAAAAAAGTATTAAATCTAAAGAGCTGTTTATTCTTTTCTTTCAGATGGAAGTACCTCCAGTTACTCAGAGAAACCAGAGCTTCTTGATAATCTACTGAAGTCAAGTGAAAGCTCTGACGAAGGTAAGTACAGGAAATAAACCTCCCAAAAGAGCACAGTGATTATATGTATAAATATTTAACTCTGTAGCAGTTATCACAGAATCTCAAAGCCATTTCAAAATTACATTTTAGGATGTTAAATGATAACATTGATACGATTTCAAAACTGTTTACTAAGAGTTTTTGCTAAGAGTTTAACAAAACTGTGAACTGCTTCAGTTGAATCAGGGTAAGACCTGTATACTCTTTTCTGTCAGGTGGACAATTTTTTGATTATCAACATTTCTACTACTACGATGATGGTGCTGAAGGTACGTACGGGCAACAAACACTCTGAAAGTGCACAGTAATATGTTATATGAATATTTATTCCTGTAACTTTAATAATCAAAGTCTTGAAACTTCAGGCACTTTTGAAACATATTTTAGTGGTGTCAACAGCAAATAGACAAAATGTTTAGAGGTATGATATGCAGGATTGTCAGTTACTGTTTGTAAACATGCTCACCAGCAAAAACAAAAGTAATAGCCAACCCCAGATTCACTCTTGTTTGGCATTCTGTTTCACTATATTCTTGTTTATACGGCACTGTGCCTCATGCTGCTTGCGGTCTGGCACCTGGGGCCTGTATCACGAAGCAGGATTAATGTCTTAGCGAGGTAACTTCAGAGTTAACCCTAGGTTTTCGGTCTCACAAAGCCGGTTCAGTTCTTATCGGGGTAGATCACTATGGTAACTTACTCTGAATGGCTATTCTGCTCCGGAGTAGGGTAAGTTCAGGGTTGAATCTGATGCTATAAAAAGCACCACCCACTGGCCAATCAGCTGTTTGGAAAAAAATGACTCAGCTGACAGAAATGCAGCCCAGTCATGATGGGAAGTTTAATTCATTTGATTGATTTTGATTTGAAAGTTTATTTTGAACATTAAAAAAGAAAAGAAAGCAACAACAACAGACAATGAAAAGATTGTTCAGAAAGGAGTGGAAAGAAGTCGAAATTTCATCCCACCCCTTCATAAGAAAGAAACTGATAATTTGCGGACACTTAAAAGCACCATTAATTAGTGGCAACATTTTGTTTTGTTGGAGGAAATGATCCCTGTTAAAGATAATGGGCCTAATTGACAGCTTTGCTGCTGGAAATGTGGAAAGTAGCCTATCATGTCTACACTTCATGGTGTTTGAGGATTTTCCTTTTGTTTTTAAAGAGGAGACTAGGTATATTTTTGCGCTGTTAATTTCTAACACAGCTCAATATCAGGATGATTTTATTCAGACTATCAATTTGGTGTTGATATGATTTAATTGTGGCGTCAGCTTTAAGCTTTATTGTAGCATATATAACGTTATGACAGAGAAGACCAATTTATCAGACGCAATGATGTTAGACGATAATTGTAATACATGCAATTCATCTGCGCAGCATTGATTTCATGGGATTCAAGTACATGTACATCTGTACATCTGACACTGATCACACCGATCAGTGTCAGATGTACAGGTACAGGAAATGTAGCTACTTGAACCAGTGATGAGTAATTTAACCTACACATCATTTTATTTGCTACCTTGTTTTGTCTTGATTTTTCCCTCTCTCCTCCTCTATTTCTTCTTTCCTTACCCGTTTTTTTTTCTTCTCTATTATGTGATTTCATTGATGTTTTGACAGGGGAATTTCTTTGATACGCTGCGCTTCTCTCATGATTGTGATTGGTCCGCTGCGTGCGCGTTCACGGCTCTTGATAAAGCAACCCTGGGTTGAGTTACCGAGTTGATATCCAGCATCGTGATACCGATTATCCTGATTGCCATTGTTAGGGTTTGTCAACCCAGGACAGGTTGATCTCGCTTCGTGATACAGACCCCTAGGTTGCTACCTTTGTAAATATCTCCGCCCTCACCTGAGGGGTATTCCAGGAAGGAGGTTCTATAAACTCTGAGTCTAATCCTGAACTCTGAGTTGACTTACCCTGAGCTGGGAAACTCTGAGTATCCGGTTCCAAAACAGCAGGTTCTAATTAGTTCAATCAACTCTGAGTAGGTACACCTTGGCCCAATCCCAAACCACTCCCTACCCACTACCACTTCACTACCGATTGTCACTCCAAATCAAATTACACTCGCAGCTACGGAGGGCACTCCTGGAAGTGTATGGCCCGGGTTCGACTCCACCCTGTGGCACCTTGCTGCATGTCACTCCCTCTGTCTCTCTCCCCCTTTCACGCTTAACTGTCCTGTCAATTTAAGGCAAAATGCCCCCCCCCCCAAAAAAAGAAATGTTAAAAAAGAATTCTTATTTTTCTAATTTCAGCAGCTATTTTAAGCACATATAGATGGTTGATGACTTATTTAAAGCCCCCCCCCCCCCGCCACCTAGCAAAAATCTCACTCTGAACTGACAACATCATGGCATACAGGTCAAAAAGTGGTGGAGTGGTTTTGACTAAAAATGATTTTCATGTAGGTGCAATTTCACGGGAAAAACACACTTGAAAGCAGCAATTAAATATAAACACATCATTCAAACAGGTAAGGCATATTTTATTTGGCCATGACTGTACCTTTCTTTAGTTTTATTCATATTTGATTTATTAAACAAAGTAGCTTAAATAAGCTATCATTCAGTGGCTATGTCATTATCTATCAATCAATCAATCAATCAATCAATCAATCAATCAATCAATTTTATTTATAAAGCCCAATATCACAAATCACAATTTGCCTCACAGGGCTTTACAGCATACGACATCCCTCTGTCCTTTGGACCCTCACAGCGGATAAGGAAAAACTCTCCAAAAAAACCCTTTAACTGGGTAGAAACCTCAGGAAGAGCAACTGAGGAGGGATCCCTCTTCCAGGACTGACAGACGAGCAATAGAATATGTTTGAACGTTCAAACAGATATTCACTGGGGAAAGACAACACATCTAAACGAGGTCTGAAGATCCTCCCCCGGCGTAAAGCATTGTGAATTAATTCTGCCTCGATATCGATCAGACTTCCTACATACGGACAACCCATGTCTATCTGCCAGCTTGCTTGAGGCTCCGCAGTGGAGAGGAGACAGGGTGAACTCAGGGTTTCTTAAAGAAAACCTGCTCGCTGGTTCACAGAGTCAGTTGCCATGGTGATTGACTCAGAGTTTGACTTACCTCTCTTTCTGGAACTGGAAAAAAAAAACAGAGTTTCTCTCATGTCAGGGTTAACACACTCAGAGTTTTCACTAAACCCACTCTCTGGAATACCCCTCTGGTTGCTGTGAGGGTACACAGCAGCACCGACTGCAGAAAAAAATAAGGAAATAAGAAAATACAGGCAGAGGGCAGTCTCTGCAGGAAAATACACAGCCAAACACTTCTAGGGTCAAAGTTGATGATTGAAAGACACTACTTCTGTGTGAGTCCCTACACCGTTTATTAGAAAAGTCCTGCATTGTACTGTATGTCTTTAATCAGACTTCGACTGTTGTGAATGCATGAGGATTGGCGTGAGCTGATGTAAGATGCATTTAGACAATGTGTAGCAGATGGATCTCAAATGAAGAGTCCTATTCAAAGTTGATTTACTGTAAAATGCTTACATTAAAAAATCATTAGTGGACTGATGGCATAAAACCCTGCGGTTCTGCCCACGCCCATCTGATAATGGCCTTTCAGTGACCACAAACACTGGATATTATGGAAGACATTTGTGAGCTGATGTTTTTCAGAGTTTGATAATGAATTCATGAGCAGCGGATCCCTCCCCACAGAGATTACCATTTGTCATTTCTTCTAAAATATACATTAGAATGAACAGTTGCCAATGAACAGCATATACAGTAAATCTGATGTCCAGAAAAACAAAAAAACAAGCTTTTAAGTTCCAGTTGACAAATGAACTCTTTAACTGACAACATGTCTTGATGTTTCTGCTGTAGATGAGGTGTCCACTAAGCTTCAGTGTGGTTATGACGATGTTTTAAAATTCCTAAACCTGACCAAAAACAATGAACTGTACACCTCAGCCCGACCTGTTAAACACTTCAAAACGAATACATCAGTATGCCTCACAATGGAGGTCTATGACGTCCTAGACGTGGTAAGTTTTCTGTCATTTTGTCCTTTTAAAAGATATACTTCACCCACAGGATGATCATATGTATATCAATTACAACGTGTTACCTTAAATTCATGAACTAAACTCAGGTCTTCTCGCATGCCTCCTGCCCGGTGAGTGTAGAATCCAAAAATGAAAAAATTCTTGATGAACTGAAGTAAATGGGCACCACATTTGACAACAATAAATCTGTATCAAAACATCAATTTGTGCAGCGTGATCCAACTTTCATTTAATAACAACAACAATAATAATAATGATAATAATAATAATAATAATAATAATAATAATACATTTTTACATTTACAGAGCGCTTTTCAAGGTACTCAAAGACGCTTTACAGTGGTTTATCCAGTCGTATGCAGTGTTAGGCAAATTACTAGTTATCTCCATTTGCACACCTTACAATATTACTCTCTGCGTAGAGCAATGCATTACCTATTTTATAGTCTGAGTGGGCGGAAGTTCGCTGCATAGATCAGCCTCTCATTGGGCGGAACGAGCCACCCGCTGAAGTCCCGCCCTAACGCCTCCGGTTGTGTTGCAGTTTTCAACACGTCCTTTACTAACTTTTGCGGTGTTTGATCTTGCGGGGATGTTTCTGCCATGGTTCACATCCTGTAGGTGATATTTTTGTGGGCGTGTTACACCAAAACCTGTTTCCCCCCGGCAATATTTTTGCAAGCGCACCATTGCTGTGGCACCGCCCAGAACGATTGTGATTGGTTGAAAGAAATACAAGCAGCGGGGCGTTTTTTCTCCAATCTTAAAGTGAGAGTCGGCCCAGCCAGACCTTTCTTTTCTTGAGAAAGGTCTGGTGAGCGAGACTACCTGTTTTATTACTTTTGCATTGCTTTCACCAAAATGACCTCAGAAGAATGACTAGGTATTTTAAATTAATGAGGCTCCTTTTCATAGCTGGTGATCAAAATAAAGAAGCTTGAGTTTATTAGAGCTTATTTCATACCCATCTCTATATTCACAGTTCCACTTGTTATTGAAATCCCCTGCTTACATTAATACGTAGTAGTGTGATGATATAAAATAAGTAAATAGCCTATATCTTGTGTACAGAGGGATGAGCAGACACAGGATCAAAGTCTGATCAGTTATGAGATAGGGATTATATGGAGCACAACAGACAAATGCTGAGGTTAGATACAATACAGCGGACCTGGAAGATCCATCCAACAGTTCCCAGTCAGCCGCAGCAGCACCAGAGAGAAAGATTTGCATAAGAACGGGACTGTGTGCTGGCATTGCTCCGCAGCTGTAGGGGATGTGAATGGAAAAACATCCAACATACTAACGCACATTCTATAGCATCACCCAGATGTGCTGTCCACTGGGACAAAGAAAAAACAACCAGTGCTTTTAAGTTGCCATAGGACACAAAAGCAGAACAGGATAAGTTGTAGGTATATAAATGAAAACACACTGGACATGCTAACACACAGTACGGCATGACCCAGATGTGCCAATCACACTCACCCTTCTATAATGTAATTTGTAATGACATGATAAGACACAAAAACCTTCATGAGGTTTATTTTATTTTCATCCCCCCTGTAGCCACAAATATTTTTCACTTCACTATGAATTCGATTTTTAAAATTTAGCTGAGTTCATCCGATGAACTCAGCTAAATTTTAAAAATTGAATTCATGGTGAAGGGTCATAAATTTTCCACCAGTCACTTCGAAAAGCTCAAGGAAAAATATTTGTGGCTACAGGGGGGATCAAAATAAAATTAAAATCAACCAGCCACCCTCCTCCTCTGATAAGTTAAGAACAGTCCCTTCAGTGCATAAACCACACACATCTTGCAGCCTGGTTGGTATATTTTAGTACACTCCCTAATAGACCCACAGTGGGCTGGGTGCAAACAGTCACTGTGGAGCATGACACCTACGAAGAGGAAATTATTGGACCTGGAGCCGGCTTCTCGGTCGCCGGTAAATCGTTATCTTGCCAGTGAGTGAGCGCATGCATACTACTTGTATGCATGTGTTTTGGAAGTTGGGAAGCACTATTATCCAAATGAGAATTGGATTATAGTGTGAGAGTTTGTAAACTGATGTTTTGATATAGTTTTGTTGTTGTTAAACTAGGTCTCTCTTTAATTCAATTCATCATTCTCTGTTTTTGGATTCTTCTTGGAGGTAAATTTTCTTCACCAATACAAGGCAATCAGGTTATGACTGAATCAGTCTTATCAGGTTATGATTACAAACAGTCATGCTGATTGGCAAATGCTTACACACCTAATGTCTGTGAAAATGTAAAAGATTTTCTCACAGACTGTATTTCTGTGCTCATAGAGAGAGATCGACCAGACTTTGGTTCTTCACGTTTGGATTTATATGGTGAGTTCTCTCTGAGGCAGACAGCACTTTTTTTGTTGTTGTTTGTTTGTTTTTGCTTTTACCTATTATCACCTGTTGATAATTAGTAGAAACTCACATTGTTTCCCATAAATTGGATCTTTTTATTCATTCTGTTTTCTTTCTCCTTCCTGATCCCCTGTCTCCCTTGTTTTCCTGCGTAGAGCTGGCCAAACGAACACATTGGTTGGCATCCCCCTATGTTTTGTGGACTTCAACATATAGTAGTTCCCTCTGCACTATTGTGGAAGCCAGATCTCATCATTGAAGAGGTGTAAGTTTGAATGAATGTGCATGCTCTCACATTCACAAATTCACATACACTTACTACAACCACTGGGGACAGAGCGTCACGTTCACTTTTGACAAACACCAGTTCTTCACATAGTTTGTGGACCAATAAAACATAGCGTCTTGGGTTTTAATAAATGGTAACATTTTCCAATATAGCCTGCCACTTACAGTGTAATTATGATGTACATTGAGAATCAGTAAAACACTTAGTGGGTGCAGACACTGGGGAGGTTAGGGAATTATTGGCTAACAACTTTGTAGGGACTTAAATAATGCTTTAAAGGGAAATTTCGGTTTATTTCAACCCGTCTCCGTCCTAAATTTGTTTCAAGTGACTAGTGACATAAAAATAATAGTTAGCATGTTAGCCGTTAGCCTAGATACAGCCAGGGCGCATAGTAGCGTCAGACCTGTTAAAACGTAAGTGAACGGGCATACTTCAAGTGCTAAGTTAGTCCACTAAACAAGCTTTTTTTCCACAAAGACCGCCTCATATCGTTAGGATAAATCTCAGAGAACATATAGAAAACGACATGTAAACGTGTTGTCTGACCTTACCAGTGTGGTGCCATGTTTGTTTACCATCTAGCTCTGCTTTCCAAAATGTCCACCTGTCATTTAGCCATTTGTTATTGTTGCTGGGATAAAAATGCATTTTTAGGGTCAAATAATGGATTTTCATGCTTAACCCAAAATTACCCCCCCTTGACAAAATCGCCCCCATGACCTTTTGTTGGACACTTTCTAGAAAATGGACATTTTTGTCCACTTGAAGGGTCATGTATAGGATAAAAATGCATTACAGGGTCAAATAATGGATTTTCGTGCTGACAGTTGAGATTTTGAAATTTCATCCAGAATGACACCCCCAATCAAAAATCACCCCCCCCCCCCCAGTGACCTTTCATTTGTCTGTGAGGGAATTTTTGAATTTTGGAAATGGACAACTGTCTGATGGATTGCTCTGGAATTTGCCATAATGTGTCTATTATGTGTTTTCATACAGGACAGAGAAGAACAAGGCTCCTCCGAGTCCTTATATTGCTGTTAGATTTCATGGTCTTGTCGAGCTTGCAAACAATCAGGTGCTGGTCAGTACCTGCAGGATTCAAGTTTACAAATTCCCTTTTGATATTCAAAGCTGCACACTCTCCTTCAAGTCTGCTTTACACAATGGTGAGCTGTTAACTTATTGTGTTCAAAAGTTTCTAGACATTGATCTAAATCATGTATGTTTTGTGTTTGATTTCAAACATGTGTGCTGTGATCAGTTTAACAGTTAATTGTCACATGAACACACACCAGCAGATATCACTACAGTCAGCCCTTCTTTGTTTACCTGATTAGAAACTTAAGTGTTTTGTTTTTATTTTTCACATCAGATAAAGAAATAAAGTTTGAAGCCATGTTAGATGCTTCAAAGATCAAGGTGATGGAGAACCAGTATGAGTGGCTGTTCGTCAACATGACAGTCAAAAAGATGACAGTCAAACAGAAAACCAGCAATGTCTTCAAATACAACCAAAGCATGGTTGTTTATACTGTAAGTATTGAGTACATTTTATTGCTAGTACTTATTTCTTTCAGCAAAAATCTACATGTAGACTTTTCCTACCAGTTGGATCTGCTCAGAGCACCTCTAACAGGAGGTGCCCGGGAGGCATCCTGATCAGATGCCAGAACCACCTCAACTGACCCCTTTCGATGGGAAGGAGCAGCGGCTCTACTCCCTCCAAGCTCCCTCTGGATGTCTGAGCTTCTCACCCTATCTCTAAGGCTGAGCCCAGCCACCCTAAGGAGGAAACTCATTTATACTGCCTGTATCCACAGTGTCGACTTGTAAATCAAAAGCTTTGCCTTCTGGCTAAGCTCTCTCTTCACAACAACAGTCTGGTGCAGCACCAGCATCACTGCAAAAACCGTCGATCCGTCTCACACTTTGTTATAACCTCACTGTGATCAAGACCCCAATATACTTGACCTCCTTCACCTGGGGCAGTAACTCCCTGGGGACTACATAGATTCCTTTGTCAAAGTATATTTCAATCAGAAGAGACAAGTAGATTAATCAAAGATATTGTTCAATAAAGATTACAGGTGTGCAGATAAACAGATGAAGTAATGACAAAGAGTTCACAGAAAGTCTTTAGTTGTACGACTACGTGCCGTGGCTTCACACCAAATCCATTCCTCAGTAAATAGGCTAATAAAGTTTTTTTGCAACCATTTTCCTCTGTTTTAACATATTCTACCCATAACGTCACAACAGTTTGTTTTTAAATATTTTTCATGTTTATGTTTCAAAGTTATTCCAGAGCGAAAGATGCATTGGCTGAAGCCACCACTACCTTCCTGCGTTGATGCCACACACTACTGGTGGTGGTGGCTGATGAGGCTTAGATTGATTAGGCTGATGAATCTGCAAAGATTGGTTGGTGATGGGGAAGTGGAGGGTGTGCACAACTGCAGCATGGAAGAACTAGCAGTAAGATGATAGGCTAATTGACAGCCTTCGACAATGACAAGAAAGTACAAGGGAGCATATGTGTGAGGAGTGAATAACAAATGGTATGAGAAATAAATTACAGATCTAAGCATGTGAAAGTATTGTCTTCCTGGCTGAACTTTCGTTAGAGCTTCATAAACTGGAAGATCAACCACATGACCTTTTCAAATCACAGATCACCATGAGGAGGCGGTCTGCCCTCTACATGGCCAACTTCATACTACCCATCCTGTTCTTCTTCTGTCTGGACTTGGCCTCCTTCCTGATCTCAGACAGCGGGGGCGAGAAGCTCAGCTTCAAGGTCACTGTGCTGCTTGCTGTCACTGTGATGCAGCTTATTCTCAATGACATTCTGCCCTCTTCAGACAGGATTCCACTGATAGGTAAAGACTTTTAGAGTCTTACCTTTATTGGACTGCACTTCATATGAGCACGAATAGCACAAATACTGAGCCAATGTCTGGTTGTTTGTCAGCATTGATGATAATGGCCTCTCCCTTCAGCGGTCTTCTGCATTGGGATTTTTGGTCTGATGCTGCTGAGCCTCCTGGAGACGATTCTGGTGATGTATCTGATAGAGAAAGACTTTGCATCTCAAGATAACAACGGAGATAAAGAACAAAGCCTGAGTGAGGACTGTGGAGACAAACAAGGAAAAGACAACATACAGAGCTATGATGGAGGTTAGATTAAGTATAAATTCTACAAACCTCTGGATCTAAACTCAACCTACCATTGTTATTCAGTCTTCCACTGCTACTATTATATTTTACTGATTTGATTTTAATATTTTCATATAGACACTTTTACAACTTATAATACAGGCTGGTTGATATATCATTTTTAAAATGCTTCAACCATCTTTGTGTCAAACATATCCTTTCAGAGATGAAGAAATGGACCCACTGTGCTTGCATCTTTGATGTGTTTTCTGATGAGCCTCCATCTGACCTGCTGTCGGTGGCCAAAGAGGTTAGAATTTGGTTTCTCTTTAAAGGGTCGGTCCAAAAAAACAAAAACAGGACAGCATAGAAATTGCTGACAATATGTTATATGGGTTATTCAGAGCATTGCTGACTCTGTTTCTGGGATTTTTCAGATGGGATTTTTCAATTCTTTGAGCTCAGTGAGCTAAATTCCATTCACACCCATTGTATTGAGAAGGAGGCAGAAATCTCAGCGATGTCTCAAAACCAAAACAACCCTAAAACTGTCTGCACACCAAGATATCACCAGAGGTACCAGTACCATACCACTTTTATGATCCATGTAGGGATAATGCCCGATGAGGTGTCCATTATCAGGAATTAATGGCTGACAAGCAGGTGTGAACCGTCAGACTGAAAATGGACACCTTGAAGGGCATTATCCCACTTATACCATGGTTACTTGCCAATGAAAAAAAATGTTGTCCACATCATTCAATAATATTTTCATGTGTTTTGCAATCACAATCTAAAGTTTTTCAAAAGCCATAACTCGTTTTTCCTGGTAACACCTGAGGGTTTACGTGATACCTGGAGGAATCATTACCATCCCATAAGGATGTTATGCAATGAAAACATTGTTCACTGCTGCAGTAACCAGAACAAACTTTAGATATGACTTGGCAATGGGAAATACCTCTAGTCTGCTCAGCTCATAGATTCCCTTGATGCAGCTATGAGCCAGAAAGCTAACGTTATGCTAACAAGATTCAAAGTCAGAACATTGTGTACAGCTGACAAACATCATTATCCCCAAATCAATATCGAGATGTTTACAAACACTACACTACTGTCAGCGACAGCCTTAAGTATACCTAAGAGTAAAAGTGCATCAGGGATGATGTTTTTTGTAGGTAAATGCTTCATTTAGCTTCACCCTGGTCCCCTTAACAAAAAGTCAATAGGATTTTTTCATTGGATTTTGGATTATTGCAGAAAATTAGCTCTAGGGCAAACAAAAGTTTATTGCATTTACATGTTTTGTTCAGTGAGATTATCTTCTTCAGGATTTTTGAAGCACAAATGCAATCACCAGAAGTAAAAAGCTAACATAAGCCTATAAATGGACCACAATATGACTGCATGACTTAAAATCCGTGTTCGACGTGATGATGTTCTGTAGTCTCAATTAATCACTTGCTAGCAACCACCCTTTTCAAGACAAGTAAAAACTTCAAAATTCACAAGTGGGCCATTTATTGATGTGTTTTACGTCGCAGAGCAAAACATAAAAGTCTCTTAAGCTTGTGGAAACCACAGACCTTATTTCAAGCATCTAACCTAAAACCCATTGACTTTGAGACGAGGGAACCAGTGGTGCAAAAACACTAACTAATTTCCGGGTTTTAGGACCTCTCTAAAGAAAATGGGATGTGGGACGATCGCTTCTATGATACAAAGTGTTAGTAAGTTTAGAGGGCAAGTGTACTTCTTGCAGCTAGTGTGTTATAGTCTCCTCTGTTGTTCAGAGGATGAGGCACTGACGGGCTGCACTTAGTGTTGGGAATAAAGAAGGAGGTTATGATTACATCCTAGTTCCTATGGTTACCCATATTAGATACAGGGCAATACTATTATGTAGCCAGCACCTTATGCTGGGTTCACACTTGACAACATTTTTGTCTGTTCTGACAGTCACTATGTCAGATTAGGCGATTATGGTATCATAAGATTGTGCTGTGAATTGGCCGACAGACATGACAGACCGCACGCTGGTCCACTACCAATCATTCCTGTTCGTGTTTCATGATGTGTGTGATGTCATCAGGTTATTCTTGTCCTATTTTTATTACTATTATTATTATTTCAGTCACTTTGTCTGTTCATGTCTCAGCTGAAATGTTATTGCAGTAACGTTAAAAAGCGCCACCAGGTGGCAGGAGCTGCATTTGAAGCATGCAAACTATGTAGGTCACTGAATCCTCCACAAGAAGTTGCTGCAAATGTTTCACAATAAAAGCCTTTTTAGAAAATGAAGGGATTCTCTCAACCAAAATTTTAATAGGCTTTTTATTTTAAACAGATAAGATGAGTTTGAAATGATGGCGTGATGCATTAACTTTATCAAGGTAAACAGGAGCAGATAAAAAGTAAAAAAACAAAAAAATAAATAAATAAATAACAGCCTGTCTGTCTGTTTCAAATGAAGCTGGTGCCCTCTGCAGTTGTGGCAAGTAAAAGCCACTATATTTTAATTTTCTTACCTTATGTTCATCTCCATTATGAAGAAGTAACATTTTTTGCTAGCCTGATGCTAATGACAGTACTCACCAGGTTGCTAAAGTGCCTCTGCTGTTTCACACCAGCATTTTTTCCTTTTTACTCTGTGTGGTTACGTTCCAAGGGGAGAGAAAAAAAGATTGGGGTTTTGTTGTCATACAGTTGTCCATAGCAGCAGAATGCTGGCAGTGTCATCCAATCTACTTAGTAAGTGTCTATTATGTGGTTTTAATAGACACCCTGCAGCCATTTAGAATCAGGGATTCACCCAGACCATGGTGTTAAATCTTGTTAATTATCAGTGCATTAAATCACTTCTACAGGGTAGCAGCAGCCAGACGATGGAGAAGTCCCACACTATAGAGCAAGTCTCAGATGAGCTGAAGGCGGTGCAGAAAACTCTGACTCTACTCCTCAACAGCAGGAAGGGAGAAGGGAGGCTCGGCTACTGGACCAGAGTGACTAAAACAATCAACAAGATTTTCTTAATTTTTTACATCACATCAGCAAGTGTGTTTTTAATTCTTATCTTTTCAATATGGACGAATGAAGATTACAAGTAGTGCTCAAGTTTAAAAACACAATTCAGTAATTTTTCCATTTGTTATGGACGTTAACACATCCTTACTCTGTGTTCACACCTGTAGGTCAGTTCCACTGGTCTGGACCAAAGAAAACAATGACCCATTATTGCTCAATACAGACCCTTGAAGGTGTGCACTTACTCTGCCATCACATTATTCAATTATTTATAATGGAGCGAAGGTTACTTCCTGGATATTACTTTGGCTGGCTGAGAAACCCTTTATGATGCCCTGATGCAGTTAACGTGTTTTTACTGATGGTGGAATGAGCAGTGTTACCAGTGGTCTGCAATAAACAACATACAGGAGTCAGTGAAATAATGTCCTCTCTACAGAAATAGTATCAAATTATACTTTTACTCCTTA
Organism: Epinephelus fuscoguttatus; assembly: GCF_011397635.1. NCBI lineage: Eukaryota > Metazoa > Chordata > Actinopteri > Perciformes > Serranidae > Epinephelus > Epinephelus fuscoguttatus. Next base: position 28,349,574 of record NC_064771.1, read on the forward strand.
ATTACTATATATGTTAAACTAAACACACACACACACACACACACACACACACACACACACACACATATATATATATATATATATATAACTGAATAGGCATTCACCCACAGCAACACTGTTTTTTTGTTTGTTTGTTTTTTAACCACTCCCCCATCTTCTTTCCTAAATTAAAGTACTTCTCAAGCAGCATTGGTCTCAAACACCACCATAATCCTTCTCTTCTCTTCCCACAGTACAAATAACAAGCAATTCTCATATGTATAGAACAGTACCAACAAAGGAAAACATCGGTTGTATTTCATGTCAGAGCAACCAAGTTAGAGGTTTATGAGAAAAAAACATACATACACTCATAACATGCATATCATATTGTCATAAAATAGTTTTGTGTAGCAGTGTTTTATAACATCTAAGACATATACTCTGTATTAACCTGTGACACCAGTGCGGTGGTGTTATAGTAATATATGCCTTTTGAATTTAATATATACATTTATACTGTTCAGTAATTCCATCAAATACATAATTGTATATAGTAAAATTTGGGTGTACCTCTTTTTAAATGTATGTTAAGTTTAACAAATGTTTTTGTTTCCGCATCCATTTTACAAAACATATACATATACCAATTTTTTTTTTTCTGAATACCTGTATTTTTTTTTCATAATGCCGTTGGTAAATTGTCAAATTTTCAGATTTTCGAAATGAACACTGCATCTGCATTTAATATACATTTTGTACTGCAAGATGGAATAAAAGTTCTGTAATCTGTAAATGTATCAGACTTCATACCACTGAAATAAACAGTATGGACCAACTGTGTGTGTGTGTGTGTGTGTGTGTGTGTGTGTGTGTGTGGTCACAAAATGGTTAAGTGAGTATAAAAAGTACATGAATCATAGGTTGTAGTCTTCACAGCCACCAGATCCTAATATGACATCTAATATCTACATCTTGAGATGTTGCGTGTTATATGCACATTCTTTATGTATTGTCCTAGCTCTCACAGGTGGTCTAAATTCTTTTAGGAAACTTGAAGATAATTTTAATATCAAGTTGTAGGAAATATATGCACAGTACTGGCTTTGAAGGCAAAATCTTTGTATCACACAAATTAACTAAATGTTTTTTTTCCTCTTAAAACACACATATTCTTGTTTTTGTTTGTTGTGGGAACCACTCTTTTTTGGGTTGCTTGTGAAGACCGCCTTCACAGCAAGGACGCACAAGTGGGTTTCACTGTGCCAGTTCATGGTATGTTTGGCAGTGAATATTATGTTCATATCCTTTTTCATCTTATCTCTGTGTGCTCAGGAAGTGGAATATCTTTGTGTGTCTAAGTCTCTAAGTCATCTCTTATGCTGGGTTCACACTACATGATATCTGCCCAATTATAGCCTGATGCAGCGTCATACAGTGTCAGCTCGGATTGTGATTGACGACGAGTGTCGTACTCGATGATCCATCATTTCATCTCGAGTAGTGTGTCATAGTAGACGACAACTGACGCTACATCTGGGACACCTCACGATGTTCTAACAGAAAGTCTAGCATGTTTGATTTTCTTTTTGCTCACAACTTCTCTCGTTACAGCCGTCACTTTGACCAATAGGAACACAGAGCGATCTGCTGCCGTGGACAACTGCATGACAACAACACCCCAGTCTTTTAGATATTTCCTCTATGGATGATACCATGACAGAGTAAAAAGGATAGATTATGGTATGAAACAGCAGAGAAACTTTATCAACCTGGTGAGTAGTACCATTACCATCAAGCTAGCAAACAATGTTATTTCTTTATAATGGAGGAATTCAAGGAAGAAAATTAAAAATAGTGGCAGGGCTTTTACTCACCACAACTGCAGAGGGCACCAGCTTCATTTGAAACAGACATTATAGACAGGCCATTATTTATTATTCCCTCTGTGCGTTTCTATTTTCATTTTTAATCCACTCCTGTTTGCCTTGATGAAGTTAATGCATCGTGCCGTCATTTCAAACTCAACACTGTATCTAAGATTAAAAGCCCCTTATAACTTCGGTTGAGAGAATCCCTTCATTTTCTAAAATGGTTTTTATTGTGAAACATTTGCAGGAACTTCTTGTGGAGGATTCAGTGACCAACATAGTATGCATGCAGTACTTCAAATTCAGCTCCTGATATCTGGTGGCAATTTTTACGTTACTACTATAACATTTTGGCCACAGTGACTGAAATAACAGTAATAATAAGAAAAATAGAACAAGAATAACCTGATGACATTACACACATTGTGAAAGACGACAGGGGATGATTTGTTGTGCACCATCATGTAGTCTGTCATGTCTGTTGGTCAAGTCGCGGCACAATTTTATGACTCCACAACTCCACAAATAATCTGACATGGTGACGGTGAGCCTCCTGCGTAGCCACGTACCCTACGACGTAGGTACGTCGTTGATTTAACGCAGGACCATAAATCAGGCTTAACGGTATTTGTATTCATCCTGTGCTGGTAGGGGCGTCACGGAGTCACGGAGCACGCAGTCATACGACCCATACGTCTGAGTGAGTATTAACAAAAAGTCGAGTCCTCACTTCAATCCAGGAATTTGTTATTTACGTGACAACACCTGAAAGCAACACAAGCTCCCCTCCAACTGACTGTGTATCCAGCGCTGTGCTGCGCTGTGTGCGAGCAGCCTGTTACATTGTCGTAGTAATAACTAAAACAGGTAACAAACTGCGCCGGACTCTTCTGTCAGGAAAATGCGTCCCGAGCCACGCTCTAGTGTGCTCACCTGTAAGTGCGTGCATGTGTTTGTGTGTTTGTTTACACACTGGGGCGGAACTCTGCCGTGCGACATACAGAGAGCAGAGGAGGATTGTAAACGCGCACCGTATAGAGACAGAAATTACATGGTTGTGTTAATAAGATAAATAACATAAGGATATTTAGTTTGTTTAATAAAAGGACAGGGTATAGACCTGTTCTATAGGAAAGGTAACCTTACATTACTTCTGTTGTGATCTGGTGCTATATAGAAAATGAAATTTAAAGTGCAACTTGCAGGTTAATTTTTTTTTAAAAAAAAAATATATATACATAACCTTGTCTGAAAATTACCATATGAGAAGTTAATTCAGAATTTATTATGGTTAACACAACGTATTTTCGTATTTTTTTGTAATTCAGAGGAAAAAGTGGCTCTTTTTAGCTCCTCTTCTAAAACCGCTTTTTTTTCTTCAACATCGCCTGATACTACGTCACAAGAGGGACTCTGCGTCCTTGACCCTGCCTCTGTCAAATGCGCAGTAGTAGGTGGTAGTGAGTCTGAGCGGTAGTAAACTTGTGAGTTAGTATTTTTTTGGTTGTTAACAGTGCATTTCACCATTTGTGATTATGCCGAATTATTGTGTTTGTGCAGGTTGCGCAAACTCGAGTCTGTCAGGACATGGAGTCCACCGTTTTCCAGACAGAAAAAGAAGTGGCGTTCGTTTTCATGCCTGGCTGCGTTTTGTGCAGGTGAAGAGGAGCGATTTCACGGCTTCATCTGTGACCAAAAATGCTGTCGTGTGCAGCGCTCATTTTGGGGCGGGCGGGCTCCGCGGAGAGGGAGGCCTCCGTGTTTGAGACGGGAGCGGGTGGTGTGAGGGTTGATGGGCAGTGTGAGGCATGTTATGTCAGGTCTGGGGGTCAGATTCTCCACCAGAGCCCAGAAGGCATCCACCTCCCTGCAGCACATGCTCTCCACAGCTGAGGACATGGGCTGGCAGTTCCCACACAAGCACCTATCATACAAAAAATTATCAGGAAATCTTCGTGTCTCTCTCTCTCTCCCTCTCTCCCCTGCGGACGTCAATACACCGTAATGCGGAGTTATAACACGCATAGCATAATATGTTATATGAATATTTATTTCTGTAACTGTAATTATTTGTAATGAAATGTCAGACACGTTGATATATATAGTAATAAAACTAAACCATATGTTACTGGTGTAAACAGCAAATAGAAAGTGTTTAGAGGTATAATATGTAGGATTATTAAAAACGAAAGTAAAAGCTAACCACAGATTCATCTCATTTGGCATTACATGTATGTTCCACTATATTCTTGTTTTTATGGCACTGTGCCTCATGCTACTTGTGGTCTGGCACCTGGTTGCTACCTTTTTATAAATCCCTGACCTCACGTGGGTGCTGTAGGGGCGCCAAACACCTCTAGGGTCATAATTGATGATTCAATCAATCAATCAATCAATCAATTTTATTTATAAAGCCCAATATCACAAATCACAGTTTGCCTCACAGGGCTTTACAGCATACGACATCTCTCTGTCCTTAGGACCCTCACAGCGGATAAGGAAAAACTCCCCAAAAAATCCTTTAACGGGGGAAAAAAACGGTGGAAACCTCAGGAAGAGCAACTGAGGAGGGATCCCTCTTCCACGACGGATAAAGAGACACTACTTCTGTGTTAGTCTACACAGTGTTTATAGACAAATCCTGAAGTGTATGTCTTTAAACAGAAGTAGACTGTTGTGTATGCATAAAGACTGGTGCAGGATGTCATTTAGACAGTATATACAGTAGGAGATGGATCTCAAATGGAGAGCCCTATTTAAAATTATATGGCATCATTAGTGGACTAATGACATAAATCCCTGCGGTTCTACTCACGCCCTTCTCATAATGGCCTTTCAGTGCCCACAGACACTGGATATTACCATAGGCATAAGTGAGGTGGTGCTTTTCAAAGATTGATGATAAATTCATGAACAGTGGATACCTACTCACAGAGTATGGGTATATCTCAAAATGGAGGACATGGTAAGTTTTCTGTTAAACTACATCAAAACATCTGTTTACAAACTCACACAACTTGTGCAGCATAATCCAGGTCTCATTTATCCAGTCGTATGCTCCGTACTTCCCAAACACTTACATTTACGCTAAAACCTTGTGATTTAAAACATTTAGGATAGTCACACTCACGGATGAATACACACCTGGCTCTCTCCTCTCTCCTCTCTACCTGTCTGTACCGATGTACATTTTCATTTTCTGTTTTCCACTCTCTCTGCCTTGATATTATTTATTTCCCTGTTGATCTCTGACATTATGGACCGATCCATTTAAAGTGGTGGTGGGGGTGGCAATTGTGAAGAGCAAGATGCTTGATGGTAGGAGAGGGCAAGAAATGAAATGGGCCCTGGGAGGACTGGGGAAATCTCGGTGCAGTTACCACAGCATAGTAGCATAGTTGTATATTAATTGTCAATAAATATAAATTATAGTCCATTAGGTTACACCTGACTTAAGACTCCTCTCAGACGCAGCTCCTACATTGAACCACTTAACTTGGGGAACCAAACAGCTGCAACAGTGGTAGCAAGAAGCTTATGGTTTGATGGCAGAATTGATTTTGCCACAAGCAGCTAAGTGTCGAGGGTGTGGGCAGTTCCACACCTGGAACTCTGTTGCATGAGTTTTTTTTTGTTTTGTTTTTTTAATCTGTGGACCAATTAGGAGGAAAAAAAATTGGGTTGGAGACCCAATGGTAATCTGAAGGTCAGATCACAGAGTATCAAAATAAATGATAAACTGTCACCAGCACTTAGTTGTAAATTTGGTGTACCTCAGGGATCAATTCTGGGGCCCCTGCTGTTTAGTCTGAAATTGAAATGAAAATCTGAAATTTTAAGTGTGCTGTGTTTTTATGTTTTATATATAAATAAACTTTTACTGTTGTCCCTGTTTATATCTTATGGGCTCTTATGAAGTGTACTTTGTTCTATGAGCAGTACTGTGATGCTGTTGTATTTTTTTTGCTGTAGTTGTCATCACACATGCCCAGAGACTACGGTTTAAAAAAATTGCCAAGCTGGCTAAATTTACACAGATTTACACATAGTAAATTAATGTGCACTGTCCCTGTAATTTTAAACAGTATAAAAATAAAATAAAATAAAATAAAATAAATAAAACTGCTTTGTTTAAAAGTTCCCAGACATTCATCTAGTGTTGGAATACATATGAGTGCTGTAATCACTTTTAACAGTGTATTTTCACGTGAACACACACCAAAATATGCATACAATCCTTCTTTGTTGACCTGAGAAGAAACATCAAAGTTTTATTTTTATTCTATTTTTTAACTTAGATAAAGAAATAAAGTTTGAAACCACCCTTGATGCTTCAAAGATCACACAGTGGTCTCATGAAGTGATACGGACCCAGTACGAGTGTCTTTTCATTGGCGTGACAAAAGAAAAAACCATCAACAATTTTAGCTCCAACCAAAGCATGATCATTTACACAGTAAGTACTTTTTCTTTTAACATTTTACTTCCTACTTTTACTTAAACCTGCAATAACAAATTATCCTTTATTGGCCAGTTGTGGGAAGCTGGAACAAGTTGGGGAAACAGTTTCTTATTTACTTATCCAACAGTTACGGAGCAACATATCAGTCATTCAGAATCTCGTTTCTGGCAACCTCGCGTAGGAAGATCAACCTCCTAACCCGAAAAACATTTCATAGATCAAGATGAGGAGGCGGTCCGTTCTCTACATCTTCAACTTCATACTCAGAGAAGCTCAGAGTCATTACTCTCTTGGACTGCACTTCATATGAGCAGGAACAGCACATACTGATTCAATGTCTGGTTATTGGTCCACATTAACAGTATGTCTTTCTCCCTTCAGCGGTCTACTGCATTGGGATGTTTGGTTTGATGCTGCTGAGCCTCCTGGAGACAATTTTGGTGATGCATCTGATAGAGAAAGACTGAATCCAAAGACAATGATGCTCATAAACACCAAAGCCAGAGCGAGGACTGTGCAAACAAACAGGGCATAGCAAACATACACAACTGTGATGGAGGTGAGATTAAATATACATTAAACCTCTGGATCTTAACTTAGTCTCCTGTTAGTGTTCAGTTTTCTATCTACTCTTTTACTGCTATGATTTTATAACAGACACATTTACAACTTATAATACATCCTTTTGAATATGCTACAACTTTATCTGTCCATCATAGCCTTTCAGAGATGAAGAAATGGAATCACTGTGCTTGTGTCTGTGATGTACCTGCTGATGAACTTCCATCTGAATTGCTGTCAGTGGCCAAAGAGGTTAGACTCAGGTTGCACTTTAAAGGTTAAAAGAATACTTAACTTAAAAAATGACGATTTACATATTAATTATTCACCCTGTGTTACAGTGAATTTGTGAGGAAAACTTTGCTTTCCTTGCATGCCCCCACAGACAGTGACTAAAGAATCTATAAGTAGAGAAGAGTCTTGCTGACTTTCAGTAAAAGGGGGCTGCATTCAACAACAGCCAAACTATCAAAACATTTGCTTACAAATTCTTAAACAATTCATGCAGTAAAATACAAGGCCTAGTCTACATGCACCTGGGTATATTTGAAAGTACAGTTTTTCCTCCTTTATTCTCAAGAAAATTCACTTCCACGTACACTGTTCTAAAAAAAAATCAGTGTCCAAATGAAAACGCAAAGAAACAACTGAAAGGTGTCACAGTCTGACCCTATATCCAGAGACTTTCTGTATATTACTATTATCTTTTAGTTTCTAACATTAATTTATTTGTCTTGAGTTTAGTGATTCAAGAGGATTTTGGTGTTGCTGGAGGTCTGTCATATTTCTTGTTTCATTCATTAGTTTATTCATATTTGTTTCTTGTTTTATTTTGTCACACTCCTCGTGTCATTTTTATTTAACTTCCTAGGATTTCCTACATACGGACAACCCAAGTCTGTCTGACAGCCTGCTTCAGGCTCGGCAGTAGGGAGAAGACAGGATGAACTCAGGGTTTCTTAAAGAAAACCTGCCAGCGAGCAAGTTAGGTTCATAGAGTCAGTTGCCATGGTGATTGACTCAGAGTTTGACTTACCTCTCTTTCTGGAACTGAAAGCCCAGAGTTTCCCTCATTTCGGGGTTAACATACTGAGTTTTCACTAAACCCGCTCTCTAGAATACCCCTATGGTTACGTGCATCAACACACAAGCCATGCGACAGAAAGTAAGCCATGCTGTTAATAAAATACATATTGCATACATGCCCATGCAGAGTTGGCTGCCTGGATGCACTATTTAATTTCACTGTGCCAGTTCATGGTGTGTTTGGCACTGAAAATTATTTTTATCTTCTTTTTCATCTTATCTCTGTGTGTTCAGGCACAGATTGGCCATCAGGAAGTTAGGGTGTTTTTCCGGTAGGCCGTTTTGGTGAGAGCTACTCTTTATTTCCAACCCTGGCATTATATACCCTGTGTATTTAAAAAATCAGATGAAGTCACACATGAATCCCTCCACCGACTGTGCCACATCCATTGGTAACTCTCCCCGTCAGCTCAGTCTTGGCTGTCTGAATGCATTTACCATGAGTGTTGGAATATAGGTGCAGTGCAGTTGTAGCATCAACTAATTTGACCACTGAGATGTGAGCAATGGGTTGGCTCGATTGTAGCTTTTTTAAAAATGTATGCCCTGTGGCTGATTCGCTAGCTCCATGTGGTTGACCAGCTGCTTGTGTTGACCCTGATATGGCATATAATATTCCATTACCAGCCCAACAATAAAAATGATTTGCTAAGTACTCACTCAGTTTAAATATAGTGGGCTTTGTGTGAATATGTGGTGTAAATATAGTGTGGTCCTGTAGATAGAGTCTGCTGATGGATGTTAGGGTAGAAACACACCTAAAGTAGTCAAATGAGCTGCTGCTGACATTCATTTTCTATAGAACTGCAAATTACTATTTAAAACTGATGGCATGTTGCAGTTCAAGCACTTCTGAGTTCTGAAATTCTCCAGCATGAATTATCCATACAAACCTTTGTACATAGAATTATGAATCCTAAAGGAAGTAAGAATTTTAGTATCATTCAATCACCAAGCTCAAAATTTGGACAATGAATGTCGCAAGTGCCAGTTCATGTAAGTAGAAGCCAATTATTAGGCTTTGTAAAAAAAAAAAAATGCCAGTAAATTCAGGGGTGCACTTCAGTACACTCAGTTGGATCCTAATGACTTTGGCGGTTCTCTGACTTTTCCCCCAGTGCCACGATCAGGTTGACTATAGTAGTTCTGAGTGAAAATATCTTAACAACCATGGGATGGATTGCCATGAAATTTGGTTTAAACTATCATGTCCTCCTCAGGATGAATTGTAATAGACTTTTACTTTAATGTCACCATTAGGTCAGAAATACTTCACTTAATTCATCTAATAATTTGCTTCTATACTTCTATACTTTGTGTTTAGTGCCCAGTCACAAATGTTAGTGTGCTAACATACTAATTATTCTATTATTTTTGGTAAATATCAGCATCTGAATATAGTGATTAGAATTTAGCTCATTGCTGCCTTTGTACAGTGTCACAGATCATTGAGCCTACAGTAAACCAAAGAATTCTGAATTTGGTACAACTATTTTTGCTGCTCACTGTATCCTTAAACAGCAACGGTGGTCGAGGCTCATGGGTACCAAAGTATTTAGAGCCATCTTGATGATGGATGAAGATGTTCAGTGTTAAAGATGGGCAAGAAATGAAGTGTGTCAACAATTTATCCTTGATCAATTGATCGATCATCAGTCAGTCAGTCAGTCACACTCCCTTCACACACAGCTCATCCATTAAACTACTTAACATGGGAAATTTAACAGCCACAACAGTGGTAGCTAGAAGCTTGTGGTCTGATGGCAAAATTGATTTGCTCACAGGCGGCTAAGTGTCGAGGGCGTTGGTAGGGATGGACATTAAATTTGCCCGGCCCTCTCCAATATAAGGCAGCAATATTATTACTGCAACATACATTTCTAGTCGACATAGAGAAGACAGGGACGCTCATTTAACTCTACAGTCATGAAGCTTGCAGATTTCCTCTTACTGCTCTTCCTCACAGGTAAGCTGGAACAATTCTGTATGATGCATGCAGCTGTGACATTTCTGTTGTCACCCCAATACAATGGAGGTGAATGGAGCATAAAAAACTATATAATAATTCTACAAGCAATATCCCTTTCAAAAAGTTTTCACAGTGTGATATGTGGATAATTCAGAGTTACAAGTGCACTGTTCCTGGGAAGAGTGGTTGCTGCAAAATGTTTTCCTTGTCGCTTTACAGTGCTGTGAGATTGACAGATGAAATCCCATTCCCCTCCATTGTTTTGGGGTTGAGACAAAAATCTCTAACATCATAAAACCAGTTAAAACCTCAACTATGAAACTATCTGCAGATGCACTTAATCATGCTGTTTATGAAGGCAGGACATGTGTGTTCATGAAAATAATATTAAATCTAAAGAGCTGTTTACTCTTTTCTTTTTTTAGATGGAAGTACCTCCAGTTACTCAGAGCACACAGAGCTTGATGATCAACAGAAGTCAAATCAGAGTTTTGGGGAAGGTATGTAGAGAAAAAAATGCACAGTAATTATATATGTGAATAGTTATACTATTTATAGCAGTTATTAAGGAATCTCAACACCAGCTAAAACCAACCAGAGCAAAGCAGGAGAATATATATTTAATGAAGTTGGTTTGCTGATCCTTTTTGTTTTTAAAATCACATTTAAGGATGTTAAAAGACTACAGGTAAGATTTGAAAAATGTGTTTTGAGAGTATTTTGCTAACAGTTTAACAAAACTGTAAACTGCCATAGTTGAATCAGGATAAGACGTGTATACTCTTTTCTGTCAGGTGGAAATACCTGCGTTAACTCAAATGATTATGGCGACTATACGGAGAACAACAAAGGTATGTTCGGGTAAAAAACAATCTACAAGTGCACAGTGATTGTATGTTTTCATTTTTATTCTTGGTCCACTTTATTAGTTTGTTAGCAGAATTATACAAAAACTGCTTGACCGATTTTCACAAAATTCAGTGGAGGGATGTAACACATGCCAACTTAAAGTACATTAAATTTTGGTGTTGATCCAACTCAGGGGGCGCGTCCACGGGCTGCCCACATGTGCCTGCCCATTCACCTCCATTCATTTTTTGGATGAGGATTATATGAAAACTTTCCAACTGATTTTCACAAAAGTTGGTGGAGGCATGTAGCATGGTCCAACTTAGAAGCCATTACATTTTGGAGTGGATCCAATCCACGGGATGGGTCCATGGGCAGGTAGGATTCAATTGCCTGCTGTGGCCACCAGGGGGCGAGTTTCTGATGCCCCAATATCTAGATTTGTTCTAATTATATTTGTCAACACATCTGCCAAATTTGGTGCTTTTATCACAAAATTGAACGATTCTAGAAAAATATTGAGCTATGCTGCCCCACCAATCTGGCAAATGATTAAAATATTTTCATTTTTTGCTTTTTAAGGAGCAACACAGGAAGACAAGCCAAAGAGGAGGCCGTAAACTGTGAATGAGAAGTTAATAAAACGTTTTTAAAAGCTCTTGTTCTGTTCTATTACATGTTTATAAAGCTTTTTCCAATTTAATATGCCTCTAAATTATATTTGTGGCACTAAAAACATGAAACTGCACCTATAGGATTATAGCCAAACCATTCCATGCCAGTAACCAACGGCAGCCATTTTTGGTTGGTTGGTTGGTCGGTCGGTCCATCGGTCCACAAAGCTTTTCTTGAATAATTCAAAAAGTACTTGACCAAAAATGTTCGAAATTTGCATACTGCAAGTAGAGACCATGAGTTACTATGCCAGAAAAAATGACCAGGATTCATTCATAGGTGGTGCTATACTAAGCATTTCAAAATGAAAATTTTGCTTTTCTTGAGGTTGTGTGGATGCATGTTGTGTGGATGCATGCATGTATGAGGTCGCAGCTATTGCGAATTTGCGCTTGTTCTTAATTTAATGTGAAGTGAGTGTGTCTAACTGTATTTTTCTTAGTTTAATATATATTTACATTTTTTAAATATTGTAATGAATCGTTTAAATATTTTGATTAATTTTATTGAATAAATGGTTGCTACGGCAACTAGGGTGTGTTTTTGCGATGCCCCAATATCCAGATTTGTTTGAAATATATCCACCAACACATGTACCAAATTTTGTGCTTTCATCACAAAATGAACAATTGTTGTGATATATTGAGCTAAGCTGCCACACTACTAGCGAAACTGACCATTTAGAGCATTTTGAAACAAAAATCTTACATCAGATGTTCTCAAAGATTTGATGACTTTTTAGGGAATCAGCATATGATTGAGGACCACACAGGAAAAGTGCACACACATTTTTTATTATAGCTTTTAAAAAAACACAAAAAAACCCCAATTAAATTACATTTTTATGACATATTGTATGAAGATATTTTGTAAGATAAAGTGTTATTACTTTTTTTTTTTTACAGCGTATTATACTATATTTTTATGACATATGATACTATGATTTTTTAATTTCATTTTCATGACATACTATCAACATCAATTGTGATATACTACATAATGCTCATATCACATTCTAGTTTTCCACTTCTTAGCCTAATACATTTGAAAGTAATGAAATGGAGACAGTATGGTGTTTGACATTGATTATACCCACAGCAGTCGAGCCACAGCTTCTGCTGGTAATAGTGAGGTGTCAAGTTTATTCGAATTTGCGAATTTGCTCTTGTTCTTAATTTAATGTGAACTGTGAGTGTGTCTAACTGTATTTTTCTTAGTTTAATACATAATTACATTTTTTTTTTTAAAGATTTTTTTTGGGCATTTTGCCTTTATAGATAGGATAGTCAAGCGTGAAAGGGGGAGAGAGAGAGGGGATGACATGCAGCAAAGGGCCACAGGCTGGATTCGAACCCGGGCCGCTGCGGCAACAGCCTTGTACATGGAGCGCCTGCTCTGCCACTAAGCCACCGACGCCCCCATAATTACATTTTTAAAATATTGTAATGAATCATTTAAATATTTTGACTAATTTTATTGAATAAATGGTTGCTATGGCAACTAGGGTGTGTATTTGCGATGCTCCAATATCCAGATTTGTTTGAAATATATCCACCAACACATGTACCAAATTTTGTGTTTTCATCACATAATGAACGATAGGTGTCAAGTTTATTCATGACAACATCTCCATTTTTGATCATTTTGGGGCTTCTGTTTGATTTTAAACAAAGTCTTGTCTTTTGGAATATGAAACCTTCATTACCAAATTCAGACAATGAACACAATTTTAAAGATTGTAAAGACATGATGACAAGTTGTGAACACTTTTGAACTGCGCTCTCATCCCACGCCTAAACATAGCCTAGACTCAAATGCTTAAAAATGCTCACAATTATGTATTAGTAGTGGACTGATGACAGAAGGCCCTGCAGTTTTGCCAACACCCATCTCATAATGACCACAAACACTGGATACTACTGTAGATTTTTGTGAGCTGGTGCTTTCCAAGGTTTGATGATGAATCCAGAGGCAGTGGCTACCTGCAGAGACTACTGTTAGTAATTTCTGCTCAATTACATGTGATTAATTACTTAGGTTACAATTTAAAAAAGGAGCGCGGAAGTCTGCATTTCTCTTCCTTTTAAGAGAAAAGTGCTTGATAGAAGATGTGTGTTGATGTTTCTGCTGTAGATAAGGCGGACTCTGAGGTTACCTGCAGTTATCAGGATGTTGTAAACTACCTGAACCTGACCAAAAACAAGGAGCTGTACACCATTACTCGACCTGTTACAGACTACAAACAGACTACAAAGATACACATCCAAATGTCGATCTATGGTATCCTAGATGTGGTAAGTTTCAAATGAAGCTTTACATTTTCTGTCAAATTTTCCTTTTTAATGATGATGATCATTTCCACTGTCAAGGATTGGGTTCATTGATCTTTCTTGTTTGAAGAGTTCATCACATTCTGTGGAAATGAAGGCCATGTAAGGACAAAATGATTGAACAATACTTTTGTATTCTGAAAGTTCAGTTTGTATCGTGTCCACACTAGAACATACTGGCTCCAGGAAATGGCCATATACGAGCACTATAATACTGGCATTCTGCTTTCATATGTTAGCAAACTAATTGGCAGCCATATGAATTAAGTACTGTGGGTGGTGACTGACTGATGAAGGTCCCTCGGGGGCTTGCCCTGCTGAAACCATCTAGTGCTACTAATCTGTATACTCAACTCAACTTGGCTGTAGCCAACCATCTCTCTTACAGACTCACCCTTGACACCTCTCGTACCTGCTGTACCACCGCATATCAACTTAATAGTCTTATCAGTTTAATGCAGTCATATCCCAAATTGGGTTTACACAGTTGTGTGTCCTTATTCATTCCAACTTTTCTGGCAGAAGTTACACCGCCATCTAGCTGACACCTACCACCAACATATAGAGAGCATGATTGTCTGTAATCATTTTTGTTTAAGATTTAAGGTGTATTAACTGGACACTTGTCTAAAAGTCTGATGTTTGTGAACATACATTTTATATTGAAGCAACTAAAACAAACTTTTATTTTGTTTATTTTCGTGGGTTTCCGCCGAAGTGTTTCTGTGAGCAACACCACCTCCTGTCATAAAGATCTTAATCTGGCTAGCACCATTTCCTTTTTTAAACACAGCTGTTTGCAAGATGCATAGCAATGAGGTCATGTATCTATTTGAGGTTATGTAAGATTATTAACTGTCATAAGACGGTGGTGGACAAAGTAAAAACTTGCCTCTAACATAAATTTATATTTATTGATATAAAACCAAGTCTTGCAATGTAGCATATTTCATAAATAAAATATTACATATTACATACCAGTCTAGGAGGAAAAAAGCAGATTCAGGATCAGTTTGCCTGCACTCAAGCACCATGCTTTTTATGTTATTTTTGTTCTTAAGTCAATTCTTTTCTCTTTCCTTGCTGATCTTACTCCAGTATCAGCCCTAACCACAAAATATAATGTCCAAAAAAAAAAAAAAAAATCAATGTATTTCCTTTTAACTGGCTAATGTACTTACTGTGAAATGTTGTGTTTAAAAATGTAAACATAGGCTCCTCCAGCATTAAGGCAAACTATTAAAAAATAGCCACTGTTCTTGCTGATGGTCTCATTTGCTTATGTAGATCATATAGCGTCATCAGTATTAAAGTCACACTTTTTTGTAACCAGTCAAAAACTCCTTGTAGCTGCATTAAAAACTCCCATAGTGTTATGCTTTTGACAGTTCTGCTGTGTGCATGGTCAGAATATAACTGTGCTGCTAGTAGGATTTTCACCCATACTGTATTTCTTTGCTCATAGAGAGAGATCGACCAGACCTTTGTTACCAACATTTGGGTTTATATGGTAAGTTTTTTTTTCTGATGAAAGCATTTTTTAAAAGAAAAAAAAAATCATTCTCACCTGTTCATCATTAGTGGTATGGAGCTTTATCCCTATCTTTATTCAAGAGAGTGGTCTATCAGTTTGAGAGCATTATTTATTGATTTCACGTTCAAAAACCCTGCCCTCACACTCAAATAGCCACTGCTTGCGCTTGGATCTAATCTGTTTCTGCTCAAACTGTGTGCTCGCACTCAGATACCATGTTGGTTGCACTCAGATACAATGTTGCTTGCACAGATTTCCTGCTCAAGCTTCGGCTTTTCTCCTTGCGCTCAAACTGTTTCTGTGCGCTTGCGGAATTTCTGCTCTCAGATTTCTGCCCTGTGCTTGGATTTTTTTGTGTAACAACCCTGTCAAAATCCCCCAACCAATAGAATGCCAGATTTACTGCTGACCAATGAAATGATCCCTGCCTCCTTGTGGGCGCGCTCGCTTTAGTATTAGAGCATTCTGTCCGGGCGGGTAGGCTACTCTTTAACCGGGTTCATCCACTCCCACCCTCTTCCCCTGTCGGGAGTTATTTTTCAACAGTCACCGGCTCACTATACATTATCCCTTATATATATAGCTATATAAGCAATAGGCCTATCTCACGAGAGGGAGTGACGTTCTGTATATCGTCACGGCTGTGATTCGGTCGAAGACAATTACAGCTGTGATGATATACAGTACAATGTCACGACCTTGAGTGTGATATTGCTTTTATACAACAGTTCAACAACAGCTTAAACAACAATGCTGAGTAAGGAAATGTTAACAAAAAGTGATGAAATAAATTATTTAAGTATGTCATGTAGCTCCGCGAAAAAAAACCCAGTTCCCCCACTCTGTTGCCAGGCAACGCAACACACACTCCAGGAACTCACAAGCTACTTTATATTTACATTGATCTACAACTGTGTAACTTCGTCCAGTTTGGCTGATGAAACGTTGGCAAACCTGGATGTTGGCACGGCCAGATTCAAACACACCTGGAGGTCTGCACTGAAGAGTCCTGGCTTTCCTTTTCCTCGTCCTCTCCTGACGACCACTCATAATTTAATTCAAATGTAATTTTGGGGAAAATATCCATCTTCTTGGTGTAACGCTATAGTGTCGGTTTTGCATCAATGTAGTGAGTGTGACAGCTGGTTAATTAACGGTTGTATTCATATTTATAACACCTGTGAGCGGAGCGATTTTACTGTTATATGTCCCAGTGATGTTCTACTCTATATCAGCACTCACGAAATGCCTCTCGTCCAATCAGATTACTCAGTCGAAACTAACTGTTGTATAATATATATATATATATATATATATATACAGTACAGGCCAAAAGTTTGGACACACCTTCTTATTCAATGCGTTTTCTTTATTTTCATGACTATTTACATTGTAGATTCTCACTGAAGGCATCAAAACTATGAATGAACACATGTGGAGTTATGTACTTAACAAAAAAAGGTGAAATAACTGAAAACATGTTTTATATTCTAGTTTCTTCAAAATAGCCACCCTTTGCTCTGATTACTGCTTTGCACACTCTTGGCATTCTCTCCATGAGCTTCAAGAGGTAGTCACCTGAAATGGTTTCCACTTCACAGGTGTGACTTATCAGGGTTAATTAGTGGAATTTCTTGCTTTATCAATGGGGTTGGGACCATCAGTTGTGTTGTGCAGAAGTCAGGTTAATACACAGCCGACAGCCCTATTGGACAACTGTTAAAATTCATATTATGGCAAGAACCAATCAGCTAACTAAAGAAAAACCAGTGGCCATCATTACTTTAAGAAATGAAGGTCAGTCAGTCCGGAAAATTGCAAAAACTTTAAATGTGTCCCCAAGTGGAGTCGCAAAACCATCAAGCGCTACATGAAACTGGCACACATGAGGACCGACCCAGGAAAGGAAGACCAAGAGTCACCTCTGCTTCTGAGGATAAGTTCATCCGAGTCACCAGCCTCAGAAATCGCAAGTTAACAGCAGCTCAGATCAGAGACCAGATGAATACCACACAGAGTTCTAGCAGCAGACCCATCTCTAGAACAACTGTTAAGAGGAGACTGCGCGAATCAGGCCTTCATGGTCAAATAGCTGCCAGGAAACCACTGCTAAGGAGAGGCAACAAGCAGAAGAGATTTGTTTGGGCCAAGAAACACAAGGAATGGACATTAGACCAGTGGAAATCTGTGCTTTGGTCTGATGAGTCCAAATTTGAGATCTTTGGTTTCAACCGCCGTGTCTTTGTGAGACGCAGAAAAGGTGAACGGATGGATTCCACATGCCTGGTTCCCACTGTGAAGCATAGAGGAGGAGGTGTGATGGTGTGGGGGTGTTTTGCTGGTGACACTGTTGGGGATTTATTCAAAATTGAAGGCACACTGAACCAGCATGGCTACCACAGCATCCTGCAGCGACATGCCATCCCATCCGGTTTGCGTTTAGTTGGATGATCATTTATTTTTCAACAGGACAATGACCCCAAACACACCTCCAGGCTGTGTAAGGGCTATTTGACCAAGAAGGAGAGTGATGGAGTGCTGCGGCAGATGACCTGGCCTCCACAGTCACCGGACCTGAACCCAATCAAGATGGTTTGGGGTGAGCTGGACCGCAGAGTGAAGGCAAAGCAGCCAACAAGTGCTAAACACCTCTGGGAACTCCTTCAAGACTGTTGGAAAACCATTTCAGGTGACTACCTCTTGAAGCTCATGGAGAGAATGCCAAGAGTGTGCAAAGCAGTAATCAGAGCAAAGGGTGGCTATTTTGAAGAAACTAGAATATAAAATATGTTTTCAGTTATTTCACCTTTTTTTGTTAAGTACATAACTCCACATGTGTTCATTCATAGTTTTGATGCCTTCAGTGAGAATCTACAATGTAAATAGTCATGAAAATAAAGAAAACGCATTGAATGAGAAGGTGTGTCCAAACTTTTGGCCTGTACTGTATATATATATATATATATATATATATATATATACACATATATATATGTATATATACATATATACATATACATTCACACATATACATATACGTACACACACACACACACACACACACATATACATGTATATATACATCTAATAAAGCCCTGGAGGGTGGGAGTGGATGAACCCGGTTAAAGAGTAGCCTACCTGCCCGGACAGAATGCTCTAATACTAAAGCAAGCGCGCTCACAAGGAGGCAGGGATCATTTCATTGGTCAGCAGTAAATCTGGCATTCTATTGGTTGGGGGATTTTGACAGGGTTGTTAAACAAAAAAATCCAAGCACAGGGCAGAAATCTGAGAGCAGAAATGCCGCAAGTGCACAGAAACAGTTTGAGTGCGAGGAGAAAAGCCGAAGCTTGAGCAGGAAATCTGTGCAAGCAACATTGTATCTGAGTGCGTGCAACATGGTATCTGAGTGTGAGCACACAGTTTGAGCAGAAACAGATTAGATCCAAACACAAGCAGAGGCTATTTGAGTGTGAGGGCAGGGTTTTTGAACGTGAAATCAATAAATAATGCTCTCAAACTGACAGACCACTCTCTCGAATAAAGATAGGGATAAAGCTCCATATAGTGGAAAATAAAATTGTTTGCAGCAAAGTGCATTGTATCACTCTGTCTTTCTCTTTCCCTCCTTTCTCCTTATTTCCTCATCCCCACCTTCCCTTGTTTTCCTATGTAGGGCTGGCAAAATGGACACATTCAGTGGAATCCACTTAAATTTTGTGGAATTCAAGAAATAACAATTCCAAAAGATTTATTATGGAGGCCAGATCTAACTATTGAAGAGATGTAAGTTTTAACATGTTTTCACACTCATAAATCCACATAAACTTACTAGAGCATCACTTAACTGTTTGGAAATGACACAAAAACTGAAGCACTCAGATGCCAAAACATAAATGCAAAAGGTTTAAATATGCTGACTATATGCAATATTTATTACATTACGTTGTTGTTGTGTTTAGCTTCTAGTGGACATGCTAAGGTTTGAATACATTTTAACACTGTACTTTATTTCCAGCAAATTACAGTGTACTTATTATGTACACTGAGAATCAATAGAACTCTGAAAGGGTGCATGCATCAGGGAGGTTAGGGATTAAGGGAGTTACAACTTTGTTGGGGGACCTAAAAATCAAAGGGTACTTAAATGTTGCTACTAGACAACAAGGCAGGAAAAGTGGGAAAAACAGGCTAACTATGCTAATAACTTTTTTTTTTTTTTTAGCTATGCAGGCAGCATGTCTCTGGATAGCAAAAGCACATGGGAGAAGTTTGCCTAAAGGGCAATTCCGTAACCTAATCAAGAAATCCTGTTCTTGAAAAAAACCTGCAGGAGAACAGCCCCCAGCAGCATGTTAATGCCGGTCTGCCAGAAACTCAGTCCACCACTTATGTCCAGACTGAAATATCTCAACAGCTGTTTGGTGGATTATTATGCAGTCAGGTACAAATATTCATGGTCCCTGGAGAATTAATTCTACTGACAATGGTGATCCCCTGACTTTTTTTCTAGCAGCACCATGAGGTTGACATTAAGATTTCAAGTGAAATGTCTTGGCAACTATTGAATTTGGGACAGACATTCATGTTTCCCCCAGGATGAATTGTAATCAATTAGCTCACCTCATGACTTTTCATGTAGAGCCACCATAAGGTAAAACAGAAAAGCATACTCACCACCAATTTACTTAGTTCCATGTTCCGTGTTCATAGTGGGGGTGTACTCTAAGTCAAATATGTTATTCAGGAAAGCAAATCATGTAGTGGAAACCAATATGTCCTCTACCCGGCACTGCTTGTTATTGTTCACTTTCACTGTTATTCACTGCAGCCTAGCTCTTAGCACATGAAGACCACTCAAAACTCACAGCACAGAACTCTTTTAAGTGGTAGATGAGACCAGAAAGTTAGAGCCTGCAGCAGACACAAAGTTTACAGACTGACTTTTTAAACAAAGGAGAACAAAGCTGAATAAGCGCGATACTGGTGACTCTGTATGGCAAAAGAACAACCAGTATCCTCTGTCCTGCAACACTGAAATACAGCACAGTGAAGACTATACTAAAACCACAATTCTTTCCAGCCTTCCTTATCCCCCATGATGGCCCCCAGCTAACAAAAGCAGTACACCATAGTGTCTGTTTTCCCCTCCATTCATGGACTGTTAACATAACAACTGGGCCTATCTAACCATAGCACATTAACGGTGCAAGCTGATTTTATGTTGTTCAGTGAATTCTATTGTGATTTCTTTGTAGTCAGGTTATTGGGTTATTGGATTTGCTGTTAGCTGATTTGGTGTTAGTAAGTTAATGCTTCACGCAGACCCAGGGTTCTGCATTATGTAAACTAACCCGGCATCTTTATACAACATAGATCACAAACATATATACCAAATTTGGCTACCTGAAACAACTACACTCAGAGAGGGATTTCAGGGTTTCCACTTTACATGTTTCAATTGTTCTATTATTAATCTACTGATCACATATTGAGGCATAACCTTAGCAATCTTTGATTTGGCCATCTTCTTGTTGTTTCTTATGAATAAATACTTTTGGAACATAAATGCTGTGGATTTTTATATTGCACAAAGGGAATATTTTCAACCTCTCCCATGTCAAGAACTCCAAAATCTTTCAATCTTTACTATTGCTATGCTAATTTTGATATTGTTCTTATTTTAATTATCAGAGTTCCAAATTTAGGTCATTTTGTATCTTTTATGGGACTGAATTAATTAATCAGCCATTATTTGTATTATTTTATCATTGTTAATAATGATTTTGATAATCATTAATCATTTCTGATAACCATTTACGTACTTTCAATCATAAGTTCCCAACACTGTGTCAGCCATTATGTATTTTCAAATCAATTCATATCATTTTGGATGACCACGAGGTAAAATAATTTAGTTTATCACAGGTTATTGAAAAAAATAGGGGAACTGTCCTATCTAGGATGAGGCGTCATGTGCAGAAGTGTTTTGACAAAAGCCCCCAACTGAATTTCTTTCAAAATGAAGCTTAAAACCTGTTTTTAGCCACATGTTTTCAATTCCTCCATTTAAAAGCTTAGTCAAAAGATTGAAAAAAATAATAATGTAATATTTTACCTTGTATATTAGTCAGTATTAATATGCTTAAAATGAAACATGCGGCCATAGGTTTCATAGAACTTTAACTTAGTGTTCACTAACACTACCAAGCATTTCATGGTTATTTAAACAGATAGCAACAAGGTGGTTGGTGCGTTCAGCCATTCAATTAAACATAATTCTGAGAAGAAGAAGAAAAAAAAAGAATTACAAAAGACAGAGAAATGAAAAGTACAGCATGAGGATGTGAAAATATACTTCCTAATTAATTATATGCCAATATTAAATGAATTTAATGCTTTGAAGGCCCAACAATTGCAATGCCAGTGAATATTAGCTTAGAAAATACATTTGCTTGATTACACATAACTTTTGGTGTAAACTGTACCCACTTCTGGTCACAGATCATTTTATTGGTTGCACAGACACACATACAGAAACTTACGTCTTTGTACACCAGACACTGTGCCTGGGGCAGGAGTGTGATGCCGGTTGATACTCTTCTGATAGTTATTGGAGGTACAAAAGTGAACTGCATGCTGTTGCAGCAGGATTGAGGGATGAATCCCTGAACTGACAGAACATTGGCCTCTCGTTCTAGTGGTAGATCACAGGAAATTAAAGAGTTTGACTAAAATAGTCAATTGAATCTATTGTGGGTTATGTAGATTCATACTTTGTGGTATAATGGATCATACGCTATGTGAAATTCAAGTAGAGGCTTAATGCTTTCGCCATAATATCTGCATTTGTTTTCTTACAGGACAGAGAAAGACAAGTCCCCCCCAACTCCTTTTCTCACTGTTAAATGGCACGGTCTTGTTGAATTTAAGAATGATCTGGTGCTGGTCAGCTCTTGCAGGATGCAAATTTTCAAATTCCCTTTCGACAGTCAGAGCTGCAACCTCTCTTTCAAGTCTGGTGTATACTCTGGTGAGCCCGTAACCTGCTATGTTTAAAAGTTTCTAGACATTCATCTAAATGTGTATATTTTGTGTTGGAATTAATATGTGTGCTGTAATCACTTTTGACAGTTTATGGTCACATGAACACACCAACACATACATACACTCCTTCTTTGTTGAGCTGATAAGAAACCTCAAAGTTTTATTTTTATTTCATTTTTACTTCAGATAACGAAATAAAGTTTGTAGCAGAGTCCAGTGCTACAAAGAACACACAGTGGTCTCTTGAAGTGATGCGGACCCAGTATGAGTGGCTCTTCATTGGCATGACTGTCAAAGAGAAAACCATCAACAATTTTAGCAGCAATCAAAGCATGATTGTTTACACTGTAAGTATTAAATGGGTTATACTGCTAAAACTTTTTTTTTTTCCCAACAAAAATGTATATGTAGACTTATTAATATTTCACTTGCTACTTTTACTAAAACCTGCAATAACACATTATCCTTTTTTGGCCAGTTGCAAGAAGCTGGAACAAAAGTTTCTTATTTACTTATCCAACAGTTATGAAGCAACATATCATTCCTTTGCTGACCTTTGTTCCTTGGTGACCTCCAGCTCCATCCAACCAGGAACCAGCAAAGCTGAAATGCAGCACATTTACAGCACGGCAACAACACTCAAGCCCTGGCAGATGCCCTGGGCTGTTATAACCAAAACAGTAAAGTTGCAGCTGGACCTCAAAGCAATGACCTGAACCTTGCGATAAAGCTCCACAAAGCCAAGAAAAGCTGCACCCTCTGGAATTAATTCTCTATAGGTTCATCAAGCAGCACTACTCATGATGCCACATTGTTTTTATATAATCATGTATAAATGTTACATTGCTGTTATATACTGCTCAAAAAACCTAAGCAACAGTTGAATCACACATCAGAGCTTGACAAACAAATTATTGAAGTTGAAAATCTTTACTGATGTTTATTGTATAATTTGTTGAGAACAAAATAACATAATAGTGGTCAGTGGAAACCAACCTCACTCAGTGAGGGCTAAATCCAAAAATGTCACTGAAAATCAAAGTAAAAAATTTAAATGACAGGCTGATCCAAATTGCATGATTTTTATCACAGCAACTGATAATGTGACTCAGTATTGTGTATGGCCCCCATGTGCCTGTATGCACTCAGACAATGTGTGGGCATGCTCCTGATGAGTCAGTGGATGGTGTCCTGGGGGATCTCCTCCCAGACCTGGATCAGGGCATCAGTGAGCTCCTGGACAGTCTGTGGCAGTACTTGGCGGTGTCGGATACATCGACACACAACATCCCACAGGTGCTAAATTGGATTTAGGTCAGGGGAACGAGAGGGCCAGTCAATGGCTTCATCATCCAGGAACTGCCTACACAATCTGGCCACATGAGGCTGGGCATTGTCCCGCACCAGGAGGAACCCAGGGCCCACTACACCAGCGTAAGGTCTGACATTCACTCTCAGAATTTCATTCTGGTACCTAACAGCAGTCAAGGTACACCTTGCTATTACATGTAAGTCTGTGTGACCCTCCCAGGATATGCCTCCCCAGACCATCACTAACCCATCGCCAAACTGGTCATGCTGGATGATGTTACAGGCAGCATAACATTCACCATGGTGTCTCCAGACTCTTTCATGCCTGTCACATGTACTCGGTGTAAACCTGCTCTCATCTGTGAAGAGAACGGGGCGCCAATGGCGGACCTGCCAATTCTGGTGTTCTCTGGTGAATGCCAAATGAGTTGTATGGTGCTGGGTGTTCTGCTGTGAGCACAGGTCCCACTAGAGGACGTTGGGCCCTCATGCCACCCTCACCATCAGGATGGTCAGAAACATGCACACCAGTAGCCTGCTCAAGGCCATTTTGTAGGGCTCTGGCAGTGCTCCTCCTGTTCCTCCTCGCACAACGGAGCAGATACGGTCCTGCTGCTGGGTTGATGCCCTACTACGGCCCTGTCCACCTCTCTTTGTGTAACGGATAGTCTCCTGGTATCTCCTCCATGTTCTTAAGACTGTGCTGGTAGGCACAGCAAAGCTTGCGACAGCACTCATGGATGTGCCATCCTGGAGGAGCTGGACTAGTCTTGCCACCAGACAATCAGAGATCTCTGCCTTCTGATAGTCTGGGGACACTCCTTTCTAAAGTGTGTTTAACACACCGGCGAAAACGGCCGGCAACAAAGCAACGCCTCTTGCATTTTTGAAAAGGACACGCCTTCTCGGAAATGTGCGCTCCCCTTTTCTCGTCTGCAAGGAAACAAACACACAGCTTGAAAATGGATGCCGAGAGATTAAACTCTGTTTTATCAAACGTGTGCTCATCCATGAAGAAAATATTTTTTCCAGCGGATGTCTTAGTTACAACATGATTGAGCTAACTGGAGTAGTTTCATGTTGTATCCGACAACGGGAGGCTTTTAACAGATGACGTCCTGATGTTAGCTTTGCTGCTGCTGTTAGCTGTCCCTGTCAGCTGCAGCCACTGATGCTTTCTAGACATCGTGATTTCCCAAAACTGAATAAATACCACACACAGCAACACAAAACTGCTTTGCTAGCTCAATCATGTTGTAACTAAGATATCCGCTGGATAAGATATTTTTTTCACAGACCGTTTAATGAGTTATTACCTATTACAGACACCGCTAACGGCTAACAGGGCTAACAGCTAACGGTTAGCCCAGCTAAAGTAAACATGCACACAGAAATAGTAATGTTTGTTCAATCATTGTGTTTATAGACTTTACAAACATTGGATTAGTCTAAACGGTGATACAGTGATGTGAAAAATGTGATATATATACATATATATATATATATATATATAAATATACGTGTATATATATACGTATATATACATATATATATATATATATATATATATATATATACATACATACATGTGTGTGTGTATATATATATATATATATATATATATATATATAACTAAAAGCTCTGCTGGTTTTCTACCCGGAAGTATTTGTAAACAACAAGGCGATTCCCTCTATAGTCTGGCCGGATGAGTCATGGCCTTGTAAAGGATTATGTTTGTTTCTTTTAGTTGGCAAGAATGTGTTGCCGCAAACACGACAAACATCCACTAACTTTGACGACGTTTTCTGCAAGCACGGCTGAGCTATTTTGTAATGCTACACATGTTTCTAGTGGGACTATGTTTACAAGCACAAGAGTTCAGCGAGCTACCAAAAGACCGCCCTGCAGATTTACTATTGGTTCTGCAACGTAGGGAGTTTTTTTAAACTCTGAAATTGTATCCGCCCATCTAAACACAAAATCAGGGAGAAAGTCATCAGTCTTTAGTTAAGCAAAGCGTCTAAAGACTGACTTGTGACTGACTGACTCACAAGTCAGTCTTTAGACTGACTCACAAGTCAGTCTAAAGACTGACTTGTGAGTCTAGAGCTGGACTACCTGTGCAACCTGATTGGGCTGCAGGTACTGCCTCATACTACCAGTAGTGTCAAGGACACCAGCAGAACAAAAATCTAGAGAAGAATCAGTCAGGAAGGATAAGGAGTGAGCAACTGTCTGTGGCCACCACATGTAAAACCATTCCCTTTTGCTTTTGCCTCTCCATTGCACCTGTTGTCACTGAAAATGATTCACAATCACTTCACAGATTGATATCCCTGAAGTTTAACTGACTTGGTGTTATACTATGATGATTAAAGGACAACTTCAGTATTTTTCAACCTGGGCTCTATTTCCCCATGTGTATGTGTGCATATGATTCATGGGTACCACTCGTGCTAAAATTGGTTCAGTATTGAGCCGCGAAACGAGGTAAAACAGTAATGGGGGCAAATGCGTCCCGTATAAAAGTGCTTTTTTTCGCCACTGACCAGTTCAGATTGCCAGTGCTATCTCTGTAAATACCATATGGTAGCGGCCCTGGGGCAGTGCCAACTGTGAATGAGTGGAGTCAGCTGTCAGTCAGTGTTGGAGCAGAAAGGCGGAAGTTGTCCCCGCTTGGTAATGTAAATGAGTATGTGTGTGTGTGAAGTGTTCCCTTAATTTTTTTGAGTAGTGTACGTTGATCACAATCACTTTAAGAAAATCATTTCAAGGCTTCTTCAACCACTGCAGACATGAGCAGATTCTTTTTTTTTTGTTGCAACCTGGGTACTGTTTTTTTTTTTTTTTTTTTTTTTTTTTTTTTTGGCGAAAGCCTATGAGTAAAGAGATCAACCTCCTGACCCTTAAATACATTTCATAGATCACTATGCGGAGGCGGTCTGTCCTCTACATCGTCAACTTCATACTACCCATCTTGTTCTTCTTCTGTCTGGACTTGGCCTCCTTCCTCATCTTGGACACAGGGGGCGAGAAGCTCAGCTTCAAGGTCACTGTGCTGCTTGCTGTCACTGTGATGCAGCTTATTCTCAATGACATTCTGCCTTGCTCTTCAGACAGGATTCCACTTATAGGTAAAGAATATCAGAGTCATTACTCTATCTGACTTCACTTAATATGGAACAGCACAAATACTGAGTCAATGTGTCGTTGTTTGTCCACATTAATGATATGGCCTTCCCCCTTCAGCATTATACTGTATTGGGATGTTTGGATTGATGCTGCTGAGCCTCCTGGAGACGATTTTGGTGATGTATCTGATAGAGAAGGACTCTGCATCCCAAGACAACAAAGCAAATAATGTCCAAAGCCTGAGTGAGGACTGTGGAGGTAAATGGAGCAAAGACGACATACACAGCTGTGATGGAGGTGAGATTATAAATTCTACAAACCTCTGGATCTAAACTCAATTTACCATTGTTATTCAGTTTTCTATCGCTACTATTATATTTTACTGATATGATTTTATTACATATACATTACCATTATAATACATCATTTTGAATATGCTACAACTTTCTGTGTCGATCATATCCTTTCAGAGGTAAAGAAATTGAATCACTGTGCCTGTGTCTGTGATGTACCTGCTGATGAACCTCCATCTGAACTGCTGTCTGTGGCCAAAGAGGTTAGACTCAGGTTGCGCTTTAAGGGTTAAAGAAATACTTCACCAACAAAATGACCATGTGTACATCAGTTCCTCACCTTGTGTTAGGTTGAACTATTGAAGAAAACTTTACTTTTCTTCCATGCCCCCACAGTGAATAAAGAATCCATAAGCAGAAAAAAATCTTGATGAAATGAAGTAAAAGGGGGCCGCGTATAAGAACAACAAAGCTTTATCAAACATCAGTTTACAGACTCTTAAACAATTCATGTAGTACAATACAAGGCCTAGTCCACATGCACGTGGGGGTATTTGAAAGTGGGGTTTTTTTCTCCCTCCTTTATTCTCAAGAAAATTTACATCCGCGCACACTGTTGTTGGCATTTGACCTAGTAACAGATCTCCAATTATTAGGGACTTGTGGTTCAAAGTATTAAAACGGCTATCAGAAATAATAACTATTGATAATAATTATTAATTATGTTAAATAATGTGACTTCATTATATTAAATCACCCATTGTTACAAATATGCCCATTTGTTACATTATCAATCTTTCCGTGGAGAGAAGAGTTGCTTAGTGCTGCTTTTGTTAGCTAGGAGTTGAAGGCTGGAAAGTACTGTGGTCCCAGATGCAGTCTTTGCTGTGTCCTTGCTTCGAAGGTGCAGATCCGAGGAGACCAGTTGCTCGATATCCTTGCAGAGTTAGAGGTCTGGTGCTAACTCAGCTTGGTTCTTCTTGTTGTTGGAAAGTTAATTGCAAACCTTGTGTTTGGCACACTAACTTTTGTGGGCATCATGTTCTGTGTCTGCAGTTAACAGGCCACATTGAGAGCAGAGCTCCTGCTCCTGCTGTGAGCATAATATAGAGGTGAGAAAATGGGAAAGGGCATAGCAGGCCCTCCTGTGTGATGTCGTATCTCTTCCGAGGTTTGAGGCAGGAGCGTTCAGTGGTTTAGGAGCAAGAGCCCCCTTCAATGGTTGAGGGGCAAGAGAGCACAAGAGTCCCCTTTGGTGGTCCAGGAGCAAGAGAGAGATGAAAACAACACTTAACCTAGCCAACATAAGGCTTGGTGACATCACAGAATCACATGTCACTGTCACAGTAGTGCCCAAACAAGTTTGAAAACTGTGTCCCTGGGACAGACTCTCACTTAGGTGTGACAGTGAGGCATCCTGTGGAGATGAATGCTGTTGTTTGTTTGATGAACAAAGAACATGCAGTCTCTGCCATCATTTGAGATGGCAAGACCCAGAGGAAAAGCCTCTACATGTCCAGTTTCGATCTGCACAAATAACAAATCATCTGTGGTCCAACAGTGAATCCCAACACTGTTATAAAAAAAAATCTGTGTCCAAATGAAAATGCAAAAACACAATTGAATGGTATCACTGTCCGCTACTGTATCCAGAGACTCGTTGTTTATTATTATGTGACATCATCTTTTATTTTTTCATATTACTTTATTGGCCTTGAGTTTAGTATTTTAAGAGGGTTTTGGTGTTCTGTCATGTTCCTTGTTTTGTTCATTAGTTTATGTTTGTGTCTGGTTTTATTTTCTAGCTTTTTCTTCATGTGTAATATTCAGTTTACTTCCTGTCATTGTTTCCCTTCTGATTTCAACACACTTACAAACTGTCATTTCTCCAACAACTACACTCACAGATAACTGACCCTCCTACTGTACCTGCCTGTCAAACAGCATCAACCTGTAAACCTTTTCAAGACAGTCTGGATTGAGTGGAGTCCTGCGGGGATCAACAGATGCTAAGTCTGGTGGCCGGTGGCTGCTTGCTCCCTGTAAAGAGCAGGGCCACGGTAGAAGATGCTGGTGACTGACATCCAGACATCTCTCCACAACCTTTCAATGCTAGTGTGATCAGTAGAAAATTATGGGGTTTAAGATTTAGACATTTTCAGCACAGCATTTAAAAGACCATTTTATCGTTAAACAATAATAGAAAATAAACACACCTATTCATAAAATATATTTGTATTCATAAGAATGAATAAAAATGCAAAATTTAAATAAAAGAAAATACCAATTATGCTATGAACAACAAATGGGGTGAATGATTACAATAAATGCAATGGTAAGTGAAACATGACACAAGTTATCTTTTACAGGTTGGATGGTACTGACTTCTGGTCTATTTACAATGTATAAAATGCTGCACCCTGATTTCTTCCCCCCAGCCCGCAATATGAATGTTTACTGTTGCCATGGCAACAGATCCTGTTTCAGTAGCTAACATTAGCTTAGCGCAATCTACATATCAACAGTGAACAATAAAACTACAAAATGACATTTCTAAACAGAAACAGTCACCAACACCAACAGCTGTTCTATCAAAGACCTTAACCAGGGTGTTGCCACTTGTCATATCTTACAACAGTTAACGCAACCTCACTGAAACGATGTAACCTAACTAAACATGGTGCGATTCAGCAAAGACATTACAACTACATTAGTAAGAGTACACTAATAATAAGATGTGAAGTGCTTTGTGACTTTAATCCTACTCGAAAGAATAAATGAAAAATATGTATACTCTTACTTTGACATGCAGAAATAACGTCATCAGCCGGGTGATCACGTGCTATCCGAAAATGGCCGAGTGATACGAGTGCATTTTCGTTCGGACCGGCAGAAAGTTTGTTTCAAAACTCTGTGTGTGTAAAAAGCAAATCCACATGTGTACAACTGAGATCCACAAATGTTTTTTTGATTCACAAATATAAACTGAGTTCACAAATGCCTTTTTGAAAGTTGTAAATGTTAGGAAGATATTCACAAATGCTTTTCATTTATTTGCAAATTAATTTAATGTATTCACAGTTTTTTTTTTATTTGTGGAATGTATTTGTGTATTTGCAGATCTGTTTTATACTTGCAAAATATTTTTGTGAGTTTACAAATCTTTTTTTTGTATTTGTGGAAGGTGTTTTATATTTACAGATTACACATTTACAGTTTTCTTGTGATTTGAGGTCATCTGATACCAGCCAGCTGTAATTTCTTTTCCTCACGTTTCAAAACACCCAAGCTCGCAAAACATCACCCACCAACAGGAGCATTTATTGGTCCAGTGCAGCACAGTGCATTTTGTAGGTTTTCTACCTCTTGGGCAAAAGCAAATACCACAGCCCTTTTTCTCTGTGTTCTGTAGCACCAATTTCAAAAGTATTTATGTCTTTCTACTGCATAGAAAACCGAGTTTTATAAAAATACTTTTTAAATTACCAGTCCACTTTATCATGTCTGCAGGGTAGCAGCAGCCAATTGATGGAGTCCATTGTCTTGATGAAGGTCTCAGATGAGCTGACGGCAGTGCAGAAAACATTGACTCTGCTCCTAGACAGTAGGAAAGAAGAAGGGAAGCCTGGCTACTGGACCAGAGTGACTAAAACCATCAACAAATGTTTCTTCATTTTCTACATCACATCAGGAAGTGTGTTTTTAGTTCTTATATTTTCAATATGGACCAATGCAGATTACAAGTAGTGCTCAAGTTTAAAAACGCAATTTGGACATTTTTTTCATTTAACATTGACACTAACACATCTGTACTCTGTGTTCACACCCATACTTCAGTTCCACTGGTCTGGGCCAAAGAAAACAATGACCTATTGCTGCTCAATGAGGGTTCACACTGACTTGTTACAAACCAAATATATGGACCCACAGTGGAAAATCTAAAATAATTTATTTCTGATGACTGACTGCTGCAGTTCATAGTCTTCATTACAAAGCCTTTGCAACCAAAATATGTATATTGTTATTACACGAGGCAGACACTGTACATTGTTATTTATCTTTGACACTGAAAGCAGTCACACTGAACGTATTAGCAGAGCTCCCACTCACTTTGTCCAGCGACAATTCCAATCAAGTTTTTTCATCAATATGCCCACATCTTCAACAATGTTGGCATCAAAAAGAAAATAAAAGAGAGAGAGAAAGGCAGCATCACACTGGGCAATTGTACTATGAACAGATTTTGGTCTGTTCTGAATTGAAGTTAGGGCTGGGCGATATTTTTAACCAAATACATCAATATCGTTACTGAGATGGTATTGTAGAGTTCGCTATTACTACATTCTCAAAATGGATAAAGGCAAATAACAAAAAGGCTGCAACAGTCTGGCATTTTCAGAAGATTATATCACTTTAATGCAGTCTTTAAAACCAGAAAAAGTCAGTGCTTACAATATTATGATATCCAAAATCGAAGGCGATATCTGGTGTCATATCACCATATTGATATATTATCATATATTATCAGTGTATTACCCAGCCCTAACTGAAATTCTGACATATGTAGTCTTTCAGTAATTCTGCATGTTTTACACACTGCTACACATCTAACACATATACTCTGTATTAACCTTTGACACCAATGTGGTGGTGTTTTAGTAATATACATGCCTTTGATGTGTATTGTGCACAATTATGCTGTTTAGTGAGTCGATCAAATACATAGTAAAATTTGTTAAAATTTAAATGTAGCTCTTTAAAAATAAACTTCTCTGTGAAAATACAATGTGGTTGGATGTCTGCTGTTTAAGTGTTTTTGGTTTTGTTTCATACTGATACATTATACTAAGCATATACATATACTATATACCAAGTCTTAATTTTGTAAGGACCAGTAAATGTGTTTTTTCTTCCATAGTTTGAGTCATTTCATATTGTCTTTAATGGGATTTTTCAAATCTGCATCTGCATTTAAGCTACATTATATATTCACATTGCAGAATAAAAGACTTGTCATCTGTAAACATGTATCATGACTTTTCATACCGTTGAAATAAACAATATAGACAAACTTTGTGTGTGTGTGTGTGTGTGTGTGTGTGTGTGTGTGTGTGTGTGTGTGTGTTAAAGGTAAGTGACATCTTTTTAAAGCAATTAGAGGTATCCCAACTTTTTGGCAGGGAGCATAGCAGGACTTGTTGGCTTGTGTTTGTCAGCTTGGTGTCCCTGCCTGGCTCTGTTTGTTTCCTTCCATTGATATGTTATGAAAAAATTTTCCCTGTTGTATCTTAAAACAGAGAGGTAGAATACAGATGGTTGAAACTTGTTGTGTTGCAATCCTGTCACTGTGGTGTTTGGTTTCCAGTGATGTCCCCATTGCATCCAAGTGGTAAAAAAGAGGACTACTTTCATGAAGTGGAATTTCAGCAGCGCAGTTCACCTTAAATTCATTGCTTCTTTTGGATCAAGAATATCCCACTAATTGATAAAAATCACAGATGAAGAGGCAGTTCAGTTAATGGACATTGTCACATTTGTGCAGCAGCATTCAAAGCAACATTCAAAAACTTGTAAAAAGAAAAAAATAATGTTGCCATTTCAGTTTTCCCAGGCCAGCATCCACTAGAGCATTTATATGTCATGGAAAAAGTGATGAACTAGGTAAGACAGATAAACAGTTCAACACAATGTGCATGTGCAAATCAGGGTCAGAAAGATTCTATGTGGGCATAAGAGATTATGACAGCAATCAAGAAGGCTCTTTCAGATGTGAACAGTATACCTATGATAGTGTGAAACATTTATTTGAAAATTTAGGTATAAATCGACCTAATTGCCACATTGATGCCATCAGGCCTGGAGCTGTATACAACAAATTAAATTTGGGACAAACTGGACAAGGTACACTGAATTTATATGAACTTCTTGTTTTATGGCAACCATCAATTCATGTAAACTCACAATCTTCACACATAACCACCATCAAGGTGTTGTGATTTACCAAACCAAATTTAAGGTGGATGTGGTCACTTCTCTGAAAGGTGCACATCAAAGTAAAAAAAAAACAAAACATGTCATTTGCTGTTGCCAGTAATTGGTGCTATAACCATAACTCCATTCTGGCATGCAGATGTCGAGGCAAGGACTGTCACGGAGCATGACCAGTTTGGGGCAGATCAGACAATGTATGCTCAAGTTATGACAACTTCCTGTTTTATGTTGAAACAGCAAAATGGCCACCGTGTCTCAGTACCGCCATCTGATGAAAACTCAGAAAGTATCATCAAGGTCTTAAGACTTTTCTCAGCAAATTTGAGGTTGATCTGGTCAACCTGCTGGGAGAAGTAAATTAAAGCATAAAACATGTTGTTTCCCATTGTCAGTAGGGGGCACTATAACTAACTAATTACTGGCATGTAGATGTGTTCAAGGTGGGACTGCCATCAAACATGTTAGGTTTGGGGCAGATTGGACCATGTATGCTGGAGTTACAAACCACTTCCTGTTTGGTGTCGAAACATGGAAATTTGACGCCTCGCCATGGTCACTCAGTCTGATGAAAACTCAAGCTCTGAGTAACTTTTCATGTCAAAGGTCTTTAGATGGTACAGGCCAAATTGAAAATCAATCAGATCAAATCTTTAGGAGGAGTTTGTTAAAGTACAATGCCAGGAAATGGCTAAAAATGCACAAAAAAAGACACATTTAATTAAAAACAGCTGACTTCCTGCTGGGTTTAGGGTATGGCTCCAAGAGATTTTTTTTGTACTTCTTGGGATGTTACATGTGCCTGTCAAGTTTTGTACTTGGAGGTGAAACCAGTATTAGGATCTGTTTTGTAGAAATATAATATGGGGTGCTACCGAGCCATTTTTTTGCACCTGAGCATGAGTCCCATTAAATATCAAACCTTCACCAGATGTGGTGTGTGTGCATAGTTCATGGGTTTTTGAGCACCTTTAGCCCCTCAAAAATGAGATTCATTTATAGGAAGAAGATGATGAAGAAAAAGAATTTCTTGCATTACAATAGGGTCCTTGCACCATTTTGTGCTCGGGCCCTAATAATTAAATATGATAGCCATGAAATAAACCCTTAGTATTGCTGATTTTTTTTCCCCAAAGACTGTTTGTATGTGTGGAAAAATACCTCCAGAACCAGGGTCTCCCTCCACTTGGCAATGGGTCCATGTCATTGGTTCGACAGCCCATTGGTTCGACATCCCATTAGTCCGACTGTCCGCGGTGCTGAACGGCTTGCAGCGGGCATATGGTGCGCCGCAACCGGCTTGAGGCGGAGCAGGCTCACGGCTTATGTGTTTGTCACTTTCTTTTTCATTTTAACCCACACCATGATCTTTTCCTGACCCTAACCAAGTGGTTTTTGTGCCTAAACCTAACTAGACCTTAACCACAGGGCATCATGATGATTTCGGAACGGACTTCGGAACAGTGAGTTTAATATGGTCGGAACAATGGGATGTTGAACCAATGGGCTGTCGAACTAATGGGCAGTTCCCCTTGGCAACTCTGAACTGTGAAGATGATGATGTGTAGTGGTAAGAGAGGGTAAGAAATGAACTGTGCCCTGGAGGGAATGGGAAAGTTTGTTACAGTAAGTAGTCACTTCTGAGAATAATTATATATTTTTTGTGACATAAAGCTCCTTTTAGACGCAGCTCATCCACTGAACTACTTAACTTGGGGAACTAAAAAGCCACAACAGTGGAAGCAAGAAGTAAAAAGCTTTTGGATTGAAAGAAAAATTGATTTGCCCACATGTGGCTAAGTCTCGAGGGTGTTGGCAGTTCCTCTCTTATATAACACAGCAATATTATTATTGCAACACACATTTCCAGTCAACACAGAGAAGACAGGGATGCTCACTGACTGTGCAGACCTCTCACAATCATGATGCTTGCAGATTTTCTCCTTCTGTTCCTCCTCACAGGTAAGCTGGAACAATTCTATATATTGCATGCAGCTGTGACATTTTTGTTGTCACCCAAATTCCATGGAGGTGAATGGAGCTTTGTTATACAGCATAAAAAAATTAACTGGAAATAATAATACTGCAAGCAATATCTCTTTCCAAAAGCTGTTCACAGTGTGATATGTGAATAATCCAAAGTCATGGGGTGACTGTTGTTGCAAAGAAATGTTGCTGATAAATATTTTTCATTTTTTTGTTTATTAAATCTAAAGAGCTGTATACTCTCTTTTTAGATAGAAGTACCTACAGTCACTCAGAGAAACCAGAGCTCTTTGATGATCAACAGAAGTCAAATCACAGCTTTGGGGGAGGTAAGTACAGAAAATAAATACTAATGTGAATTAATAATAATGTGAATATTTATATTTGTAGCAATTATTAAAGAATCTTAAAACAAATTAAATCCTCACTTACAAAACTATCTGCAGATGCACATAATCATGCCGTGTATTAAGGCAGGAGATGTGTGTTCATAAAAATAATTTAGCTTACATAGTTTACTATTTTCTTTCAGATGGAAGTACCTCCAATTGCTCAGAGAAACTAGAGCTTGATGATCAACAGAAGTTAGATCAGAGCTTTGAAAATAAACACTCCACAGTAATTAAATATGTGAACATTTATATTCATATCAGTTATTAAGGAATCTTAAAGCCAGTTAAAACCAACCAAAGCAAAGTGGGAGAATAAGAATAGAACAGAATAATACTTTTTTTTTTTTTACTGACTTGATGTATTTCAAAATCACATTTTAGGATGTTTAAAGCTAATTTGAAAAGATTTCGAAATTGTGTACTGAGAGAGTTTTTGCTAACAGTTTAACAAAACTGTAAACTGCTGCAGTTGAATAAGATAAGACCTGTATACTCTTTTCTGTTAGGTGGAAATACCTCAGATAACTCATATGTTTATGATGACGATACGGACCACAACAAAGGTATGTTCGGATAAAAAACAATCCAAAAGTTTACAGTAATTGTGTTAATATTTATTCTCGTAGCCTTAATTATACACGTCTAACTCTGATTATGAAGGCAACAACGAAGGTATGTAAAGGTAACAAACAATCTAAAAGTGTACAGTAATTGTTGTGTTTATATTTGTTCTTGTAGCCTTAATTTTGGAAGTCTTGACACTTAAGACACACTTAAAGTTTAAGCAGTTTTGTGTGTAACAGTAAAACAGTAAACTAAAAGATATGTTACTGGTGTAAACAGTGAATAGAAAACAGATGTGGTCTGTTGTGAATGCTTGAGGATTGGCCTGGGCTGATGTTGAATGCATTAGGACTATGTGTAGCAGATGGATCTGAAATGGAGAGCCCTGTGTAAACTTTAATTAAGGCCTTAATCACCTACAGTATTCAACATGGGAGGGAGGGTCATTTTTATGACATACTATCAACCTCGACTGTGATATACTACGTAATACTCATATCACATTCTAGTTTTTGACTTTATAGCCTAATACATTAGAAAGTAATCAAATAGAGATAAGTGTGGTGTCTGGCATTAATTTTACCCAGAGCAGTGGAGCAACGGCTTCTGCTGCACAAACCACACACAGATGCTTAATGCTTGTAAAGACATGATGACAAGCTGTAAACCTTTTTCAAACACACAGTTGTTAACTCATATGTTTATAACAACTATTCAGACAACAACAAAGGTATGTAGGCTACACATAAAAACAATCCAGATGTGTACAGTAATTGTTTGTGTTAATATTTATTCCTGTAGCCTTAATTATGCAAGTCTTGAAACTTAAAGGGAGAGTGCACCCAAAAATGAAAATTCAGCCATTATCTACTCACCCATATGACAAGGGAGGCTCAGGTGAAGTTTTAGAGTCCTCACATCCCTTGCGGAGATCCTAGGGGAGAGTGGGTAGTGGCACAACTCCACCTAATGCAGGCTGACGGTGCCCCAGATTCAAACGTCCAAAAAAACACATCACCGAAACCACAAAATATCTCCATAGTGCTCGTCCGTAGTGATCCAAGTGTCCTGAAGCTCCGACATAAAAAGTTGTTTGGAAAAACATCATTTGAACTCTAACTGCCTCTCTGTACACCATGCTCACATGTGTGCGCTTGTGCAAGACCGTGAGACTTGGGCACTGCCTTCATGTGTGTTCACGTGCTTTCACTGGTGTCGGTGCACAGAGAGGCAGTCAGAGCTACAGGCTACAATGAGGCTAAAAACAGACTTCAAATGATGTTTTTCCAAACAACTTTTTATATCGGAGCTTCAGGACACTTGGATCACTACGGACGAGCAGTATGGAAATATTTTGTGGTTTGAATTATGTGTTTTTGGACGTTTGAATCTGGGGCGCCGTCAGCCTGCATTAGGTGGAGTTGCGTTACTACCCCCTCTCCCCTGGGATCTCCACAAGTGTTGTGAGGACTCTAAAACTTCACCTGCGCCTCCCTTGGCATTTGGGTGAGTAGATAATGGCTGAATTTTCGTTTTTGGATGCACTTTCCCTTTAAGAATATCCTCTTTCTAACAGTGTATAAAATTTAATTTTTTTTGTTTTTGTTTTTTTTTTCCTATGAAGATGCTGTAGATAAGGTGAAATGCAGTTATCAGATTTTGTTTAACCACCTGAACCTGACCAAAAACATGGAGCTGTACACCATGGTCCGACCTGACTTCAATGAGATTACACGCATACACCTTCAAATGTCACTCTATAGTATCTTTGATGTGGTAAGTTTTTAATGGCATGCTATCACAAATTGTCGGTTACTGTTTGTAACCTAGCTTGTCAGCAAAAGTGAAAGTAAAAGCCAACCCCGAACGACGCATAGTGTGTCCAAATTCACACCTGTTCTTCTCTATGGATTTTCTCTGCAACCTTTCGTCATAGCGAGAAGAAGCTAAAATGATGTATAACAGAGCTTTCATACAGCTTTGCACACACATTACTCTTAAATGGATTACTTGCAAATGCAGGCTCGCACAGAAATGCCACGCATATCACATGAAAGCGAAGGAGCAGAGCTTTCCAGTGATACCACACACATTGTGCTGTCATCCCATCATGCTATAAATCCAGATCAATTGTCTACAAAATAAAAACCTGACGAATTTCTTTACAATCCATTATACAGATCTTGTTATCAGTCAATTCATATAGTGAGGAATATCGTATCTTACCACGTCTTCGGCTTGCGTGTGTTTCTCCCTGTCTATCCACATTTGTAGTCTGGCTTTAAAGATGCAAATATCTCCATATTGTCCAGTTGACACTCCATCAAACTTTGTATGACAAGACAAGCACACTTCACCTTTGCGGGCAGCCTAATTATGCATGCTGACAGGGCAGTAGTCACCATATACACTGAGGGGGACACGTGACCCCCAGGGTGTTGTGTTTCCATCAATGTTGATCAGTGCCAGAGCTGGTAAATACCCGTGACTATTACAAAGACATTTGACCGTAACCTTTTCCATTACATTAAAAAGCCAGATATTAGCAGGTGTTAGCAGGTTTTTTGTGCAGTAAAAAAGGGACTTATGAGTCTTATAGATGCTAAGCCAATGCTTTAAGTCACTGAGATGCTGCACTGGGATGACTTAATTGAAATGCTTGATTGTTATCGTGTCTGATGAATCAAAGTCTGAGTCAAACTTGCCAGCTTAACACTCTATTCATTTATTTTCCATCACAAACTTGTCAGTGTCCAATAAACTCAAACATGTTTTCAATAATATTCAAAAACATCCACACATGTAACTCCCTCAGCAACAAGCTGCTTCAGTGGTCAAAAACTGTTTTTCTTTCCAGGTGGAACACTTGATCATACAAAGAACGGTTCCTACCATATAAAGTGATGACCGCTATAATTAGCCCATGAGACCTAATACCTAATAGAACATATACTACACCAAACAAAAAATAATTATAATGATGCATGCATATTCTGCTCCTACATGTCTAATCCTGCATAGTATATTTTTAATGATAATGATTATTTCCTCTGCCAAGAAGGGTATATTTTGTTCACTGACCTGTTCAAAGAGTTTTTAACATTCCATATAAATGTAGCCATGTGAGGCCAAAATGAATGAGCAATTCTTTTGTACTGATGATTCTGAAATTTCAATTTGTACTTCGCTGTACTAGCATGTACTGTCTCCTGGAAATAGCCATATGCTAAAAATTAAAAATTAAAATTCTCTAAAGAGAAATCTTCTTCTGTTTCATTTTAACTGGCTAATGTACTCACTGCAAAATGTTGTTTGGTAAAATGTGAGCATAGGCTCTTCCAGTCTGCATGCCATAAATCATTTTTTTTTATTTCACATGGATAGTCAGACTGGGGGAAAGCATTAAGAATAATTTTGTAGAAATAGCCAATCTTCTGGTGGCACGGTGGTGTGGTGGTTAGCACTGTCGCCTCACAGCAAGAGGGTTCCTGGTTTGATCCCGGGTGTGGGAGCCCTTCTGTGCGGAGTTTTCATGTTCTCCCCATGTCAGCGTGGGTTTTCTCCGGGTACTCCGGCTTCCTCCCACAGTCCAAAGACATGCAGGTTAATTGGTGACTCTAAATTGTCTGTAGGTGTAAATGTGAGTGTGAATGGTTGTCTGTCTCTACATGTCAGCCCTGCGATAATCTGGCAACCTGTCCAGGGTGTACCCTGCCTCTCGCCCAATGTCAGCTGGGATAGGCTCCAGCCCCCCCACAACCCTCAAGAGGATAAACGGTTAGAAAATGGATGGATGGATGGATGGATAGCCAATCTTCTTGCTGATGGTGTCGTTTTCTTATGTGGATCATACAGTGGCATCAGTATTTAACTGAAATTGTTTCAATGCTGGTTAAAAAAAACTCCTTGTGGCTGTATTTAAAACTTACATAGTGCTACAGTGGCATGCAAAAGTTTGGGCACCCATGGTCAAAATTTCTTTTACTGTGAATAGTCACCAAAGATGAACTGATTTCAAAGTTTGCATCTTAACAGACAACTTTTACCAGGGTCTCACACAATAATTAGCTTATTACGGCTCTGGCTTGGTAACAATCATCGTTAAGAAAGATATGGTGACGCGAATTTCAAAGCTTTATTAATACTCTGACTCCTGAAACCTTGTCCCAACAATCGGCAGCCATGGGCTCTACTAAACAGCTGCATACGACTCTGGAAACTAAAATAATTGATGTCCACAAAGCAGGAGAAGACTGTAAGAAGATAGCAAGGTGTTTTTTAGGGTGGTCATTTCCTCAATTCGTACTATAATTGAAGAAATGGCAGTTAATAGGAACTGCAGAGTTCAAGTTGAGGTCTGCAGACCAAGAAACCATCCAGATAGAGATGCTCATAGGATTGCTACGGAAAGCAAATCAAAACCCCCATTTGATTGTAAAAAAAAGACCTGCAGGAAGATTTAGCAAGATTTAGCAGACTCTGGATTGGTAAAGCACTGTTCTACTGTGCAGTGACACCTATACAAATATGACCTTCATTGAAGAGTCATCAGGAGGAAACAATCTGCTCTTTCAATCTGCATGCCATAAATCCGTTTGTTTCATTTTGCATGGGATAATCACACCAGCAAAGGCAACAGGAATAATTTTGTAGAAATAGCCAGTCTTCTTGCTGATGGTCGCGTTTTCTTATGTGGATCAGATAGTGGCATCAGTATTCAATTGAAACTGTTTCATTGCTGGATAAAATCTCCTTGTAGCTGTATTAAAAACTTACATAGTGCTATTTTTAGTGCCAATTCTGCTGTGTGTATGGCCAGAATGTAACTGTGCTGCTAGAAAGACTTTCACACATACTATATTTCTTTGCTCATAGAGAGAGATTGACCAGACTTTCATTTCTTACGTGTGGATTTATATGGTGAGTTCTTTCTTTTTTCATTATCACCTGTTCATAATTAATGGAAAAATATATTTTTTTTGCTTTTAAATCACATCTCTTT
Source organism: Epinephelus fuscoguttatus (assembly GCF_011397635.1). Taxonomy (NCBI): domain Eukaryota; kingdom Metazoa; phylum Chordata; class Actinopteri; order Perciformes; family Serranidae; genus Epinephelus; species Epinephelus fuscoguttatus. Next base: position 28,390,605 of record NC_064771.1, read on the forward strand.
CCCTCATTCTTCCTTATTTCCTGATCCCCTCTTTCCTTTTTTTCCTATACAGGGCTGGAAGAATAAATACATTGAGTGGCATCCATCTAAGTTTTGTGGACTTGAAAAAGTAGTAGTTCCTAAAGAATTATTGTGGAGGCCAGATATAATTATTGAAGAGATGTAAGTTTTAGCATGTTCTCACACTCACAACAGTACAGCATCACTTAACTGTTCAGAAATGAGTCTGAGTCTGAAACATTTGGATGCCAAAACATAAACACAACAGGTTTTTAAACATGCTGACCATATGCAATATTCATTACATGTTGTATATTTACTGTGTGATGACTTCTGAAAGTCTGAATCAGGGGTCACCAACCTTTTTGAGACTGAGAGCTACTTCAAGGGTACTGAGTAGTACGAAGGGCTACTTGTTTGATACAAACTTCCTGAATAACAAAGTTGCACAGATAACCTTTTAACAATAATAATGATAATAACATGTGAAGAGACTGTCTGATCACATGTCAATGTTTATTATTCCTCACAATTATTATTAACAATGATTTCCACAACAATGATGGTAGGAAACACAGATATATTTCAACTTGGAACATTTATTTCTGACAATCTGTTCCAACATTTGCAGGTCAGGGGTATCACATCTCTGATATTTTTGTAAATATCTTTCTTGACAGTTTTGTATGAATAAGCACATTTGTAGCATTTTGTTCAAAATCACACCTGCTATATTTTTGTACAAATTATCACTTTTAACATTTTTAGGAAATCATTAACCAACAAGTCGTGAGAAGTTAACAAGTCATATCTTCAAATCACGTCTCGTTTAACCACTAACTTTGTAACATTTTTTTTAACAAACTCTGTCTCATGTTTGTACAAATCATCAGTTATGTAAGGTCAACTCAAAAACAAAAAATCAACTCTTTCACATTTTTAAATGAATCCTACTCGTACTACTCACCAAATCTGTAGCATTTTTAACAAATCATAACATCTGTTACACTTCTTGAACAAATTATTTTTCACATTTTTGTGCAATATTTGAGTTTAATGTTGTCATGGTGGTTCAATGAATAGATATGGTATCCCTTTTCTTTTGGTGTATAATTTGACACCGCAACTCGGATTGAGTCTTGTAAGTGTGCATCAGTAAGGCGTGTTCTGTGTTTGTTCTTGATGAAGTTCATGTTAGAAAAGGCTGATTCACAGAGATAGGTTGAACCAAAAAGGCAGGCAACTTTCATAGCTGCTGTGCACACACCACTGTACTTTTCTGTGTCCACAAGGCACCAAAAGTTTGGTGCAGACTGATGGGTTTTGAGGTGGAGGTCATTTTGCAACGTTAGGATTTCCATCTCTACCTGTCCAACATCCAAGTTGAGCATAGCACTTAGTTGCTCAGCAGTGCATGTCATGTCCACTTGCATGAAAGGATTTGAAACGAATGACACACATGTCTCAAGTTGATCAAAGTCACAAAACCTGTTCTCAAACTCTTGCCCTAGTCTGTTTATGACTTGGGAGTACTTTTCTACAGCTTTGTCAAAAGCTGCAGATGCAGAAGCATTGTCATTCAACACTGACTGTACGGAGGGAAAGTGCAGCACTTTTTTTCTCTGTAAATGCACAGAGAAAATGTTCATCTTAGCTTTAAATGCGTTTACAGCACTTATCATGTCAGCGACAGTCTTACCTTTGCCTTGCAGCTCACAGTTCAAATGGTTCAGTTTCCCAGTGATGTCCGTTAAAAATGCAAGGTCAAGTATCCACTCAGTGTCCTCAAGCAGCGAGGTGTCTTCCCCTTTAGATTGCATGAACTCTTTGATTTCACCCAGAAGTGACAAAAAACGCTGCAAAATCCGTCCCCTGCTGAGCCATCGGATTTCTGTGTGCAGTAACAGGTCACCATATTCAGCTGACAGGTCCTCCAATAGCACCTTAAATGTCCTGTGTTGTTTGGCTTTGGTGCGGATGCCATTTATGATCTTCATGACAGGAGCCATCACATGATCAAAGCCGGTTACTTTTGCACATAACGCCTGCTGGTGAATGATACAGTGGTAATGTAGAAATGTTGGAAAGTCTGGGTCACCTTTGCATTGCGCAATGAAGCCTGCATGCCGGCCCGTCATGGCAGGAGCCCCGTCTGTCGTCACCGACACCAGCTTTTCTAATGGTACCTTTTTCTCCACGAAGTAGCTTTTCACCGCGTTGTAGATGTCAATTCCCCTCGTTGTTGTCTTCAGGGGCAAAAGTGTCAGGAGTTCTTCTTTGGTGAAGAAATCATCAAACACCATTCGGATAAATATCATCAGCTGAGCTGTACTGGTGCTGTCCACGGACTCGTCGCACTGAATGCTAAACCACCTGCACTTAGCCAGATCCTGGTCCAGTTGCTCTGTCAAGTTTTCGGATATAGCTGACATTCTTCCCCAGCTGGACATCGGAGAGAGTGGAGATGGCATTGGGACCATTCTTCTCATCTTTGAATACAGTGTTTGCAACTATCATCATTGCATCTTTCAAAACATCCCCATCCGAAAAGGTTTTCTTGCTCTTCAGCAAAAAATTGGCAGCTCTAAACGAAGCTTCAGTTGCTTTTTTTGATTTTATCACCAGCCTCGTGAAAAAAGACTGTTGTTTGCCCAAAGCTGCCTTTAACTCACGGGCTTTTTCTGTCCGTAAAGCGCTGCCAGGTGGGTAGTTAGCATCGAAGCTTTTGTGACACGTACTGAAGTGTCTCTCCACATTGTGCCGCTTTGCCGTTGCAACAGTCGTCCCGCAAATGAGACACACACATTTTTCTTTCACTTTCGTAAAAAAGAACTCTTCCTCCCAATCACTGTGAAAATGGTATGTTTTCTTTCGCTTTTCTGCCATGTTTTCTTCATTTTGGGGGTTAAAAATCACATCTAGCGCCTCATCCTAGCTGCACCCACTTCCTGTCTCAGATGATGGTGTGGCATGCGCACTATATTGATGACCTTTGACTTCAGACAAGACCAGAGTTCATACATAAAACATTTTTGTTTAATTTTTTTATATTACATATTGATATTTTAAAATCGCGACTCACGTGGTCCCTGTGGGCTACCTCTGGTCTGAATCAATCAAATGCATCCCCTTAAACTTCTTTTGTGCTAACAAACTGTTGTCACCCACAGATCCTAGTGGATATGCCAAAGTTTGAATACTTGGTAATGGTTTACAATAGCCTACAAATTACAGTGTAAATATTATGTACAGCGATACCCAATTACTAATTACTAATTAAAACCCTTACTGGGTACATATTTTGTGGAGGTCAGGGATTAAGGGGTTACAACTTTGGTGGGGAACCTAAATTAAGATGTAAGTTCTTTTTTAATCTAAAAGTTAAAGGGTACTTAAATATTGCTGCTAGAAGATAAAAACGGTAACTATGCTGATAATGCAATAAATGTTTTAGCCATGCAAGCGGCATGTCTCTATGGACAGCAATGAAAAGTTTACAAAAGCATGAACATCTAGACGATAAACATGAGGTCCTGGACAAGACTTAGTGCAAGAGATGAAAAAGCAAAGTCTGCACACTAGACTATGCTTCCATAAATATTTAATTGAATTACCATTGAGGTTGCATTTCAAGCTTCACACTCTTCATCAGACAAAATACAATGCAGAGGCTGTTGTGGGCAAATTGTCCCAGCCTGAACCAAAAAAATTGACTGGTACGCTGATCAGTACTTTGTGAAAACCACTTTTAGCAGTCACTGGAGTCTCAAAGCACTCTGAAGAAAAACACTTGAACCTTAGCAGAATCTGATGCAAAAGAGTTAGTTTGTGCACCAAGCAGTAACAGACATAAACTCATGGGTCTGTTCTGGAAGCAGAATGAGCCAGAGATAGTGTGCACCATCCTATATACCAGGGAGTTCCTCCTCTCTCCAACAGCGCCTCCCTCAAGTTTTAACCAGTCACATGCTTGGAAATATTGAGTCACATGATGATGTTTTTCTCTTTTTTCATACACGCATTAGCTCATAGTCTTAAACAATGGTTTCACATGGCCTGATCTCATCTTGGAGATTCAGGTACACACCTTCTAATACCTACTAGACCAGGTCACCTGACAGAGCCCCGACTGGTCACTTGGTCCCAGTCAGCTCCCTTCCTTAAATACATACATGCATACTAGACAGAAGCATGTCCACCTTATTCCAAGTACCCATGATACCTTGTGTGAATTATGGACATGACTTCCAGGACTGAACTGGAACCAGTGTTTTCCAGTGGTAACAGTATGCTATTCCTCTTCTCTAGAGCGAAACAAAATTGTGCCCACCTCCAGCCTTCTATCCAAATACAGATACAGAGACAGATCATTTTGTTGGTTAAACACATACAGATACAGATAATGACGTCTCTGTGTACCTAGACAATCTGTCTGAGGTAGGTGTTTGGCACTGGTTGTTGCTGTTCTGATAGTGATTGGAGATATGGGGGTAGCTGTATCATCTTCTGCACATGATCCTGTTAAAAGCTGGAGAAGTTGAGAATGTCATCCACATGGACAAAAACATAAGTATTAAGTAGGTCTCTGAAGATGTCATTAGCCAGTGCTTGAGAAACAGCAGGTGTGTTGGTTAGAGCAGAGGGCTTTTTCAAAGACTGGTAGGCCTGTCATTTTACTGGACAGGATGAGACAAATGCACTAAAATGTTGTCCTTATCCTTTCTTCATTTCAAAGTACTGATGTTTTTCCTATAATTCAGCTTCCAGTTTTTCAAACAGCAAAGCATATCAGCTGTCAGAAACCATGCATGTTCTGCAAGAAGTGCATTTTCCAGGGGTTTCTATTTAACATGTAGTGGTATTTACTGTGTAATTTAATCCAAGGTCCTTCCTAAATATACATTTGTCAACATCTTAATCCCTGTACTATAACTTCTCCATGACCTGCCAGTAGATACCCAGCAAGTGCAGTAATTCATTAACACATGCGGAAATGTGATACAGTCATGCTGTGAGGATAGTGCTTTCTATATAGAAAGACACAGTGGTAGATTGGTGGAAAATAAAGTTTTAAGTCTAAGATAGTTAATTGTTTCATATTGCAGGCTGTGTAGATTCATGTTTTATAGTATAATATATCATACTGTGTGAAATTCAGTGTGAAGCTGAATGCTTTTGCCATAATATCTGCATTTGTTTTCATACAGGACAGAGAAAGACAAGTCCCCCCCGACTCCTTTTCTCACCTTAACATGGAATGGTAAGGTTGAATTTAGGAATGACCAGGTGCTGGTCAGCTCGTGCAGGATGCAAATTTTCAAATTCCCTTTCGACATTCAGAGCTGCAACCTGTCTTTCAAGTCTGTTGTATACTCTGGTGAGCCCGTAACCTGCTGTATTTAAACATTTCTAGACATTCATCTAAAATGAATAACGCACACCTTCTTTGTTGAGTTGATGAGAACCCTCAAATTTTGACTTGTATTATTATTATCTCTTAATCTCAGATAAAGAACTAAAGTTTGATGTAGACCTCAATGGTACAAAGATCACACAATGGTCTCATGACTTGATGCGGACCCAGTATGAGTGGCTGTTCATCAACATAAGTGCTGAAGAGAAAACTGTCAACAATTTTAGCGACAACCAAAGCATGATCGTTTACACTGTAAGTATTAAGTTTTAAGTATTTTACTGCTAACACCGTTTTTTGTTTGTTTGTTTTTTCAGCAAAATTTTATGTTGACTTTCTTATATTTCACTTGCTACTTTTACTGAAACCTGCAATAACAGATTATCCTTTTTTGGCCAATTGCAAGAAGCTGTAACAAGTTTCTGACCACCTCACAAATGTAAATCCAAAATTTAATCATATTTTGGCTCAGTTTTTGGTGTCTGCTGTGCATCTACCCACTGAGAACTGAGAGACGACCAAAAAAAAAAACAACACCAAAAATGGCTTTGCTTGAAAGTTACATCATAAGAGCTGTGAAATTGATAACACAAGAGTGTTTGGTCTACTGGAGACAATACTGCAGAAGATAAGGGAAGCACAAACAAGGCATTAACCACAAGAAAAGAATTTTGTTTAATGAAAGGAATAGAGATGTTGGTTCTGACAGAGTGACACAGAAACATGGTACCAAGCTAAGATAATAGTAAATAAACCTACAGGAAATCAAAAATTCCCACGTGTTGCCAGTGGAGAGGGAGCCAGCAAACTACCACGATGGTAGTCTTATATAACCTGGAGACAATGACTACTGGCTCCTTGTTCCTTGATGACCTCCAGCTCCATCCAACCAGGAACTTGTAATGCTGAAATGCAGCACATTTACAGCACAGCAACAACACATAAGCCCTGGCAGATGCCCTGGGCCATTATAACCAAAATTAACCCCCCTGTGACCTTTTGTTGGACACTTTCTAGAAAATGGACATTTTTGTCCACTTGAAGGGTCATAAATAAAAATGCGTTACAGGATCAAATAATGGATTTTCGTGCTGAAAGTTGGGATTTTGAAATTTCACCCAGAATGACACTCCCATGCAAAAAATCACCCCCCCGTGACCTTTTGTTGGACACTACAAAAGTTTTTAGAAAATGGACATTTTTGTCCACTTGAAGGGTCATGGATGTAACTTTTTTGAAGGGGAACACAAGGGTTAAAGCCAAGAAAATCTGCACCTTCAGGAAATAATTCTCTATAGGTTCATCAGGTGACACTACTCACAAGACCACATTGTTTTTTCAGATTTTTTTGTTGCTACTACATAGTTTCCTTTGGCACAAATATTTGAGCAAGGATACCAACCTCCTAACCCTTAAAAACATTTCATAGATCAAAATGAGGAGGCGGTCTGTCCTCTACATCATCAATTTCATACTACCCGTCCTGTTCTTCTTCTGTCTGGACTTGGCCTCCTTCCTAATGTCGGACACCGGAGGCGAGAAGGTTGGCTTCAAGGTCACTGTGCTGCTTGCTGTTACTGTGATGCAGCTTATTCTCAATGAAATTCTGCCTGCCTCTTCAAACAGGATTCCACTTATAGGTAAAGAAGCTCATTACTCTCTTGGGCTGTACTTCATATGAGCAGGAAAATTACATATACTGACTTGATGTGTGGTTGTTTGTCCAAATATCATGATATGGCTTTGTGTCTTTAGCGGTCTACTGTATTGGGATATTTGGTTTGATGCTTCTGAGCCTCTTGGAGACGATTTTGATGATGTATCTGGTGGGGAAAGACTCTGCATCCCAAGACAATGACGCCGATGAAGACCAAAGCCTGAGTGGGGACTGTGGAGACAAACAGGGCAAAGACAGTTGTGATGGAGGTGAGATTATAATTCTACAAACCTCTGGATCTTAACTCAACCTACCATTGTTATTCAGTTTTCTATTGCTACGATTATATTTTACTGATTTCATTACAGACACATTTACAACTGGTAATACATCATTTTGAACATGCTACAACTTTCTCTGTGTCAATCATATCCTTTCAGAGGTGAAGAAATGGAATCACTGTGCCTGTGTCTGTGATGTGTCTGCTGACGAACCTCCATCTGAACTGCTGTCTGTGGCCAAAGAGGTTAGACTCAGGTTGCACTTTAAAGGTTGAAGGAATACTACACCAAAACAAATGACCATATGTACATCAGTTCCCCACTTTGTGTTACACTGAATTTGTGAAGAAAGCTTTTCTTTTCTTGTATGCTCCCACGGTGAATGAAGAATTCATAGGTAGAGAAAAGTCTTGCTGACTTGCAGTAAAAGGGGGCCACGTTTAACAACAGCAAAACTATATGAAAACATCACTTTACAAACTCTCAAACAATTTGTGCAAAAAAATACAAGGCCTAGTCCACATGCACATGGGTATATCTACACACAGTTTTATTAAAAAAAAAATCTTTGTCTAAATAAAAAGACAAAACACAATTTAAGGGTATTACGGTCCAGCCCTGTATCCAGAGACTTACTGTTTATTACTATTTCAATAAGGAGAGACAGAATAATGAAGTTAAGATAATATTTATTACAGAATATGAGTGTGCAGATTATCAGATTATCAGAGTTTTTGACACTTGGACACCAGAAGGAGATATTTTGTGATCAAGGGACATCTGAACAGCAGCAAGATGAACCAGTTTAGTTTTTTATATTAGCTTATTTGTTGTGAGATTTGTGCTTCAAGAGGATTTTGATGTTTCTGATGTCCTGTCATGTTTCTTGTTTCGTTCATTAGTTTGTTTGTGTTTTGTTTTATTTTGTAGTCACCCTCATCATGTGTCATATTTGTTTTACTTCCTGTCTTTGTGGGGGTTTTTTACCTTGACTCTCATAAACCTTCCTTCCCTAGTGTGATCCATTTTCTCTATGCCAGTTTGTCTTCCTACCTCAGTGAAAACATTCCAGCCAGTTTACTTGTGTTTTCCTCATTTTTGGTGTTGCTGGTGTTTGGATTTTGCCTGTGTCTTCTGACCTTGTTTTTGTCATCTCCCTTTTGGATTAGTTTGCTTTATCTCTGCTTGATCTCCCATGTCCCTTAATCCTTCTGGTGAGTAAAGACTGCGACTTTTTCTATTTTTTGTGTCCATTGCGATGACAATAAAAAGGTTGGTTTATCCAAGAATGTCACATGTAGCAGCTTCCAATCTTATATATTCCATGATCTTGTTAAGGGGATACTTTGCAGATTTTCAGCCAGCTATGTATTTCTAAAACTGAGATCAGTTATTAAAACTAGGCAGCACTGTTCAGATACTAAGATTGTGTTACTGTACTGTTTAAAGAAGCAACAGATAGGATTCGGGTTTTTTTAGCTTGGCGTCACCTAGCGTCAGCAGTGTTGCTCACACTATTGCAAAGACCAAATTGACTGTGGGGATCAGAGATAATCAGTAAAATGTAGGCTGTAAAGCCACCAGTATACCTCTATGTATACGTAGAATGAGAAGGTGTGTGGACACTCTACTAAATAAATGAGTAAAGAGACTGAGCAACAATTATCAGATTCATCTGAAGAAAAAGGGCCATAGAATGGCAACGAGGATGTCAGCCGACCAACGCTGGCTACCCGGTCCCTGGTTGCGGCGATTTGCGATGCTGGCCAGCTAGGAATGAACTAGCAGCCAGTACAGTACAGTCCCCTCTTGTCTAGCTAACATTTAGCCGTGTTACTTACTGATCCATTAGAAAGAAAGCTAGCTGGACACCGGTGTTGAAGCCTCTTTGGTCACGGAGCTCCCTCCATCTCTTGAATGCCTGACTGAGGTTTACTCTTGTTTTTCCTCTTCTTTTATCACTCTCCTTTTTGCTCTTCTTTGCCTCCTCAGACAGAGGAGCTTGTTTTCTTTCGCTAGGCCATTTTTTTACTTGTTTCCAAACTGTGTCCGTCTGCCATTGTGCTCGTGACTCAACTATCTCATTCCCTGGCCATCTCCTCATAAGGACCAGCTCCAGTCCCTGATTGGCTGACCGACCAGTTTCACAATACATGACGCATTTCCTGCTGTAAAGTAGATTTTTTCTGCAAAATTTTGCCCCCCCAGGGCGTCGGTGGCTTGGTGGTAGAGCAGGCACCCCATGTACAAGGCTGTTGCCGCAGCGGCCCGGGTTTGAATCCAGCCTGTGGCCCTTTGCTGCATGTCCCTCCCTCTCTCTCTCCCCCTTTCACACTTGTCTGTCCTATCAATTAAAGGCTTAAAAATGCCCAAAAAATATCTTTAAAAAAAAAAAAAAATGCCCCCGGTGGCAGAAGCTTATTGCAAACATTGCAAAGCCACTAAGTAACCTATGTAAATGCTGATAGTCTGATTTTACTGTGGCCACTACCCTGTGCAACCCACATTATTTTCATAATGATATATATATAGGAAAAGATGTTATCTGTTGCCTCTTTAATTCTCCCTTAATACTTATTCAGAAATATATTTTAGCTTACAGTTTATCTGCTACCAGCCAGCCGCCATTTTGTTTCCTGTTTCACAACAGCCAATTTCACTGTGTAGCACAGTGCATTTTGGTAGCTGTAGGTGTGGTTGCCCTCTTGGGCAAGAGCATATGTCACAGTCCTTTCTCTCTGTGTTCTGTGGCACCAATTTCAAAAGTATCCATGCCTGTCTACTGCATAGACAGCCCAGTTTTATAAGAATATTTCATTAATTACCAGTCCTCTTAATCATGTCTGCAGGGTAGCAGCAGCCAACTGATGGAGTGCAGTGTCTTGGAGAAGGTCTCGGATGAGCTGACAGCAGTGCAGAAAACATTGACTCTGCTCCTCAACAGCAGGAAGGAAGAAGGGAAGCCTGGCTACTGGACCAGAGTGACTAAAACCATCAACAAAGTTTTCTTCATTTTCTACATCACATCAGCAAGTGTGTTTTTAATTATTATCTTTTCAATATGGGCGAATGAAGATTACAAGTAGTGCTCAAGTTTAAAAACACAATTTGGTCATTTTTCATGGATGCTAACACAACTGTACTCTGTGTTCACACCTGTAGTTCACTTTCACTGGTCTGGGCCAAAGAAAACAATGACCTATTGTTGCTCAAACAAACCGTTATGACTAGTCTTCATCACAAAGTCTCTGGAATGAAATGATTCACATTACTATTAATAATCAATGTTGGCTTACACTACGCAGACGCTGTGCTTTGTTATTTATCTTTGACACAAAGAGCAGTCCCACTGAACATATTAAGGCTCATTTATGGTCCCTTTACGTACGTAAATGTATACGTCTGTTTCAAACGATGTTACCGTCACTGCCCACATACTTCCATGCGTCCTTTACGTTGGCATGGATGTTAACCAATATATCCACCAGGAGGCAGCCCAGAGTCAAAAGTTTATGACAACAACAAACTCAAAAACAAACATGGCGACTGTGGAGGAGATATTGATAATGTACCTCTTGCATAAAAGACAAAAACAGAGGCAGCGTTGTAGGAGGCGGTGGTTGGTGAGGCCGTTAAATACATCGTGACTGGAGGACAGAGAATTCTTTTCTCTAGTACTGCCAGTGAAAGAAATTGAATTGTTATTTCTTCTTCGTGTCTCACTAGAGCTATGTATCGGGTAGTGACAGCAACACTGCCCCCACGGTTCCCGGTGGTACTGCTCCGTTTGGCCCATATCCGTAAGCTTTATGGAAACATGCAGAAATATGGATGAAAAGAACGTGGAGCACGGACACAAGGCTCCGTCCATATCCGGATCCATATTTAACATTGAGCATAAATGAGCCCTTAGCAGAGCTCCCACTCACTTTGTCCAGGGACAATTCTAATTAAGTCTTTTAAACAAGATGACCACGTCCTCAACAATATTGACCACAAAAAAAAACGAAAAAGAGAGAGAGAAATGTAGCATCACTTTGTGTGATTGTACTATGAACAAAATTTGGTCTGTTTTGAATTAAAGTTAGGGCTAGGGGATATTTTTAACCAGATACATCAATATCGTTGTTGGGGTGATATTGTAGAGTTGACTTTTACCACATTCTCAAAATACATACAGGCAAATAAGAGGCAAAGAAAAGCTACAACAGTCAGGCATTTTCAGAACATTACTCTAATTCACTTACAATATTACAATATTACTCTATATTAATAGAGAATAAGACGATATCTCTTCTCATATCACGATATTGATATTTAATCAATATATTACCAAGCTGTAACTGAAATTCTGATATATGTAGTCTTTCAGTAGTTCTGCATGTTTTACACACTGCTACACATCTAACACATATACTCTGTATTAACCTTTGACACCAGTGTGGTGGTGGTGTTATAAAGTTATAGTAATATACATGCCTGTAATATGTAACATGCACAATTATACAGTTCAGTGAGTCAATCAAATACATGGTAAAATATGCTAAAATTTAAATGTAGCTCTTTAAAAATCAAGTTCTCTTCTGTGAAAATGTAATGTGGTACGGTGTCTACTGTTAGGTGTTTTTTGGTTTTGTTTCTTGCTGATACATTATACTAAGCATATAATATACTATATACCAAGTGTTAATTTTCTAAAGACCTGTAAATGTGTTTTTTCTTCTATTGTTTGAGTCATTTCATTTTGTCTCTAATGGGATTTTTCAAATCTACATCTGCATGTAAGCTACATTATATATTCACATGATAGAATAAAAGATCTGTCATCTGTAAACATGTATCTGACTTTTCATACTGCTGAAATAAACAATATAGACAAACTTTGTGTGTGTGTGTGTGTGTGTGTGTGTGTGTGTGTGTGTGTGTGTGTGTGTGTGTGTGTGTGTGTGTGTGTGTAGGACAGTCAGCAGCTTGTTTAAATTAATGCTGATTCTACAGATTGATGACGAAGCAAAAGCTGAATAAACGTGGAAACATATGAATACAGGCACTTGCATACAGGTTATGAGTCACAAAATTGTTTAGTGAGTATGATGACATACATGAATCATAGGCTGTGGTCTTCACAGCCACCAGATCCAAAAATGACCTCTGATGTTTAGATAGGCTTTTTAATATATATTTATAATAGTGTGTAATATGCACAATCTTTATGCATCATCTTTGCTCTCACAGGTTGTCTAGTTTCTTGCAGAAAACTTGAAGGTCATTTTAATATCAAGTTGTATTAAATATATGTACAGCACTGGCTTTGAATGCATTTATCTGACTTTTTTATCACACAAATTCACAATTAAATTATCTTTTTTTCCCCTTGTAAAACACAGACAGAAGCACAAACACACATATTTTTGTTTTTGTCAGTTGTGGGGACCACTGTATTTTTGGTCATTTGTGAGGACCACAAACACAACAAGGATGAACAATTGAATTTCACTGTGTCAGTTCATGGTGTGCTTGGCAGTGAATATTATTGTCATCCTTTTTTATCTTATCTCTGTGTGATCATTAAGTGGTGTGGACCTGTGGTGTTGTTGGAGGTCATCTGCCAGATGGTATTCTGGGAATGTGGTGCACTTTAATCCCTCTACAACAGAACCAGAGATGATCAGAGGGGGGTGCTGGTCAGGTTTAGTCCTCCTGAAGTCAATAATCATCTCTTTTGTCAGTGTTGAGAATGAGGTTGTAGGATTTGCACTAGGTTGCCAGCTGCTCCACCTATTTCCTGCACTCTGACTCATCTCCATTGCTGATGAGGCCCAGGACTGATGTATCATCAGCAAACTTTATGATGTGTGTTACGACCCGGCTCAAGTGGCCATAACAAAAGAGAGACACACCATGATGAACGGTTAACGAAAGATATTTTATTGGAAGCAAATCAAACCAAATTAGACCAAATTAGCAAATAACTAAATAAGAATAACATATGGAGTGTGAATGTCAGTGATATCAGTACTATGTGTGAGTATTAAATGATGGGTGTGGGAGAATGTGTATGTGTAAGTGTTGGAGAGTGCGTCAAAGCAAAGAAACTAAAACATTACCAAACCAGACCAGAGTGGTTGCCTGTAGGAAGGAGCAGAGGGTGAGTGAATGAGTGGCCACAGCTTTTTATCAGCTTCAGTGCACCGGGCCCAGGTGCACTGAGTTGCAATCAAGGCAGCTTGGGAGAGACAGGCCTGAGACACTCACAGCAGACACAACCCTAGATGACACAGGGATCATCACAATGTGGTTGAAGTGTACTTTGCAGAACAGTTGTGAGTAAGCAGCATGAACAGCATTGGACTCTGTACACACCCCTATAAGGAAGTTTTGCTCACTGTGATGGTTGATGATGTCTTGCTGTGTGAGAAAGTCCAGGATCCAATTGCAGGTGCCAGTGTCTATGATTAGCAGCTGCAATTTGATCACCAACTGTTGTGGCAAGATTATATTGAATGCTGAACTGAGGTCGATGAGTAGAATCCCGGCATAGGTTTCTTAGCCTCCAGATGAATCAAGGTGAGGTGGAGCAGGGTTGATATGGCATCCTCCATAGACCGGTTTTCCCTATAGGCAAACTGTAGAGGGTCTAAGCTGACAGGAAGTCGTGATTTCATGTGCTCCATGACAAGCTGCTCAAAGCACTGTGCAACATTGATGTGATCATGCACAGACTGGCCATCCAGAACTTAGGGTATTTTCCCAGTAGGCTGATTTTGCGAGGGCCACCTTTTAGTCCCAACCCTGGCATTATATACCCTGTGTTAACACGTTATTTGAAACCCAGACATAGTTACACATGTATCCTTCCACTAGCTGTGCTACGTTAATTGCTAGCTCTCCCCGTCAGCTCAGTCTTGGCTGTCTAAATGCATTTACCATAAGTGTCAGTACATAGATGTACTATATACTGACACTTCTGGTAAATGGATGGGGGCAAAAATAGATACAGCATTGTATGGCAATGTTTTGTGTGGCAATATCGTATCATCACACAGTGGCAAGTATAGATTTTTTTATTATAGAAATTATTGATATTATACAAAATAGAATAATCTAGAATAATGTAATCAATTGCTTTTTCCACCCACTAGATACATTTTGCTGCAAAAAATAAAATAAGATAAATAACTGAAGTGACATGAACAGAGTCTTGTTAGATAAAACAGATGGTGACAAAGTTTTCCTTTGGGGACATCATTTACAGTCGAAAAAAGGTAATAAATTACATTATATTACATCATATTACCCAGCATATCCCAACATATTTAAAACCGCAATAATATCATATCATGACCTAAATATCTTTACAATATTGTATTGTGGATCTTCTGGTGATTCCCACTTCTAATGCACTACGACTGTAGCGTCAGCTGATTTGACCACTGAGATGTGAGGAACAGCTGGCTTGCTGCAGTTGTTTTTAAAATGTGCCCTGTTAATGACTTGGTGCCTGTATTGACCCCTGATAAGACAAGAAAAGATAAGAGATGGATAACCAGTTACACCTGAAAATAGTGTTATACTTACTGTAAATAAATGTAAATTGTAGTTTGTTCATTTCTGCATGACACAAGACTCCTTTCAGACACAGCTCCTACACTGAACCACCTAACTTGGAAAACTTAACAGACACAACAATGGAAGCAGGAAACTTGTGGTTTGATGGCAGAATTGATTTGCCCACAGGCGGCTAAGTGTCGAGGGTGTTGGCAGTTCCTGAAAGTTTTGTTGCATTAGGCTTTATTTCCATCATTAGACTAATGAGATTAAAAAAAATGGATGGGATGGATGGACATTAAATTTGCCCAGCCCTCTTCAGTACAAGGCAGTGATTTTATTACTGCATCAAACATTTCCAGAAAACGCAGAGAAGACAGGGACGCTCATTAACTGTGCAGACCTCTCACAGTCATGATGCTTGCAGGTTTCCTCTTTCTGCTCCTCTTCACAGGTAAGCTGGAACAATTCTGTATGATGCATGCAGCTTAGACATTTCTGTTGTTACCCCAATACGATGGAGGTGAATGGAGCTTTGTTATACAGCATAAAATTTTTTAACTAGAAATAATTATACTCCAAGAAATACCTCTTTCCAGTTCCAGAAGCTCACAGTGTGATACAGTGGTGGAAAAAAGTTTTCGGACACCCTTAAAATTTTACACAATCTCAAATATTATCATGAAATATTTGTGGAAAAATCTTTTTTGTGTTTCAAAATGTGTGGCTGCATTAGACAGATACAAACAAATACAAATTATATTTTTTTTTATTGTTTACAAGAAAAACTAACAAAACTAAATTCTTGACAGTTTCAATATGTCAGTTCTCAACATTGTCGGTATCAAAGTCAACAAATAACAGAGAATGTGTTCAAAACTGAACAAAAGGCGTAATCTTGTCCCATTCTTCTTGAATTACTGCTTTTAATTCTTCTAAATTCTTTGGTTTATGCTTTGAAACAGACCTTTTGATAATCCACCACAGATTTTCAATGGGGCTCATGTCTGGGGATTGAGCTGGCCACTCTAAGACCTGGATACTGTGCTCCTGCAGCCAAGTTCTACTGGCCTTGGGTGTGTGGCAAGGGGCATTATCTTGTTGAAACATCCAGTTTTTACCTCGACGGAACAGTGCACGTGCAGAAGGGAGCATGTGGGTTTCGAGAATGGTACAATACTTGGTAGAGTTCAATGTGCCATCACAGACAGTGAGATGACCAACACCAGCAGCACTCATGCATCCCCAAACCATGATACTGCCTCCACCATGCTTGACAGTAGGTACTGTACATGCTGGAGATAATGCTTCGCCTGGCCTTCTGCGTACCCTCACATTAGTAGGAGGAAGATAAAGCTGGAAACCGGACTCATCTGACCACAAAATCTTCTTCCAGTTCCTGGCTGTCCAGTTCTTGTGTGCCTGGGCCCAACGACACCGGGCTAACCTCTGTCTCTCATTGATCAGGGGCTTCTTGATAGCCTTGTAGGACCTTAAGCCATGATCTAAAAGTCGGCCACGTACAGTGCGGGTGGAACACTGGACACCAGTTTGGTTTGACCACTGCTGCTGAAGCTCCTGTGATGTCATTCGGCGGTTTTGCCTGCACATGCGGATCAGGATGCAGTCATTTCTTGCTGAAGAAACCCTTGGACGCCCAGATCTTGGTTTGTCTTCCAAGCTGTTGGTTCGTCTGTATTTCTGCAGAGTGTATCCAACTGCTGAAGGACTGCATCTGCACTTCCTGGCTATCTGGCGGCAGCTGTACCCTTCCTGGCTGAGAATCTTTATCTTCAGGCATGTTTCCTGCGTTAGGTTCCTTGTTTTAGCCATTTTTGTGTCTGAAGAACGTTCAAATGTGCTGGCTTTATGTAGACACGAAGCTTGGCAACAAAAATTGTGTCTTTTAATAAGAAGAACGACCTTCATCACTGGTACCAAAATGACCCAATACTCAAAATTTCTTATGTATTTTTTTGGAACCAATCAATTTTTAGTTTTTAATGGCTTTTTTAGGATTTATTTAGTGTTTTGGCTGTGACTGTACTAAAAGAAATTGCACTTGAAGACCTAAGAGTGATTCTTAATGCAATAATTCACAAATGCATGGGGTGTCCGAAACTTTTTTCCACCACTGTGTGTGAATAATTTAAAAAAAAAACAGGGTGACTGTTGTTGTAAAGACATGTTGCTGTTCATTTTTTCTATCGTCATTTTTTGTCATTAATCATGCTGTGTATGAGGGCAGGAGATGTGTGTTCATGAAAATAATATTAAATCTAATTCTAATAATTCTTTTGTTTTAGAGGGAAGTACCTTCAATTACTCAGAGCACACAGAGCTTGATTATTTTAATCATCAGAAGTCAAACCAGAGCTCTGAGGAGAGTAAGTACAGGAAGTTAGCATTCCAAATATGCACAGTAATTATTAGTATGAATATTATTCCTGTAGACATTATTATGGAATCTCAAAAAACAGTTAAAACCCAGCAGAGCTTACTAAGAAAACATACATATTTAATACATTTTGTTTACGGACTTGTATACTGAGAAAACTTACTCCTAACGGTTTTAACAAAACTGTAAACTGCTGCATTGAATCAGGATAAGACCTGTATACTCTTTTCTGTCAGGTGGAAAGACCTCCATTAACTCATATGATTATTACAACTATTCGGACAACAGCAAAGGTATGTACATGTAAAAAACAATCCAAAAGTGTACAGTAATTGTTTGTGTTAATATTTATTTCTGTAGCCTTAATTATGCAGGTCTTGAAACTTAAGACACTTTTTTGATTTTCTTAAGCAGTTTTTGTGTGTAAAAGTAAACTAAAAGATATGTTACTACAGACAAACAGAAAAAATATTCATACAAATTTGTTGTGAATGTTTGCAGGTTAGCTTGGGCTAATGTTAAATGCATTAGGATGACGTGTGGCAGATAGATCTCAAATAGAGAGCCCTGTGTAAACTTAAATGACTGTAAAAATGCTCACATTTAGAAATCATTAGTGGACTATTCATATAAAGTTCCGCAATCCTGCCAGCACCCAACTCATAATGGCCTTTCAGTGACCGCAAACACCGGATATTACTGAAGACATTTGTGAGCTGGTGTTTTCAGATTTTGATAATAAATTCAGAATAAAGGGGAGCCTGGCCTTTTGAGAATAAAGTCTTTGATTGAGGATGTTCCTTGATGTCTCTGCTGTAGATGATGAGGTTATCTGCAGTTATGAGGATGTTTTGAGACAGCTGAACATGTCAAGAAAGATGGAGCTGTACACCATGGCCCGACCTGTAAGAAATTACAAAACAACCACACTGGTACACCTCCAAATGTCTATCTATGGCATTCTGGATGTGGTAAGTTTCAAATTACGCTTTGAATTTTCCATCAATTTGTTCTTTTTTTTGGTAAACCTTCATTTGAGGATTTTCAATAGTAAAAAAAAAACACTCAGTAAATCATCTTAACAGCTCAGTCACAAATATTTTCACAGTCCGCAGACCGCAGACTTCAACATTACTAGTAAAATGAAATACATACTATACACAGCGATAGAGGGTACACTGTTACACTGTCAGTTTATTACAATTCACTAAGCTTGAGATACTCGAGGACAGGGATCCAAATTCTCACAAATATTTGAATCTCATTCTGATAAGAGAACCTTTCTAAATACAATACCTTCATCAGCTCTCTTATCCATGTATCATATGTTGGTGCGCAGTCTGACTTCCACATAAGTAGAATAATAGAATGTAGTTTCCTTGCCACAACCAAACCAAATGAAACTGCTCCGGTTTCAAACTTGTCTACCAAAGGTAACATACTCATGGCACCTAGGACAGCAACTAGTGGATTACGTTTCCCATTCTTTTCAAAGGCATTAGAGAAACATTCAAATACACTCTTCCTAAATTAACAATTTTCAGCCTGTCCAAAAAGAATGTGTTAATGTCCCGTCTGCCTCTTTACACCTACAACAGAGGGGGGAAACATCAGGGAAAATCTTATGCAGTTTGTCTTTGGAGTAGAAAAGCGATACACTGTTTTAAATTGTATCAGATTGTGTCTAGAGTTAACTGAACATTTCTGCACACTTTCAAGACTCTCCTACCAAATCGCATTGTCCATTTCTTCACCCAACTCACTTTCCCAATTCTGTGCATTTGTGCTGACATCACTATGCCTTCATATAATGTGGTAGGGGATTTATGCTCTCTGCAACTGCTCAAACAACATGGAGTGCCCACCAAGGTATAGAGCCCCTATGTCTTTGATACCCTGAAGAGTCCAGTCTGAGAAAACTTAATCATTTATGCCAGGGACAAACATGATTTTTTTCATATTGGACTACAGTAGTATTTGGTGCTTTATGTTCATTCATTCATTTTCTGTAACCACCTATCCTCTGACACATAGAGACAGACAACCATTAACACTCACATTCACACCTACGGAAAATTTAGAGCCACCAATTAACCTGCATGTCTTTGGACTGTGGGAGGAAGACGGAGTAATTTGTAATTTGATTTGCTCTCAGATTTTAAGAGTATACCTAATGGCAAAACTACTATTTTATAGTAGCTTGTTTGTTTTGGTGGGGCTGTTAAGAAGGGCAAGAAGAGAGGTCTTATTACAAGGAGCATGCTCTAGTGATAGCCAAACTGGGTAGCCACTTGAGTCAGCTGCTGGGCCCTTTTTTCACCATGATATGATGTTTTTAGTGAGCCACCCAGTAGTAAACTTTAAAGTTTGGCAGGCCTATAGATGATGTTTTTCTTCTTAATGATGATGACTATTTCTGCCTCTCGTGCCAAAAAAAATTAACATCAAACACTCAGTTTCCAGAATTCTGGGCCATTTTCTGTATCAATTCATGGTCTGTAAGTCATCTACTACCTATATGTTTTTCTTAGGGGGACAAATGTACATGTTCTAAATATTCAGATATTCAAAAGGATGTGTCCCATGCACCCCGCCCAAAATCTGCACCTGTGCTTACATCTTACATGTATTAACCAAAGAGTTCTTTGCTTCTTCAAAGTGCTACATGAAGTCTAATATCTGAGAACTTGTATTTTGACTGAAAGCAACCACAAGGAAATTTTTCTGTCTTTTGTGAACTCATTTTGTGTTGATTTTGGCAGCCCCTTCCATAGGAAAGGAAAATTCAAAATAAGAGCTCTTCTTTGTCCAGCATTTTTCTCCTAAACATAACTGAGCTCAGTATTACATCAAAATGAGATGTCAACCATTTTTTAATACTTCATTAACTCAGCTCCTGTGAAACAGGCTTCCTCTTGTCTCAGCCCGATCCTGAGCTATTTAAAGGCTATTTTCTCTCTCACACTTCTCGGCACATGAGATAACAGTAAGATCCAAATGAAAACTTGATTGGCTTATAACTGAGCCTGCATAATTTCAGAATTTTGTCTCAGTGATCAAATTCAAGTCTCAACTCTGTGTTTTATCTGTTCCAAGAGTTGAGAAACCTCTGAGAAGCACAGCAAAAGAACTCCTGCTGATTTATTCCTTTTCTCCTCATTTCTTCTTAATCACGATTTAGGAGAAACAGATCAGAATTTAGTAATCTCCAAGTAAGGTGCTGATTTATTTTGTGCCCATGAGCACCACCACCTCGTGTTGTTTTGGAAGTGAGTGAACGAAAATCACAACTTATTTTTAAAACTGTTTTTATTGTTTTAATGCAGCTGTTTGTAGGATGAATTTGTGACGATGGTGAAACAAAGTTTACTTCTTTTCACCATCACCACCAGCCACCAACCACCGGCCACCAACAACGTACCAGCAATGTATTTCATAAATAATATCTACATTTACATACCTGTTCAGGAGCTAAAAAAGCAGATTCTGGATGAGTTTTGAATCCATTCAAATCCTGCAGTTCTCTCCATCTTTTGAATGTCCGACAAAGGTTGATTCATGTTTTCACCAGCGCTCTGTCGCTATCCCTTTAATTTTTTTTTTCCCAGTCAGTATCAGAAATAACCACAAAATAAAATGTAAAAAAATGTAAACATAGGCTCTTCCAGTCTGCATGCCGGAAATCGTTTTGTCTGATTTGAAAGCCATTAAGAAAAACTATAAAAAAGAGACCTCTGAGTCCTCTTACTCGTGGTCTTACGTAGATCATATAGCAGAATCAGTATTGAACTGAAATCGTTTCATGGTTTAAAAAGACCTTGTAGCCACTTTAAAACCAGAGAGTACTTGTTTTTGACAGTTTCCCTGTGTGTAAAGTCAATATGTTGTACGTAACTGTGCTACTAGAAAGATTTTCACAGATATTATTTCTTTGCCTACAGAGAGAGAAAGACCAGGCTTTCGTTCCTTACGTTTGGATTTATATGGTGAGTATTTTTTTCTTCTTTTTTTAAATCATTCTCACCTGTTCCTCATTAGTAGAAAATTAAATTGTTTCCTTAAATTTGCATCTTTCAGTTATTTCTATCTATTTCCCTGCTTCTTACTCACGTCCTGATCTTTTTACTCCCTTGTTTTCCTGTGTAGGGCTGGGGAAATGATCGGCTTGGTTGGCATCCATCTAACTTTTGTGGACTCGAACAAGTAGTAGTACCTACTGAAGTATTGTGGAGGCCAGATCTAACTATTGAAGAGATGTAAGTTGGAACGTATATGCATGTTTTCACATTCACAAATTCACATACACTCACAACAGTAGAGCATCATGTTAGAGTGGCAGGAAGCAAGAAAGACACACATTGGGAATATGACAAGTTTATGGACCAGACCAGTAGGAGGCTGGAAGCTGCTCCCAGACACCATTTGTTTAGCATATCTGCAGTGCCCAAATGTGTATTTTTAGTCACTACACTTACAGTGCAATAAATGTTTTAGCCAGGCAAGCGGCATGGCTCTATGGATGGCAACGGCACATGGGAGAAATTTGCCTAGAGGGCAGTTTTATTTCAGGCCAAACCCCATTTTTTTTTCCTAACCGTAACCAAGAAATTGCTTTCTGGCAGAAAGCCCCAAGCTTGTCCCGGCAGCATGGTAATGTCAGTCTGCCAGTTGGTCAGTCCACTACTTTGGTCCAGACTGAAATATCTCAAAAACTTTTTGATGGGTTACCATAAAATTTGATTCATATCTTCATGGTCCCTAGAGGATTAATCCTACTGACTTTGGTGATCCCCTGACTCTTCCTGTGGCACCACTATGAGGTTGTCTTTGAGGTTTTAAGTGTAATGTCTTGACAACTGTTGCATGGATTGAACTGTTTGTGACATTCATGTTTCCCTCAGGATGAATTATAATCACTTTGCTCATCTCATGACTTTTCATCAAGCTCCTTCACGAGGTCAACTTTTTCATTTGTCCAATACTTTGGATTTTGACCAAATACCTGCAATACTAAGGATGTACCTATCAGGAGAGAAGTTGGTCCTTGGGGGGCACTGACCCACGGAGAAGGTCATTGCCAATATCCAAGTATTCCAAAGGCACCTTAGAGAGGTTGGGCCCCGACAGGTCACTTGGTCCCAGTCAGCTCCCTTCCTTAAATACATACATACATGCAAACTAGACAGAAGCATATCCACCTTATTCCAAGTCCCCATGATACCTTGTGTGAATTATGGGCGTGACTTCTAGCGCTGAACCAGAACCAGCGTTTTCCAATGGTACTGGTACGCTATTCCTCTTTTCTAGAGCGAAACAAAATTGTGCCCACCTCCAGTCTCCTATCCCAATACAGTTACAGAAACAGATCATTGTGTTGGTTAAACAGATAAGGATACAGATAATGACGTCTTTGTACACCTAGACGGTCTGCCTGTGGCAGGTGTGTGGCACAGGTTGTTGCTCTTCTGATAGTGGTTGGAGGTATGGGGGTAGCCTAATCATGTGCTGCACATGATCCTGTTTAAAGCTGGAGAGGTAGAGAATGTCATCCACACAGACAAAAACACAAGTGTTAAGTGGGTCTCTGAAGATGTCATTAGCCAGAGGGCATAACAAGGTACTTATAGTGTCCACAAGGTGTGTTGAGGGATGTCTTCCATTCATCGCCCTCTCTGATACAAAACAAGTGAAAAGTGTTTCAATGGTCGTTTGGAAAAGATGATAGCCCAGAAGTTCAAACACAGGAGATGAGTGGAAGAATGACTGTGATGTGTTTGAGGCCTTGATAATCGATACAGGGCCAGACTTTATACTTCTTCTCCACAAAGAATAAGCCTACTCTAACGGAGGGATAAGGAGGGTCAAATGATGCTGGCAGCCGCCACCTCATTGATTTATTTCTCCATAGCCTAGATTTTGGAGGCAGATATTGTGAAAAGTCAGCCTTTGGGGGGAGTTGACTGAGAAGAGAGGGAGAAGGTCATTGCCATAGTCGTACAGACAATGGGGAGGCAGTGAGGAGGCCAGAGCCTAGTTTAACACCTCCTTGATCTCCAGGTATTCCTGAGGCACTTTAGAGAGGTAGGGGGACTCAGAGAGGACAGAATTATTAAGAGTAATATGTAGAGCAGATCTAAGAGAAACAGAATGGCAATGACTGCTCCACTGTAGACTTGCCATTGTAACTCAGTCAGCATGTGGTGTAAACCAGGGGTAATAAAAGTAACAGGTAGATTAGGAGCATTATTAAAATGAGAAACAGGACTTGGTGATTATCTTACATGCCCAGATGGATGTGAACTATTCGAAGAGTTATTAAGCAGAGGAGTGGACCATCAAGTACACCGTCATTTATTAGGTGGGCAATCCCCAGGAGTCTTAGTTGATGAATACTTACACATTGTGGGATTGTTGAGAAGGGCACAGAGTTTAGGATGAAAGGGTATTTCTGGATCAATGGTACGGCCTATCAGAGCTTTTTGGATGACTGGTGAGCCTCCCCTTTTACTGGGCAGAATGAGTACTCAAGTTTTTGTCTTCGTCTTCAAGTCAAAACACAGCTCTTCTTCTGACAGCTAAGCTTCCAGCTTTTCAAACAACAAAGCATTTCAGCTGTCAGAAATCATGCATGTTCTGCAGGAAGTACATTTTCCAGAGGTTTGTATTTAACATGTACTGGTATTTACTGTGTAATTTAATCCCAAGTCCTTTCCGAAATATAAATTTGTCAACCTCTTATTCCCCTGTACTATAACTTCTCCTTCTCCAGCAGTTGCAGTAATTCATTAACACGAGAACATGCAGAAATGTGTCATACCATGTGGATAGTGTTTACTATATTGAAAGACACAGTGGTAGATTAGAGGGAAAATAAAGAGTTTACGATTAAAATAGTTACTTGCATCATGCTGTGGATTATGCTGACCCATGTTTTATGGTTTAACACTCAGTATGCTTTTTGATATTTAGTGTGAAGCATAATAAAGTAAATTGCCATCATGTGTGTGTTTGTTTTCATACAGGACAGAGAAAGACAAGGCCCCGCCAACTCCTTTTCTCACCTTAAGATGGGATGGTCGTGTGGAATATAGGAATGACCAGGTGCTGGTCAGCACGTGCAGGATGCAAGTTTACAAATTTCCTTTCGACATTCAGAGCTGCAACCTCTCTTTCAAGTCTGTCGTATACTCCGGTGAGCCCGTACCCTGCTTTGTTTAAAAGTTTCTAGAGCAAGAGCAAAAGTTTCTCGACATTCACCTAAAATATGTATAGTTTGTGTTGGAATAAATATGAGTGCTGTAACACTCACATATTACTCATATCATGCAGTTTATTGTCATATGAACACACACCAGCACATACACTCCGTTGTTGTCCTGATAAGAAATCTCAAAGTTTTTCTTTTTATTTTCCACCTCAGATAAAGAACTAAAGTTTGAAGCCATCCTTGATGCTTCAAAAATCACAGACTGGTCTCGTGAAGTAATGCGGACTCAGTATGAGTGGCTGTTCATCAGCATGACTGTCAAAGAGAAAACTGTCAACAATTTTAGCTACAACCAAAGCATGATCGTTTACACTGTAAGTATTAAGTAGATTTTACTGCTAACGTTTATTTCTTCCAGCAAAAAGACGTTCTATCCTTCCACTTGCTACGTTTACGTAAACCTGCGAACTATACTCAGACCACCTCCCGAGGAGGTCTGAGTGATGTTGTCACATTAGTACTTGATGTTTTGTTATGTAGTATATCAATTATAGCCGCTGTAAGTAAATAATTTGAGGGGTTCCTCAACAACTGCAGATGTAAGGTGTGTTATGTTGTTGTTGTTGTTGTTGTTGTTGTTGTTGTAATCTGGGTACCTAATAAGCCCTGTTTCCACCAAACACTTTCAGTATGGTACCTTTGGAACCAACAGTAACCCTTCAGACATGGTACCTAGACCCTAGTGTTTCCACTGCAAGCAGTACTCTTAAATGTGGGCGGGGTTGTTGTCACTCACTGCTCTGTCCAGCACTCACTGTATTTCCTCATTACCGGTGACACAGATGGAAGTCTGCACCTCGTTTATCGTCCACAGAACGAGGCTGCACGCCAACATTTTCAGAACAAAATAAAACAGGCTGCAGTGAGAGTCTCTCTCCATGGGATATTTAAAAATAGCAGGTTTGTGCATTTAGTCCTTCTCAGGCAAGCTCAGGGGTTTAGTGTTGCTGGAGCCCACAGGAACAACGCTCTGCAGCTCTGCAACACTTTTTTTTTTTCTCTGAGTGGGGATTAGAATAAATACAGTTCACATAATCCTTCAACCTAAATATATATAAACACTTGGAACGATTTTTTTCTCCATTAAAGTTTTTTTGGGGAGTTTTTCCTTATCCGCTGTGAGGGTCCAAAGGACAGAGGGATGTCGTATGCTGTAAAGCCCTCTGAGGCAAATTGTGATTTGTGATATTGGGCTTTATAAATAAAATTGGTTGATTGATTGATTGATTGATTGATTGATTGATTGATTGATTGATTGATTGATTAATTGGTTGATTGATTGATTGATGGCCAAAGTTGTCACAGTGAAATTTAAGGTGGGTTGATTGATTCACGTCATCACCTCATGCATTGAGTCACATTACAAGCTAGTGTTCCACCTTAAAAGTCGCCAGCAGTTGGCCCAGTGAATTAAGTTAAGCAAAGCATCCTTTCATTTTATAGTTATAGTTTACTAATAAAACTCTCCACAGTATGAACAGTGGTTACATGAGCCTCAAAACCAGCCTCAACTCAGCCCTGAGCAGAGTGATCGTCCTCTACTGACCAATCAACAGACTGCAGTGTTCACAGCTCCACCTTTTAGTACCAGATCTGTGTGCTAGGTACCCCAACAGAGGTGGAACGAAAAATGGGGACGGTACAGAACGGTTCCACTGGTACCATCCACAAATTTTCACAGTGGAAACAGAAAAAATCATACCGAACTGAACTGATCCATACTGTTCTGTGGAAACAGGGCTTATGTTTCCTTTGACAAAAGTCTATGAATTAGAAGATCAACCAACTGACTCTTAAAACACATTCATAGATCAAGATGAGGAGGCGGTCTGTCCTCTACATTGCCAACTTCTTGCTACCCATCCTGTTCTTCTTCTGTCTGGACTTGGCCTCCTTCCTGATCTCAGACAATGGAGGCGAGAAGCTCAGCTTCAAGGTCACTGTGCTGCTTGCTGTCACTGTGATGCAGCTTATTCTCAATGAAATTCTGCCTGCCTCTTCAGACAGGATTCCACTTATAGGTAAAGAAGCTCAGAGTCTTACCTTTATTAGACTGTTCTTCATATGAGCAGGAACAGCACAAATACTGAATCAATGTGTCATTGTTTGTCCACATTAATGATATGGCTTTCTTCCGTCAGCGGTCTACTGTATTGGGATGTTTGGATTGATGCTGCTGAGCCTCCTGGAGACAATTTTAGTGATGTATCTGATGGAGAAAGACTCTACATCCCAAGACAACAAGGCAAATAATGTCCAAAGCCTGAGTGAGGACTGTGGAGGTAAATGGAGCAAAGACGACATACACAGCTGTGATGGAGGTGAGATTATAATTTTACAAACCTCTGGATCTTAACTCAACCTACCATTGTTATTCAGTTTTCTATTGCTCTGATTATATTTTACTGATTTTATTACAGACACATTTGCAACTTATAATACATAATTTTGAATACGCTACAACTTTCTCTGTGTCGATCATATCCTTTCAGAGGTGAAGAAATGGAATCACTGTGCCTGTGTCTGTGATGTACCTGCTGATGAACCTCCATCTGAACTGCTGTCTGTGGCCAAAGAGGTTAGACTCAGGTTGCACTTTAAAGGTTGAAGGAATACTTCACCAACAAAATGACCATGTGTATATCAATCACACAACCGATGTTACGTTGAACTTGTAGAGAGCTTGCATGCCCCCGCAGTGAACGAAAAATCCAGAAGCAGAGAAAATTGGCCCATGAATTGAAAAATAATTGCCATAAAAGGGGGCCACGTTAAACAACAGCAAAATTATATCAAAACATCAGTTTACAGACTCTCAAACAATTCTTGCAGCATAATAAATGGCCTAGTACACACACAGATACTTTTTATTTATTCTAGAATAAATAAATAAAGCAAGTCCATACAAGCACTGTCGTAAAAAAAATTGTCCAAATAATAAGAATATTATAAAATATAATAATATATAATAAAATACACAATATAATATGTGTTTTACTAGTCATCATTGAAACGTTCAACTATTGCTGCTGTCATATTCATATATATTTCATATATTGATGATGAAACAGTGCCTACTCATCTGTCCCTGCAGATAAAAAGATATAAATCCCATGTAGGACCTTTTCTGTGACTACAAAATGCATTAATACATCTCTATATAACAGGCTACACGTGTTAAAAAACAGAAATGTTTGTAAATAAGGACTAAAACTTAATAAACTGGGCATTTCTTACATTAGAAGACAATCTTTTGTTGTTTTTCAGCCAATTTTTTTTAGCCTATTTCACTGCAGAGCCTGATAGGTCACAATAATATTATGTATTTTCAGTCCCTCTACAGCCTGTACTGAAACATATTTCTGTATCATGATGTGGTTTAATGTTATTTATGGCCGACACAATTTAAGTAACGTTTTAATAGACCTAACTATCAATAACTATTTTACACATTCATAAGCTGTTTTGTTTTTTCGGCAGTTGAAAAACCCACAACGTCACGACCGTATTGCCATGAATTGTGTTATTAAATCAGTGAAGTCTGCTGAAGTCTGCACCCCAGGCAGACTCTCTGGAAGTCTGCAGAAAGCCCACTTAAGGCCCCTTGTGGACTGGATGAATTGTAGTATTGAGCAACTCTCAGCAATCCACAAACTTCCCGGAAACATGCTGGCAAAGTCCACGAGTCTGCAAGTTCAGTGAAGTGTGGACATTTGGATTCAGCCTCAGTCTCAGTTATCCAGTCATGTGCGCAGTACTTATCAAACACCTGGCTTTTAGCTAAAATCTTAATATTTTAAAAAAAAACATTGGTATACGAAAATACCATACTACTCTGCTTGTTCGTTTCATCGAGGAGAGTTCGAACATACTCATTTGCCCAGGCATGCTTTTAGTCTGTGCATGAGACCATTTATACGGAAATGTTTTAAATATTTAGTTTGTAATGAAAATGCATGTGTTGGAAGTACTGCGAATATGACTGGATAAATGAGATTTGGACAACACTGCATGAGTTGGCCATTGTTAAACTCATTCCCATTTGACTTCAGTGAATCAAGAATTTTCTGTGGTTTTGGATTCTTCGTCCATCGTGGAGGCATGTGGGAAAAATAAAGTTTCCCGCATGCCTCCCATTCAGTGTAACACAGGATGAGTAATTGATATACAAATGGTCATTTGAGAGGTGAGGTGTTACTTTAAAGGTTTACATTTTAAAACAAAACCAACAAACACTTTTATTTTCAAGACAATGGACATAGAAATGTAGCAGCATGCAGTTTTACATAGTCCACAGTCTTGTTAATCTTGTTAATTGCCAGTCCATTAAATTACTTATGCAGGGAAGCAGCAGCCATCTCAAGGAGGAAGGCCAGGACTTGGAGAACATCTCAGATGAGCTGAGGGAGATGGTGAAAACACTGATTCAGCTCCTCGACAGCAGGAAGCAAGAAAACAAGCCCGGCTACTGGACCAGAGTGACTAAAACAATCAACAAAGTCTTCTTCATTTTCTATGCCACAGCTTCCAGTCTGTTTTTAATTGTTATCTTTTCAATGTGGAACACTGCAGCAGATGAGTAGAGGTAATGTTTACAAACACGATTAAGGCCCTGATCACACCTACAAAACACACAGCACACAGCACTGCCATTTTTTTGTTTAAAATTGGATGCCACTGGTAAAAAAAAAAAAAACGCCTGCTGTGCCTTTTCATTGTTGCCAGGCAACCACCCCATCACATCATTACACTAACCTTCCTGAATAATCAGTCTACCGTTTTTTGATTGTTTGTTTTTCACAGTGATTAGTGTCTAGTTCCTAAAATGTTGAGGCTGAGGGTACTTGCTGTAGCTCTGGTTGAGGGATCATGGGGAGTACCACCAGTTGGTCCAGGAGCTTCTCCTCCATGATGGATGTTTCCAGGCATATTTTAGGATGACTCAGGGGCAGTTTGACAACCTGCTGTCTATCGTTGGGCTGTATAGCTCTGGGTATCCAGTAACTGTTGTCACCAGTTTCTCCTCCATTGTTTACCAACTGTAAACTTGTCATGACCACCACAGGAGGTCTGCCTCTCAAATCATGCGATTGGACAATGGGACAAAAGATGACGAAAAAATAAATGTCATGATGCGCTTTTCCACTTTGAGTGGAAGTTTTTTCACCTCAAGAAGTTCAGAGTGCCAGGTGCTTACAGCGCAGAAATGTGAGGCATTATGCAACACAAAAACTGTGAGCAAAAGGCTTCATTTTCATTAAAAACAATGACAAAAAGGCGCCTCCAGCTGCTAAAACACTTTCTGCGTGATCAGTCATGATCAAGTCAATTTCCCATCGAACACTGACATTAACACATCTATAGTTAAGTTTAAAAACAGTGACAATAATAATAATAATAATAATAATAATAATAAATTTTATTTGTAACGCAAAATCTCAAAATGCTACAGAAGGTAGTGCAAATATGTTATGCTAAGAGTAAGCTTTAGTAAAAAGGTAAGTCTTTAAGTTGCGTTTAAATGTCCACAGTCTGTGGTGCTCTCAGGTGGTCAGGAAGAGCATTCCACAGTCTGGGAGCGGCCAAGCAGAAGACCCGGTCTCCCAAGAGTCTGGTCTTGGCTGGGTTGAGGAGGTTGGCAGTGTAGCAGGTGCATAAGGAAGTCTGAGGAGTGAGGAGTTCTTTAAGATAGAGTAGAGCATGTCCATGAATGCACTGATGTGTGAGGAGGGAGACCTTGTATTCAACGGGCAGCCAGTGGAGTGATTTGAGGATGGGTGTGATATGGTTATGCCTGCACGTCCCTCATCAGGATACTAGCAGCGCTGTTCTGGATGTATTGAAGCCTCTGGATGCCTTTACTAGGGATCCCGATGAGGAGTGCAATACAGTGGTCCAGCCTGGTGGAGACAAAGGCGTTGATGAGCTTTTCAGTATCTGCCAGGTTGAGTGATGGATGGAGTGTTGCAATGTTCCTGAGGTGGTAAAAGGGAGTCTTGCACAGGTGTTTGATGTGGGTCTCGAATGTAAGGTGGGTGTCCATTTTAACGCTGAGGTTAAGTAGACAGGGGGATGTTCTCACCGGAGAAAGAGATGCTGGTGAGGGTGGATGATCTGACCTGGTGTGGGGTGCCAACAAGGATGGCTTAAGTCTTGGAGCTGTTAAGTTGTAAAAAGAAATTTGTTTCATCCACGCCTTTATCTCCTCCAGGCAGGTAGTGAGTGAGGCAGATGGCAGGAGTGCAGAGGGGGTGGGATCTGTCCGCAGGTAGAGTTGTGTGTCATCAGCATAACAATGGAATGCTATGCCATGCCTGCTGATAACATGGCCGAGGGGAAGCATATAGAGAGTGAAGAGGGTAGGACCCAGCACCAAGCCTTGAGGGACACCACATGTGACACAGTGAACTTATGATATATACCTTGGATATAAATGGAAGGTTGGAGATGGGCCTGTAGTTGGAGAAAACATCAGGGTCAAGGGTGGGTTTTTTAAGAAGAGCTCTAATGACAGCAGTTTTCAGGGCAGATGGATTGGACCGGCGTGAAGGGAGTGATTTATGACCTTGGTGATAAGGGGGCTGATGGCGGAGAAGTTGGCTTTCACCAGGGCTGTGGGGAGGGGGTCCAGGGCACAGGTGGATGGTTTCATTGACTTAATGATGTTCTCAACTTCCTGCTGTGTAGTGTCTGAGAAACAGCAGAGAGGTTGGGGGGTCCCAGGCTGTGGGTGGGCCGTCTGGCAGGTGGGTCAGTAGAGCTGGAGAGGAGAGACCTGATGGAGTCAACTTTTTTCCTGAAAAAAGAGATGAAGCTGTTGCGCCGCTCAGCTGAGGCTTAAGAAAGGGGGAGTGCTTGTGGTTTGAGGAGATGGTTTATGGTGGAGAACAATGACCCATAGTTTAGACTGTCAAGGGTTCATTCTGACTTGTTGGACCCTACATGGACCCACAGGAAAATATTAAAGATAATTTGTTTTTGATGGCTGAATGCTGCAGTTCATGATCTTCATTACAAATCCTTTGCAGTCACATTATTACTATTATTATTTATTATTTTTTGTCCACATTCTTTTCAAACAAGATGACCACGTCTTGGATAATGTTGACCAAAAGAGAAAAAGGCAGCATTACTTTGTGCTTTACTATGAACACAAAGTGACATTCTTTGAACTGAAGTTCAGACATACCTAATGCTGCATGTTTTACACACTGCTGCACATCTAACACATATACTCTGTATGAGACTTTGAGTCTGGTGGTGTTATAAAGTTATAGTAATATATGCCTTTGATGTGTAATATGTACAATTATACTGTTCAGTGAGTTGATCAAATACATAATAAGATATGTTAAAATGTAAGTGTAGAACTTTTTAAATTAATAACATTGTCTACTGTTTGAGTGTTTTTGTTGGATCCATTATATTAAGTATATATGTATGCTGTATACCAAGTGTTCATTTTCTAAAGACCTGTAAATGTGTTTTTTTTTCTTCTATGGTATGAGTCATTTTATTTTGTCTTTTACGGGTTCTTTCTGTATCTGCAGTTAAGCCACACTCTGTATTCACATGATGGAATAATAGAGCTGTAATCTGTAAACATGTATCAGACTTCATTCCACTGAAATAAACAAGATAGACATACTCTTTTGTTGTTTTTTCTCTGTATGCTTGTGTGTGCTGCTGAACCAGACACAGGAGAACAGCTGAGCCTTGCAGCAAATTTTTCCCAGTGGCCACTCGTGGTGTAAAAAAAAAAAAAAAAAAAGTCTGTGTACACGTGTGTAAAACTGTTGATAGGACACCTCAAACTGCCAACATGGTCAATTACGAACCCTTCCGTTCTGACTTTTTGAGCCATGATGGTTTTATATTTGTAAAACTTTCCTCGAGCCAAAAAAAATGATTTAAAAATCTGTGATGTCATCACAATGTAAGGTCAATGAACCGAGCGGGAAATCAGGGGCGGGGCCAGTGGAAGAAACACTACTGCGCATATTCAGTTGGCCGCATACTGCGAAAGTAAACTCGGAAGCTACAAAACTCTTTTGGCAAATGTGTCAGGCAAACAACTTCATTGGAATAAATAGGTGCCATCTTGGAGTCCGGTATCTAGTTATCATTAAAATCTACCTACTGAACTCAACCAGGGCACATTTGAGATGGGAATTTTCTTATGGGAGGGGCTTTTAATTCCTCTTGCACAAAACCTGCAAATACGGGAAATACTATCAAATTGTTTATCTAAACTAGTCTGAATGGGATATTACTTATAAATATATATTAAAAAAAATATAGAATTTGAGAATCATTCATTTGATCTAGCTCCTACAGTAAACACATACACCAACTTCAAGCACTGGTTCACTCTAGTAACAGTTAAATAACTATTTCACTGCTGTAAAGATGGTCCTCTCATAAGACTACCCTGTCTATATAGTAGTGACATGCAATTCTTTTCAAATTGGTGATACATGTCCCGAGAAAACAGAATAAAAGGCTGTGGCATTTGATTTTTGCTCAAGAGGTAGAAAGCCTACAACTACCAGAATGCTGTGTGCTGCACCAGACCTTTTCTTTTTTCTTTTTTAATAAACTTTATTGGAAGTACCTGCGGCTATGCTATAAGTGACCTTCTACAATGTTTAAATCGGTCCATTTTTTTTTCTTCTTGTTAATTGTTGTGAAGATTTGTACAATAATATATTGTGTACTTAAACTTAAGTGTATTGTATTGCACTAATATCATCCTCATGATGCTCTTAACCCTCATTCTTATTCATTTATTTAAATTTTTTGATTTAGTATTTATATATATATATATATATATATATATATATATATATATATATATATATGTGGATGTATATAACCACATACTGGATGTGTGTATGCGTATGCCTTTGTTTATTGTCAATAAAGATACTGTTGGGGAAAAAACTTTACTGAAGAATTTATAATTAAAACACAAAGGCAAGTCCATCATATTATCAAAGTAAATGGGTGTGAAACCAAGTAGAGAAGAAAAAAATATATAAAATAAAAGCCAAAATAAAGGGAAAACAGAAACATGAATAACTAAAGATACAAATTAGAAATAATACAACATCAATAATACAACATCAATAATACAAAACCAAATTATTTGGTCTTCATCTAAAAGTGATCCTTATTATTTTCCGGGTATGCGCAGCACCACACCCATAAACCCTGCAGCTGGTGGGTGATGTCATGCGACCTTGGCTGTGTTGAGACAAGAAACAATATGGCGGCCGGCTGGTAACACAGTTAAACAGTACGCTAAAATATGCTCCTGAGGTGAGAGATAGGCAACACAGCAACATGATATCGGTTAAAATTTGACTAGCATTGTTTAGTTTTACAGTTTTATCGAAGTTTGACCTGATTTTGTTCTGTGTTTGAGAGAAAGAGAGCGGCGGATTAGTCTCCCGATCCACTTCTCCAACTTACTCTTTGTGAATGCGGAAGTACAGTTCATTAAACATGGATTTATGGTCCAACAGCCCGAGAGCCAGCTAAACTCATGCAGCAGATTTGAGCTAAGAGATACACAGGGAGACCGCGGCGCTGGTAAGATGGAGGTAAGTTCTCAACAGTTCATTTACTCATAATAGTTAAACTATAATGATACAAAGGTGTTAGAAATCGTCAACAGAGGATTAACTGCACCTGGCGCACCAACACAACACCACCCCCTTCACCTGCCACTGAACGACGAGCCAGTTTGAAATACCGAAAATAAAACTAAAGAGAGAAAGGTGGACACACTTTAAAGTTGTTGTCTGCAAATAAGACAAGAAAATACTATTTGCTGTCAGTTAATGTGCAGTCTTAGCAGTTAGCATACAGTGAGCAATGAGCCTCACGATGGCATTCATAACTTTTACTTTTTATGGAAACCTTTATAATTTTTTTGATCATGGACCCTTATGAATTAAAGAAATGTAAATAATCAAGGAATGGACGCATGTTCAGACTTTAACAATTTAACGGTAGGGAGGCACCTTTTTTTTCTTCTTCTTTCTTATTTGCAATGCTGGTAAATCTGAATGAAGTATACTCTGGTGCTTGTGGTTTTCTTGAAATTAAATGATGACTGAATTGTGGATAATCAAAGGATGTATAGGATGTCTATATTGGCAAAAGTTTAAACATTTATGTCTTTATGCCTTGATGTAAGCAGTTAAGCAGCTTAAAGGAGCAGTGTGTAATAATTAGGGGGACTAGTGCCTGGTTCACACTACACGATATCAGCCCGATTATAGCCCGACGCAGGGACATACGGTGTCGGCTCCGATCGTGAATGACAAAAAGTGTCGATATTTCCTCTAGGGACATTACCGCACAGATTAAAAAGGGAAAAATGATTGGGCAAAAAACTGCCATTAGCATCAAGCTAGCAAAGAATGTTACCTCTTCATAATAGAGACACTTTTACTCACCACAACTGCAGAGGGCACCAGCTTCTTTTGAAACAGACTACATTAAAGACGAGCTGTTATTTAAACATTTGCAGAGACTTTTTGTGGAGGATTCAGTGATTTACATGTCTGCGTAAGATACTTCAGATGTAGCTCCTGCCATCTGGTGGCGCTTTTTATGCAACAACATTTCGGCTGGCACATGAACAGACACAGTGACTGAAGTAATAGTAATAATAATAAAAGTAGAACAAGAATAACCCGATGACATCACACAAGTCGTGAAGGACGACTGGGGATGATTGGAGTGGATCATTGTGTAGTCTGTCATGTCTGTCGGCCAAGTCACGGCACGATTTTATGACTCCACAATCGCGTAATGTGACATAGTGGGAAACGGGATTTATGCTTGTGCGGCAGACCCTACGCACGTCGCCTACGCTGTTGTGAGCATTTATACTGCAAACGTGCTCATGCACTTGTTGCACTGAAACCAGAAAGGGACACATTTCTGGATGTGAAGGCTGTGAAACACTTTATGGACTTGTAACAGTCGCCTGTTGTTGAGAGAGAGTACGAGGTTGCTTAACGTTTTTTCAGCTCACAAAAACAATCGCAGCCAGTCGAGGGGGACTGTACAGCACATCATCTCCAAGTGCCACACGGATGTCACCGCAATCCCCAGTGTATTGACTGCTTTCAAATATGCTTTAACATTTGGACTCCACTCCACAGCCATGTGTGACAATTCATTCTCCACCCTGAGAAATGTATTTTTGGACCACATACGTGTAATGCTCCACAAAAGAAAGGCCCAGCTATGCAAAATGTAGAATGTTTGGGTTTAGGTCTGTCTTTATCCAGTTGGTGAGATTTGAGAATCATTGCTTTAATGATGTTGCAATAATGCGTATAGTGGACTATGTGTGTGTGTGTTGTATGAGCGAGAGGATGGACCACTAGCTTAGCACTTGATAATGTGTCCTCAGCTTTCTCTTTGGTAATTTAAGATACAGGGGCGTACTCAAAAACAATCTGAGAATCCCCTCATAGAGCTCCTAACTTAGACTAAAAACTTTAATTAAGGAGTACTAGCTTAGGAACATCCCAGAGCAACACTGAGCAATGAAGGAACAGAAACTTTTGCCTCAGTGAGGAGGTGTGGTTGACCCTATTGCTAGGTATGATGCATTTTTTTTAACAGGTGTGATTGGTTGTCCCAGACACAAGCATCACAATATGAGACAGAAAGTGTTGTCGTTAGTGTGATCACTGCTGATGGAAGATTGAGACAGACAAAAGTCATCACTGCTGCACTGTTGCTGGCATAATGAAACAAAGAGTTTCAAACAAACAATTATGTTATTTCCATGGGTGGGAAATGTGTGCGTATGCCTAATGAGATCGACCACAAACATAATTCCTGCACGATCTAAACTTACAGCATTTCATTCAGCATTTGGAGAATATTTCTCTGACCTCTTTGTGTTTCCTCCATTTTCTCCTCTGACTAAGAAACTCTTAAGATCCTTAAAAGTCCTTCTTCCTGCTCCTAACAGTTTTTCACCTTAGGAGCTCTTTTAAGGTCTAAGATACTCTGCGAATGACTCTATTTTTACAAGGACCTAGTCTTAACTTTAAGGGGAAATTATAAGAAAACATCACAATTCTTGGAATTTCAACACTAGGAGCAACTCTTTGTACTAGGAAGCTTTGTGAAGTTTTATGAAGTTTTTTTTTCTCCAGAGCTGAATTATCTGCAGAGGTCTCTCCAAAACAAACAAACCCAGTGATTTAAACTTGTAAAAAAAAAAAAAATACTGAATAAGCAGTGTCACAATGAAGAAAAAAATCCAATGCTCTCATTGTAGAGGGACTGTGAACTATGGTGGTTGATACAAAAACACAAATGACCCTTTCGGCTTCAGTTGAAACATGGCAGTGCAACATCGCTATTTCTGTGGATGAGGACCTACTCCTATGTAAATATAAACAGCTCATTCTGAGGTACTGAAAACACAACTGTCCTCATTTTTCGATTACTAACTACTAAAGAAAACACATTTATTATATTCCATTTCTGCCAATATACCCCCTTAACCCTACACACTGGATTTGTAAGGAGCTTAAGCAGGTAGGGTAGCTGACCAATGGGCTTTTGGAGACTTTATACTCAAAGAGCTTCTGTAAAAATTCAATGTTTTGCAGTGTCAGTGTCAACCAGAGCCTGATGGACATTGTATGCAAAACCAACATTCCTTGCACATTCTCGTGAATTGCGGGGTATTCTATTTTTTGATTTAGGTATGAACCATGAACAAGTGGGCACTTATCAGCATCTATCACTCTACGCTCCAATAAAGATTGCGCAAGCTTGAACATGGAAAAACTGTAATCAACTTACCTGTTATATTCTACTTTTGCTACTACTTAAAAATGTTGAAAGGAAACCCAAATTTTGAATATGGTTAAAAGATGTGGCTGGGAGACTGTCATAATCTTCACGGACACATTACATTATACATAGGCCCTCTCCAAATATCCGCACTTGTGCCCTGAGGTCTTCCCTAAAGTGCACTTGCCAAAAGTGCAGTTAGGGGCGTAAGTGCGCAAGGGATCGACGCTGTTTAAAAAGGAGAATTGGGACAGTTGCGTACACGTCACTTCCGTTTGGGTCCAGCTGGTCCGTCTCCTAGGAGACGAAACATGGCGATAGAGAAATAACGTTCGCAGCACTGCTGCTGCAAATGATAAATAGATACAATAAGCGAATGATGAGGAGGATTAGGAGAAGGCGGCATCTACATCAGATCCAAGTACTGATGCTGATGCCCAACCAACAGGTAAATTAAATTAAATTTTACTCTTGAATTTACCTGTTAATAATGTGTATATTAGCTGTAACATCTTTTTTTACTCTACAGTTAACGTAGCCTAGATTACCGTTATTACTATTAAAATGGTTTTTTGCTTGGATATATTGTGGTAAATTGTGATATAAAATAAACTATAAAGACATACGGTAATAAAATAATAATAATTAAAGACACATCAAAACTGTAAAGTGATGTGGACTATCATACAAACCTCAGGTCAACTGTAAACTGTATATTATTTCATTATTAACGCCCTGTCGTGTTCCTCTAACGGTTGTTGTCAGTCAGAGTTAACGGCTCGCGGATACGTCAGTTACCATTTGAACGTATATATATCTATCTATGCCGTTTGAAGATGGTGAGTTGTACTGGCCAGCTGTGCAGTGTTACGGCGTCACGACACTATGGAGGATTCTGGGTAAAATCCTTCAGCGAAGTGAGGTCTGATGCGCACTTTCGGAAGGGGTGCATTAAGGGCGCAAGTTTGCACCCCTTGATAACAACAGAAGACAATTTGGACACCCTACGTACTTGCGCCCCTTAGCGGGAGTGCGCATTTAAGGGGCACAAGGGCGCAAGTGCAGGTATTTGGACAGGGCCATTGTCACTAATGTCAGCAAAATGCTAGCAAGCTAATGTATAGCTAGATTAAGAGCATTTAGCTTGTCAGATCAACTACTTCAGTTAGGTCACATCTTAAATTAGCTAATACTAGCTAACAGGCTAGCTAACGTATAGCTAGCTCAAGAGCAGTTAGCTCATTGCCAGATCAGCAACTTCAGCCAGGTCACATCTTAAATTAGCTAATGCTAGCTAACTAGGTAGCTAAAGTATAGCTGAATCAAGAGCAGTTAGCTTGTTGTCAGATCAGTAACTTCAGCCTGGTCACATCTTAAATTAGCTAATGTTAGCTAATTAGCTAGCTGCTTTGTGGCTGCATCAAGAGGAGTTAGCCTAATGTCCACACAACATCTTCAGCCAAAGAAGGCAGTTGCTAGTAAGTGACTAAATGCGATTACAGAACATCATCGCGCCAAACACGGCTTTGCAGTTATGGTGGTGATGTCAGGTCATGTGACCATATAGTGTAGTTTCATTTATAGACGAACTTTAGCTTTTTACTTCTGGCGATTGCATTTAGGTTTCCATGACCATTAAAGTGCTGTTCATTTGTTAAGATTATCTCGCTGAGCAAAACATGTAAGTATCTTAAATGTTTGTTTGCAACAGAGCGTATTTCCAAAGTCCCTTAGGCTTTTTGACGAGAACCACGATGATGCTAACTTCTGCGTTGGCATCATCCCTCTCTCTGTTGACTCATGGTGCGTTCCAGGCAGGCTTTTGAACTCGTAAGCCACGACTTCATGTCACGAGTTACGACTTTGTAGCGTAAGTTAGGGTAGGGTTAGCGAAAGTTACAGCAAACTGCCAGTTACTTCCTGTTTAACGTTGAACATGGCGAACCGTTTGTTTGTCCTTCCCCAAAATTTCTATTGCCAAAGGTGCCTGCTCCTTGCTCATTTGAGCGAAACGGAGGAGGAGAAACAGGGCACAAGGTCACAGATGCTATTATACTTTTTATTTTACGTTATCTGTGTGTTTGGAAACGTATTTTGTATTGATTATTCTTGCACTGGAAACCAGCTGTTAGAGCGGCTGCCAATAATGCGTTAACATTAGGGTTATTTTATGTCTATTTCTCACCACGTATCACCGGCATCAACACCGCATCCATAGGGCTGCCATTGTTGTTTAGAGGAATAAGGTAATTGGTTTAGAGGGATGTGTGACGTCAGAAAGCGTAACTGGGAGTACATCGATCTGGTACGAGTTCACGGGTGGGAAGTTACGGGTTTGACTGCCGTTCCAGTGCACTTTCACGGGTTACAGGTTGTGAAAACATGAGTTACGGGTTGCCTG
This sequence comes from Epinephelus fuscoguttatus, assembly GCF_011397635.1. Classification (NCBI taxonomy): domain Eukaryota; kingdom Metazoa; phylum Chordata; class Actinopteri; order Perciformes; family Serranidae; genus Epinephelus; species Epinephelus fuscoguttatus. Next base: position 28,430,410 of record NC_064771.1, read on the forward strand.
GAACGCACCATCATAGTCTCTGTACTGCTCCCTTTTTTATGCAGTTAACCACTGATTTATCTTTCATCTTTTTTCATCCTGTATCGCCTCACATAGTGAAACTATCTAATAAAAACTCTAGCACCAGGCCAAGCAGAACAAGTCGCCATGGAAGCTCTTGTCAAGCTTGTCCAACTTAACTGACTGATCTCAAGTCTTGTCCCGTTTATTGCTTTTGTTGAGTGGCATTTTTTTGTTGGCATATGACTTTTTGTTTTATACTTTTTATGCTTTTGTATCACATCTACATTGTCAAGTGATCTTTTTTTCTCAAAGTAGTTTAAACTACTTTCTTTAAGTAGCTTTAGTTAACTAGATTTTTCCCTAAGGTAGCTTTGCTGTAGTTTAAATTCTTCCAGTGTGAAGCAATACTTACACCTTCTCAAAATGATCCCACACTTTGGATTTTCTGCCCAACATTGACTAGCCTGTGTAATAACCTCAGGTACCAGCCCTGTAAATTAGGGGCCTCACACATGCCACATCTTTAACCGCCTGGAAAACGCAAGGTTAGGCACTGGGCACTACTCTTGTGCCTTTTTTGTGCCAGCTTTCAAGAGCATGGTGGCAGGATTTGTCTGAGGTTGCCAGGCAACATTAACAAGCATTGTATAGCCAATTTACCTGAAATCCTGAGTGCAGAGCTGATCTTCTTCCAGACGCTGTTTATAAGTGTGTAGGCCTATCGTCCGTGGGACAGATGCAAAGCTCTGGGTAGCCCTGCACTAACATGATCAACTTTTCCGTATTTATCAGACTGAATATTTACAGAAGAAGGGAAAGATATCTGTCAGCTGTGACTGGATTGTAACGTGACACCTGTTTGACTGCTGAACGTGCCCACTTCCTGTGTCTGTCCTTCAAATTAAATTCCCTCATAGTCCAATCATATAGGTTTTGATTTATTTTGACAAGGCACAGCTCCCAATAGAGTTTCATGTTTGGTTGTTTTTTGTGCGACTAAATGACCAATGAAATCTTGCCAATTAATGACCTTTCTGGTTGACTGATGTTTGGTCAACTATTAGGGAGCAGCCCTAGTTGCAACTTAGAAGTGGGGATGTTAGTTGGCATTTTAACCCCAAGGTCACAACCCCTACCCTTGACCATTTCACTAAGAAAAATCTAATCACCATGCTTAATTCTTTGGGACAGTGGGAGCAAGCGGTAAAGTGCATTTGGATCGATAGCAAAATACATTGCCCGCATTGTGGTAGAAATCAGCTGCTCCTGGTGTTTCCTGCAATTGGTGTTTCCACTGTAAAAAAAAGAAAAAAAAAACAACCCAAAGGGTTGGTCGCTCCATTTGCCCAGCCCTCTTCTAATGTGAGGATAAGTGTGAGGTAATATTTCTGAACAGCACATTTGCTGTACACACCTCTGGCTGATTGTCGGTGGTCCTGGACTCATGATGCCTGCTGGCGCCTTCCTCTTTCTGCTCCTCCTTACAGGTACGGTTTCTCTTGTCTTCACAGTACCACTGTTCCTTTGGATAATCTACACATCTCAGTGTGGACAGCTTTTATTGTATTGAATTTGTAACAAGAAAATAATCTTAATGGCAAGTGAAGTCTGTTGCTGATCAAGAGTAACCTAGACACCATTTCTGAAAAGAGGTGTTGGTGTTGAACTTTTAAATGTTGTGGTGTGCTTTGAGAGTGCCACTAAATAACTTACATTTACCTCCACTGTTTTGAAAAAGAAGCAGAAATCAGAAAAGCAGAAAAAAGAGACAGATATTTTAAAACCTGGAAAACCAAAAACTGTCTGCATAGCTATGGCTAAGTTAAAAGTAATTCTTGCTGTTTTCTTGTTCTTGGTAGACTGAGCATATAGCCTAATAGCTCCTTACATCTTATTATTTAATTAAAGACGTCTGATTGCAAAAGCCTGAAAGAACTGTTGCGAACAGCTCTTTAAATTGCTGCAATCAGGTTTTCAGACAGTTCTGAGTGCCGCTGGCTGTAATTGTATTATTATGCATTTTGTGGTATGTAGCAAATGGATCTCAAATGGAGAGTCTATTTAGAATCAGACCGCTGTAAAACATTTAGTGGACAAGTAGGTGAGCTTATACTCCACATGCCTAAGTGCCAACATCCATCTGTGACCACAAGTACCAGATATTATTTCAGGTATTTGTAAGCTGGGGGCTCAGAAACTGAAACTGAAAGACTGATGAAAAATTAGTAAACCTCATACGCTAAATTCAGAAATAGTGACTAAAAAGACAAACATACTGTAAGGGCTCTGAAGCAGGGGAGTTCCCAAGAGTGGGCCCAGGGGGTCCATGGCCACCCTGATACAATTGCTTGACTGCCCCACCCACCCACCCACCGACCCCAAAAAAAAAAAAAAAAAAAAATAGGAGGCCAACATAACTGTCTTTAAAGGAATAGTGCACCCAAAAATGAAAATTCAGCCATGACAGGGGGCATGTTTGTTTGTTTGTTTGTTTGTTTTGTTTTGGGGTTTTTTTTGTTTTTTTTAAAGATTATTTTTTGGGCTTTTGCCTTTAATTGACAGGAGAGAGTGAAATGGGGGAGTGAGAGAGAGTGGGGGGATGACATGCAGCAAATGGTTGCGAGCCAGAGTTGAAACCGCGACCGCTGCAGCGAGGCATCACCTCTGCACATGGGGCGCCAGCACTATCCACTACACTACCGACACCCCAGACAGGGGTCATCTTACTAGCAAATCACAGCCGATAGATATCTTTCCCTTCTGTAAATATTCAGTCTGATAAATACGGAAAAGTTGATCACGTTAGTGCAGGGCTAACCAGAGCTTTACATCTGTCCCACAGACGATAGGCCTACACACTTATAAACAGCGTCTGGAAGAAGATCAGATCATCATCTGAAACATGGAAGTAGCTCCATGCCCATTAGCCCACAGCGTAATTAACAGGCGGCTCGCTCAGTGTGTGACGTGCACTTGTAGATAAAATATAGGCCTATATTAATGAAGGTTCATTAGTACGGTTTTGTAGTTCTCTGTAATGTAGCACAGTGTTAACAATGTTACTGATACTATTCTTTCTCACACCTTCAACTCAAACCATTGTGTTGCCCCGCACAAAATATATCATTTCATAATTACATTAATATCGTAAACATGCAAGTGACTAGTTGACTAATGGCCCTAAATTATGACTACTGGTCAACTAGGAAAATTCTTGGTCAGGGGTAGCCCTAGTCAGTATTTGATTCATTAACTCTCATATTGACAGTTTCCAACTAGCTTTATATTTCAACAGCATAATCAAATTCCTGAATTTCAGTTGTGGCTTTTGGTTTTGATGAGCAACCCCAAGATTTTCAGTGGCCACATCTGGCTACCTCATGGAAAATTTCTGGGGGCGCCACTGCTCTGAAGCCATAATTTAACGGATGGAAATTGGTATGTTTCTGTATTTCATACATGTAAGATCATCTCTCTCATTGTTGATGCGTCTTGATGTTTTTAGCCGTGCACAAGTCATCTGAGACAGTGTGCAGTTATCAGGATGTTTTAAACTACCTGAACTTGACCAGAAACAATGAGCTGTTCTTCATGACCCGGCCTGTCAAAGACTACCAAAACCCCACACAGGTATTCCTGGAGGTACTGCTGTATGCCATTCTAGATGTGGTGAGTAAGTAAGACTTGACATTATAACGGTTGCTGTTGTTGATTCATATGAAAGTGGTTCAAATGTGTTTTTGTGATTTGAAGCTGTATGTCAGGCTTGGTTGTTTGGGTTGTGCTGTCATGCTGTCTTTCCCTGACTGGAAAGATTTTCTCTGTATTTCTTTGTTTGTTTATAGAGAGAGATTGACCAGACATTTGTTCCTTATGTTTGGATTTTCACGGTGAGTTCTCCCTGAGAAAAACAGCACTTGAATCGTCGTCACCTCTCAATCTGTTGGGATTGTATTCCTGATTTTTGTTCCCTGTTTGCCTCTGTAGAAGTGGCAGAACGAACACATTCACTGGGATCCAAATGACTTTTGTGGTATTGAGACTGTTTCTCTTCCCACCGAGGTTTTGTGGAAGCCAGATATAGCTATTGAAGAAATGTACGTTTATGCACTCACACTCATAAAACTACACACAGTCACAATTACAGGAATTGGTGTAATGGGGAATCATGTTACTGTTTAGAAATAATGGCTGAAGCATATGGAAACCAAGACACTATACACCACAGTGTTTAAAGGGCCAGTGTGTAAAATGGGTTGAAAACCGTTGAGAACAGTGACATCAGTGGTCAAATTCTAGATTGCAGGACTCGCTCACTCACCCCTCCCGTCGGGTAAATGACGGCGGCCTCGTAGGGACAAAAAGCCTTTAGTAGACACGCTCCTTTTCAGGAGTAGGTCTATCTAGCGACGAGGTGAATATTTATTTAGAAATCTAAACCATGTTACGATATTGTAATGAATCCCTCACGAGCAGGAGACCAGAGGAGCGTTTGGGAAAAAGGTCCGTTTATTTGAGCACTCCAAAAACTCCGGTAACACTCCAGGGGGTAAAAGACTCCGTCCCAAACTCTGACTCTTCTAGCGTAACACCTGCCTGTAAACAAAACTCAGCTGTTTATTTAGCCTAGCAATATCTCCGGACTATAGTAGCTGCAATGGACGACTTTGAACGCGATTTTGAAGAGTTTTTTGTAGCGGACACAGACCCAGAGCCATACCTGTTTGAGCCGGAGTACATAGATGAGGAACTCCATGTGTTGGATGCTGAGCGGGCGAGAAGAGAGGCTGAATCCTCCGCTCCCATTTTGCTGCACAGAATGGGATTCGGTGCTACTGCTACCATCGTTGGGGAGATATATCATCAGGAGGAAAAGCACCGCAGAGAGTGCATCACAAGGAGTCAAGTTGCGTCTTCTTTTCCTCGCAGATGACGGTTTGGGTTCATTCTCTCCTGTTGCGTGGTAAGTGTGGTCCATTTGCAAACTTTATAACTAAAAAAACTTTTCACTACTCTCTATCGACGAACTACTAACACTCTCTGCTGTTTCCTCCTCCTTCTTCCTTCCTTCCGCTGTCTTCATTGGTTTATTTATACACGCGAAACGCGCTCTCTGGCTGGCTGGATTGTCCTCTCGGACTGCCGTACATACATGGCGGCGCAAGATGGTGACCTCTCTAAAGCAAGGCCCTTGCTTCAGATTTGACAATAAACCATGCCAAATATTACACACTGGCCCTTTAAAGTGTGGTTTACAATCAAATGGTGAATATCCAAGTGCATGATGTGTGCATGTTTGCTTATATAGCTGTGTGTTATCATCCAGGACAGAAAAAGACAAAGCTCCTCCAAGTCCTCATCTCACCATCACCTCTACTGGTGAAGTCCATGTTCAGGATGACCAGGTGCTTGTCAGCACCTGCAGAATGCACGTTTACAAATTCCCCTTTGACATTCAGAGCTGCAAACTCACCTTCAAGTCTGTCGTACATTCTGGTGAGTCTGTAACTAAGTTCTCTGCTTCTGTTTTCCCATGTCTGTGTCCACCTTTTGTAAGGACTTTCACAGTTTAGTGTAAACTGAACACAACACCAGATATCAACACATACCGTACATTTTGTCTTTGTTACCCTGCAAGGAAACTTCAGTTTGTGTTTATCTCCCATGTCAGATGCAGAAATACAGCTTGTTCGCCATATCAATTCGTCACAGGCCACAGAGTGGTCTCGTGAGGTGATGCGGACCCAGTATGAGTGGCTGTTCATCAACATGACAGTCACCAACAAAACTGTCAACATGTTTGACTTTCAACAAGACGTGATGATTTACACTGTAAGTACTGCTGTGTATTATACATTAAGGCCTTTGTACATACTATTTATCAGTAGTACAGTGAAGACCAACTGGAAGATAACAAATCATGCAACATCACTTTAAACCACTGGAGGTCAGCAAAAACGTTAAGCCCTATAAGGCCCTGAGACACTGAGACAGTCAGCTGTTTGGTCACAGTCGAGCCCAAGCTTTGATGGTGTATTCTGCACCGTTGGCCCTCATCGGCCCTCATCGGCCCTTATCAGGGTTTTTTTCCAGCCAGTTCAGGATGTTGAATTGGCATTGGAGACAACAAGGCCTGTCGGTGAATGAAATCATTTCAGCTTAGTGCACGAGAAGAGAAATGGAGATGAGGAAAATAAACAAACAGCTAAAGTCAAGAGAGCATGAGCTTGTTATATGAGGCAAGATTTTTTTTTAGTCAGTAGCTCCTCAGCAGAAATGGTTCGGAATCATTTTTGTTATTGTTTGCTAGCTGTGGTAAATATGCTTTGTTCATTCAGCATCGCATTGTGTTGTTAATGTGCTGACTGGCTAACAAGCCTTTTGAATCTGTCCTGTCGGTCTTCCAATTTCCCTTTTTTAATGACGAATACAGATCACCCCCCGCCTGCAGGCATAGAGAGTTATTTCTTCCTACGCAGGTGCAGAACACACGTGCTAGTTGGCTGCTGGCTGTTGTCCTTCCAGTGTGTTCAGGTGCAACTTTTGGCCATCACACAGTCAGCCTTCGTTGCCACTAGTCCATTGATGTCGATTTGGTTTGTCTGGCCCTTTAAGAGGAGTGTGTCTTGCACTTTAATTAAATAATCTTTTTTTAAAGACACTTGGTTTTCCTTCTCTACGTTTCAGTCAGGAAGTATTGTGCTTGTTATTGCGCAGGATTTAAGTGACAGCTAGTTATTATTTAGTCAGCAGATTCAAACATTTCAAAATCCCATAACTCATGAAATATTGTGGATATCTTTCATCTTTTCCTTTGTGTCCTTTCGTTTCTTCACATTTATTTCCTTCCTTTATTTCTTGCTTGAACTGACCTTGAATATAATAATCCCTTTAACTAGAAATAGATGGCTGTCACCCAACACATTTTTACTCAAACAAAAATTTGACATTATTTTTTGATTATCTGCTGTGTACTACATGGTCGGTGTAGTTTAGCCTTTCTCTGATGTGTATATGTAGGAGTCAGAACATTTACCATCTGATGCTCAAAAATTAATTTACAGATCACCATGAAGAGGCGGTCTCTCCTCTACATTGTCAACTTCTTACTGCCCATCCTGTTCTTCATGTGTCTGGACTTGGCTTCCTTCCTGATATCAGACAGCGGGGGCGAGAAGCTCAGCTTCAAGGTCACTGTGCTGCTTGCTGTCACTGTGATGCAGCTTATTCTCAATGAAATTCTGCCTGCCTCTTCAGACAGGATTCCACTTATAGGTAAAGAAGTCTAAGAGCCTAAAGCCATGCTAGTGACTTAAGGTTGTACTTAGGCAGTATGTTGCTTTTAGCTAAATGCAAACGTGCTAACATGCTAACACGCATGTTTGAAGTACAACTAAGGCTTATGGGAATGTCATTACATTTGCAGGTCATAAACAAAAGACACAACACAAATGTCAACCTCATGGTTGCACTAGAAGGAAAAAGTCACATAGGAAAAAGCAAGTACTCTCAAAACTAAATACACTCATAAGGTGCATGGCCAGAAACAGTCAAAAAGGGAAAAACGCCAGCACTCTCAAATGTCCTTTTAGTTCAGTTTAATAACTCAGCTTGGATGGCTGGCGTTTTTCCTTTCTTGCACTAGAAGGAAAGTCAGTGGATTGCTAAAGTATGTACAGACTTTCATCGTATTGCATCCAATAGTTGTCGAGACTTTTCAGTCTGGACCACAGTGGTGGACAGACCAGTTGACACTGCCATCCTTAAAGGAATACTCTGACGATTTGGGAGTTATGCCCTTTCTCTATCATTTTCATATTGAGACAACATGATCGATATCTTTTTTGTGTCTGTACGTCCAGTGGCTGGGTCTCAGTGGTTAGCATTGCGGCTTAGCTTAGCGAATAAAATTGAAGTCTATAGGGGGTCAGTAGCCTACTTGTAAAAGTAAACAAATAAACGTTACAGAAACCCTGAAGCTGGCATTTCTACACGTGCATTTAAAATAAACATGTTTAAACATTAATTCAAAAAACGAGAGTCCTTTTTAGTCGTTTTAGAAGAAGTTTGATACACAAAACTAAAGTGTGTTTACGCCCTGGGTGGAGGGATACACTGGTGAGCAACAGCTGCAGCTGGCTCTGGGACAGGTATGCTAGGTCACTCGGTAAAAGCAAACAAAGAGACGACACGGACGATATTACTCACTCGACTGAAAGCTGTCCATCAGCTCCTGCAGGCCTGGGCGTTTTTTCCAGTTTATCTTAGGAACATGAAAAAATGTTTCAATCACGGCAGGATTAGTGATTGCTGTAAAGTTTTCACTCCTTGTGATGCACTCTCTGTGGCGGTTTTCCTCCTGATGATATATCGCTAACCTCCCCAACAAAGACAGCACTGAATCCCATTCTGTGCAGCAAAATGATTCCACCTCCGTAGGCATAGGTTGGCAAGCCCCGCAGCTACACCACCAATCCTCCCCTGACCTCGGTCTCCCCTCGGCCCCTTGCTGTTCCACTGCCTCGGAGAATTCAGCCTCTCTTCTCGCCCGCTCAGCATCCAACACCTGGAGTTCCTCATCTGTATGCTCCGGCTCAAACAGGTACGGCTCTGGATCTGTGTCCGCTACAAGAAACTCTTCAAAATCGCATTCAAAGTCGTCCATTGCACCTACTGTAGTCCGGAGATATTGTTAGGCTAAATAAACAGCTGAGTTTTGTTTACAGGCTATGTCTGTGCCTGTGCCTGCTCACCGGTGTATTCCTCCACACAGGGCGTAAACACACTATAGTTCAGTGTATCAAACTTCTTCTAAAACGACTAAAAAGGACTCTTGTTTTTTGAATTAATGTTTAAACGTGTTTATTTTAAATGCACGTGCAGAAATGCCAGCTTCAGGGTTTCTGTAACGTTTATTTGTTCACTTTTACCGAGTAGGCTACTGCCCCCTATAGACTTCAGTTGTATTCACTAAGCTAAGCCTCAATGCTAACCGCTCTGAGACCCAGCCACTGGACATACAGACACAAAAAAGATATCGATCATGTTGTCTCACTATGAAAATGATAGAGAAAGGGCAAAACTCCCAAATCGTCGGCGTAGTCTTTTAAAGCCTTGTTAAAAAAAACAAGTAAATGTCAAAGTCCTTTCTTTTACTGTACTGCACTTTATTTTAGCAGGAACACCACATATACTGACTCAATGTGTAATTATTTGTTTGCATTAACAATGTTGCCTTCCCCCTTCAGCGGTCTACTGCATTGGAATTTTTGCTCTTATGATGCTGAGCCTCCTGGAGACAATTTTGGTGATGTATCTGATGGAGAAAGACTCTTCATACCAAGACAACGAGTGCAGTGGTACAGAAGCTCCTCTGTCATAGTCAAATTGTTACTGTCATGTCCACCTTTACTTACTTCCTTAATAATTTCTGTAAACAGTTTATGCACATGCATGTAGTGTTGACCTATCACATTTTTTGTGTGGAGAGGCGGGAAGCATTTGCCAAAACGTAATCTCAGAGCCCACTGGCTATAGTCTGAGGACCAGTCTGCTTTCATATCTGCTCATAGAGATTAGCCGAAATGACCGGCACACAGAAGAGGAAGTCTTGGCTGGCTACGCCACATCAGCCCAAAATACTGGCCCTAGCCCCCAGAGGCTTTATCGTTGTCAGACAATAACCAGTGGGTTCCAAGATTGCTTTCTGAATACACTGAAGCGGGTATATTCATAACTTGAAATACTGACTGGATGTTTTGTGTCTGTCCCTCCAGAGGACAACAAATGGACTCCCAGTGATGCATCTGTTGATGAAACTCCAATTAAACTGCTCAAGGTAGGGATTGTGTTACACTTTAAGGGACTGGTTCAGCCAAAATTACAAAAACATAGTTCCTTAAAGTAGTGGCACTACCTTTGGTTTTATTTGTCAAGATTTTGGGATTTACACCTCAGAAATTTCTACTGTCACCCTGATACTATGGTGGCTAAGAGAGAGGTAAACGTGAACACATATCTGACCACATAAAACACAATATAAAGCTGATTTACAACACAGAATTTTCCAGGGTGTACTGACTTTTCAGTGTCTCATCACTCTAATGTACTGTACATAAAAATTGGTTTGTAATTGTGCTTTAAACCACTGACTGTAAAACCATGTCTGCAGGGTACTAGCAGCCAAATGACAGAGGAGTCCCATGCCTCAGATGAGCTGAGGGAGGTGGTTAAAATGCTGGCTGTGCTCCTCAACAGCAGGAAGGAAGAAGGAAAGCCCAGCTACTGGACCAGAGTGGCTAAAACAATCAACAAAGTTTTCTTCATTTTCTATGTCATAGCTGCAAGTCTGTTTTTAGTCTATATGTTTTTCCACTGGACTGATGCACACGATAATGGTGCAACACGAGGACACATATAATTGAGATATGGTTCTCTTTGCAGGTACAAGCAAGACTTACTATCATACAAAATTTTAACTTTCAGTAAAAACCCTTCCCTGTGTATCTGACATGCACAAATGTATGTGTGACTCCACGGCGGGTTAATGCATTTTTGATGATTGATCTTTCCTGCATCACAAGAACTTTGCAGTGAGTAGTGTTTGCATGTTTTACACACTGCTACATATATAACACATATACTTTGTATAGTCAGTAAAAATCTGCTTGTATGCCATCAAATTGTTGCTCTAAATGCCTTTGATATGTGCAATTCAAAATCACACTGAAAATCAAAGTAAAACATTGAAATCACAGGCTGATCCAACTGTGTGAATTTTCTCAAGGCAACTCATGATGTGACTCAGTAGTGTGTATGGCCCCTACGTGCCTGTATGCACTCCCACCAATGTCTGAGCATGCTCCTGATGAGTTGGCAAATGGTGTCCTGGGGATCTCCTGGATAGTCTGTAGTTAGCCTGGTTCCAGACCACAGACCCCGTCCACTCGACTGAGTAGGCTTGCATCTCTGGTCTGGCATACTGCAATGAATTTGCGATTTATTTCGTCCAAACGATGGACGGACCAATGAACGCCGGGGGTGGGGGCGGGTCTAGCGATTAGCCAATCAGCGCCATGCTGATGTCAAGCTGTACGCCGGTGGGTAACTGGTGAGGATAGCAACAATGGCGACCGCTACAGATCCTACAGACCACATTAACGATGCTTTCGAGGTATTTCGCCACTACTCGCGTTAATGGAGGACCAAATTAAGGAAGCTGCTAAACTGGATTTAACGGCGATGCAGCTGGGCGTGCACGACGCCGGAGACATTTTAAACGGGCAATGCTCCCTTGTTTTCGGCACCCCCGAGGCATGGATACTAATGACGTCAGATTCTGGGTGAGTCGTTGATCTCTACTGATTGGTTAGGGAAAAATCAAATTCCCTCCCCCTTGTAAATGTCAATGTCAGACTGAAGGTTCTGAGAGCTTCAGTCTGACGCTCAGGCTAGTCTGTAGTGGTACTTTGTGGCGTCGGATGCATCAGTACATAACGTCCCATAGGTGTTCAGTTGGATTTAGGTCAGGGAAATGAGAGGGCCGGTCAATGGCATCAATGCCTTCAACATCCAGGAACTGCCTACAAACTCTGGCCACATGAGGCTGGGCATTGTCCTGCACCAGGAGGAACCCAGGGCTCGCTGCACCAGGAGGAACCCAGGGCCCACTACACCAGCGTAAGGTCGGACAATCACTTTCAGGATTTCATCCCTGTACCTAACAACAGTCAGAGTACTGTTGGCTATGACATGGAGGTCTGTGCGACGCTCCAAGGGTATGCCTCCCCAGACCATCACTGAGCCACTGCCAAACTGGTTGTGCTGGATGATGTTACAGGCAGCATAACGTTCACCAGGGTGTCTCGAGACTCTTTTACACCTGTCACATTCACTCATTGTGAACCTGCTCTCATCTGTAAAGACAACGGGGCGCCAATGGCAGATCTGCCAATTCTGGTGTTCTCTGGTGAATGCCAATCGAGCTGCACAGTGCTGGACTGTGAGCACAGGTCCCACTAATTTATTTTAATTTTATGTTCGCCTGATTCAGTTGTTATTGCAGATATCTGCTGTTAACCTACCATTAGCCTTTAGCTTACGGTTAGCCTGGAAATTTTGATTATCTGATGAAATAAGTTAATTATGCAACAGGCTAACATTATATTTGTTTGCTACAGTTACTTTTAGAAGTCAAATTGGGATAGTCGCAAATTGTTTAACTAATGGTTAAAAACAAGTCAAAATAATTTGCAGTTTGATGTCATGAATAATGTTGAAAATGTATCGACCCTCTCTGTAGCTTATGAAAGAACTGGCAGAAGTCAGTCTTTGAAAAGTGATGGGGTTAATTTTATTTGTCATATCCGCAAAACCTACCAGTAATTTGTTTTGCTTGTCCTCTGTCACTGGCTCTTAAAGAAACTATTAACATTATAGCCAGCTAACATAACATTAGCCTGTTTCATATTTAATTAAGAAACTAAACAGCCACAACAGTGAAAGCCAAAATTAACAGCTTTTGATTTGATAGCAAAGTTGATCCGCCAGGGTCATTCCTATGTTTCCAGGGTCCCATGATCTCCAGGTCTGTATGGCACATGAAGAGAACAAGACAAAAGGTCTTTTGTTCCCCAGTTCTAGTTCTCCCAGGGACCTATCTTCCCAAGATCCTATGTTTCTAGGGTCCCATGATCTCCAGGTCTATAGACGAATTCGGCGAGCGATTTGTGTATGCCGCCATCTTGCGGCGGCGCCATTGCTGCCGTGACATGTGTCAGTCATCAATTCATTATGCTGTCATTGTGAACTTACTCTACAATGACAGCATCATGAATAGCTGGCATGATGATGTTAGACAGTGGCCTCCAGTAACTGATGAAGGTATCTTAAATGAGTACCGATATTAATTTAGAAATTAATCATTTGTTTGAGCGATAAGCAGGAAAGATTAGAGTAATAGGGAGATAATAGACTGTATTATTTAACACTGTGTAATATAATGTTAGCATACGCTATGTGTGCTGACGTTAGCAAGCTAGCAGCGTGACATTTAATCGTTATGGCTATGTGACTAAAAACAACAACAACAACGTGTTTGTGTTTTGTTTTAGGTATTCAATAATATTTTATTGATCGCCTGGCCTCCGATGACCAGAAAAACGGCAATTACAGGTCTCTGATTGAGGGTCAAAATTACCGGAGCTCCGGATGGGTCAGGCATATTTTACACCGCCTTTTAGACGACCATCACATCATATTGAAGGCGATCAATATTGATCGTGTTGGACTAAGAGTCTCATCCTACTCTCCAATGTGCTATGTGTGAGCTCAGTCCTGCGTGTTCTTTAATGAAGCAATAGGAGAAGATATTCAGTCTCAGTTAATGTAGTTTATTAAGCAGTAAAGGAATAAAATTACAGAGCTCTGGGTCTCAACTTCACGTCCCTGACGAACAACAAAGGTGTGTCAGTTCACGAAGTCTGACCTCCTGTCCTTCCCCTGACCCAGTATATTTGAGTGTAACAGAGTGTCATTGTGCACGCAAGGCGTTGTCCTCTTCTCATTGGCAGTTCCACTTCCTCCTTCACCACACCACGCCCCTGCCTCGTGTTAATCTGACTCCTTCCCGCTGGCGGTGGGGGCGTGGTTCCTGTTTTGAAAGACAAGAGAACAACACAACTCCCTACACGTGCTGTACCTTACTATCTGTTCATCACTTTCTATTCTTTTTACCATATATGAAACTAATTATCTAAGCATTGCGGTATGTGCTCCTCAGACTTCATGTCTCTTCCTCTCCTGTACTTCTCCACTTCTGCAAAGCAAACACATTCAGATCAGCTGAAATCATCTCAGTATTCTCATTGTTCACACATCTAAAACTTATATAGTGAAACACAACTTATAGTAAAACACATAAAATCATTCTGTTCCCAACAGTCCCCCTTTTGGCCTCATAGGACTGAGGTCACTTTTTTTTTTTTTTTTAGTCCCGATGTATCCAGGTCCCCCTTTTTAGGTCTTGTGATTACTGCACTTTTTGTTTCTTTTGAAACAAAAAGTTATAACTCCCCCTTTTGGTCTCATACACATGAGACCACTCATACTTTGTCTTCTTCTGAATCTGAATCTGTCGGCGGTTCCCCCAGTAGGGTGGCCGTCTCCATTTGAGTCATCTGATACGGTGGGGGTTGTGGATGTTTTCTCTCCACTGCTGACACTATGATCATTTCACAGAGAGACCTGATGCATGGGATGCAACAACAGCCACACAATGTTAACACCCCGAGCATTCCCACCAGAGACAAAAACACGATACCACTAGATTCTTCCACTTACCAAACGATTGTTTAAACACTCCGCCTATGGGGTTATCAATATCTGAATGCTCACGCATCTCTTCAGACAGTGTACGTAGCCCTTCCAGTGCTTTAGTGACTGACCCATCTGGAGCTGTGTTATTTGGGATGAAAGTGCAGCAGAGACCCTGGAACATAGAGCAGACACCCCCTTTCTCCGCCAAAAGCATATCTAAGGCAATTGGGTTCTGGATTGTCATTAGGGAGGTGGCCGCCAACTGCTCCGAGTCCCCAACTGCATCTCTGGTACTGTTAGCCAATCTGAGAACATTGTAATGAACATAATTAATTATGTCAACATTCTTGTTAGGGGTGATGGGAAACAGTGCAGCTAGTATGGGTATGTTTTCAAAACCTGCAGTTTATATTGATCTGGAGCCCCACAAGGAACGCCTATGGCATCTATATACGTGGTGGAGTCAGAGCCAATGTCAAACGTGTCTCTTTTCATTCTGCTAGAACTGGCCTGGGAGTCCCTCAGCCCTAAGAGGATCAGAGGCACTACCAGTTGGACCAGTGCGCATGTGCCGGTACAGGTGGATGGCAGGGATAAATGGAGGGTTTCATCTCCACAGTTTATCACAGAACACAGGTCAAATTTAAATCCCATGGCTGTTCCCCTCGTATAGTTCAATGTAATGCCACCATACTTATCTATGCAGCTGTCGGAAGGTCTGCCTGTTCCCGCGCTTCTTTTGGTTCGGTTTCGTGGTTGCTTTGTGGCTTTGTCTCTGGGGGAAGACTCAAAATATAAAAAAGGTAAAACAATAACACAGGTCAGTACAAAGCCTCCCAGCCAACACCACTTATGGTGGCGTTGCTCTACTCCCAACAATCTCATCATTTCCTCTATAATGCATAAATGAATGTAAATGTAAAAAATAAAGGTAAATATGGAGTGTAAATATAAAAATGTGGCAAGCAAACTTTCAGTATATCCTGGCCTTCTATATTCAATCGTACTCTGGGCAAAGTGTTGCTTCAGAGATGCTTCTAACCTTCACATTGATCACAGGATATCTTTACCGCACTTATGCTGAACTTTGTGTCACCTTTTCCCTGTAGTTTGACGGCGTGGGACGTCCGTTCCACGACTTTGTAGGGGCCAGTCCACCTATGCTCCGACCACTTTCTTTTAATCACCTTGAGCAGGACCCACTCTGATGTTGGATGCCCCTTTCCTTCTGCTCCCTCCCGAGCTGCTGTCACCTGTTTGGAGAAAGCTGACACCAATGCTGTTAGTTGGTCATAATACGGTTTATATTTTAGAGGACTTTCTTCCTCTTCTGTAGTTTGAATCCCAGCTCCCGGTCCTGGGAACTGTTGCCCTGTTTTCAGCTCATATGGAGTAAAACCTGTCAGTGAGTTAACAGAGCTCCTGATGGATAATAGAGCTAGGGGTAGTGGATCCACCCAAGTCATTTTAGTCTGGGCACAAATCTTGCCTATTTTTCCCTTAATAGACTGATTCATTCTTTCGCCTCTTCCCTGTGACTGAGGATGATAGACTATGCCAAATGTATGTTTTAGTCCCAGTGCTGTCTCTACTTCTTGCAGATCTCTGTTTTTGGAATGGGTTCCGTTGTCGGATCTGATTGATTACTGTCTTTGCATCCTCTGATTTGGCAGGTATGGCTTCTGGCCAACCAGTCTATGCATCCACTGCCACCAGAAGATACCTGTATCCTCCCACTCTCTCTAGCATGTCTGTATAGTCAATAATGACATCTTGACCTGGGAGTTTGGGGAGGGGAAATATCCCCTGATGTGGTTTCACCATGGGTCTAACATTGTATTCTGTACCTATCTTACATTCTTGGACGTGATTCTCAATCATTGCTGGCAAAAACGGGTGCCACAAATGAGTGAGATATCGCGCCATTTGCGTTTTCCCACAGTGAGTCACACCATGAGCTTCTTGAAGGACTGATCTCCTCAGCCCTGGGGGCAGTGCAGGTCTCCCATCTGGAGACCCCCACATACCCTCTGTCTTTACTGCTCCTCTTTCTCTCCAGACTGTAAGCTCCTCTGGAGAGGCTTTCTGCTGTTCTGCTATTAACATATTTACATCACAGGGCAGCAGGAGGTCATGCACTGTTCTCTCTGTTTGTAGCATTACATACTGCTGACTGTATCCTGCCTTTCTTTTGGCTGCCACATCTGCTGCGTCATTCCCTCTGGAGACAACTGTCCCTGCTTTGTCATGACCCTTGCACTTAATCACTGCTACCTGTGCTGGCTTCATCAGAGCCTCCCGTAGTCTCCTCATGTCCTTCTCATGTTTAATGGGGGTCTTTGCTGCTGTTAAAAAGCCAGATCTGATCCACTGTGTCATTTCCACATGGATCGCTCCTACGACATAGGCAGAGTCTGTGTAGATGTTCACTCTTTTCTCTTCAGCCCATTCTAATGCTGCGATCATTGCTTGGAGTTCAGCCAATTGAGATGATCCTTTTCCTGTTACACTTTCTGTAATCACTTCCTCAAACCCTGTCTCTGTCTGTCTTACCACTGCATATGCTGCTTTCAGTCCCTCCGTTGGATGTCTAAAACAACATCCATCTGTGAATAATGTTTTTTACACATAGGGCCTAAGTCTTTGGCTTGATGTTTTGCATGCACTGCCAAGGATATGTGAGGGGAGGCTTCCTCCGCCCCCTCATACCACTACAATTGCTCTGAGGTCAGTTCAACAGCTGCAGCCACTCCCTCATTTCCCACCAGTATGCAAGTGGATGTTATCTCCTACATTTTCCCTTCTATCTCATTATAAAATGCCTGTTGATACAGCTCGTCGCCATTCCCGTCATAATAAAGAGTTACATGGAGGGGATCGGGAGGAGGCGTGTAGGGATTTAATGACTGAACCCAGGGACGCCAAGACTGATAGAGAGTTTCTGGCTCGAGAAGGCCCCAGTAGATATCAGCCCAATGTCCTTCAGCTGTGGGGGAGGTATCCGCTGATAACAACATTTGCGAGGAGGAATACACAGTTGTTAACGAGCAGTTCACAGTGTAGCCATTTGGGAAGGTCACTATCAGCCCATCTGGGTGCAGAGTATGGAAGCTCCACACTTCAGCAGCACATCTCTCCCCAATAGATTCACAGGGCATGACAAAGAAGAAACATATCTGTGTGAAAATGTCTGTTCAGCCTGGAGTATGGTGGTAGTGAGTGGTTTGGTGAGCGGCAGATTTTATGGTTGTCCCGAGAACCCAGTTAGTTCAACTGCTGAGGATGATATTTGGTGTTTAGACATAGGGAGATTCAAGGTGGCTCCACAAATAAAACACCCTCTACCGCCCTGATCCCCTCTTGGGCCGCCACGACCCCCACCCCTGCTTCTGAATCCTCCTGTACCTCCTCTCGAGCCACTCCAATTGGGAGGGCGAGGATCAACCCACTCTGGGGTTGGAAATAGATCTGGAGTGTGTATGGGGGAGGGCAGAGGCTGCTGAACTGTCTGATTGGTTGATTTTTTTCTCTGCCCTTTTTTTTTTTTGCATCGTTGGTTTTACGTCGTGCATCTTCCAATTGGAGTTTTAACAGCTGAATCCGTGCTGACTCTGTACTGTCCTTCTCTGCCTTTTTCTGATGGCATTGTATATGACTTCATTAATCCTGTAAGCTTCACTGCTCTCTCCTCGTATTCTGCTTCCTCTTCTGCATCATACTGACCTGGTTCTTGTGTCTTATTCTCACTCTCCCTTCTGCTACTATTCCTCCCTGAATCTTCTCTATTCCCCCTTATTTGGAACACTGTTTCTGCTAGTGCTCTTGACTCTTCCCCTCCAGCCTCCACTTTAGGTGTACTGGTGGAGAGAGGGTCCTGTTTTATGCTCCTGCCGCTGTCTCTGCTATCTGTGCTGCACACCTCCTCTTCCTGTTCCTTGCCCCCATTGAAAGACCTCAGGGGGTCCTGATGCACACTCTGTGCATTAGACAAAACATTTGCTACTTCCTGTCTCAGTCTCTCTACATGTGCTAACCCCTGTCTTATATCCCTAGTTACTTCCTGTTTAGCTTTCTCATACTCCTCCTCATCCACCACGTCTGCATTGATCACTCCCTCCTTAATCACCAGCAAAGGCATTTGCCTGTTGCTCCCCAAATATGGTGATGGAGATGGGGCTGGGGGTGTCTGAGGTAGCTCGGGATACAATCTATTATGGGTGGGCTCTGGTGGTGCTGGTGCAGGAACTGGGGCAGGAGTTGGCAGAGTTTGTTTGTCTCTGTTTTGTTTTTTTTGTGAGTCTTATCAGTGTGTTTCCAATAAGCCATGGCAGCAACTGCCATCTGATGGAGCAAGGCGCGTTTGCGTTCCTTCTCCTCCTTCTGGTTTTTCCATTGTCTTTTTATGAGTTTTGGTTTATTCTCCTTTTTTGTATGTTCTTCCAAATCATCTTTCGCCTTTACCTCTGCAGCCAGCAATTTCTTTTTAACATTTACTGCCTCCTCATCGCCAGGAAGCTCATTTTGGGCCTGTAATGCCTTCCATAAATCATCAAACTCCTTTCCTACAGCCTGTCTCTGCTTATCTGTTACTCCTGACAATAACTGTTTCCTAATCTCCCCGTACTGTGTTTTTACCTCTGTCCTTACTTATTTTACTCAGAGGGTACTACTCGTCACGATGTTACACAACTTCACACAATTACAACAATACACACAATACTCAGCGCCACGTGACCGCTCTGCAGCGCAGTCCGCGCGGACTTATTTTCCCCTTTCTACCGTTGTGATTTCGCTGCTTAAGTTCCACCAAATGCAGGCCGACACACCCAAGCTTCTACACTGCTCTCCTAGGAGGGTGCGGGGTGCCTATGGCTCGGCGGCAAATGGCTTCTATCTTAAGGCGAAATTACACAACTTCCTCTTTTTCTTCCCCACAGAACGCGACCACCGCTCAGGCACGAAAAGAGTTGGAATTCGAGTCACCTCTAATAGACTCTACACAACTCTTCCGCCCCGTAAAAATAGCTGGTTGTCGGTAAGCCACCCACAAAACAATAACCCCTTAAAAGACTTATTTATTTACACTCCCAATATAAGGGTGGTTCTATGACCATTGAATAGATGTCTCAACATGAGCGATAGTATTCAGTGTTGGGGATCACATGGAAAACGCTCCCCTGCCCGCAGAACTCTGTAACCTCTTTTTTGTGTTGTAACAATCTACACAAAGGTCTTTCAACCTCAGACAACCTGTGTCTTCAGACTATATTCTCAGCTGTCCAAGGAGCAACCTTATGGGTTCCCCCCCGAGCTTATCAACCTCAGGACACTCGTCTTTTTCTTTTTTAGAGACTAGATGGAAAACCTAGTCTTAGGGCTTTTCACCCGACTATGTTTCGTATTTAGGAGTCAAATTTATGATTTACTCCAGGGCCTTACACCCGACTATGTTTCATATTTAGGAGTCAAATTTATGATTTGCTCCAGGGCGTTGCACCCTGCCCTGTCGAGGTGTTGACTATGTTTCGTATTTAGGAGTCAAATTTATGATTTGCTCCAGGGCCTTTCACCCTCTGCCCCGGGGCATTTCACTTTTGTGTTTTGTTTTGATTTTATTCCTTTACATTTTAGACTAGGAGACTGTAGTAAAATGACAACACAATCTTTTAGCATTTCCAATTGCAGAACTTCGATAAAACAGACGTCTGCTTACCTTTTTCTCAGGCCGGCCAAGTGTTGTCACGATACTGTTGTCATCCGCTGAATAGTTGTCTTTATTCCATCACTTCTCCATCTTCATCACGTCGGGGTCACCAAATTGTTGGACTAAGAGTCTCATCCTACTCTCCAATGTGCTATGTGTGAGCTCAGTCCTGCGTGTTCTTTAATGAAGCAATAGGAGAAGATATTCGGTCTCAGTTAATGTAGTTTATTAAGCAGTAAAGGAATAAAATTACAGAGCTCTGGGTCTCAACTTCATGTCCCTGACGAACAACAAAGGTGTGTCAGTTCACGAAGTCTGACCTCCTGTCCTTCCCCTGACCCAGTATATTTGAGCGTAACAGAGTGTCATTGTGCACGCAAGGCGTTGTCCTCTTCTCATTGGCAGTTCCACTTCCTCCTTCACCACACCATGCCCCTGCCTCGTGTTAATCTGACTCCTTCCCGCTGGCGGTGGGGGCGTGGTTCCTGTTTTGAAAGACAAGAGAACAACACAACTCCCTACACGTGCTGTACCTTACTATCTGTTCATCACTTTCTATTCTTTTTACCATATATGAAACTAATTATCTAAGCATTGCGGTATGTGCTCCTCAGACTTCATGTCTCTTCCTCTCCTGTACTTCTCCACTTCTGCAAAGCAAACACATTCAGATCAGCTGAAATCATCTCAGTATTCTCATTGTTCACACATCTAAAACTTATATAGTGAAACACAACTTATAGTGAAACACATAAAATCATTCTATTCCCAACAATCGCCTTCAATATGATGTGATGGTCACGTAGCCTGTCCATTATGATTAAATGTCACTGTCTAACATCATCAATCCAGCTATTCATGATGCTGTCATTGTAGAGTAAGTTCACAATGACAGCATAATGAATAGATGACTGACACATGTCACGGCAGCAGTGGCGCCACTGCAAGATGGCGGCATACACAAATCGCTCGGCGAATTCATCTATAGACCTGGAGATCATGGGACCCTAGAAACATAGGATCTTGGGAAGATAGGTCCCTGGGAGAACTAGAACTGGGGAACAAAAGACCATTTGTCTTGTTCTCTTCATGTGCCATACAGACCTGGAGATCATGGGACCCTGGAAACATAGGAATGACCCTGGCGGATCAACTTTGCTATCAAATCAAAAGCTGTTAATTTTGGCTTTCACTGTTGTGGCTGTTTAGTTTCTTAATTAAATATGAAACAGGCTAATGTTATGTTAGCTGGCTATAATGTTAATAGTTTCTTTAAGAGCCAGTGATAGAGGACAAGCAAAACAAATTACTGGTAGGTTTTGCAGATATGACAAATAAAATTAACCCCATCACTTTTCTTAATTTGTTTATCAGTTAATGACTGACTTCTGCCAGTTCTTTCATAAGCTACAGAGAGGGTCGATACATTTTCAACATTATTCATGACATCAAACTGCAAATTATTTTGACTTGTTTTTAACCATTAGTTAAACAATTTGCGACTATCGCAATTTGACTTCTAAAAGTAACTGTAGCAAGCAAATATAATGTTAGCCTGTTGCATAATTAACGTATTTCATCAGATAATCAAAATTTCCAGGCTAACCATAAGCAAAAGGCTAACGCTAGGTTAACAGCAGATATCTGCAATAACAACTGAATCAGGCGAACATAAAATTAAAATAAATTAGTGGGACCTGTGCTCACAGTCCAGCACTGTGCAGCTCGATTGGCATTCACCAGAGAACACCAGAATTGGCAGATCTGCCATTGGTGCCCCGTTGTCTTTACAGATGAGAGCAGGTTCACAATGAATGAATACGAGGGGAGCAGCCATAGGATTTAAATTTGACCTGTGTTCTGTGATAAACTGTGGAGATGAAACCCTCCATTTATCCCTGCCATCTACCTGGACCGGCACGTGCGCACTGGTCCAACTGGTAGTGCCTCTGATCCTCTTAGGGCTGAGGGACTCCCAGGCCAGTTCTAGCAGAAAGAAAAGAGACACGTTTGACATTGGCTCTGACTCCACCACGTATATAGACGCCATAGGCGTTCCTTGTGGGGCTCCAGATCAGTATAAACTGCAGGTTTTGAAAAAATACCCATACTAGCTGCACTGTTTCCCATCACCCCTAACAAGAATGTTGACATAATTAATTATGTTCATTACAATGTTCTCAGATTGGCTAACAGTACCAGAGATGCAGTTGGGGGACTCTCGGAGCAGTTGGCGGCCACCTCCCTAATGACAATCCAGAACCCAATTGCCTTAGATATGCTTTTGGCGGAGAAAGGGGGTGTCTGCTTTATGTTCCAGGGTCTCTGCTGCACTTTCATCCCAAATAACACAGCTCCAGATGGGTCAGTCACTAAAGCACTGGAAGGGCTACGTATACTGTCTGAAGAGATGCGTGAGCATTCAGATATTGATAACCCCATAGGCGGAGTGTTTATACAATCGTTTGGTAAGTGGAAGAATCTATTGGTATCGTATTTTTGTCTCTGGTGGGAATGCTCGGGGTGTTAACATTGTGTGGCTGTTGTTGCATCCCATACATCAGGTCTCTCTGTTAAATGATCATAGTGTCAGCAGTGGAGAGAAAACATCCACAACCCCCACCGTATCAGATGACTCAAATGGAGACGGCCACCCTATTGGGGGAACCGCCGACAGATTCAGATTCAGAAGAAGACAAAGTATGAGTGGTCTCGTGTATGAGACCAAAAGGTGGAGTTATAACTTTTTGTTTCAAAAGAAACAAAAAGTGCAGTAATCACAAGACCTAAAAAGGGGGACCTGGATACATCGGGACTAAAAAAAAAAAAGTGACCTCAGTCCTATGAGGCCAAAAGGGGGACTGTTGGGAATAGAATGATTTTATGTGTTTTACTATAAGTTGTGTTTCACTATATAAGTTTTAGATATGTGAACAATGAGAATACTGAGATGATTTCAGCTGATCTGAATGTGTTTGCTTTGCAGAAGTGGAGAAGTACAGGAGAGGAAGAGACATGAAGTCTGAGGAGCACATACCACAATGCTTAGATAATTAGTTTCATATATGGTAAAAAGAATAGAAAGTGATGAACAGATAGTAAGGTACAGCACGTGTAGGGAGTTGTGTTGTTCTCTTGTCTTTCAAAACAGGAACCACGCCCCCACCGCCAGCGGGAAGGAGTCAGATTAACACGAGGCAGGGGCGTGGTGAAGGAGGAAGTGGAACTGCCAATGAGAAGAGGACAACGCCTTGCGTGCACAATGACACTCTGTTACGCTCAAATATACTGGGTCAGGGGAAGGACAGGAGGTCAGACTTCGTGAACTGACACACCTTTGTTGTTCGTCAGGGACGTGAAGTTGAGACCCAGAGCTCTGTAATTTTATTCCTTTACTGCTTAATAAACTACATTAACTGAGACTGAATATCTTCTCCTATTGCTTCATTAAAGAACACGCAGGACTGAGCTCACACATAGCACATTGGAGAGTAGGATGAGACTCTTAGTCCAACACGATCAATATTGATCGCCTTCAGTATGATGTGATGGTCGTCTAAAAGGCGGTGTAAAATTTGCCCGACCCATCCGGAGCTCCGGTAATTTTGACCCTCAATCAGAGACCTGTAATTGCCGTTTTTCTGGTCATCGGAGGCCAGGCGATCAATAAAATATTCTTGAATACCTAAAACAAAACACAAACACATGTTGTTGTTGTTGTTTTTAGTCACGTAGCCATAACGATTAAATGTCACGCTGCTAGCTTGCTAACGTCAGCACACATAATGTATGCTAACGTTATATTACACAGTGTTTAATAATACAGTCTATTATCTCCCTATTACTCTAATCTTTCCTGCTTATCGCTCAAACAAATGATTAATTTCTAAATTAATATCGGTACTCATTTAAGATACCTTCATCAGTTACCGGAGGCCACTGTCTAACATCATCATGCCAGCTATTCATGATGCTGTCATTGTAGAGGTCAGTTCACAATGACAACATAATGAATAGATGACTGACACATGTCACGGCAGCAGTGGCGCCGCCGCAAGATGGCGGCATACACAAATCGCTCGCCGAATCCATCTATATTGCACATAATGGGAACAAAACAAAGGGTCCTTTGTTCCCGAGATTTAGCTGTCCAGGGGTCCTGTGTTCCTCAGCCCTATACAGTAAATGGAAACCTGAGAAAGATGTTCTCCAGCTCTGCATACACTCAGTATGACAGGGGTTAGACTAGGCAACTATTATGACTCTGACAGTGATGAAATTGTCCAGGCGAAGGTCTTTGTCTAAATATAGTTGGTCCCTCTGTTCGGAAAACAGTTCCAAAATTAATTGTAGCCCAAGAAATTAAATTATACTAATGCTAATACTATAATAAATTAATTTAAAACAACTTCTAATAGGAAGTGAGAAAAGGGCTACAGGTGGTTAAAAAAAGAAGTAGATGGCCAGGTTTAGTTACCATTTTTGAACAGGTTAAGTTAAGGAAAGAGGTCAAATGTTGGGGTAAGGTAAAATAGCCATAACAACTAATGATTCCCATCTCCAAACAGGTTAAGATTAGGAAAAAAAGACCTGGGAAGGGGGAATGAAATTGCATTGATGTATGTATTGATGTGCAGAATAAGCCAAAGCTGTTTTAGGGTCAGAGTGTGACAAAAAAGTGACATAAACACAAGAGGGATGTGTGTGTCCTAACAGAATATTGATCTGGGGAACATAGGACCCTGGGAATGTGGATACACTCCAGATCTGCCGACAAGTGACAAAGTGCCGAGGGTGTTGGCAGTTCCTGGCAGCTTTGTTGCATTAGATGTGGTTTTATTAGTAGACAAATAAGATAAAAGGGGGGGAAAGGGTCTGTTGCCCGTCCCTTTTCTAGGACAAAGCAGTGATATTACAGCAACAAACAAGACATCACTAAGAGAACCTCTCACAGTCATGATGCTTGCAGGTTTCCTCTTTCTGCTCCTCACAGGTAAGCTGGAACATTTCTGTATGATGTATGCAGGTGAGAAAACCTCAGCAGTTTGGCTGTCATTCCTGCTGCTTCTTAATTTAATTAAAGAATATTGTTTTAATTTTTAAAACCAGTAAATGGTTGGCTGATCCTCTGATAGCCCTACAAGCTTCCAATGTGAGGTGTTGTGATGACAAACTTCAATCCCAGGGTTGTCAAATACAGAATTGTGCATACTTAAAATAACCTTGATTTTTTTTTATTTCCAACTCAATACAATGGAGGTCACTGTAGTTTTGTTTGTAATACTCACAGCATGAAAATAAAAAAAAATATATTTATAACAGGTACTATGAATATCTCTTTCCAAAAACTGTTCAGTGTGGTATGTCGATAATTTAGAGTCATGGGGACACTGTAAAGAGTTGTTGTGATTGAATTTTTTTCAATTGCCATCTTACAGTGCTTTGAGCTTCACAAACCAAATCTCATTCACCTCCATTGTTATAGTGTAGAGGCAGAAATCTCAGAGAATAACTCAGAACTCAGAATATCTCAAAACCATTTCAAATCAACCAGAGCTAAGTGAGAAACTACTTATTTAGTTAATTTGGTTTACTGACCCAATATTCCTTTTTAGTTACATGTTTTAGGATGTCAGAAGATAAGTTTTGTAAGTATTCAAAACCATGCTCTGAGAGCTTGGTAACACTTTAAGCCCAGTTCAGACCAAACGGGATGAAACCATTTTAGGACGTTGCAGAGATAAGTTACAGCGATGTGAACTGGCCAGTCCTGGCTTGACTCAAGCCGGTTGATGGTGTCAGCTGCAACTCAGCTGGTCAGATTGCCAGTTGGCTTGAAGTGAAGTCCGCTGGTCAAGTCAAAATCATCACAGATGGTGTATTTGGGCGTGTTTGCTTGCTGCAGCAGGTGCTTTATCCCTGCCAAGCCCTCTCTTTCTGTCCTTATAGTGTGCCTGTGTCAGACAGTGGGTTACTGCTGCTGCTTGTGTATGTGCTTATGCACACACGCATTCTCATTGACTGATAAATTGGCAGCGGTTACTTATATTATTGTGGCTTATTTATTATCAATGCAGTCCATCTGATGCTCATTTTGTTTGTTTTCCACCGTTTCATCACTACCACAAATGCAACCGTAGCTAGAATCTCACTATCACTATCCTCATTCATATTATAAGAAGCTGCAAATTATAATCAGCCACAAAATAATGCAAAGAGATGGTCCACCAACTGAACAAAATGACATATGAGGGAGCATATATAGTGGCTTGGCCAAACCACACAAGGGCTAACCAAAATGGACGGTAACTACAACTGAACACAAAGCAAAACTAACTAAACCGAAATCCCCCCCCCTTGACAAAGCAGCAAATGGTTTGGTCCAATGCGCTGGCTCCAGGATTTAGCAGTTCTCAGCCCTCAGCCATGTCTTTCTCCACCAGGAAGGGACCTCCCCAAACAACCAAGGTAACTTAAAGACAAAGAAACAGATAATTAATATTAAACAGTTTGCCTGTGTAACCGTACAATGCTAGAATGTGTACATTTAAATTAAACAATGTACAGTTAAAAGCAGATAGACAAATTCTAAATCAAACCAACTGCGTGATGTGAATTGGTTGAAGTAATTGAAGTATGGATGACAATAAATGAAAGTAACCTGTGTAGATAACATACTAATGAGTTTAAAGAGTGTGGCTTGGGAAAACATTACCATGTGTGGCTGTGAACATCACAGTGTGCATTGAAATAATGTTCTATCTAAAGATCTGTATACTCTTTTCTGTCAGGTGGGAGTACCTCCAGTTACTCAGAACAACCAGAGCTTCTTGATGTTCAACAGAAGTCAAATCAGAGCTTTGGGAATGGTATGTACAAGAAAGAGTCACTTGAAAAAGTGCACAGTAACTATATGTAGGAATATCATTCCTGGAGCCTTAACTATGGAATCTAAAAGCCCGTTAAAACCATGCATTTTAAAAGAGAACTGGAATACAGTGTCAGAGGCAGGGCCCCGTTCATTCCTATAAATGTTGCTCAGTGGCCAAAAAAAGTTTGCCCGTGTGTAAAACCACCCAGATCTTCCACAGTGTGGAGCCCATAGAGCTAGCACACTAGAGACTTGCACCTGCTGAGTGACCTCCAGTTTAGCCCTCTGCGAAATTAAATGGGGATAAAAAGTTTTAATCTTGCAGCTCTTCTAGACTTTCAGATTGTTATTAGACTGAATGGATCAAATCCAGATAATGAAACAGGTCATTTTATGGTGATTGTGATACTCAAAAAAGGCCATCCACTGATTTTCAGAACCTCTCTTTCACAATGTACAGTACAGGCCAAAAGTTTGGACACACCTTCTCATTCAATGCGTTTTCTTTATTTTCATGACTATTTACATTGTAGATTCTCACTGAAGGCATCAAAACTATGAATGAACACATGTGGAGTTATGTACTTAACAAAAAAAGGTGAAATAACTGAAAACATGTTTTATATTCTAGTTTCTTCAAAACAGCCACCCTTTGCTCTGATTACTGCTTTGCACACTCTTGGCATTCTCTCCATGAGCTTCAAGAGGTAGTCACCTGAAATGGTTTTCCAACAGTCTTGAAGGAGTTCCCAGAGGTGTTTAGCACTTGTTGGCCCCTTTGCCTTCACTCTGCGGTCCAGCTCACCCCAAACCATCTCGATTGGGTTCAGGTCCGGTGACTGTGGAGGCCAGGTCATCTGCCGCAGCACTCCATCACTCTCCTTCTTGGTCAAATGGCCCTTACACAGCCTGGAGGTGTGTTTGGGGTCATTGTCCTGTTGAAAAATAAATGATTGTCCAACTAAACGCAAACCGGATGGGATGGCTGTGTGTATTAACCTGACTTCTGCACAACACAACTGATGGTCCCAACCCCATTGATAAAGCAAGAAATTCCACTAATTAACCCTGATAAGGCACACCTGTGAAGTGGAAACCATTTCAGGTGACTACCTCTTGAAGCTCATGGAGAGAATGCCAAGAGTGTGCAAAACAGTAATCAGAGCAAAGGGTGGCTATTTTGAAGAAACTAGAATATAAAACATGTTTTCAGTTATTTCACCTTTTTTTGTTAAGTACATAACTCCACATGTGTTCATTCATAGTTTTGATGCCTTCAGTGAGAATCTACAATGTAAATAGTCATGAAAATAAAGAAAACGCATTGAATGAGAAGGTGTGTCCAAACTTTTGGCCTGTACTGTATGTCTATGGGAAAAAAGTATTTTTGGGCCATGGACCTGAAAGATGCAATTCCACAGTTTGGCCACAGTGTCAAATTGGCTCCAAAGACCAGCACTGTTCCTGAGGCCTTGGTTAAAACCCACAAGAGCTAAGTGAGAATATATTGACTCAGTAATTTGGTTTACTGACTCTATTTATTTATATTATTCAAAGGAAAAATGGATATGAAAAGATGAAATTAAGATTTTAAGAATGGGTTCTTAGAGAGTATTTGCTAACAGATTAACACTTTAAAATTGTGCAGTTGAATCAGGGTAAGAGCTGTATTCTCTTTGCTGTCAGGTGGAAATACCTCCAGTTACTCAGAAGAATCAGTGCTTCAACAGAACTTCAATCAGAGCTCTCAGGAAGGTATGTACAGCACACAGACACTCCGCAGTGCGCAGTAATTATATGTATGTATAAAATAGGTTTTGATTTACTGAATACTTAATGTATGACCTCAGTGATGATGAAGGAATGACCCCTTGGGCACTGGTCCTATGGATGTACAATCTCCACAGGCTGTCCAGTAAGAACAGAAAATATGTTGATTGGTCAATGAATCCAGTTCACACACTCATTGACATCCCACTTATATATTGTTAGTAGTTTAGAATATCCAGTAGTGTAGTTGTTGTTGGTGAGATTGCTGTACTACTATGTAGATAGGGAGGTTACTGAGGAGGAAATGGGTAAACTTTTCTATTTATTCCAATGGCTTTTCTGCTAACTGTTAACAGTCAGAAAAAGAGATGGTTATACCAGGTATACCTTCCAATACACCACTGGGCATACCCTTGTGTGAATTTGGTTTATTCTAATAGACACACAGGATTGTAAACCAGGTGAATGAACAAATGTTAAATATAGTTCCGAAAACTGCAGCAGTGAGTGAAGTCTTTTTCAGTTTGGGACAGGTGCCTTGTTCAGTCGATGGAAAGATGCTGTGCACAGACTTATGATTAGTGCAGAAGGTGAATTGAATCTTGAGTGCTGTCTCTTTACGTGAATTCCATATGCATTCTGTACACAAAAGCTACATATTATAGAACTGTGCACGTGAACAATGAGTAGTATAAACAGAGGGATGCCTGTACTGAAAACTGGTGAAGATGCATGACCTTCTGATGTTCCCCCAGTTTGGTGGAGAAAAGTTGAACCAGTTGAGCCAGGATTGTCTTGTGGAAATGCTGGGATTCTGATGAGCCGAGCAACCAGTCATGCGTATGTCTAATCTTTGACTTGGATTTGGCAAGACTGTACTCTGCCATCAGCACTAAGAATGACTGCCGTAACCTTTCTGACTGGGCACAGGTTATAAGGAGCTGCTGGTCAATGACAAGGATTTAGGGGCCAAGAATTAGATCATCCCTTTCCTGTTGCCACTTGGAGCAGGTCTGGATGGATGGCAGATACTTCCTGATGGAGTTGATTCAGAATTAATCTGCCAAGTCTTGGCTATGTCTTTGAAGTAATGCTGAATGTTGTGTCAGAAGGGGCAATATTTATTTGGCCTCTGTGGATTGTTTATCTGGAACCCTACTTGTGTAGACCGTTCTGGTACCTTTGCAGGGAGGATCATATCTGAGCAGGGTGGTTCTGGAGCATGCTGCAGACTTCTGCTTGATCTTGACACCTTTCTAATGGTTTGTTGTCCCTCCGGTGATGATCCGGACGAGGTTCTGTACGTAATCATCTTGAAATATGGACTTCGTACTCCAGCCACTCAGAAATGTCAAGCAAAGTCAGAATGGGTGTGCAAATGGGAGTGATGAAGCGCTTGCATTGTGGTCTCAGGTCATGTGGCAGCTTTGACAAAAGTGTGAGATTCACGACGCACACTCCAGTTCTCTCTTCCTTCCCCAGCTGGTCCAGCATCCCAACTTGAGCATTCTCCATCAGTGTAAACAGGTAGAAACCTCTGCTGTCAACACTCATGACTCCAGACTAAGCCAGGACCTCAGTGATACATTGCAGGGCCAATTTGTAAGGCTCACTGTGCATCTCTATATAAAAGGCCAAGGTGCAGAAGGGGAAAACCGGTGGCAGTGGGGGATGGAATTGTTCAACAACTTGTTGGAGGTCATCTTTCCTTTGGTTGACTGAAGGGCTGTCTGGTTGGTTGCAGCAGGGGGCATACAAAGTCTGGAGCCAGGGCCTTTGTGAAGGACGTCCCGCTGTCCTCAAACTGAATGAAGTATGAGAAAGGAGGTTGAGAATGCTTAGAAAGATTGCATTTCTTGCCTGAGCTGGTTGTAGTAGTCCCTCATTCCTCTCAGTGCTGACAAGGTTCTGGGGTGTCTGTCCATCAGGAGTACCTGTAGGTGCATAGTGGTACTAGCTATCTCCTGCGACGGAGTGGTCCTGGACTATGTGTGACTCAGCAGGAAGTTGTCGACAAACACAACAGTGAGGTTGGATGTTGCCAACAGGGTCACTGCAAGTCCAGCTTGAAGGATCATATGAAAGAGGTGTTTGTTTACAGAATACCAATCATATGACCTCAGTGGTGATGAATGAAAACACTTCTCATAGAGAGTGTGTCTTGATGTCTTTGCTGTAGATGGTGAGTCCTCCAACAGTAGCTGCAGTTATCGGGATCTTTTGAAACACTTGAACCTCACCAAAAATGAGTTGCACACCATGACCCTGCCTGTTAGAGACCATACATCCACCATGCAAATAGAACTGGCTGTACTTCTCTATGCCATTCTAGATGTGGTAAGTGGTTGCTTATAATTATATTTACAGTTATTATTTATTTTGTTGTATATGTTGCATTGGCTCCATTTTTTGTGTTTGTCTGTGAAGTAACAGGATATCACAAAGTTACATTCTGTCTACTGGATATTTGGGCTATATGCTGAGGAGCTAGTTGCTGCTTTGATAGCTCAATCATGTTGTAACTAAGATATCCGCTGGAAAAAATATTTTTTTCACGGACCGTATATTGAGTTACTGAGTTATTACAGACACAGCTAACGGCCAAGTAATCCCCAAGCCCCAGTCAGGACTCTCTCGGGGCCATTCTGAGTACCTGCTCCGAGGCAGGGACTTGTTTAGCCCCTGTAAAAGTTCCGGAACTCTGTCCTTCGGGGGTGGTTCCTGCGGTGGAGACACGCACCAACGGCCCTGGCCCCGTAAAATTACCCCGAAGTTCCTGCGGTGGAAAAACCATACCATACCACTTTGGTAAACACAGTCAGTTGCCGCATCTACAAATGCAAGTTAAGACTCTAAGTGAAAGCCATATTTTATCATCCAGAAACACCATTGACTTTTCTGGACCCAAGCTCATCTGACATGGTGGAAACATGTGTTGTGGTCTGACAAGTCCACATTGCAAATTATTTTTGTAAAAGGACCATCTAGATTGTTATTAGTGTAAAGTTTAAAAGCCAGCATCTTTTATGATATGGGGGGTGTTAGTGCCAATGGTGTGGGAAACTTGCACATCTGTGAAGACAACATCAGTGCTGAAAGGAACATACAGGTTATGGAGTGACATGCTGCCATCCACAACGTCTTTTTCAGAGATGTCCCTGTTTATTCCAGTAAGACAATGCCAAGCCACATTCTGCATGGATTACAACAGTGTGACTTCATAGTAAAAGAGTGCAGGTACAAGACTGGCCTACCTGCAGTCCAGACCTGTCTCCCATCGAAAATGTGTGGCGCATGATGAAGCACAAAATGCAGCATTGAACCTCCTGGATTGTTGTACAACTAACATTGCATGTCAAGCAAGACTGGGAAAGAATTTTACTTATAAAATTGCAACAGTTTGTGTCCTCAGTTCTTGGATGCTTACCAAGTGTTGTTAAAAGAAAAGGTGATTTAACACTATGCTAAATATGTCCATGTCCCAACTTTTTTGAAACATATTGCAGGCATCGAATTCAGAATGACTGTATATTTGCAAAAACAATTAAGTTTATCAGTTTGAACATTAAATATATTGTGTCTGTACTTTATGCCGTTGAATACGTGTCAAAACTGATTTACAAATCATTTCATTCTATTTTTATTTAAGTTTTACAGCATCCTAACTTTTTACGGTATTGTTTAATACAAGACAAAATGAGGGCATCATTGAGAAACGTGCGGGACAATAATTATTTTATTATTATTTTATTTATATTTTGTTTGTCCCATTGGTGTTGCAAATACCAGTTCACTTTACAGTCATTCATTTGATAAGCGCCGCCACGAGGAGTCATGGAGAACTGACTCAGGCAGTCAAATTGACAGGAGATTCTGTTTAGATCACCTGCACATTTTAATAAAAGTATGTTCGAAAAGGTGACATATGAAGTCTGTTTGCAAACTTGTTGCAGCTTGAATTAACACTGAACACTGAAAAAGTTTCATGATAGGTGATAGATGTCCTGCTTGGAAGATTTTTACACACATTTCTTTGCTCATAGAAAGAGAAGGACCAGAAGTTTGTTTCGTACATCTGCACTTCTATGGTGAGTTCTCTCTGAGGATGAATGCTCTTTTTGATTGAATTCATTCCCACCTGTCACTCTGTTGGTAAACTCATATTTCTTTTGTTCAAATGTATTTTCTCCCTTGTTATTCCTTTATAGTTTTGGAAAGATGAATACATTCGCTGGGATCCTAAGGACTTCTGTGGCATTGAGATGATGTATATTTCCTCTCAGCTAGTTTGGAAGCCAGATTTAATTGTCCAAGAGATGTAAGTTTGAATGTATGCACACTTTCATATCCAAATACTCTCACCACAGTAACATCACAGTGTTTAAAAAGTACAGTACACTCAGAAAGTATTCAGACCCCTTCACTTTATCCGACATTTTGTTATACTGCAGCTTTATGCAACATTGTTTAAATACTTTTTCCCCTAGTAATCAGTTTACACTCAGAAATCAGTTGGCAAGAAGGAACATAGCAGAAAAAGCTAATGCTACTGTAGCTTAACATTGCCTAAGCCTCTGTACTTTCTTCCTTGTTTGTTGCCAGTCCCCAGTACTATCTAACGTTAGCGTTTACATTATATTATAAAACTCATCAGTCATCCCCGACCCCGGATAAGTTTAAAAACTCCGGGGTTGTGTTTGACTGTGCAGGACAGGTAACGTTATGTTTAGTTTGCTTCTAATGTAACATATAACGTTATATATGACAACACAGCATCCAGTTGCTAATAGCTAATGTTAGCCTACTGTAGCGTAGCCTCTGAAACATTAACGTTATCTTCCTTGTGCATTTCCACTTACTACTAACGTTAACACTACTATCTAACATTAGCACTGTAACCTTATTCTAAAAGTCATTACTGACTCCGGTTGAGTTTTAAAACTCCGGGGTTGCGTTTGACTGTCTTGGTTGTAACGTTACACTCGCTCTCCTCTTCCATAACGTTACCTTGCCCACGCGTACGTCTATCATAAACGTAATGAGGACGTAATGGAGGAGGGGGGAGTGGGCCTTTGGAGGGAGGTGGAGTTGCAGGAGTAGGGGTATGGGACTTTGGAGGGAGGCGGGAGTTGTGCTTTGTGAAATGCAAGAAAGGTAAGAGTAACTTTAAGTATTCAGACCCTTTTGTACATCTACTGAAATTTAGCTCACGTGCTTACCATTTGATCATCAAACATCCAGTGTTTGTTAACACTTCATGATTAAACAACCAACAAATTATAGTAATCGTTCATACAAGGTATCACAGCATGTCATCCCTCGAGTTTGTAGTTCGATCCTCACCTTGCTTGAGCAAGTCACTAAACCTCAAATTACTCCCAATGCCTTGCATGGTAGCTGGCTGACATCGCTCTGTGAGTGGGTGAATGAGTAGCATTATATGAATGTAGGATCAAATGTAAGGGTGCTTTCACACCTGCCCTGTTTGGATTGGTTCAATCGAACTCAAGTTCATTTGCTCCCTAAGTGCAGTTAATTTGGGCAGGTGTGAACACAGCAATCACACTCAGGTGTGCACCAAAACAACCAGACCGAGACCTTCTTGAAGAAGTGGTCTTGGTCCAGTTACAACGAACTGTAGTGCAGTTCGTTTGTGGTGAGAACATGTTCCGACCTGGATGTGAACCAACTGCAGTCACATGACACATTGTTTGGGTTAAACATGAGCATGTTACAGTCCTGGAGGATTATTAATGTGCACCTCCTCCTGTACTGCCTTAATATGCACATTCAGCACATCCAATGCATCAAAACATTGTTTTCTAGTTGGAGCCGCGCCTCGTTTTCAAACTGTATGGTTTGACTAAAATGAACAATGACAGCAATATAGTCCACGATGAGCAGCGCTAAAATCAACCTTTGTTGTCCCTCCACTGTGACATTAGAAAGTGTCACATTTATCTTGCAAGTGTACTCTTCTTCAACGTTTGCTTTACTTGCTGGATTTTTCCTGCATTGAAATTCTGACCAATAAAGAGCAGCTTTCTCACACAAGGCATTTTATCTGGTCCACTTGTAAATGCTGCCGTGAGAACATGAACCAACTCTTGGCAATTATACAACTTTGAAACAAAATTAGTCCCTGATTCCGACCAAAGCAAGACAACTCTAGGTCTGAGAGCACCCTAAGACAATCTGACAATGAAAAAAAACTCATGTTAAAGGCAAGGCAAGGCAAGTTTATTTGTACAGCACAATTCAACACAAGGTAATTCAAAGTGCTTTACAGAGACATTAAAAGCAACAAGACACAATATAAAACAAAAACAGTCAATTAAAAAGGGAAATAGAAATTGAGAATGATAGTGATAATAATAAAATACAGTAACATAAAATAAAAACAGGCTCAATACATTGAACAGTCAGGATAAGAAAAGAAGTAGAATAATAAAAGGCATAAATCAGCAGTGTGTAGTTAAAAAGTACGGGCAGTAGAATACAGCAGGTAAGTATTTAATCTAAGAGTATGCTTCAGTAAACAATAATGTTTTTAGCCCTGATTTAAAGTAGCTGACAGTTTGAGCAGACCTCAGATCTACAAGAAGTTTGTTCCACAGGTGAGGAGCATAATAACTGAATGCTGCCTCACCTTGCTTGGTTCTTGTTAACAAGAGCAGCTTCAATGCAGCGTCTGGTGTCACAAACTGCCTCACAAGTAGGGAGTCCACATAAAAGATTTTGTTTAAACAAACACAATTTATTAATTTAACATTAACTTGAATCACCAGTTCTGTTTGTTATGGAGAGGAAAAGACCTCTGTAGTCTGATAGTAGATAGTTCGGGTTCCAGTTAAAACTTTCCGAGCATTTGAATTTTTACAGTGTGCAATTCTCACCACTAGATGCCACTAAATCCCCCTTAATCTTACACACTGCTCTTTCAATGCCAAATTCTGTACTTAGAATTTATCTGGAGGACTTTATACAAACATCAAAACAGGCTAAACTTCTGGACTTTGGACCAAGCAGAAAGACTTTGTTCAGCCATTGGAAACATACATGAGCAAAATGAAAGCTGGACTTGTAGGCCTTATCTGAAAAGAAATTGCAAAAAAATGTTGGGAAATATTTCAGTTCATTTTGTATTCTGCGTGTCAGCCCTGCGATAATCTGGCGATATGTCCAGGGTCCAGTATTGGTAAGAGCAGTAGTATCATTAAATAATGATACCCATCCCTATTGTTCAGTGCTTCATCTCTACTAAGCAAATACGAACATTGATTTAATGTATTCTATCTGATATCTGTTCAGGTGGAGTGTGTGAGTGTATGTAGGTGTGTATGTCTGTGTATTGTACATATTTCTGATTTCAAACTGCTGATTTGTTTCTGTATGTTTCTTTGATGTGATGTTATAACAAAAGGAAATGACAATAAACATTGGAGGGAAAAAATATATGCAGCAAAGTACATTAATAACATTATGTGAAATTTAGTTTAAAGCATACATGTTTGTGCTCATACAGGACAGATCAGGGCAAGGCCCCTCCAAGTCCTTATCTTATCCTTTGGAATAACGGTGAAGTCTTCTTTAAGAAGTACATGGTGGTGGTCAGCAACTGCAGGATGCACGTGTACAAATTTCCCTTTGACATTCAGAGCTGCAACCTCACTTTCAGGTCTGCTATACATTTCGGTGAGCTCATCAACTGTTGTGTTTAAAAGTTTCACAAGTTCCTGTGTTGTTATTTATGTATTCTCGTGTCTGTTTGAGTTTGAATCCATGTGTATGCGTTAATGACTTTTACAATTTATTGTCACCTGAGGACACAAACCATATATTTCGTAATCTATTAATGTGCAAGGAATCCCAACAATTTCATTTCCCTCTCCCACTTCAGACAAGGCAATACAGTTTGATATCATCCTTGACTCCTCAACGACCACCGAGTGGTCTCGCGAGTTGATTCAGACCCAGTCCGAGTGGTTGTTTATCAACATGACCGTCAACAACATCACTGTCCATGACCGAAGCAGTGTCATTTACACTGTAAGTATATCTGGATACAAACTCTCAGAGGTGGAAAATGAACACTCTATGTTACACCTCTGTGTTTCTCAAATAAGTACAGGTAGGGCACTTTACTAAAGTATTTCCAATTTTGAGTCTTGTGAGCCTTCTGTATCTGCATATAGCCTCCACTACACCACTGCATCTGACCCTTGAACAACATTTCATAGATCTCCATGAAGAGGCGGTCTCTCCTCTACATCGTCAACTTCTTACTACCCATCCTGTTCTTCTTGTGTCTGGACTTGGCCTCCTTCCTGGTCTCGGACAGCGGGGGCGAGAAGCTCAGCTTCAAGGTCACTGTGCTGCTTGCTGTCACTGTGATGCAGCTTATTCTCAATGAAATTCTGCCTTCCTCTTCAGACAGGACTCCACTTATAGGTAAAGAAGCTCACAGTCTTACCTTTATTAGACTGTTCTTCATATGAGCAGGAACAGCACATATCAAATCAATGTGTGGTTATTTGTCTACATTACCGATGCTGCTTGCCCCTCTCAGCTATTTACTGCATTGGGATGTTTGGTTTGATGCTGCTGAGCCTCCTGGAGACGATTGTGGTGATGTATCTGATGGAGAAAGACTCTGAATCCCAAGACAACGACGCAGACCAAAGCCTGTGTAAGGACTGTGGAGACAAAGAGAGCAAAGTCAGCTTCCACAACTGTTTTAGAGGTGAGATTCACCAAGTTTGTAAATGTATTTATGTTCTCAAAAGATAAAGTCAGTTAATCCAAATGTCCACCTTTAGCTACTTTGATTCTCTGAAACAGGCACATGTAAAACTTGGAACACAAAATGGTCAGCTGTGTCACTTTGAATATGTACTAATCATGCTGTGTGTCTCATCCATCTTTCCAGAGGTTAAGAAATTACACTGTGCGTGTATCTGTGATGTGTCTCCTGGTGAAGCGCCATCTGAACGGCTGTCGATGGCCAAAGAGGTTAGCATTAAGTTTCAATTCTTAAGACCTAATAAGATAAAAAAAATAAAAAATAAAAATGGATAAATCACACAAATATTAAAAATAATTTTCATCAGATTAGTTATGAGTGAGCATGCGTGGCAGATGTTTTGAAAAATATTTTAAAAGCCTAAGTGAAAAAGTATTGTCCTCCTGACTGAACTTGAGTTTCATTAGTGCAAGAAAATTAAAGATAGCTGCTGTTTAAAAAGGCAAAGCTTTGCTGATTAGAAAATATACCAATATTTTTTTTTTAAGATAAGCAAATAAATCAGACACGCTGCGTCAAAGATGAAAAGAGACTGCACATCTGTTTATTTTTTTTCTCTATTAATATAGTACACTGTAAGTCTAAAGGCATGTAATGCACATAAGAATATCACCAAAGATTTAATCAGTATTTGCACAATTCATTAAACAGCCATAAACACACATTAATAGCCAATCTTAAAACAGGACTTCCTGTAGTTTCAGTGCAAAACCTTCATAAATATGGCTGTGACTAGAAAAATTCTTCACTCTAAGCTCGGCAAGGGGTTTCCCTCTTGGGATAATTGACAATTTCCACCCATCAGTTTGAGATTTGTGCAGTTTAAGGCACAAAAATAATGTCATATGTTGATCTTCTCATAAGCTCTCAGTCTGTCTGGTTTGTTTTCTACCCCTCATCTCACTGAAGGCATCACTCAGAAACAGTTAAGTGAGCGCAAATTTAGTTGTATTAGTAAATTAACAAATTATGTTTTCATTTGATCATTTGTGATATTGTAGTGGCAAGTTGCCATGGTATAGGTAGTATAATACCCTTCAAGTTTGTTCATTCCATGATCATAATGGATGTCACTGGATGTAAACTTGCTGTGTATTATCGATTACTTGTTTTGGGACTAAGTTTGAAAAAATCTGCATGGCGAGATCATAATTGATACAAAAATGTGAAAGTCAAATGTTGCAGTTGCATTGAAATAACCATGTTATTTAACCCAAGTTTATTAAACTATTTTTAGGGCGGCAGCAGCCAACTGACAGAGGAGTGCCGTGACTCTGAAAAGCTCTCGGATGAGCTGGTGGAGACGATGAAAACTCTGAGTCTGCTCCTCAGCAGCAGGAAGGAAGGAAAGAAGATGGGCTACTGGACCAGAATGACTAAAACAATCAACAAAGTTTTCTTCATTTTCTACATCACAGCTGCCTCTGTGTTTGTAGTCTGCATGTTTATCATGTGGAGTACTCCAAAAAACTGACATGACTGTCATGCTGCAGGTCGACCAACTCTGGTGTCACTAACTTGAGTCACTGATCACACACTTTACTCTCACTCTCCTGGCCTATATACCTAATCCTCCTAAACACATATTAAAGAAGAATTATATATGGAGGTGTTAAAAAAATAGCATGTAATCCTACATAAATATAACAGACAATGTTTATATTTACCTAAAAACATAATATGTAAAAAAAAAAAAAAAAAAATCAGATATGTAAACTATGACACATGCAGTTAAAGTGCACACAAATTCATATCATATTTGTTTTCACAGGTTTGTTTTGTTGCCGCAGGAACTTTATCTATTATCTATTATCTATTCAGCAAAGATGGGTGACATATAGCACCAAAACAGGTTCCCCTGTGATTACGAGTCAAAGAACCGCTTTTGCTCACTGTTCAGCACTATTTTTGCCCCACAAACATTTTTTTTGTGGACAGTTTGAAGAGGTGTGGACTTGAGTGAGACTCAAGTCACAAATTTGATGACTTAAGACATTGATGTTCAAGTCCAAGTCGAGTCGCAATGCTTTTTTGATTTTCTCAAGTCAAGTCTGGAGACTTCATTTGGACTTGAGCCTTTTGACTTGAAAATACTTGAAACCTTCCCCCAAAGCAGTTTGGGAAGAAAAAGTGTTGGACATTTGGACATGAGATGAGTTAAATACAACAAGACAAATCAGAAACGTACTAACTGTATTCAGCTGTGGTACTGGTTGATTTTGCTAGATGCTAATGTGTAAACCGAGGCCTGTACTACAAAGCCAGTCCAACTTGCCCAGGATATCTTTTCACTATCTGCTTTGACTAACGTTAACATTGGTACTACAGGTACTACAAAGCTGGTTATCAGCTAGTTCAGTCAACTCTGGGTTTTCCTATCCAGCCAAGAGCGCATTCATGTGAAAGAGGCGGGAGTGTTAATTATGAGCGACATCATCAGAACCATGAATGAAGGAGCCTGCTTCATATGATATGTGATGAAACAATAGTGAAAGTGTCTGTGACTACGAGACAGTAAAATGTTGGTGGTGTTCGAGACATTTAATTCCGAGACTTAAATGACACCCAGGTGTCACTGAGCTATGGGCCTATGTGACATTAGTATAGAGTATTTTTTGCCATTTGGTTGGATGAAGATGAAACTCCTCTGAATATGTCCCATAAAACACTTTAAAGTAACACCAGACTGTTTCTGCTGCTGAAGTACAGAGTGGAAAGCTAGTTAATGACTGCTGAGGTCTGTCTGACCCGAATGTTTCATTTGTAACAACAGGAGCCAATTAACAGTGTGTGGATTATTTTACTAATAAAATATGATCCGTTTTATCCTAGCTGTCATCACACTGTGTCTCTGATCTGATACTGAAGTTAACCTGTTGCTGTTCAGTAGAAGTTGCCACGGTGATTTATCCTGGCAAAAAGAGAACCAGCTTCATAGCACTGAAAACCCAGAGTTAACCCTGAACCCTGAACTAACTCCAAATCCTGCTTTGTAGTACAGGCCTCTGGTCCAGTGTCCCTTTACAATTTGAAACACATCTATCATCATATTAAGTTATGAAATGTGTTTTTCTTTAAGGGTTCGGTATAATCATGTCTGTCTGTAGTGTTCCTTCACTTCCTTCACAAGAGATAGATCAGGCACTTTGTAACCAAAAATAATAAACAATAAAAACAAAACCTCTTCTCTCTGTTTATTATTCTGTCTGACACTGGGACAGTGAGAGCGAACCAAACCAGTTCAAATAAACACAAGAAGTTTGTGCTCTAGAGAAAGGATCAACGCTCAGTGAAAAACCTAAGCCCTATGATAAGCTAATATGGCAAGGCTTAACTATACAAACCAATGAGCAGTGATAACTAGCATGTCTTTGGGGTCATTGGGTGGGAACCCCCTTTCACCAGTGTTTCGTCTAGTTGGTCCCACGACACCTCCAGGAGGCTAGGCAGTGATCTCCAGCGTCCCAGAGACACTCCCCTAATGCCAGGTCTCACTGCTCCCCTCCCTGCACCAACCCAATAACCTCCTTTGCCTTACTTACACATGGCTTTCTCAGCCCAAACAGCACTGCCACCTTCAACCAAACCCAGGCTCCGTACATGCGAGCTCTAGGTAGAAGCAGGGCTGATACTACCTTTCCTAGCACATTCTCCACACTCTATTTCACACGCTACATAGCATAACTACAATATAAGCTAAAGTTAAAGGAGCTAAATAAACTTACAGGATCAGCAAGCACACTCACCTT
Organism: Epinephelus fuscoguttatus; assembly: GCF_011397635.1. Taxonomy (NCBI): domain Eukaryota; kingdom Metazoa; phylum Chordata; class Actinopteri; order Perciformes; family Serranidae; genus Epinephelus; species Epinephelus fuscoguttatus. The sequence goes on from NC_064771.1 coordinate 28,471,626, forward strand.
GCCGCATGGCCTCAAACAAACAAAAACAAAACAAATAGGCCACTCCCACACTTAAATACTTCCTCTTCCTGGATTTCCTCCTGAGAGGAAGTGGATCTCTCCACCCGTTCTCAAGGAGTTATGTGTCCTGTTTAGTAGTTCCCCCTGCTGGCCCCCAACTGACATTACTTCTTCTCTTATAGATAAACTGGCTACATTTAATTGCTTCATCTGACATTTCCCTCACTGTCTTCCTCAAACTCTGTCCCCGCACTCTGAGTTCCCCCAGGAGCGAGACAGCTGATCCTGTTATGAATCTCCTACACCCCACTTCCACTGGACAAATCCTAGTCTTCCATCCTCGCTGCTCAGCTTCTGCTCCTAAGTCTGCATATCTAAGCTTTTTTCTTTCATAGGCTTCTTCCACTGAGTCTTCCCAAAGATCTGTCAGCTCAATGAAATAAACTATCCATTGACTCACTGACCACAACACTAAGTCAGGCCTCTGCCTGGTACAAACTATTTCCTGGGGAACAACAAGCTTTCCCCCTAAATCTACTTGCATTTCCCAATCACAAGCACCTTCTAGGCGGCCACACCCTTGTCTCCTCACTAACTTATCTCTTCTGTGTTTCTCTCCCTCACGGACAAACTGAATTACTAAACTCCTATCCTTAACACCTTCTGAATTCACCTGTCTTCGTTTCCCTTCGATGCCTGCAGCTAAACATTTCAGCACCTGGTTATGTCGCCATGTATATCGGCCTTGTGACAAGTTCACTTTACAGCCTGACAAAATATGCTTTAAAGTTGCGGTACGTGAACACAATGGGCATGATGGGTCCTCATTTACCCACAGTTTTAGGTTCTGGGGGGTTGGTAACACATCGTATGTAGCCCCTACCAGGAATCTAATACGATTCTCCTCCCTACTCCACAGGTCCCTCCTACTAAGCTTCCTCTTCTCTACACTTTCCCAATTCAACCACTGTCCTTGTTTAGCCTGGGCCACTACCTTTGCACCCCTTAGCATCTCTTCCTGTCTACGTATCTGTTCTACAACCAGCTTTCTTTTATCTTTGAGACCTGCTTTATTCCATACCGGTTTGCCTGAGCAAAGCCCCAGGCCTCCCCGGCCAAACTGAACATTACCTACAATCTCTGCATGCCTAAGAGCTGCCTCTGCCTCCTGAACTGCCGATCTTGGGTTCCACTTCCTCCCCTTAGTTGGATTTGGAACCACACTCCTAACTACCACGTCCTTACTCTTAGATAACAACAGCTCTGTCCTGACCTTGGTACGTTTAAATTCCTCTGTTAAACTAGACACTGGCAGCTGAAGTATCCCTTTTCCATAAAATGCAACACTACTTAGGCATCTAGGAGCACCCAGCCACTTCCTAATATAGGAGCTAACCGACCTTTCAATTCTCTCCACTACGGATATTGGAATTTCATAAATTGACAATGGCCACATTAACCTAGGATATAGCCCAAATTGCAAACACCACAACTTCAACTTTCCTGGAAGTTCGGATTTATCTATTCTATCCAATCCTTCAGCCACATCTTTCCTAAATTTCACCACCTGTTCCTCATCATTCAACTCCACATTGTACCACCTACCTAAGCTCTTTACTGACTCTTCCCTAATTGTTGGGATTTCCTCATCATCTATGACAAACTTCCTATCACTTAACTTCCCTCTACGTATCGAGATGCTTCTAGATTTACTAGGCCTGATCTTCACGCTGGCCCACTTGAGGTTCTTCTCTAATAGCCTCTTTGTACATGGCATTGCTGTGGTCACCAGTGTCATGTCATCCATGTAAGCCCTAACTGGTGGAAAATGCAACCCACTCTGCCGTCTCTCTCCACCTACCACCCACTTAGCAGCCCTGATGATTACTTCCATTGCCATAGTAAATGCTAATGGAGAAATTGTACACCCTGCCATGATGCCTATTTCTAGCCTCTGCCAACCTGTTGTGAAACCTGCTGTACTTAGACACAACCTAATATCCTGAAAATATGCTTTCACTAAGTTAACAACTACCTGTGGCACTCTGAAGTAGTCAAACACACTCCAAATGAGACTATGCGGTACTGAACCAAACACATTTGCAAGATCTAAAAATACTACATGCAGGTCCCTTTTCTTAATCTTCGCTGCCTGAATCTGGTGCCAGATCATGCTAGTATGCTCTAAACACCCTGAAAAACCTGGTATTCCTGCCTTCTGGACCATGGTATCTATTAAGCTATTCCTTTCTAAGTAGCTAGCTAATCTCTGCGCAACTACACTAAAGAAAATCTTCCCCTCTACATTCAAAAGAGAAATCATCCAATACTGGCTAGGGTTACCGAGCGGCAAACAAATACTGCAGGTCTTTGAGTGGCCACTTGAGGCCGGCTCTGGAAATGAGTCAGAGACCTCCGTGTTCAAATGCCCAACGTAATAGCAGAAATAAAGATGTTTACAGCCTGGAACAAAAAATAATCATTTTGGTCTCTATAGCTAGTTTCCCTTTTCAAGACAAACTGTACAGGGGAGAATTTTTATATAACTTACTCGGCCTTAAGTTAGGCGTATTGAAGGGCGAGGCTGGTTTGAGTGACAGGCTGTCTGCAAGGAGTCGATACAGTCTATAGCCCCTTTTACACTGCCAGATTTTCGGCGAATGTTGGGCCGTTTTGCCGGCAAGCTGCAAGTGTTTATCCACACAGAGCCGGATTGGCAAGTTGATCTGAAGTGCCCAGTTTTCTGCCTCGTAGGGTAGTCATATTGGCGGAACCCTTTTAGTTTAAACAGACCGAGACGCCCTTCTGCAATGGGACGGGCTGTTGAAGACTTGCGGGAGTAGCTGTTGATGACACGGCACGTGCAAGCCACTGGCGGTGGATAAACAGGAGACAGCTGATGGCAGGAATTAGTGAGCAGCTAGTAGCAAGAGGGAAACACAAACCTGACAGACACTGTAAAGATGAGCAACTGGGGAGACAAGGAATTGCGCGCCCTCCTTGTCCTCGCAAACGTAGAGGCCATTAACCGTCAGATGATGGGGACGGTGAAAAACGGGTCAACTTATGAGAATCGCCGAAGGACTGACCAGCCACGGCTTCCCTCTTACGTCACTGTTTACGTCACACGCTGAGCTACACATTTTGTTACTTGCTCACACCCCCCATTGCCCCGAAAAAGGTGCATTCTTTAAACAAAAGTTGGTAAGCGGCATTTTCCCGCACTTCCCGATTTTGTTTTTATACTGCCAATGCTGAGAGAAGACTGATTGGGCTTTCCTGCAAATCTGCACAACTCCTATCTAAAAAGGGCTTATGAGTCAGATCCACCCCTCGCTCCTGCATAGCTCCACCCGCTCTTCCAAATATGAGCACTTCCTGCTCAAAAGAACCAAGGTGGCGATGGTTGTAATACCAAGACAGAAGTCCACAAACCAGTGGGTGACGTCACTGTAGCTATGTCCATTCTTTTATACAGTCTATGACAGTTACAGCCCATACAACTAAAACAACAAGCTCAAAGACACTAAAGTGGTCCTCAGAGCTGAGGGGATGATTCTCTGTGGGTTCATCACTACAAGTGATCACTTTACATAAACAGTCATGAGATTCAATACTATGAATTATTAATTATTAATAAGCGATTAAAACAGTTTAACAATATTGATTAGAGATGCTTTGTAAAATTGCTCTGCAGATGATCCAGAGTGCTCTCATCTCTTCTGTGGTTTCAGAGTGTTCAAGTATGGAGCCTCCAGGCTGATTATCCTCAAAGGTGTTCATGGAGTCCTACTTGGCTTTACAAGATAGAGAGAGAAGTTTAAACTCTACCTTACTTTAACACCTACACACACAGAGAGACAGTTTTTACTTTAAGTGGTCATGGTTGTTGAATTGTCTGATTTAAAACTGCAGAGCAAAAGATAATCAAACAAAAGATCCAACAAGCTATGCTTTCCAATGCTTCATCAGATTTGATATCACATTTCACTGAGTCACTGGAATTTAAACAAAGTGAAAAAAGTAAAATATAATTAAGGTCAAAATCAATCAATCAATCAATCAGTTCAATCAATTTTATTTATAAAGCCCAATATCACAAATCACAATTTGCCTCACAGGGCTTTACAGCATACGACATCCCTCTGTCCTTATGACCCTCGCAGCGGATAAGGAAAAACTCCCCCCAAAAAAACCTTTAACGGGGAAAAAAAACGGTAGAAACCTCAGGAAGAGCAACTGAGGAGGGATCCCTCTTCCAGGACGGACAGACGTGCAATAGATGTCGTACAGAGAGAGAGAGAGAGAGAGAGAGAGAGATGCAGGTAATGACAGTAGCTTACAACAATATTATTGAAAGTAATAATATTATAGTTATAGTTCTGGCTACTGTGGTACAATATGTTGAAAGTATTAATATCTGGCAGTATACATGTGTGACAATAGTGATATGTGTATAATAACAGTAGAAGTATGACTAATGACTAATGATGGCAGCAGCAGCAGCAGGAGGCATCTGGCAGGACCACGGCAGCAGCACAACCACACGCCATGCTGTCCAGGCACCGCTGTGATATGAGTTAATCTGAGAGACAGTGGAGCACAAAGGCTCCGGAGAAGAAGCTGAGTTAGTGACATCCAGAATGGCCGAGTTAGCAAGATGCAGTAATAGAATACGAGAGAGAGAGAGAGAGAGAAGGTGCCCAGTGTATTATAGGGGGGTCCTCCAGCAGACTAGGCCTAAGTCAGCCTAACTAGGGGCTGGTACAGGGCAAGCCTGAGCCAGCCCTAACTATAAGCTTTATCAAAGAGGAAAGTCTTAAGTCTAGTCTTAAATGTGGAGACGGTGTCTGCCTCCCGGACCGTAACAGGAAGATGATTCCACAGGAGAGGAGCCTGATAGCTGAAGGCTCTGGCTCCTGATCTACTTTTGGAGACTTTAGGGACCACGAGTAACCCTGCGTTCTCAGAGCGCAGTGTTCTGGTGGGATAATATGACACTATGAGCTCTCTAAGATATGACGGAGCTTGACCATTTAGAGCTTTATAAGTTAACAGTAGGATTTTAAATTCAATTCTGGATTTTACAGGGAGCCAGTGCAGAGAAGCTAAAACAGGAGAAATATGATCACGTTTCTTAGTTCCTGTTAGTACACGTGCTGCTGCATTCTGAATTAGCTGGAGAGTTTTTAAGGACTTACAAGAGCTACCTGATAATAGAGAGTTACAGTAATCCAGCCTAGAGGTAACAAAAGCGTGGACCAATTTTTCTGCATCTTTTCGGGTCAGGATAGGCCTAATTTTCACAATATTACGCAGATGAAAAAATGCAGTCCGTGAGGTTTGTTTTAAATGAGAATTAAAAGACAAATCTTGATCAAATATCACTCTGAGGTTTCTTATGGTAGTGCTAGAGGCCAGAGCAATGCCATCTAGAGAAACTCCAAAATCCAAAATATACACAATTCCAAAAGTGTAAACTGGTTAACTGAGAAGTGGCATATATTAGTGTTAATATACAGTATATGCAGGTATATTATTTTAATTCAATTTTAATTGATAAATTTTATATTGATATTTATTTGTATACTGTCCCTTTTCATGTCCTGTAGTTTATTCACTTATACAAACACTCAAACAAAGATTTGGCGTGATCTTGTTTCTTTATGTTTTTCTTATTGTTTTAAGTCCTTGCTCCTCTTTGTGTTTTGTGTTTGTGTCTTTGTGTTTCTTATCTATGCCAGGTGATTAAGAAATTACTGTTAATTTATGTACTTTTCAGTATTTTTATATACATTTTAATATACAGTAAATCCTTTGGTGCAATACGCCCTCCTGGACTCGGCAGGAGTCTGACTGATGGACATTGTATAGAAAACTATAGCATTACTATAACTATAACATTACTCTGTGAACACGTGGGTACTTTCTTTTTAGCAGTGAACTTAATTAAGTGGTATTTTACGCAAGCATGTATTTTACATTGTCAAATTATATTTTGTTCGAATTTTGTATCACATGGACATTGTCAATTTGGTCTCCTCGGACTATTTTTTCTAAGTAGCTTTACTTACCCACTCTAGATTTCCCCCATGGGTTGTTTCGCTTTAGTTCAGGTTCTTACTGTGTGAAGTAATTTGTCAGGCTGTTCTCATGCACTGTTCATATATTTTCCTACAAAAAGTAATGCACCCAAATTCGTACATGTCCTATGTAATCATGATCCAGTAATTTGTGTGTAACCCACTTACATGGGAAGGCTGCGATCACATGATTAATGCGCTGACGGGAGAGAAGAACAAAGTGGTCTTTGAACTTTGAGTCATTTTAAGGTATGTTATCACTGTGTTTCTTTTCCGAAACCTTACCACAGTAACTTTGTTTGCCTTATCCTCAACTATGTAACTTTATGTTAAGTACGTAGCTATATGTCATAACATTATTCACGGGGCGCTAATTTGCAAGAACCATTGTGTCCTTTTTTTGTAAGACCGTTGTATGAGAATATGTTTGATTGATAGCTTGCAAAGCTATGCCTTCGAGGTTGCTTCCCCAACACTATATCCCTATCCCCATTTAAAGGGACATTGTGTAACATTTTCAGTTGTTTATTGGCAAAAATTGATGTCTGCATTCATAAATATTTCATCACTGGTGTACTATTACCTCCACCAATAATGACTTATTCTCGTAAAAGGAGAATTTCAGATTTGTTTGTACATTGTGCGGGTAAGTCATCTGTGGGCTTCCATTACGTTTCGCCATCTTGAGAATACACCCGCCAGCAAGGGACATACAGCACCGCCTTCGGCGTTTTCGTTGAGAGCCAGGCCAGCACTGCGTGACTGAGGAGCCGAAGGAGAGGAGCAAGAGGCGCTTCGCTACTACCCAGGCAAATTTGAAACAAAGTGCCACTCTTTGAGCATAATGCAGGATCATGCATATGCAGCATCATGGGAGACGGAATCCTTGTCGCCAAGAAAGTGCAAAAGGGAATAGAAAAGGCAGCGTGACCGGCAAATTAAGAAAACGAAGGCCTACATCGGGGTAGCCTTTCTCAGGTAGAGAGAGCTGCTGAGGGAGAATGGTAATGCAATCACAGGCCAGCGCCACTGTTGGCTGTTAGCCGCTGTTAGTGGCCAGTCGCTAACAGCCTCATCCCTCTCCTCGCATCACTGCGCCGCTGTTAGCCGCTGTTAGCGCTGGCCTGTGATTGTATTACCTTTCTCCTTCAGCAGCTCTCTCCACCTGGGAAAGGCAACCCCAATGCTGACCCTTGTTTTTTTAATTCGCCGGTCACGCTGCCTTTTTGATTCCCTTTTGCACTTTCTTGGCGACGAGGATTCCGTCTCCCATGATGCTGCATAATACATGATTCTGTATTCTTTGTTATGCGGCAGTAGTGCCGCTGGCCACTAACAGCTGTTAGCGGCGCAGTGATGCGAGGAGAGGGACGAGGTGTGTGAGGTTGAGCCACTTGTCAGTTGTCAAAGGACAAGACGTGATCGGTTTGTTTCAACTTACATCCGCCCCAACAGTCCTACGTTGTAAACACAGAAACTAAACAGCCACAATAGTGGAAGCCAGAACCAAACAGTCCTTTATGTGATAGCAAAATTGATCTGCTGTGGTCATTCCTATGTTCTCAGCTTCCTGTGATCCCTAGGTTTAGCTTTTTTTTTTTCTTTTTTTTTTTGCGTTTAAATAATAATAATTAATTGGGGAAAAAAACAACAACTTTCACTTGAGGAATTAAATAAAAAAAAAAAAAAAGACCAAATGGGTTATAGTAAAGAGGTTTACTGCCTGATTTAATAGCCATTTTTGAACAGGTTAAGGGAAAGAGGTCAAAGGTCAGGTTAAGATTAAATTTCCATAATTTCCATTTCCATTTTCAAACAGGTTAAGATTAGGGAAAAAAAAGACTTACGCATCAATTTCATCTTACATTTCACTGTATTTATGGCTTTTTGTGTGAAATGTCCATCCTGTTTATATGCAGAGTAAACGTGTAAACAAATATTGATCTGGGACACGTAGAACCCTGGGAACATGGATACAATCCCAGTCTGCCCACAGGCGGAGTGGTGTTGAGGGTGTTGGCAGTTCCTGGCAGCTTTGTTACATTAGATGTGGTTCTATTGGTAGACTAATGAGATATACTGTAAGGGGGGAAAGGTTTGGTCTTAACATTTGCCCATCCCTCTTCCAGTACAAAGCAGTGATAAAACGGCAACAAACCTTTCCAGACAACAAAGAGAGAGCATGGATTCGTAACCGTGCAGACCTCTTACAGTCATGATGCTTGCCAGTTTCTTCTTCCTGCTCCTCACAGGTAAGCTGGAATATTTCTGTATGATGCATGCAGGTGAGAAAAGCTCTGCAGTTTGGTATCTTTTATTTTTTAATTATTAATTCCTGATTATTCCTGCTGCATGTTCATTTAATTAAACAACATTGTTATATTTGTAAGAGTTTCACAAATATATTTTCATTGTAAGAACCAGGAAAGGTTGGCTGATCCAAGTATTGTGTTGACGATGACATGAATTTGAATAGGTCAGTTTACATTGTGTCTGTGTCAGTACAATGGAGGTGAATTGGCTGTTGTTTGTGATACTCACAGTGTGAAAAATAAAACAAAAAAGTATTAATAATGGTAACAATATTTCTTTCCAAAAACTGTTCACTGTGAGGTCTATGGGTAATTCAGAGTAACGGTAATCTGTTCCTAGAAAGAACCGTTAAACTTCTTTTTTTTCTTATTACCATCTTACATTGCTTCACCTCCATTGTTTTAGGCTCGAGGCAAAAATCTCAAAACCAGTTAAACCTACCAAATCTGTGAGAGAAAATATTCATCGACTACATTTGATTAACTGACCCTATTTTCCTTTCACACATATTTTAGGTTGTATCAAAATAAGATTCAGAACTGTGGTCTGAGAGAGCTTTTGTATGGAATAGTTGTGCAGGCAATAATCTTTTTAATGCTGTTACCTTGAGATCACAAGATACTGTAAAACCTCCATTAAAAGCAAATGCCCGAGTTAAATGCCAAGCCCAGTTTACAATCTGGGTGTGACAACAGGTTTTGACAAATAAATGCAGATGTCAATTAGATGCTGGGTCCGGTTGCCATTGATGCTTCAAAGCAGTTCATTTTTGTAGAAATCCTTAGGACATAGAAAATATCAATCAATTCAGCCTTTCTGAAGGTGCAACTTGGCCTCAAGGCTGCTGCATGTCGGGGAGACCTTGGTCCGCAGATTAGGAGCACACAGGAAATGAGAGAGGGAGTAGTGTTTGCAACCTGCATCTTAAATATCCCAATCGGTAATTGCCCCACAGCCATTGGCTCACAGCAAGTGAAGTCCCTCTCCCCATACACACAGTACCACTGCACACACAAACCACGTCCAATCAGTGCCACTAGACTAAAGGTCAAGTAGATTGAAGGTGTAGATACAGTCTACCCTGTTAGTAAATCAAAGTGAAAAGAACACAGTGCAGCTACCGTCACGTAGAATTATAGACGGTCAACCTCTCCAGCTGCTTTTAGTCTGATGGTTGAAAAAATTAAGAGCACAGAAGAAAGACAGAAGTAGAGAAAGAAAAAATGTAAAGCTGAAAATAAAACACATTCAAAGGAGAAAAGTCTTGCAGCTAAAAGTAGCAATAATACAGATATGTTCACGAGTGAGGAACAGTTTTTGTGTTAAAGATATATAATCCGTCTATGGCTGCACTTTGCAAATCATATCACAGCTCCCCCTCTGAGTTGATTTTATGTTTTAAAAACCAAATAATTGTCGTCAACACCTTTTCGTGTTGTGTAGGAAAGCAGGAGATGTTTGTGCAATGAAATAATATCTAAATAGTTATCTACTCTCTGCTGTCAGGTGGGGGCACCTCCAGTTACTCAGAGCAACCAGAGCTTTTTGATGATCTACAGAAGTCCAATCAGAGCTTTGAGGAAGGTATGTACAAGAAACAAACATGCCTAAAGTGCACGGTAACTATATGCATGAATGTTTATTCCTTGTAACCTTAACTTGGGAATCTAAAAGCCAATTAATACCATGGATGTATAAAAAGAACTGGATACAGTGTCAGAGGTGGGGCCCCATTCATTCCTATACAAGTTACTCAGCGGCCCATAAAGCCAAAAAAAAATCAGACTTTTCAGGTATAAAATCACTCAGCTCTTCCACAGTGTGGAGCCCATGGAGCAAGCGCACTAGAGATTTCTGCCGGCCGAGCAGCTAACTTCAGGTTGAGCCCTGCACTAACTTGAATTGGGATCAAAAGATTTAATCAGGTGGCTCTTCTAGACTTTCAAAATTATTTCAGACAGAATAGACTAAATTTCAATAGTAAAACGGGTCATTTCAGGGGGTTGTGACACTTCAAAAAATATATCCATTTATTTTCAGACTTCTCTTTCATAATGTTAGTCTATAGGGATAAAAAAAAAAAAGTGTTTTTGGGCCCCGTGGCTACAAGTGACGGAACCTAAAAGTTGTAAGTCCACAGTTTGGCAACAATGTCAAACTGACTTCGAAGCCCAGCACTGTTCCTAGGGGCTTGGTTAAAATCCACCAGAGCTAAGTGAGAAATATGTATTCACTAAATTTGGTTTACTGACCTTGTTTATATTTTTCAAAGGACAAAAATGGATGTCATCAGATAAGATTAATAAGATTTCAAAATTGGGTTCTTAGCTTTTGCTAACAACGTTTTATAACAATTAAAACTGCTGCAACTCATTAATGTAAGACCTGTACACTGCTTTCTGTCAGGTGCAAGTACCTTCAGTTACTCAGGACAACCAGCACTTCAACAGAACTTCAGTCAGAGCTCTGAGGAAGGTATGTACAGGAAACAAATACTCCAAATGTGCACAGTAAATATTTGTATTTAGAAAAGAGATGTTGGTTTACTAAATATGAGTGTCACCTCAGTGATGATAAATGAATGAATGAATGAATGAACCCCTTGATGCTGGTTTTATGGATATACAATCTCCACAGGTTGTCAGTAACGATGGTGATTGATCAGTGAATCAAGTTCACAAACACACTCACTGACATGCCTCTCATTTATTACTAATTGTTCAGAATATCCCTGTGTGAATTTTGTTGATTCTAGTGGACACACAGGATAGTAAACCAGGTGAATAAACAAATCTAAATATGGTCCAGAAAACTGCAGCAGTGAGTGAAGTCTTCTTCAGTTCAGGACAGGTATACTGATACTGTGTTGAGTTCATGGAAAGATGCTGTACACAGACTTATGATTAGTACAGCAGGTTCGATGGCATCTTGGTTTGCTGATTGTTCACATGAATTCCATATGCATTCTGTATGCAAAAGCTACAGATTGTAGGACTGTGTGTGTGGGTGGACTAAACAGAGGGATGTCTGTACTGGAAACTGTTGAAGAATGGAAGACCCTCTGATCTGGAGCAAAGTTGAGCTAGTTGAGCCAAGGGTGTCTTGTGGGTATGCTGGGATTCCTGTAGCCACTTGCAACGGGTCTGGATGGATGACAGATAGCTCCTGATGAAGTGGATCCAGAATTAATCTGCCAAGGCTTGGCACTACCTTCATCTACAACAGACAAGGAGCTCTGTATCTGGGTAGATGATCTGCGCCCAATCAGCCGCATATTGGGAGAGTTTGGATCTGGGTCTGTGACATCTGATGAGGTGTAACCCAGAGGCTTGGAGCTGATGATGCTCTCCCTTTCATTAAGTACTGTCCTCAAGACCTCTTCCATGACAGTCTGAGATCCAAGGGTGGTGTGTAGAGCAGTTTTGATGGAGCAAATCTCATACTCCCAAAAACTGCCAAAGTGTGGTGCATGTGGGGGATTGAACTGGAAGTGAATTTGCTGACAAGTGAGTTGTGACTATTTTTTTTTTTATTGGTGAGCAGGTACTTAGGGGTGGAGGACTGGTGCAGAAGGACATAGGCAGGACCTTGAAGCATCCAACCAAGCTGCATTTTGAGTGGTGCTTTTCCACCTGGAGGCTCTTAGTGCACTTGCTCAACTGGAGTGATGAGATGAGTATAGTCTAAGCCAATGAGCAGTGGCAGTTGTGCCTGACTGAATTATTGGAGGGGCAGACCTCTGACGTGATGATAACTCTTCCGCAGTGCATCAACAGAATTGGAATTTTTGGAGAGGCCAAGTTCTATTGCTCTGAATGCAAAGTCGATCTAGAACTGTTTCTGGGGGTGAATGGTGAAGGGCCCGGAAAAGGAGACTAACCCTCCTGCCATAATCCTGATATCTTGACAGATGGTTCCGACTGCCAGGTCCTCACACCGCCCCAGAAGTTCCAGCTCTTGGGCAGCACGCTGAAGGAGGAATGTATGCTCAAACATGACGTCCATGATGGCATATAACTCAATCCTCCTTTTGTCATTGTAGAGAGGCAGACCTTAACCATCTGCAGCAGCTTCTTCAAGAGGGCTGAATGGTTTCTGGGGATGGCATCTCTGGACTGACAGATGTGAATGAGTTGACATCATGTAGTCTTTCAATGTGAGTCTGGTTGCACTGCTGCAATTTGACCTTAAGGTAGCACTGTACTGCTTGGTGATCAGTTCCTCATCTCCAGTATGGCTTATCTGTTGTGATCCTATTACTCCCCTACTACTCCTGCTTCCTGCTCCTGATTGAAGTAATGCTGAACGTTGTCCCACAAGGGGCAATACTTAATCAGCCTCTGTGAATTGTAAACCTGGAATTGTACACGTGTAGAAGGCTGTGGTACCTTTGCGGTGGGGGGGGGGGGGGTCATACCCAAGCAGTATGGTGGTGGAGGATGCTGCAGAATTCTGCTTGACCTTGACAACTCTCTAACAGTCTGGCTGCCCCTCTTGTGATAACTAGGAATGATGGGTCTGTATGTCATCATCTTGAAATATGGACTCATCTTGAAATATGGACTAAGTACTCCAACCACTCAGAAAAATCAAGCAGAGTTGGGATAGGTGTGCAAACAGGATTGATGAGGTGCTTGAATTGTACTCTCGGGTCATATGACAGCTTTGAGAAAAGCGAGAGATTCACGACGCACGCTCCAGTTCAGTTCTCCCAAACTTGATGTGATGACATTGATTGGGAGTGCTGAAGAATGAGGCGGGAGGCTGAGGAGCAGCTGAGGTTTGCGGCTTAGGAGAGATTGCATTTCTTGCCTGAGGTAGTTGTAGTAGTCCCTCATTTCTCTGAGTGCTGACAAGACCACCATTGGGATGAGGTTCTGGGGTGTCTGTCCGTCAGGAGTACCTGTAGTTGCACTGTGGTACTTGCTATCTCCTGCAACAGAGTGGTCCTGGAGTATGTGTGACTCAGAAAGTTGTCAACATAGTGTGGTCAATGAACACCACAGTGAGGTTGGATGTTACCAACAGGGTCACTGCAAATCCAGCTTGAAGGACCATATGAAAGACTTGTTTGTTTACAGAATACCAAATGTATGACCTCAGTGTTGACGAATGAAAACCTTTCTCATAGAGAATGTGTCTTGATGTTTTTGCTGTAGATGATGAGTCCTCCAAGAGGAGCTGCAGTTATCGGGATCTTTTAAAACACTTGAACCTGACAAAAAATGAGTTGCACACCATGACCCTGCCTGTTAGGAACCATTCGTCCACCATGCAAATAGAACTGGCAGTACTTCTCTATGCCATTCTAGATGTGGTAAGTTATTAAGTTAGCTATTAACAATTATTTCTTCTGTCATGTACATTTTATTGGCTCCATTTTTGTGTTTGTCTGTGAGGTAACAGGATATCACAAAGTCACATTCTATCTACTGGATATTTGGGCCATAGGCCAAGGAGCTAGTGTTAAATTTTCTGTGTTTACTGCACCAGCATGTGGACATTGATGAAACACTATAATTTTGCCTCATTGTAACTTACTAGTGCAATGCAAAAATGCTTTGTGGGCATACAGAAAATCCACATGCAAATTTTCAGCATGACAACTGTGCCAAGTTGGTATCATCCCCACTCGTCATATTTTGACACTCAAGTGAATCCCCAGAAGTTGCCTTTTGTATTGTATCTTGACACAGAGGGTCAGTGGTTAGGTAAGGTTTAGGCAACAACACTATTTGGTCAGGTTTAGGAAAACATTGTGGTTAGTCATGATAGTCGACTCACATGACTGTAATAACATGATTCATATCAGTTATGTTTCACATCAGTTATTTTGTTATATTCGTTTCTCATTTTAATTGTGAATTATTGCAAATGTTAAGATGCATAACTCATATTAAGGTGGTGGTAATGTGTATTAGATTCATGGAAATGTTTGTACATTTATATTAAGATTTATCCTTTCACTGTGTATACTTTTTCAGTACATTTTAAGGGTTGGTTTGTACCTGAAAAGTGTGATAATAAGTTAAATGTACTTTAAAGAGTTAATAACCCGGAGGAGTTGACTTCCTATTGACCTTTTTGCAAGGTTAATGTAACAAAGACGTACTGGCGGGGACGAGCAAACAGACATGCTGCATGCTGTGGAGCCAAGCGGTCGTCGGACTGTAATTTAAGTTATATAACATGTTTTTTCTACTTTTATGTTGAACTAAAGACTGTTGTGGACCAACGCGCTCCTCCGTGTGTGAGCCAGAGACTGTGTACTACCGGCGTGTGTAAGTTAGAGACTGTTTATTGTCGACGAAGTGTGGTTTTGCAATTACGAGGCAAGCTAATTAGCCTAGCTCGCCTGCCGTCATCAGAGGGGGAGACACTTATAGATATAGGGTCCGTCCCAAGTCTCTTAAATTAGTGCTAGTGCTACTGCTAGCCAACTTTGCTAGCCCCTCCCACCTAGGAAAAAATGCGAGGAGCTAGCGCTAGGAGCGATGAGCAAGCATTGTCGGTTTAAGAGACATGAGACGGCCTTACTCAGAAGCGTCACGTGAAGCGACGTCCATTCCTGATGACAGCAGCACAGCTGGATCTTATACATAACAGAGCCAGCGTTTGGCGTACATCCCAAGTCACATTATATTCGCTGATCAAAGCCGTAACTTTAACGGGGAAAAAACGGTAGAAACCTCAGGAAGCGCAACTGAGGAGGGATCCCTCTTCCAGGACGGACAGACGTGCAATAGATGTCGTACAGAAAAGATCAACATAATAAATTAACAGTAATCCGTATGACACAATGAGACAAAAAGAGAGATAGAGAAAGAGACAGTGACAGAGAGAGATACAGGACAGACAGTAATGACAGTAGCTTACAACAACATGAAAGTAATAATATTAATTAATATTAATAGGCTAATTAATATTACCAACAAGCTATTGAACATTCCACTCACATGACATGCAGGACAATTAATGATGGGCAAATGTGTTTGTGTGTGTGTGTGTGTGTGTGTGTGTGTGTGTGTGTGTGTGTGTGTGTGCGCGTGGTGTTATATCAACACGTGTGGTTCTGGACATGAGTAGCTGCACATTTAACAGCCACACATCACCGACAGTCCGCTGAACAACGTAACGGATTGTGAATGAAATAAACTTAATTACAACATGCATGTAACGGGTACACTTGCACTGTTTCTCCACCATCTCGTTCAAATGGGCCAGATGTAGGGGGCGGGTATTTATACGTCAGGGCCTCAAGCTGAAAAAGACTTCCTGTTAGGAACCTCTCGACCATCCTAGCTCGTAGCTGCTTAAAACTTGCTGCTAGCTCCTAGCGCTAGCTCCTCGCCAAAGAGCATGGATACCAAGAGGCGAAGCGCCGTTGAATTTCTGCCAACAGCCACTAGGGGGGCTAACGCCATTTTGGACTGTTGAGCTTGGACTGTTGCGCCCAGACAACATGCAAGATGTCAAGGAGAGAGGAGAAAAAAAGTAAAAGAAAACAGTGTAGTGCAATTAACTGCAACAACTATCAGTGGAACACCCCGCACCTGGCCTTCCACCGTTTCCCGAAGGATCCCGACAGAAGTGTACGTTTTAAAGTGTTAAATATCAATTTAATATGCCAGTATCGCGGGAAGATATATGTATATATGTTTATATAGGCCTATATATGGCTTCTTGGACCATTTATATCAGAACTGATTACTGCTTTAGCATTAAAATATATCATATTGAAATAGCTTATATATTATTATTATTATTATTATTATTATTATTATTATTTTTACTGTCCCCTTACTGTACAAACTGTATTTAAATCTTTATTCCTGACTATGTGACGTCGCCATTAATGTGTTTCTAGTTAAAATATTAATTTTTTTTTATTATTTATTTATTTTTGGTAGATTGGCTTATGGGGTGATTTTGAAGGAGTACTTAAGTTAATCTTCTCATAAGTGGATGTAATATGTAGAGATGCCATCTCGGCCGTTTTTCCTCGTTTTGTTTTTTTTTTAAGTCTATATTTTGCTTTACAAAAATGTGAAAAAGCAGCTGTGACCAAGCTATCACGAGGTGAGTAGCATTGTAAGCATAATTAATAGCGATATACTTCAGTTTGTCTGTGTGTTTTTGTATGCAAGTGGTCTGCTGCGGTCTGCTGACGGTCCAATATGGCGGCGGTAGGATGAAACCATGGGGGAATTTGTTGCTGTGGGGCGTTCTATTGAGCTTCGCCTCTTGGTATCCATGCTCTTTGGCCTCGCTGCACAATAAGAGACTTGGGACGGCCTAGAAGATGGCGGACCTCGAACGACTTCTGGTTCAAGCAAGGAGCTAGCAGTAGCACTATAAAAATAAGAGACTTGGGACGCACCCATATACGTAGATGCCGCATTCAACGGCGCTCGTCATTGGAGCGATACGTCAACGCAGCCGCCATCTTGCCCAGGTGGAGCCGCGCTGCCTAATGCATGTATGTCTATTGAGGCAGGAGATTATTTATGATTAAAATCATCATTACTCGCTGAATTCTCAACCGATTTCATGCGGTTTGGTTTGTTACAATCGTCAGACATGGAGTTATGATACAGGATACTTGGTTAACTAAAAAATGCAGCTTTTCATACCAAAATATTTGATCTTATGTAAATCAAGTAACAGTAATAGTTCTACAACACATTTAAACTAAACTTTCCCCATGTAATAAATATTCTTTTTTCTCACTAGGTGTACAATGCCCACCATGATGTCATTTAATTATTAATTTTGATTGTAAATGTTTATTCACATTTTAAGTCACACAATGTGCAAAAAATAGTGTATCAGCAGGCAGGGTTGTGCCGAGTTGAATAGTAGCTACACATTCTGATTAACAAATGTTGGTTTTGTACAAGTGAAAATAAATGACTTAGAGCTGCATGTTTACACAAAATTTTGCTTTAATCTCATATGTATAACACCACAGTGCTCATGGGAGCCTGGACACAGAACTGTTTACATTATTAGGTCATATTTACAAAAGTATAATACAGAAGGAGTCACTCCGTCCCTTAAACCGACAGTCTGCCCAGTCCTGTCGAAGTCCTCAGGTCTGAAGTGACAGCTGCAGATGACTGAGGAGTCACTCGGGACAAAGTCCTTTCTCCTCACTGCTGCTACCCATGCCCGTCTCCTATCTGTGTTTTTTTTGCGAAACTACACACACAAGAAGTGTGTCAGACAAACGCAGTTCCACATAATTTGTAGTTACAATTCAGGCCACAAGTTAACTTATACTGCGTTATGTCACGTTGGTGCCATGAAACAGATCGTCGACAATTTGGAATAACACATACACCGACATAGCTGTTTGACAAAGCATCATAATTTTATAAGTAATATTATATAGATGTTAACCTTTTTTCTTTAAGTTGTGTGACATAGCGTTATCTTAATTTGGCATTAGGACCAGATCAGGACAGTTACTTTACTTGATTAGCTTAAAAGAAGGATCACTTTTTGAGATATATATCTCATTAAACATGTTCGTAACAGTAAAATATTGTAAAACAACTTCTTACCTGTGGAATGTTATTCCCTTCTGCTTGGTTTTAACACTTCTCTCATTCGTACACCCAAATGCAGAGCATTGACACGGGTCTGAATCGGTCAGAGCACCTAGGCAAGATGGTGGCGGTATTGACGCAGCCCACAAGCCAGGGTGCGGCATCTATGTATATATATCTATGGGGAGACGCTGGCCTCATTCTTCTTCACCTGCGGGACAAGAGAGGAGGCTGCGGTCGGGAAGAGTTGCAGCGGACGTGCTGCTGGGTCCCAGCGTTGCCAGGTGGGAAATGTAGGATTATCGTACCAGAGACTCAAAATTATCGTATTTTGAGGGAAATTATCGTAAGTTACATCCGTCATAACCAAAATAACAATCCTACTCAGGGCTTGACACTAACTTTTTTCCCAAGGAGCACATGTGCTCCTAAGTTGAAAAAGTAAGGAGCGCACAAGGAACTTTAGGGGCACAATGTAAATTGATCAAATAATGTGTTTTCCGTAATAAACGTGATGCAAATAGACATTTACAAGCAAAATTATTTCATGAATTTGTATACAAAATGTACAGAAAGGTAAAATCATCAAGTTTTGAAAACGTATTGCAATTTAATTTTGTCTTTAATGTTATTATCTGATATATATTATCTTTGCAATATGATTATCTTATATAATGTTGTTACTATCCTAAAACATTCTCCAGATCCTCTGAAACTCTGCAGGACTTAAGCCTCTTTCACACAGAGCGCGATTTTCGCGGCTCCCACCGCAGGGTAGGGCACAGAGCAAGCGGAGAGCAGGGCGCGCAAGACATGATTTGGGGTACAGGCTTGTTCAGGAGCTACAGCTCCATGGTGACCACTTCCGGATCTACTTCAGGCTCTTCTTTGCTATTGGACACGCCGAGGTGTCGTCACAGCGTGTTGCATTGAAATTAAAAAAATTTCAATTCGAGCGTAGGCTGGTGGCGCGCAGACGCCATGGCATCAGCTCGGTGGCAGAGCGGTGCGCTCTTGCGCCGCGATAGCACATACACAATGAATGGGTTCGTCGGTGGAGGTCTGCGCTTTGCACGCTCTGTGTGAAAAGGGCTTTATTTCCACCCTGCCCAGCAGCGGTACCGTGGCGAACGATCCCTAACTGCGGGGAGAACGGAGCAGGCTTCCCCGTAGGTCCGCCGCTTCCTCCACATGCTGCCGACAGTGGGACTTATATTCATTGTGCCGACAGTGGCTTGGAAAACCGCCCATAACCGTGTCACACAGGGAAGAGGGAAGGGGGAAGGCGGCTGGAGTTCCTCCAACATTTGCGGTTAGATTATCAGATTTTTTTATTGACAAAAATATAGGCTGCTTCGGCTGACTTTTTTTATACGCACATGTGCCCCTAAATATTTTTTACAGTTCACACACACCTATTTTTAGTCGCAAATGCGAGTGAAACGCTCGCACTGTCAAGCCCTGCTACTGATGTGCTATAGAGTGTGTCAATAAACCCGGAACTCCGTTAGCGCTTTTAGCACTTCCGGTTCTCTCGTCTAAAAGTCGATACGTTTTTTGAATGGGATTTTGGTAAAATGCCTCAAATAAGGTCTGTGGTTAACAAAAGCTTAAGCGAGTTTCAGGTTTTGTTCTACGACATAAAACACGTCAGTAAATACCCTACTTGTGAATTTTGAAGCGTTTACGTGTCGTAAAAAAGGCGGTTGCTAACAAGTTGCTCAATACGACTACAAATCCTGTCGGGGACATTAAACGTCATCACCCCGAACAGGCAAGAGTGCTGGCAGTCCGCCATTACAGCTTCTTATTTAGCTTAAACAGTCCGATTTCCCCATTATACAATGTTTTTAAAATAAAGCGGCCGAAATCAGTTGAAAGCTTAGTGGCGGTGACGTCAAGAATCATGCGACCATGGAGTAGTAATGAAGTCCGTTAAAACCTAATGTTAGCTTTTTACTTCTGGCAATCACATTTAAGCTTCAAATGCGGTATGAAAGGTGTTCATATGTGAAGATTATCTCACTGAACAAAACCTGTAAGTATCATAAACTTGTGTTAGCCACGGAGCTTATTTTCTGACATAATCCAAAATGCAATGCAAAAATCACATTCACTTTCTCTTCCGGGAACCAGCGTGATGCTAAACTTCCAGGTTTTGACGTCAGCCCTGGCACACTCTATAGGCAAAGAAGAGTCCTGGCTTTCCTTATCCTCGTCCTCCTGGCGACCACTCATAATTTAATTCAAATGTAATTTTGGGGAAAATATCCATCTTCTTGGTGTAACGCTATAGTGTCAGTTTGCGTCAATGTAGCGAGTGTGACAGTTGGTTAATTAACGGTTGTATTTATATTTACAGAGCAGACCTGTGAGCAGAGTGATTTTACTGTTACATGTCCCAGTGATGTTATACTGCACTATATATATATCTGCACTCACGGAATGCCTCTCGTCCAATCAAATTACTCGGTCAGAACTAACTGTTGTATAAAAAAGCAATATCACACTCGAGGTTGTGATGTTGTAATGTATATCGTCATGGCTGTAATTGTCTTCGGCCTCGTGCCTATGACCGAATCACAGCCGTGACAATATACATTACAACATCACTCCCTCTTGTGCAATATTGCTTAAATATAGTCACTCTAGGGTTTACTTTTTTTCCATTTTCCTTGCTGCTGTTTTTCCTCTTCTTCTTCTGTTCTGAATCTCATTCTTGCTCGACTTCCTGATGGGTCCTAGCGCCTCGTGGGGCGGGTACAGCTGACCATTCAGCCAATCGTGCTCATTGTTCAGAGACAAACGTCACCCGCATCTCATGCTAAGCAAAGTCCAATCGGCTGGAAACATGTCACATGGGAACAGATGCCTTCCGGGCTCACAAAAAAAACTTCCACATACTGATTACAAACACACATTCATGAAATGGTCAAATTATCGTACATTTGGCCTTTTTTGGGATTATTGATCGTACAGAGGGCCAAATTATCGTACAAATATGATAATTATCGTACACCTGGCAACGCTGCTTGGTCCTGAGTGTGGTCTGCTGTCTGCGGAGGGGGGGGCGGCCTGCTACTCATCGCTGCTGTGCTGCTGTGTTGCTGCAGCCTGTGCCAGGGCTGAGGAGCGGGATTTCTACAGACTGTTCTCACACAAGGAGGTAACCTTACAGCTGATTTGTTTACTTCATGAGCTCCAACATTAAGCGCGCCAACGAACCTTAATGCAAGCTTGCTTAAAGGACAAAACCAAAAACTTAAAGAGTGCACTCAGGTTAACCCAGACTATGTGCAATTTCAGTTAATACACTGTTGAAATTCAGCTACTGTGTTTGTGGTATTATTCATTGTGTTTTGCTGAATAACTGAACAGGTTAATTCATTTATTTCAGTAAATAAGTAGCTTTAACATTTCATTGGGTTTATCATAACCAGAGTTCTTCCCATAGCCTCTCAGTGATTATAAATGAGACTGAGAGTCATAGTTTACCCTAGACATGTTATTTTACATTGAGATGTCTCTTTCACCCTTTTGAACATTTATTTGGTTTGATATTAAATTGCGTTGTGCATAATGTGGTCATAATAGTACGAGCTTAGGGTGAAAGGGTTACATGACTAACTCGTGACTAACGACTTGCATGACTAACAACTGGCAAAGGAGTGACTAACGACTCACGTGACAAAAAAAACTCAACGTTGGCTTTTAGTTTTACATGGGACACAAACATTGGGGTCCTGGGTCAAAGACCTGTGCTTGTTGGACCCAGCCACTTCCCCTCCCACCTGCCCTTAATGGATATACTATGTCTGTTGCTTTGACTGTCTATTAATGATGTGAATGGGTCTACACTGGAGTTTGTTGACAGTCCTGTTTTATACAGACACTAAAGAGGGCATTGTGCTGGCAACACCCTAAGCATCGTTTCATGACACTCTGGAGTCAGACCAGGCCAACTATGCACCTAGGGTCCGGTGCTAATTTTATGTGTTGCCATGTTTCATTTTTGTTCCACTGTCAGCAAAGCAGTGCCAGCGTCCTATGTACACAACAAAAAACCTATCCAGAAATACTGTCTATGTTAATGCTAATGTTGACTACACAATCCATTAACTAAATTCACCTCAAATTTGATGCTAATGCTAGCTAATCATCATTTTATCTCTATCTTGATCAATATTTGTCCCATCTGTGTTGTAAACACCAAAGTAGGCCCAGACTTTTGACTTGAAAGATGATGGTGCCTCTCCGATTTGTCTTCCCCCACTATCCGATTCCACACTGCCTGCCATTTTTCCCTTGAGTTTATTTTTCACCACAAGTTAGTCAACTTCAGTTCATTTTACAGTCATTTATTTGATAAGAACAAACACAAGGAGTCATGGAGTACTGACACTGGTGGTCAAATTGGCAGGAGACTCTGTTTAGATCACCTGCATGTTTTAATAAAAACTATAGAAATTTGGCTCCAGTGTACTAATAACATATCCCAAGAGGCAGTAATTCAACATATTGCTTTATCAACATTTTGTCCTAAGTGTTAAGTGCTGTTTGTTTACCTTAAGTATTTGACGCTTGTGAGCCTGATCAAGACTGTCATTTGAACTCTAATTGGAAACTTGTTGCAACTTGAATAACACTGAATTTGAAAAGTTTCATGACAGTTGCCAGATGTCCTGCTTGGAAGATTTTCACACACATTTCTTTGCTCATAGAAAGAGAAGGACCAGAAGTTTGTTTCGTGCATCCGCATTTTTATGGTGAGTTCTCTCTGAGGATGGATGCTCTTTTTGATTGAATTCATTCCCACCTGTCACTCTGTTGGTAAACTCATATTTCTTTTGTTCAAATGTATTTTCTCCCTTGTTATTCCTTTATAGTCATGGAAAGATGAATACATTCGCTGGGATCCTCAGGACTTCTGTGGCATTGAGATGATGTCTATTTCTTCTGAACTAATATGGAAGCCAGATTTAATTGTCAAAGAGATGTAAGTTTGAATGTATGCATGTTTTAACATCAAGATACACTCACCACAGTAACATCACAGTGCTACAGTATTTATTAAGTACAGTACATTCAAAAAGTATTCAGACCTCTTCATGTTATGACATTTTGTTATGCTACAGTCTCATGCTTACATCTTTTAAATACTTTTTTCCATAGTTACCAGTTTACACTCAATACCCCACAATGACAAAGTGAAATCCAAGTTTTAGAATGTTTGCGAATTTATTTGTTTGTAATGTCTGGACTTTGGACCAAGCCCTTGGAACCATGAGCAAAATGAAAGCTTGATATGTAGGCCTTACATGAAAAAAACTTTAAAAAACAAGGGGCGGGGGGGGGGCTTCCGGTCAGAACATCATCAAGATGGACGCATAGCGAGGGAGCTCCATGACTGAGCCGAAGTAAAGAAATACCCCAATATATACGAAGAAAAGCATTCCGAAAATTATTAAGAACAGGGGTCAGTTGTCTACCTGACACTGAGCGGGGGAGGGGGAAAAGAAAAATGAGCAGAGAGAAGAAACAGGAGACAAGGACGAGACACAGCAAAGGAAAACATTAGTGGTGTATGCTAGCGAGCGGCGAGGCGGGGACATGGCCGACCTGGAGCTTATCCTGAAACAATTGAGAGGGTTTCGCCAGGAAAATAGAGAACAACTAGAGTCAATAAAAGACGAAATGGTGAAGGTGAATGCCAGATTGGACGAAGCAGAGGGAAGAATCAAGCAAGCGGAGGAAAGGATTCAAAACACGGAAGAAGCTATCACGGAGATGCTAAAGTCTGCTTGTTCATGTTTTGAGGATTTTGTATCCTTTCACCTGTTGGGACTGCAGGGGGGTGAAGTGACTGTTGTGGGGGTGGGTGGGGTCCTTGATGTTTCTCAGGGCTTTGCTGAGGCAGCGCTGGGTGTACAGGTCCTCCAGACAGGGCAGCTCGCATCTGGTGAACTTTTCGGCCGTGCAAACCACCCTCCTCAGCGCTGACCGATTATTGACGGTACAGTTGCTGTACCAGGAGGTGAAGCTGCTCGTCAGGAGGCTCTCAATTGTGTCCCTGATGATCTGGGGCCTCATGCCGAATTTCTTCAGGCATCGAAGGCCGTAGAGGTGCTGTTGGCCTTCTTGACAGCCACGGTGACATGGCAGTCCCAGGTCAGGTCCTGCCCAATGCTCACCCCCTATTTAAAGGAGTCCACCCTCTCCACCGCCGAACCATTGATGGTGCGGGATGGAAGGGCCTCCTTCCTCTTGCTGAAGTTAACAATGACCTCCTTGGTCTTTGCGACATTCAGGGAGAGGTGGTTGTCTCCGCACCACTGCTCCAGGTTGGTCACCTCCCTCGTGTAGGCAGACTCATCTCCACCAGAGATCAGCCCCGCCACTGCTGTGACATCGGCAAACTTCACAGTGTGGTTTGATGTCTCAGTCGCCTCACAGTCGTTGGTGTAGAGGGAGTACAGGAGTGGGCTGAGAACACAGCCCTGTGGCGCCCCCATGCTGAGAGTCAGTGTGGTGGAAGTGCGGCCCCCCACCCTCACCACCTGTGGGCGGTTTGCCAGGAAGTCCAGGATCCAGTCGCACAGGGATGGATTTACGCCCAGGTCCTGGAGCTTCCTGACGAGCTTGTAGGGCACTATGGTATTGAATGCTGAGCTATAGTCCACAAACAGCATGCTCACATAAGTGTCCCTCCCCTCCAGGTGGGAGAGGGCGGTGACACTGCTTGTTGTCACAAGTCCTTTACATGTAAGGGCAGAAAGACGAGCAATCTTTCTAGTGAAAGTGCATCACATACAGGTGGAGAAATGCACTGTTTTCAATTGCTAGCTCGTAGTTCATCTCCCGTTACCCTACCCATGTTGGGTATGTTGTAGTCTACAATAGTAATACCTTTTCGTTACTGAGGTTTCAAGCATGCTCTCCCTGTTAAATGGTCATTTTGGGGGGTGAGGGATTATGCTATAAATCCCTCTGAGGTAAATTCTGAGTTGTGATATTGGGCTTTATAAATAAAATTGAAAATTAAAATTAATTTCTAAACAATGCTGTAGCAGAATGTTAATTTATATACTGTACTTATATCCATCCATCCATCCATCCATCCATTTTTAATCCTGGACCAGGTCACAGGGGCAGCAGGCCAAGCAAAGCACCACAGACGTCCCTCTCACCAGCAACACTTTGCAGCTCCTCCTGGGGGACCCCAAGGCCTTCACAGGCCAGATGAGATAACTCCTCCAGCATGTTCTGGGTCTGCCCTGGGGCCTCCTACCAGTTGGACATGCCAGGAAACACCTCCAACGGAAGGCATCCTGATCAGATGCCCAAACCACCTCAACTGACCCCTTTCGACGAAAAAGAGCAGCAGCTCTAAGCCGAGCTCCCTCCGGATGTTTGAACTCCTCACCCTATCTCTAAGGCTGAGCCCAGCCACCCCACGGAGGAAACTCATTTCGAATAGTAGTATCATTAAAACCGTAATGATACCCATCCCTATTGTTCAGTGCTTCATCCCTACTTTAAGTAAATACAGACAATGATTTAATGTATTCTATCTGATAACTGTTCAGGTAGAGTGTATGAGTGTATGTAGGTGTGTATGTCTGTGTATTGTTGTTATTGAAAAAATATATGCAGCAAAGTACATTAATAACATTATGTGAAATTTAGTTTAAAGCATACATGTTTGTGCTCATACAGGACAGATCAGGGCAAGGCCCCTCCAAGTCCTTATCTTATCGTTCGGAATAACAGTGAAGTCGTCTTTAAGAAGTACATGGTGGTGGTCAGCAACTGCAGGATGCAAATTTACAAATTTCCCTTTGACATTCAGAGCTGCAACCTCACTTTCAGGTCTGCTATGCATAAAGGTGAGCCCATCAACTGTTGTGTTTAAAAGTTTCATAAGTTCCTGTGTTGTTGTTATTTATGTATTCTCGTGTCTGAGTTTTGAATCCATGTGTATGCGTTAATGACTTTTACAATTTATTGTCACCTGAGGACATACCATATATTTCTTAATTTATTAATGTGCAAGGAAACCTAACAGTTTTATTTTTATCTCCCACTTCAGACAAAGCAATAAAGTTTGAAATCATGTTTGACTCTTCAACGACCACGGAGTGGTCTCACGAGTCGATTCAGACCCAGTCCGAGTGGTTGTTCATCAACATGACCGTCAGCGACGTCACTGTCCGTAACAAAAGCTATGTCATTTACACTGTAAGTATATCTGGATACAAACTCTCAGAGGTGGAAAATGAACACTCTATGTTACACCTCTGTGTTTCTCAAGTAAGTACAGGTAGGGCACTTTACTAAAGTATTTCCAATTTTGAGTCTTGTGAGCCTTCTGTATCTGCATATAGCCTCCACTACACCACTGCATCTGACCCTTGAACAACATTTCATAGATCTCCATGAAGAGGCGGTCTCTCCTCTACATCGTCAACTTCTTACTACCCATCATGTTCTTCTTGTGTCTGGACTTGGCCTCCTTCCTGATCTCAGACAGCGGGGGCGAGAAGCTCGGCTTCAAGGTCACTGTGCTGCTTGCTGTCACTGTGATGCAGCTTATTCTCAATGAAATTCTGCCTTCCTCTTCAGACAGGACTCCACTTATAGGTAAAGAAGACCAAGAATCTTGCCTTTAATAAACAGCATATATCAAATCAATGTGTGGTTATTTGTCTACATTACCGATGCTGCTTGCCCCTCTTAGCTATTTACTGCATTGGGGTGTTTGGTTTGATGCTGCTGAGCCTCCTGGAGACGATTGTGGTGATGTATCTGATGGAGAAAGACTCTGATTCCCAAGATAGCGACGCAGATAGAGACCAAAGCCTGTGTAAGGACTGTGGAGACAAAGAGAGCAAAGTCAGCTTCCACAACTGTTTTAGAGGTGAGATTCACTAAGTTTGTAAATGTATTTATGTTCTCAAAAGACAAAGCCAGTTAATCCAAATGTCCACATTTAGCTACTTTGATTCTCTGAAACAGGCACATGTAAAACTTGGAACACAAAATGGTCAGCTGTGTTACTTTGAATATGTACTAATCATGCTGTGTGTCTCATCCATCTTTCCAGAGGTTAAGAAATTACACTGTGCGTGTATCTGTGATGTGTCTCCTGGTGAAGCGCCATCTGAACGGCTGTCGATGGCCAAAGAGGTTAGAATTAAGTTTCAGTTCTTAAAACCTAATAAGATAAAAACTAAACTAAAAATAAATCAATTAATAAATCACCCAAATATTTAAAAAAAGTTTTTCATCAGATTAGAATTTGGTTAATTGCCAAGTAGATTTTTGCTATTTTGGCGCATAACAATAAACATAAGACCCGTTTCCAGCGAGCAGTACAGCATGGTACAGTTCAGGTACGATTTCTTTCTGTTTCCACTTCGAAAAGTTGTGGATGGTACCAATGGAACCGTTCTGCACGGTCCCCATTTTTGGTCCCCCCCCCCCCCCTCTGTGTTTCATTCTGTTTTTCAACAGTCTGATGGACTGTGGGTAGAAGCTGTTGGTCAGTCTTCTTGTCCTGGATTTCACACTCCTGTAGCGTCTGCCTGATGGCAGAAGTGTGAAAAGACTGCGGTTGGGGTGTGAACTGTCCTTTACAGTGTTGTGGACCCTCCTGATGACCTTGCTGTTGTAAATGAATGGAAGGAAAGGCTGCTCCTGGGATGAGTTGTGCCATTTTTATCACACGCTAGAGCGCCTTCCTTTCCTGAGCTGTACAGTTTCCATGCCAGACTGTGATTGAGCTGTACATCTTTAAAATTTACTGAGGATATTGGTGGGTACACCAAATTTCCCCAGCTTTCTGAAGAAGTACAGTTGCTGCTGGGATTTCTTGATGATCTACTGTGTGTTGTGAGACCAGGTGAGATCCTTGCTGATGTGGTTGCCGAGAAATTTAAAGGTTTTCACCCTTTCTACCTCTGTCTCACCTATGTGTAATGGCATGTGCTCCCCTCTCCTCCTCCTAGGATCAATAATCATCTCCTTGGTCTTGTCTGTATTTAGGGAGAGATTATTATCCTGACACCAGGCGACCAGTTCTGCCTCCTGTCTTCTGTACGATGTCTCTTCCCCACCAGTGATCAGCCCAATGACTGTAGTGTCATCTGTGAATTTTATAATGCTGGTGTTGGTCTGGGAGGCCACACAATCATGCATGAAGAGCGTGTACAGCAGGGGGCTCAGCACACAGCCCTGGGGGGTCCCTGTGCTTATAGTTCACATTCCTGATCGGCAGTTTCCAACTCTGACTGACTGAGGTCTGTCCGATAGGAAATTTAGCACCCAGGCACAGAGGGAGGGTATCAGTCCGAGGGTGAGGAGCTTCTCAGAGATTACTTCAATTACTTGACACTTGAAGAAGTTAAACTATGACAAAGCTGCCAGAGGGAGAAATTTAGTTTGGTTAACTAAAACCTACTTAGAAAGCGTAGTAGAAAGAGTAGTTCAAACTACTTTGTAAAAACAAATTATCAAATAGACAATGTAATGGGTGGCTAGAACACAACTGATACAAAAACGTAAAAGTCAAATGTTGCACTTGCATTAGCATAATATTGTTATTTAACCCAAGTTTATTAAACTATTTTTAGGGCAGCAGCAGCCAACTGACAGAGGAGTGCCGTGACTCTGAAAAGCTCTCGGATGAGCTGGTGGAGGCGATGAAAACTCTGAGTCTGCTCCTCAGCAGCAGGAAGGAAGGAAAGAAGTGGGGCTACTGGACCAGAATGACTAAAACAATCAACAAAGTTTTCTTCATTTTCTACATCATAGCTGCCTCTGTGTTTTTAGCCTACATGTTTATCATGTGGAGTACTCCAGAAAAGAATAGTGCCTATAATTCTGAAAACTGTCATGCTGCAGGTCGACCAGCTCTGGTGTAACTAACTTGAGTCACTGACCACACACTTTACTCTCACTCTCCTGGCCTATATACCTAATCCTAACAGTGGTTTTCTTTTACATCATGTTCTGCTGCTTTAAAGCTGATGATTGAAGGTGTACTTGGCTGTTGAGGTAGTATTTAATCTATCAGTGGTATCTACACACATCTGCTGTTTGCTTGTTAGGCACAGTGGTTCACATCAAACACACATGTTGTCTTGTAATATTCTAGTAAACTAAAATGCCATCAAGTGTTAGACTCATGTCTTTGCTTTGGATAAATAAGCACAATCCACCAAAACACATATTAAAGAAGAATTATATATGGAGGTGTTAACAAAATAGCATGCAATCCTACATAAATATAACAGACAATGTTTATAATTACCTAAAAACAATATGTTTAAAAAAAAATCAGATATGTAAACTATGACACATGCAGTTAAAGTGCACACAAATTCATATAATATTTGTTTTCACAGCTTTGTTTTGTTGCCGCAGGAACTTTATCTAACCTCTATTAACTGACATTGCCAATGCAACATGACTAAAATAAGAATGATCAAAATCACTGTAGCACAAGCTGACATATCCTGACTGTTCATCCCTAGGCTCAAACATTTAAAAACAATATAGTGCTGTATGGCACCTCAAGTGGTTCTATACAGCACTATTCAGCAAAGATGGGTGACATATAGCACCAAAACAGGTTCCCCTGTGATTACGAGTCAAAGAACCGCTTTTGCTCACTGTTCAGCACTATTTTTGCCCCACAAACATTTTTTGTGGACAGTTGAAGAGGTGTGGACTTGAGTGAGACTCAAGTCACAAATTTGATGACTTAAGACATTGATGTTCAAGTCCAAGTCGAGTCGCAATGCTTTTTTGATTTTCTCAAGTCAAGTCTAGTGATTTCATTTGGACTTGAGCCTTTTGACTTGAAAATACTTGAAACCTTCCCCCAAGGCAGTTTGGGAAGAAAAAGTGTTGGACATTTGGACATGAGATGAGTTAAATACAACAAGACAAATCAGAAACGTACTAACTGTATTGAGCTGTGGTACTGGTTGATTTTGCTAGATGCTAATGTGTAAACCAAGGCCTGTACTACGAAGCCAGTCCAACTTGCCCAGGATATCTTTTCACTATCTG
This sequence comes from Epinephelus fuscoguttatus, assembly GCF_011397635.1. NCBI lineage: Eukaryota > Metazoa > Chordata > Actinopteri > Perciformes > Serranidae > Epinephelus > Epinephelus fuscoguttatus. The sequence goes on from NC_064771.1 coordinate 28,501,648, forward strand.
CTTTGACTAACGTTAACATTGGTACTACAGGTACTACAAAGCTGGTTATCAGCTAGTTCAGTCAACTCTGGGTTTTCCTGTCCAGCCAAGAGCGCATTCATGTGAAAGAGGCAGGAGTGTTAATTATGAGCGACATCATCAGAACCATGAATGAAGGAGGCTGCTTCATATGATATGTGATGAAACAATAGTGAAAGTGTCTGTGACTACGAGACAGTAAAACGTTGGTGGTGTTCGAGACATTTAATTCCGAGACTTAAATGACACCCACGTGTCACTGAGCTATGGGCCTGTGTGACATTAGTATAGAGTATTTTTTGCCGTTTGGTTGGATGAAGATGAAACTCCTCTGAATATGTCCCATAAAACACTTTAAAGTAACACCAGACTGTTTCTGCTGCTGAAGTACAGAGTGGAAAGCTAGTTAATGACTGCTGAGGTCTGTCTGACCCGAATGTTTCATTTGTAACAACAGGAGCAAATTAACAGTTTGTGGATTATTTTACTAATAAAATATGATCCGTTTTATCCTAGCTGTCATCACACTGTGTCTCTGATCTGATACTGAAGTTAACCTGTTGCTGTTCAGTAGAAGTTGCCATGGTGATTTATCCTGGCAAAAAGAGAACCAGCTTCGTAGCACTGAAAACCCAGAGTTAATCCTGAAGTAACCTCTCAAGACAAAATCTGCAATTTACGTTGTAAAGGAAGAAAAGAAAAAAAAAGAGGGTTTTTTGGGGGGGGGGTTTACCGATGGATTTCCAGATTGACCCTGAAGTAACCTTGCTAACTCCAAATCCTGCTTTGTAGTACAGGCCTCTGGTCGAGTGTCCCTTTGCAATTTCAAACATCTATAATCATATCAAGTTATAAAATGTGTTTTTCTTTAAGGGTTCGGTATAATCATGTCTTTCTGTGGTGTTCTTTCACATCTCTTCTCTGCTTTATGCTTTCTATACTGGCTCTGAACAGATAGATCAGGCACTTTGTAACCAGAAATAATAAAAATGAAAAACAAAACCTCTTCTCTCTGTTTATTATTCTGTCTGACACTGGGACAGTGAGAGTGAACCAAACCAGTAGAGTTACCGAGCGGCAAACAAATACTGCAGGTCTTTGAGTGGCCACTTGAGGCCGGCTCTGGAAATGAGTCAGAGACCTCTGTGTTAAAATGCCCAACGTAACAGCAGAAATAAAGATGTTTACAGCCTGGAACAAAAAATAATAAATTTGGTCTCTATAGCTAGTTTCCCTTTTCAAGACAAACTGTACAGGGGTGAATTTTTATATAACTTACTCGGCCTTAAGTTAGGCGTATTGAAGGGCGAGGCTGGTTTGAGTGACAGGCTGTCTGCGAGGAGTCGATACAGTCTATGAGTCAGATCCACCCCTCGCTCCTCCATAGCTCCACCCGCTCGTCCAAATATGAACACTTCCTGCTCAAAAAAACCAAGGTGGCGACGGTTGTAATGCCAAGCTTGAGGCTTCAGAACAGGAGTCCACAAACCAGTGGGTGACGTCACTGTAGCTACGTCCATTCTTTTATATAGTCTGAGAGTTACAGGTCATACAACTAAAACAACGAGCTAAAAGACACTAAAGTGGTCCTCAGAGAGTGCAGTCCTTGGAACAGCTAAGATACTGGGCAGAACCCTCAAACTCCCAGGCCTCTGGTGGAGGACCCAATCTTGAGGAATATATATACATATGTGTATCCAAGTGCCAGGTTTGCGAGGTTTCAGGACCAGGTTCAAGAGTGAGTAGCTTTCTTAAAATAAAATGCTGCCACAGACATTTTTCCACCCTGACCAGACTACAGTTCTCAAACAAAAAAAAAAAGATTGTGGTCATATTTTAGAGATACTGAACATTGTCAATTGTCAATCAGCAGTATAAAGTAATCTAATTTCTGATGATAATGACGGTACCGGACTGACTGAATGTAGAAAAACTGAGACGTGTTGTTGATATTTTTTGAGCATTCAACAACTTCCCCAGTCTTTTGTTGCCCTTGTCCCAACTTGTTATGGAACGTGTGGCAGGCGTCAAATTCAGAGTATGTGTATATTTTACAAAAAATAATAAAGTTTATCAGTTTGAACATTAAATGCCTTGTCTTCGGACTGTATTCATTTGAATATAAGTCAAAAAGGATTTACAAATCATTGCGTTCTGTTTTTATTTACGTTTTACATAATGTCCCATCTTTTTTGGAATCAGGGTTTCATACATACACATACGTATAAACAAATGTCCCTCCTGGGACCCAGAAGAAAAAAAAATTGATATCAAGATTTGTTTTATGTAATTTAAGGATTAGACTTGAAAGAAACATTTTGCATCAAAAAATTCAAAAATATTATTTATTTATTTTTTTATCACATGTCCTCTGTAGAGGACATCGGGACTTAGTCGGGTCTTAAATTTCCAGAGTTAGTCAGTGAGTTTCAGTTGAGTTACAATGGGACTATGGGTTATTTTATGCTTTATCTCTAAATATATGAGCTACAAAGGACTTTTACTCCCCTGGGATTATTATGTGGCTGTCTTCAATGTTTAACACTATGATGGATAGCTGTAGCAAGCAGGGTTTCTACACAAGTATGGAAAGTATGGAAAAGTATGGAAATAAATTTGATCAATTTCCAGGTATTAAAAAGTATGGAAACGGAAAAATAAAGTATGGAAAAATATTAATGTTTCCAGACTATTACCACTGTTCTAAAATACTGTTTTCTAAAATACAAAATTAGGTATTTCCAAAAATAATTTAATCAATCCGGATCATGTTTTATGCCGGGCCAAGCACAGTTTGTGTGAGAGCAAACGTCTCAGAAAACATACTGCCACTTTTACCTGATTTCACCTAGGTTTTTATTTGCATGCCATTATGGTACTTGGCTACAATCGTCTAGTAAGAAAAAATAAATATTATGTGAAATATGATACACTGAAATATTTATTCAGATGTCGCATTTTCTCTGAAAAAAAAAAAAAAAAAGCCGAGAAGTCTGGAAATTAGGGTATGGAAAAGTATGGAATTTTGAAATTCCAAATGTGTAGGAACCCTGAGCAAGGTAGAGTGTATTCTTAATAGCTATACCAATGGGCCTGACGTTGCAGTCAGGGTGCAGGATTGGTACCCTCTACCACTGGGTTTAAGGGCCTCGTGGTCCAAGTGCACTCACCCCTCACTATCTATGATGTGATGAGGTGTAATGCTTGCTATGTAGTCATTTAACACTTGCCCAGGCAATAAGAAGTGATGGGGAGCCCCATAGTTTGACCCATGACCCCCCGTCACATGTGACGGACCCCAAAGACCAGGTAAACTTTTTTGTGTGTGGTGGCCTAGGAAGGGTAAAGAACAGTGGAGGGAAGCTTTATAGATACTATTGTATGTGTGAATACACTCTCAGCAAGAATTATCATTGTTCAAAGGAAACAGAGCAAGAAGTTTCTCGATATCCTCCTTTTAGGTAGTATCCTACCATAGATGCATGGGAATTTACGTTCACCTATGGTGTTCTTATTTTCCAATAAACCTCCAAATTCTTGCATGCACATTACTTCAGAGTCTCACTCCATGCCAAATTTCGGCTTTCACGCTGACTAACCTTTAAAATGTATTAGAAATTATGAGGAAAATAAGGTCATTCCCTTTAATGGCCTTCTGCCTGCTGAATCATGGAAACTGGTTAAAAAACAGGTGGTACGAAGTCCCGATGTCCTCTACAGAGGACACTGAATAAAAGGTGTATTTTGAAAAGGTTCAAATTACTCTGGATTTCTGAAATCTCTCTAAATTAAAGTTAAGACCCTTATATTCAGGAAACAAATTAAATATTAACAAAATAATCATAACTTTTGCCAGAAAATGATCAATTACCACTCTGGCAGCAAAAAACGAGAAAAACGTAATGGCAGCCATTTTGAAAAGGGTGTGTGTTTGCCCCGTTAACCCCACCCACATAATGACTACATCACTAGAAAGCCCTCGATGTCCTCTTCAGAACACAATTTGACCCAAATGGATAGCATAAAGACACTTGTTGTTAGACTAATGTCCTCCACAGAGGACAAAAATGAATTATCGGACCCAGGAGTATGTATAAATATATATATATATATATATATATATATATATATATACATATATATATATATATATATATACATATATATATATATATATATATATTAGATTAGCAAAAATGCGTGTCATAGACTCTTGTTTATGTATAAGCATGTATGATATTTATTTCTCGATACATATGTATCTGGGTGTTGTTCCCTGTCATGTCCTGTAGTTTGTCTTGTGTCCTCCGGTGCTACAGGTGGCGCTGTTCGCTCCACTGTCTCCGGCCTGTCGTTCAATCAATGACGTGGATTTTCATTGAGGCAGTCAGTGCTGCCAAAAACACACATTAACCAACGTCTCAGAGCTCTCACACCAACTTTATTCACATTTAGAAGTTGGGACCAGTCGTTTTATTTCCTTCGTTTGTCACACTTCAGCGCAGTTTTGTCACCGCTGTGATAACAGGTGAGCAAACCGAGTGAAACAGTAACGTTAGAGGAGGTTTCCTGTTCGCAGCTAGTCAAAAGTCTCTGCAGGACCAACTGTTAAAATTGTGCTCAAAATTGCCTCGTGTCAGTGTTTGTCTGTCTCGTTAACTGTACAGTGTGTCAGCGCAGACTCCAGGATGAGCAAAAACAACAAAGCGTTGAACCTGAGGGACAAAATCAGCGGTAATGAAGTGGACCTGAGCCTGTGTAACCTCACCGAGGTGCCAGTCAGAGAGCTGGTAAGTTACTCATCGTCTCTGTGTCTCACTTTGTGTGTGAAGATTTTAGAGGAATTAAACATTCATTACATTATATGAATGTGCTGTAACTTTAAGCACGTGGTGGCGTGTGTCAGATGTACATTTAGAGCTAATATCATACTGACATTATGCTTTGATTTATCCCAACAGGCTTTATTCACCAAAGCAACTGTTGTGGACTTGTCTTGCAACAACATTACCTCCCTCCCTGTAAGTACAAACGCAGGCATACTGCACTAAAACACACCATTTACCCCTGAGAGGAACAGTGTGTAACATTCAGGAGCACTTAGTGGCATAGGCAGTGGTGAGGAGTGCAGATTGCAACCAGCTGAAATTTCTCCTGGTTAGAATTTTATTAGTTTTCATTGTTCAAGAGGTTTTTACCAGGAGCCGAATTATCCACAGAGGCCTCTTCCTCTCCAAAACAATCAGACACAGTGATTAGTATGGTAAAAACACTCAATAAAGCAGTTCAAGTTACAAATCAGTGTTTTGCTGATGATGCTTGGCATGTTAGAGACAGGCTGCTAACCCAGCGCTTGTCAATGCGTGCTCACCTTTTTTCCATGATAATTTAAGATCCAGAAGTTTAGGAAAGTTATACCAGGAGCTGAATTATCCGCAGAGGTCTCTTCCTCTCCAAAACAAGCAGACCCAGTGATTTAAACCAGTATAAAGTGTGTCAGATTTAGGGGGTTTTAGTGGCATCAGCAGCGGTGAGGAGTGCAGATTGCAACAAGCTGAAATTTCTCCTGGTTAGAATTCCTTCAGAGTTCATAGTTCAAGAGGTTTTTACCAGGAGCTGAATTACCCGCAGAGGTCTCTTCCTCTCCAAAACAAACGGACGCAGTGATTAGTGTGATAAAAAGACTGAATAAAGCAGTTCAAGTTACAAATCAGTGTTTCACTGATGAGCATGTCGGAGATGGGCCACTAAACCAGCACCTACTAATGTGCGCTCACCTCTTTCTCTGACAACTTAAGATCCACACGTTCGTTCATACTCCCTCTCCAAAATAAACAGACCCAGTGATTTTAAACCAGTATAAAGTGTGTCAGATTTAGGGGGATTTAGTGGCATCAGCAGTGGTGAGGAGTGCAGATTGCAATCAGCTGAAATTTCTCCCGGTTAGAATTCCTTCAGAGTTCATTATTCAAGAGGTTTTTACCAGGAGCCAAATTATCCGCAGAGGACTCTTCCACTCCAAAACAAACGGACACAGTGATTAGTATGGTAAAAACACTCAATAAAGCAGTTCAAGTTACAAATCAGTGTTTCGCTGATGATGTTTGGCATGTCGCAGACAGGCAGCTAACCTAGCACCTGCTAATGTGTGCTCACTTTTTACCGTGATAACTTAAGCTCTAGATGTTCAGTAGGTTTTTACCAGGAGCCGAATTTTCCACAGAAAATTTTAGTGATCATCAAGTCTCTTCTGCAGTGGAATTAATATCGTGTTATGCATGCATACCCATTATCGTGACAGCCCAACAACAGATGGAGACATGAAAGACATTACTTTTCAATGTATGTAATAGTGAGAGTGGCAGGTTTGGCAGTACTTTGATCTAGACATTGAATTCAGCAGCAATAAATCTTTCTGAGATGTTATATTATTTGTTAACTTTAAGAGTGTTGTTGTCAGATAATGTGCAGGTTTACATTCATACGACATGGAGCAAAATGTGTTTTATGTTTTAAATCCCCAGAGGCAAATACCTCCAGATTGTCCAACATTGACTAACAAAGGAAATAAGAACAATAGAACTTGAGTTATTTCTTATTTGTCTGTATCTCCTTCATGCAGCCAGAGTTCTGCAACCTGACCCACCTGGTGAAGGTGGATCTGAGTAAAAACCAGCTGACCTGTCTGCCAGATGACGTGGGGAACCTGACCAGCCTTCAACATCTGGACCTGTACAACAACAAGCTGACTGTGCTACCTGTCAGCTTCTCTCAGCTCAGGGTGGGTGTCTGATACGAGCTCTGTTGTTTGCATCGCCTCTGTACATGGGGTGCCAGCACTATCCACTCAGTTACTGACACCCTGTGATCTATTCCTTTAATAGTAAATAATTTGTGATAGCTTTCTTTATTCCTTATCTTACCTCACACGATATATTCATGTACTCTGCACTTGTGTTAAATATGTGCGCAGACTCGCATGTAGTTGGCTGTAGGTGGCTTTGTTTTTAAAAGTTTTTATTTCACTCTGTGTGTGTTTGTTGTTAGGCTCTGAAGTGGTTGGATCTGAAGGATAACCCGCTGGAGGCCAGCCTGGCCAAGGCAGCAGGAGACTGTCTGGATGAGAAGCAGTGCAAACAGTGTGCCTCCAAGGTGAGAGCGATAGGAAGAGATGGTCAGAAGAATTATCGGGAAGAGATCAGTTAAACAGCTTTCAGTGTCTAAAATTTAATGTAATTCTCCTCCAGGTTTTGCAGCACATGAGAGGTCTTCAGGATGAGGTCGATCGTGCACGAGAGAAACGCCTCTTGAGGGAAAAAGGTCAGTGTGACGATGACAACTTTTTATTTGTGTTTGCAAATTGATCGATTTGGCTGGATGATTAAACCGCATTACTTTTTTGGTTTAGTACTAAAAACTGTCGATGAATTTCAGGTCAAATTTGTAGTCTTGCTTTCTTAAGCCCAGTTTAGACCGATGAGTCGTGAGCAGCAAAACTGTTGAGAATGTTGCAGAGAAAAGTTGCAGCGGCGTGAACTGGCTGGTCTGAGCTCGACTCAAGCCAGCTGATGGAGTCACCGGCAACTCAGCTGGTTGTATTGCAGGCAGCTGGTTGTAGAACATAAGGCACGTTACCTGTTTCTACAGCCAGTCGGCTTGTACTGAAGTCTGCTGGTCAAGTCAAAATGACGGCAGACAGCGTGTTCGCTCGCTGTGGCAGGTGCTCTGTCCCCGCCAAGCCCTCTATTTCCGTCCTCACGGTGTGCTGGTATTGAACAGTGGGTTGCTGCTGCTCCTCGCTGTATGTGTTTACTTATATTATTGTGGTGTATTTATTATGAATACAGTCCATCTGATGCTCACTTTGTTTTTCACCATGTCGTCACTACTACAAATACAACTGTAGCCAGTATCTCACTATCACTATCCTCATTCATATTTTAAGAAGCTACAAATTATATTCAGCCACAAAATAAACCTGAAAAGCTGCAAATTACAACAGAAGTACAGAGAGTTGTTGCATAGAGATGATACACAGTCTCATCTAGTTGCATTGGTGCGAACTGTCAGGTATTTTCGAAGGTTGCAGAACGGTGCATTGCAAGTAGTTGCATGTTTCAACTCATCCCGTTGCAAATCTTTGCTCTGAACTGGGCTTGAGTCTTGAATCCAATAATTCCAGATTTAAATAAAAAAAAAAAGCTGAAACTTGTATCAAACCTGCTCTCTTGATTAAAGTGCGTAACTCAATAACATCCACGAGAGCGAGAAGAAGTACTTAAGTGCCAATACATCCAATGTGAAAACTTAAAGTATGAAAAAAAAAGACTTGTTCTGCATCTGTGATTTATAATTATTTATGATATTATTAGATTGTAAATACTCATGCATTAACATGTAAGCAGCATTTTACTGTTGTAGCAGGTTGAGGGGAACCAGTCTGAAGTAGTTCAGCGAGATTAGTCTGGATGCTCCCAGCCTAAAGGGGTTGTAATTAATGGTGGAAGGAAAGAAGAAAAACTAAGTTATGCTCCACATACTTATATTCGTGTGTTTGTAAGTATTATTTGCAAAACAAGACTGACTCAGAATAATATGTTAGTAGGTTAATTCCTTTTCTCTGGCTCCCAACTAAGTAGTAAGCTGAGATAGTAATTGTGCTTTTGTAGACTCATAGGATTTTGTTCCACTGAGGATGAAGTGCATTTTATTCATGGCAGGGCACCAGAAATGCAGTCATACAGACTGTATCTCCTCTAAATGCATTTTTCTTCATCCCTCAATCAGAGCTGGAAAGAAAGCGGGAGGTGAAGCAGAGGGAGCGGGAGGCCAGAGAGAAGGAGGCACGTAAACGGGAGAAAGCGGAGGAGAAGGAGAAAAGAAGGAAAGAGTACAACGCTCAGATGGCAGCTGTGGCTGCACGGGAACAACAGAAGAAGAAGAGTGAGGATAAGAAGAAGAAAAATGGACAAGCAGCAGGTGAGACTAAAGGTCTGGACGATGCATCTCTTAAAGGGATATTTCATGTTTTTCTTTCCCAAATTAGACTTCCATTGACAAATAATAGTCGATAAGAGGCTTTTTGAGATGTTTAATGCAGGACTTATCAGCGTATTATTAAACTTTAATATTATTTAATTAGTAGAGTATGCTACAAAATGACTTGAACAATGTATTTCATAAAAAAGTCATAGTATGCCATAAAAAAATGTTATGGTATAATATGTCATACTGGTCTATTCTGTAGAATTTTGGGGTCACCTATTGGGAAAAATATGATAAAGTAATCATACCTAGGATTTCATTCGTGTGTAATCACCTGCAAATAATTTATATCTACATGTGGAGCTGGTCTCTTCCACAGAGTTTGCCGTGTAGTTCTACAGTAGCCAAGAATAAACAGCCAAAACAGTGGTTCGAAATAGGGTGATTCCTAATTTCCCATCTGGCAACGTAGTTCTCCTACATGCTTGGCACAAGGTTTCAGTTGGTTCCACTATAACCTTCATAAAATGTCAAAAAACTGTGATAAAATAATATGCCATAAAAATGTCAAAAAATATCATAGGAAAGTTTGCCAAAAAAATGTTTTAAAAATGTCATAGAATGTCAAAGAATATCATAGTTTAGTGAAAGTATAGTGTGCCATATAGATGTCAAAAAAATATCATACGTAAGTTTGCTGTAAAAATGTCACAGTGTAGTATGTTATAGAAATGTCAAAAAAGTGTCAGAATAGTATGCCATAAAATGTCAAGAGTCATATTATAGTTTTCCATAAGATTTTCAAAAACAGTCATCGAAAGGTATGCCATAAAAATGTCATAGTATAGTATGTGATTAAAAAATGTCACAGAAGTGTAATAGTATAGTCTGCCATAAAAATTTTCGAAAAGCCATAGTATAGTATGCCGTGAAATTATCCATAAATGTCATAGTATTGTATGTCGTCAAAAATTATGAAAAATCATCACAGTATAGCATGTCGTCAGAAATCATGAAAAAAAGTCATAGTATAGCATGTCTTCAAAAATCATGGAAAAAAGTCATAGTATAGTTTGTCGTCCAAAACCATGAAAAAACGTCTTAGTATAGCATTTCGTCAGAAATCATGATAAACAAAAGTCATAGTATAGTTTGTCGTCCAAAATCATGAAAAAAAAGTCATAGTAAAGCATGTTGTCAGAAATCATGAAAAATCATCATAGTGTATTATGTTTTTAAAAAATTATGGAAAACGTCATAGTATAGCATGTCTTCAAAAATCATGGAAAAAAGTCAAAGTATAGCATGTCGTCAAAATCATGAAAAAAAGTCAGAGTATAGTATGTCGTCCAAAATCATGAAAAAATGTCATAGTATAGCATGTCGTCAGAAATCATGAAAAATTATCATAGTGTAGTATGTTTTTAAAAAATTATGGAAAACGTCATAGTATAGCATGTCTTCAAAAATCATGGAAAAAAGTCATAGTATAGCATGTCGTCCAAAATCATGGAAAAAAAGTCATAGTATAGCATGTCGTCCAAAATCATGGAAAAAAGTCATAGTATAGCATGTCGTCCAAAATCATGAAAAAAAGTCAAAGTATAGCATGTCGTCCAAAATCATGGAAAAAAGTCATAGTATAGCATGTCGTCCAAAATCATGAAAAAAAGTCAAAGTATAGCATGTCGTCCAAAATCATGAAAAAAAGTCAAAGTATAGCATGTCGTCCAAAATCATGGAAAAAAAGTCAAAGTATAGCATGTCGTCCGAAATCATGAAAAAAAGTCATAGTATAGCATGTCGTCCGAAATCATGAAAAAAAGTCAGAGTATAGTTTGTCGTCCAAAATCATGAAAAAATGTCATAGTATAGCATGTCGTCCACAATCATGAAAAAAAGTCATAGTATAGCATGTCGTCCAAAATCATGAAAAAATGTCATAGTATAGCATGTCGTCCAAAATCATGAAAAAAAGTCATAGTGTAGTATGTCGTCCGAAATCATGAAAAAAAGTCATAGTATAGCATGTCGTCCGAAATCATGAAAAAAAGTCAGAGTATAGTTTGTCGTCCAAAATCATGAAAAAATGTCAAAGTATAGCATGTCGTCAGAAATCATGAAAAAAAGTCATAGTATATAGCATGTCGTCAAAAATTATGAAAAATCATAGTATAGCATGTTGTCAGAAATCATGGAAAATCATCATAGTGTAGTATGTTTTTAAAAAAATTATGAAAAACATCATAGTATAGCATGTCTTCAAAAATCATGGAAAAAAGTCAAAGTATAGTATGTCGTCCAAAATCATGAAAAAAAGTCATAGTATAGTATTTTGTCCAAAACCATGAAAAAAAGTCATAGTATAGTATTTTGTCCAAAACCATGAAAAAAAGTCATAGTATAGTATTTTGTCCAAAACCATGAAAAAAGTCATAGTATAGTATTTTGTCCAAAATCATGAAAAAACGTCATAGTATAGCATGTTGTCAGAAATCATGAAAAAAAGTCAGAGTATAGTTTGTCGTCCAAAATCATGAAAAAATGTCATAGTATAGTATGTCGTCAGAAATCATGAAAAATCATCATAGTGTAGTATGTTTTTAAAAATCCTGAAAAGTCAGAGTAGAGCATGTCTTCAAAAATCATGGAAAAAAGTCATAGTATAGTATGTAGTCCAAAACCATGAAAAAACGTCATAGTATGTCATCTAAAATCATGAAAAACAGCCATAGTATTGTATGTTTTTAAATCAGAATCAGCTTTATTGACTTGAGTATGTGTGCAAATACAATGAATTTTACTTTCCTTTCTGATGCACCTTCATTGCACATAGACAAAAATGCACAGCAGTATACCAAAATAGACATACAGCTTAAACAGAGACAACCGAGCTGGACAAATGTAAAACTTAACTATTTAACTACTACATACAGCTATTGGACAGATATAAATATATTTAACAAAGCGTGATAACATATATTTAAAAAAAACAAAACAAAACAGTGATTATCGTGACAGCATTTACAGTATGTACAGTGTGCATAGATTTATATTAGGCAAAGTTGATATATAAATGTTTAACAGTGTATAGTTAAACTATAAGAATGTATCATTTACAGATGGATACTTGGTGTTCAAGTTTTTGCACAAGGATTGTTCAGAAATTGGTCCTGACACTATGGGCTGTGTTAACTGTTGATCTTTCCTGTGGAAAGAAACTGTCTGGTTGTTTTGCCAACAGTTTTCGGTAGCACCTTCCATAGGGGAGAAGTTGGAACAGGTTGGGATGCATCTGTAGTAGTGATTGCTGCCTGTTTCCTGACTCTAGACATGACTAAGTCCTGAATGTAGGGCAGGATGGCATTATTGACTCTTTCCACGAAATGACTGTCTGTTGTAACCTGTTTGGTGACTGGTCCAGTCCACACAGTGATGGATGCAATAAAGTTAGAATGAATAATTTTGTAGAATTAGATCTGCAGCTCATGAGGCAGGTTGAACTTCCTCTGCTGGGCCTTTTTCCTGATGGACATCCACTCTAGGCCCTGGGAGATGGAGGAATATAGTGTGTTATTGAAAAGCCGAAGTGTAGCATGTTACAAAATCTCACTTAAACAAGTCCTAGTACAGCATGACATTTTAATAACTTCTTAAATGACATTTTAATGCCATAGTGTATGCCATAAAAATGTAATGTTATAGTATGTGATAAAATTGTCATAATATATTATGCCATTAAATTTGGAAAAATGGGTCATAAAATGTAAAAAAAAAAAAAAAAAAAAAAAAGGGTCATAGTATGCCATAAAAATTACATAGTGTAGTATGTGATAAATTGTCATAGAATAGTATGTCATAAAATTTCATGGTATAGGATGTGATAAAAGTGTTAACAAAAAAAATAGTCATAGTATAGTATGTCGTCAGAAATCATGAAAAAAAGTCATAGTATAGCATGTCGTCAGAAATCATGAAAAAAAGTCATAGTATAGCATGTCGTCCAAAATCATGAAAAAAAGTCATAGTATAGTATGTCGTCCAAAATCATAAAAAAAAAGTCATAGTATAGCATGTCGTCAGAAATCATGAAAAAAAGTCATAGTATAGCATGTCATCAGAAATCATGAAAAAAAAGTCATAGTATAGTATTTTGTCCAAAATCATAAAAAAAAAATTCATAGTATAGCATGTCGTCAGAAATCATGAAAAAAAAAGTCATAGTATAGTATTTTGTCCAAAATCATGAAAAAAAGTCATAGTACTGGGATAGGCTCCAGCCCACCCGCGACCCTCAAGAGGATGAAGCGGTTAGATGAATGAAGTCATAGTATAGCATGTCGTCAGAAATCATGAAAAAAAAAGTCATAGTATAGCATGTTGTTAAAAATCATGAAAAAAGTATGTCATTATAGTATATTATGTCATCAGAAATCATGAGGAAAAGGTCACTATGGTACATCGTCAAAAATTCCCATAAAAAGTCATAGTATAGCATGTTGTTAAAAATCATGAAAAAAAGTCATAGTATAGCATGTCGTCCAAAATCATGAAAAAAAGTCATAGTATAGTATGTTGTTAAAAATCATGAAAAAGTCATAGTATAGTATGTCATCAGAAGTCATGAAAAAAAGTCATAGTATAGCATGTAGTCAGAAGTCATGAAAAAAAGTCATAGTATAGCATGTAGTCCAAAATCATGAAAAAAAGTCATAGTATAGCATGTTGTTAAAAATCATGAAAAAAGTATGTCATTATAGTATATTATGTCGTCAGAAATCATGAGGAAAAGGTCACTATGGTACGTCGTCAAAAATTCCCATAAAAAGTCATAGTATATTATGTCGTAATGAATCATGAAAACACATAATTTGACGACATAACTGTACTGTCTTCAAAGTCATGAAAAAAGTTACAGTATAGTATGTCATCAGAAATCATGACAACATCACAGTATAGTATGTCGTAAATGTCAAAAAATGACACAGTATACTAAGCCGTTAAAATGTGATATTATAGTATGCCATAAAGTTTTCAAAAAAAATGTCCTAATATTGTATACCATTAAAATGTCTAAAAGTGCCATAAAACATTAAAAAAAAAAAAAGTCACAGTATATTATGCCATTAAAACATCCTTAGAAATACTACAGTATAGTTTGTGATAAAATGTCACTAAAAAAGTCATAGTATGTAATAAATTAACAACAATAATACATACATACATACAAGCATGCAGAGTGTCGATACTGTGCCAGTAGTCCAGTGGATCAGTCTGATGCATTAAAGGAGGATGGGATGATCTGTTGACCAAAAAAAGAGTGACATTCATTATCAAAGAATCTTACCTAGAAAACAAACAGTGAGCACAGAGGTTTTGGGAGAAGCATGGTGGTAACTTTGTTAATTCTTGAACTGATGTGGTTGGTGTTTGGCTACTGACTTGACTGTCCTTGATTGGTGTAGATCTTTGGTAGCCCAGGAGTTGTTCTAACATCACTCTTGCTTCATCTCAGCAGATAAAAAGGTCGTTGAGGAATCAGCACCTAAACCCCGACGCTCTCTCATTGGCCTGATGTTCAAGCTCCTTCTCCTGCTGCTCCTGGGATTGGCCGGAGTTGCCGCTGCCTGCCGACTGACCGACTTGCAGAAGGAAGCTGTGTGTGTGCCAGTCAATGTTGCCCTGGATGACAGCCTATCCTGGGCCATAGAGCAGGAGGGCGTGGTCAGACAACTGGTGCAGAATCTGTCATCTGCAGCAAAGCAGTTCCTTGAATCCACACAAGCGCCTAAGAACTAAACTCTCTCATCTGCCGCCATCAACTTCCAGAGCTACAGGTTTTCCACTCCCACCTGTGAATCCTGGGATTTTTTTTTTTATGCTGAAGTCATGAATCTCATTAATATGGGCAAGGCTGCGTCCCCTCACCCTGTCTGTGGTGGTGGGAGGTGAAGAGTCTGTACAGATGGACAAAGGGGGATGGACAGATGTGTTCAAATCATCTTAGATTCCTATGGAATTGTTGTCGCTCTTGTACCCTCTTTGTACTACAGCCTGTTTTTAAAAAAAAAAATCATCGTCTTAAATGTCTCCCCTTCGACCATGTTCTGCACTTTAACCAGGTTTATGTGTAGGTGCATGACGTGGAGCGCGGGTTGTATTTAAGAGGTGTTCAGTGAAATGTCAGGTGGCCCTGTCTGTGCTGCACTAGAGCGTCGAGTCACATGTTAACTGCCAGTCAGAGTTGTACATAAGCTGGTGTCAGATGTGGCAGTCTGAGCATGTGCAGTGAAGGCTGTGTGAATGTAGAGCTCACCCGTCTGTGGCCTCCTCTGTCCATAAAGTCTTACATCAGTCAAACAAGCTCAATCTCACAACGTCTGGCATGCAAACTAGAGCCCAACTGATACATGAGCATCTCTGTCATATCACACATATAACAGCATCCAGCACAAATCGGCTAACCTACAGCACTACAGAAATGCCAAAGATATGTTCGAGGTCATTCAAAGGTCCAGTTTGTAGGATTTGGGGCGATATGTTGGCAGAAATGGAACACAATATAATAAATGTTTTCTTTGAGTGAATAATCACCTGAAAATAATAATCATGTTTCTGTTGAATGAGCTGTTTATATCTACCTAGGGAGCGTTTCCTCGTTTATGGAGACCACCATGTTTCTACAGTAGCCCAGAGCAGATAAACCAAACACTGTCTCGAGATCGGGCGATTGCGTTCAGGTCGGCCACCGTAGTTAGAAGCCCATCTGTGATGAGAGGTGAAGAGGGGAAAAAATGAATCAATGACATGAAACTGCTTTTTTCAGTGTTTTTGCCAGTTTAAATCAAATTTAAAAAAAAGAAAAGGTGAGCATGTGACAGCAGGTGCTGCGCTAGCGGCCCTCCTCACTAGTTAGAAATTCATCTGATTAGCAGTGACGGAAAAATGCTAAATTGTTCTTGAAACTTCTTTATTAAGTGTTTTTATCAGTTTAAATCACTGGACGCGCTTGTTTTGGAGAGGAAAAGACCTCTGCTGATTATTTGAACTATAAACACTGAAGGAATTCTAACCGGGTGAAGTTTCAGCTGGTTACAGTCTGCAATCCTCGCCACTAGGTGCCACTAAATCCCCCTAAATCTCACACACTGGACCTTTAAAAACTGTTGTCTTTACATAGTTTGTTCAGCAGAGAGCAAAATTTACAAATGTAGTTATTTATTATTTTATTTTATTATTATTTCAATAGATTAATTGACTCTCTAATTTAAGAAAAAAAAAATTAACATAACAGCCAATAAATCATCTGATTTAACACAATTATTTATCTGTATTGGCCTCAAAAATCAGGTATCAGTAGGGCTCTAGTGTACCCCCTCCGCTCCGCTCCCCACTGCGCAAACTATATTAAAAGGACCATACCAACAGTTTTGCTTGTGTTCGTCCCATTGATAGAAATTCTGTCTACATGACAGATACCCAGTTTTACAAATCAGGCTGTTGTGTGTGAAATATTTGAACACATTTTTCCTTCTTTCCCTACACTTACTGGTTTCCATTCATTCCCATTACAGTCTGAAAAGTTATAAGACTCTTGGAGACGTTCTAAAAATTAATACGAGACATTTCAACTTAAATCTGCAGTTAAACAGTAAACAAAAATACTGGAGCTTCAACACTAATATATCCAGACTTGATGTTCACTGTGGTGGATCACTGGATTACACACCTAATTTTTAATACTACACAGACTAAATGGAAACCAGTTGCTGCATGGAAGGCAGGACAAGTACAAAAATAGCAGTAAAAGTTATCTGTAATAAATTAAACATGTTTTGTTGTTAAAGGGGGTATCACTTGTAAAAATGGTGGTATGGTCCTTTTTTTCAAAAGTGCAGTGGTTTCAGTATTTAACTTCACTTTCCCCAAATCATCTGTTATAATAAGGACCAACGGTTGATATTAAACTAACAATCCAAAGTCTGTAATGCCTTTCTTCTTGTAATCTGTTAACTGTTCATGAAGA
Organism: Epinephelus fuscoguttatus; assembly: GCF_011397635.1. NCBI lineage: Eukaryota > Metazoa > Chordata > Actinopteri > Perciformes > Serranidae > Epinephelus > Epinephelus fuscoguttatus. Next base: position 28,518,677 of record NC_064771.1, read on the forward strand.
GAAACCGGCCAAATATTTTACGGTTGTTTCAGATAACCTGACGACTCTTGAAATGCAACTTGTTTTCCCTGTCTGGGCGTCCGCCTCTGCTGCTGTGGTTCATGTACAGCTTTGTCCACGCTCTAAAACACTGTCAGCGTTAATAAATGGCTATGCACTGCAAAAGATATCTGAGCACTGTGTCTGTCTTTGTATAAGAGGAATAATGATGGTGAGTACACCTTGAGTTAGGGCTTGGGATCCAAAATGAGTTAATTGACAATAAAATGACTAATAAAATTTTGCAAAGTAATTTATAAATTGCACATAGTAAATTAAGTTTTTATTTTGGTTGTCAGTACCATACTCCCCCAATACTGCATTTTTAATTTTGTCTTCATAAAAAGAAAAATAACTTTGCCTGCATAAAATATTAAGGAAGCATAATACATTTACTTTAGAAAAAAATTGGCCCCGCTTTTCTGAATTATTATCTCAGTATTCTCAGAAAAAATTTCATGAAAAAAATTATGCTCATTTTTCTCAATTACATCGTCTCATCAATTCAGAAAAACAGGATTTTTTTTTTTTCATGAAAACTTCTGTAAGAAATCCAAACAATTCTGAGATAATATAATCTCGTTAATTTAGGGGGAAAAAAGTTTGGTTTTTCTTAAACTTTTCTCAGAATTCTGAGATAATGATTCTCAATCAATTTTCCCTAGGGGAACTTTTCTTAGAAAGCTGAGGTATAATATTGTTTAATTAGAAAAATGGCCTCTTTTTTTAAACAAACTTTTCTCAGAATTCTGTGATAATAATCTTGTTCGATCAGTAACAAACTTTTTTCCCATGAAAAATGTTGTCGGAATTCAAAATTGTGTTAATTTAGGGGGGAAAAAAATTCCTCCATGAAAATTTTCTCATAATTATTAGATGATAAACAAATTTTCTTAATTTAGAAGAACATGGCAAAAAAATTGCATGAAAACTTTTCTCAGAATTCTGAAATAATAATTTGTTCATTTGGAAAATGCTTTTTTTGGAAGAAGAAATTTCTCAAAAAATCTGAGGTAATAATCTTGCTCATTTAGAGAAATGGCCATTTTTTTAACAAAAACTTTTCCCAGAATTCTGTGATACTAATCTTGTTCAATCAGGAAAAAAACTAAGTGTTTTTTTTCCCATGAAAAATGTTAAAATTCTAAATTCTCTAAATGGTGATATTTTTACCCCTTGAAAACTTTTCTCAGAATTATGAGATGATAAAAAATGTTCTTAATTTAGAAAAACAGGGCTTTTTTCTCATGAAAACTTCTCTCAGAATTCTGAAATAATCTCATTTCGGAAAAATAAGGCAAACATGTTCTCCCATAAAAGCTTTTCTCAGAATCCAGAGATAATAATCTCATTAATTAAGAAAAACGTAGCAGAATATTTTTTTCCCCTCAAGTGAATGCATCACTTGTGTAAAATACAGCCTAAAAGTAGCCTAAATATGATTTAAATCAGGAAATATGGGATTAAAAAAAAAGTAAGCGAGTCTAAGAATCTAATCAGATATCCAGTGTTACTTTTAAGTACTTAACAGTTCTCAGTTCTTGCTTTTAGAGACTTGATTCGGTCGGTTCCCATAAATATTGACGTCCATCTTCCTGGTTTGGTCCAAAGGTCATTTTTAAACTTCGGTTTCTGTATGGATTAAACAAGAGAGATAAATGTGTCAATTAATGAGCGTTAGATGTCACATTTGGGCTCAGCCAGTCTTTATGCTAAGCTAAGTCAGCTGGCTACTAGCTGTAGCTTCATATTTAGTGTGCAGTGAGAGTGGCGTCAATCTTCTCATTGGCTTGACAAGAAAGCTCGTAAGGTTTTGTTTTGTTCTGTTTTGTTTCCAGAAATGTCAAACTTCTCCTGTCAGTTAATCTTCAAGAGTTGGAGCCAAACTCAAACTGTGAGTTAATGATGGACTTTCACTTTTAAGTTTAACTCAAGCTTGGCAACACACTGCTGTTTTTTTTAGTATGCAGTTTTCCAACAATCTGATTTTTTTGACTCTTAAAATCTTTCTTAGGGGGCCACAGATGCTGCAGTTGCAGTATGTGAAAGAAAACGACTGAATAATGAAAATAATTAAAATTTCCAATTCAATGAGGACAGGACTAAACAAAAAATGTCACGACAAGGTCAGTTACATAGCTTTTCTCTCTACTGCTGCTGTTTCCAAGAACTTTGATCTTCAAAATGGTTACTATGGCTTAATTTTGAAATTGAAGCTGGTCGAATGTATTTTTTCTGCTTTCTGCAAAGGGAAAATTGACACGGATACATAAGTAATTTAAACTTGCTGCTTTTAAAAGCTGACTGTAAGAGCTCCAAATAAATCTATTTGCACAATGGATGACATCCATTTCCCAATCATCACTTTAACTGCATCTTTAACGAGAGTCTGTGAGAGCCAGCGACCACAGTCACCATTAGCCTGATGAAACTCTCCTCCAATATGTATAATATGTCCACTCAGGCAGATGGAAGGTAAAGTGATGACATATTCAAACCACTTATTCAACCCATAAACAAATTTGTAGGAAATAGCTGTTGGAGCTAATTCATATTGTCCAAAGTAATAAAAAGCAAAAACGATGACAGTGAAGGAAGAGGTTCTTAAACAGAGAAGGCCTGCACTGCATCATCGCCAGGACCCACCCCCCTTTGAAGGAAAGAAACATGGATGTATAAAGAGACCTGGATACAGCACTGGAGTCGGACCCTGTTCACTCACATGCACGTTGCACAGAGGTGCGGTGTAAAATTATCCTGATCTTTTGCATCGTGAGGCCCACAGAGCAAACCACATTGCAGTATAGCCCTCAGCTAACTTGAATGGGGGTGAAAATGATTAATTGTGCTCTTCTAGACTTCAGAAATGTTATCAGATCAAATAGATCAAATTCTGAGTGTGAAATAGGGCTGTCCCTTAATAGCTGACCAAATATCCTTCCTATTCGTTTTAGAATTGATTTTAAAATTTTATTATTTACTTACAAATCTCTAAACAGGCTAGCTCCACCCTATCTCTCTGACCTCTTACAGCAACATGTCCCCTCAAGGTCACTCAGGTCTGCTGACCAGTTGCTTCTGGAGGTCCCACGATCAAGGCTGAAGCACAGGGGAGACCGTGGTTTTGTAGTAGCAGCCCCTAAACTCTGGAACGCACTACCGCTGCATATTAGGCTGGCCTCCTCGTTACCTGTTTTTAAATCGATTTTTATTCCTTGGCTTTTAACTCGGTGTGAGAGCTGCATTCCTCTGTAACACGTGGTCTTTGTTGTAGTGTGTTATTTCTTGTTGTGTCTTAGTCTGACTGTAAAGCACTTTGGTCAACTGCTGTTGTTTTTAAATGTGCTCTATAAATAAATTTTGATTGATAGATTGATTGACTAGAAAGGTTATTGGTTGGTGACAGAAAAAAAACAAAACCAAAAACTAAAAAATGTAAAGCTCTATTAGGAGCTGCGCCTTGTCAAAAATAAATCAAAACCTGACTGGACCATGTGGGAATTTAATTTGAAAGACAGACACAGGAAGAGGCCACGCTCAGCAGTCAGACAGGAGTCAGGTTACAAACCAATCATAGCCCACAGATATCTTTCCCTTCTTGTGTAAAAGGTAAACATGCTATATGGTGCTTAGCAACCTCAGACGCAACCTGCCACCACACTTAACACAAATCTAAATGCTGAATGCTGCAAATAAATATCCTCTTGATCTCAGAGACACTGAAAGTACTTGTACTTAGCAGATGATAAGCAGATGAGGATGGATGGATGGATGGATGGATGGATGGATGGAAGGAAGAAAGAAAGTACTTGACTGGAACAGGAGGAAATAGCACACTGAGGTTTGAGCGGATAAAACAAGTGAGAGTTGTTGTTGTTTGAGCCGTGTGGTTCAAAATGAAAGCTCAACCACCAGCCTTCCGGTTGTGAAGGAGAAAATTATGAGAGATGCAGCAGACTAATGCGGCAATTAGGAGGAACATGAGATAAATATGTTGGTTGTAATGTTCAAAAGATGCGTTTCACTCCGATTAGGCCTCAGTCATTACTGGCTGTGCACCAGAGAATGGAAATGCTTCTGTTTCCTTCATGATTTATCCTGCACTTAACAAACATCCTGGGTTTTGTAAAGAAAAAAATGACACTAAATTAAATGGTTCTTTCAGTTTTTTAATTTAATTGTCTCATCTGGAGGTCAACAGTTTGGTGTTCACTACCAAAAGTCAAAATTAATGATATTGAGCCCAAACTCACCTTTAACCCATAGCTTTAACCTTTATATTTTGAAAGGTTATACTGTTTATATTGCTGCTACAGAGTAAGTGCCTGCAGTCGCTGGGATATAAGGGCGTTAAGATGGTTTACACAGGCACAATCTTGAGCTTTTATGGTTTCAATTGATGAGAGTTCAACTGGATGCGACCTGAAATTGAATTAACCACTTCCACTAGAAACAGACATTAAAAACCACCGGATGTTTCTGTCCTTCGTCTTTCATTTCTCTCTCTCTAAGCATCAGAGTCCACTGCCAATGCTTCAGAGAAAAGCAGTAAGTCTGGATATTTAAACCAACTGTACTCCATTAAACACCATTAGACTGCTGTTGTTTGTAGGTGTAAAAGAGGAGCTGGCAGAAGAAGATGCAGTGTGCTTTTCAATCTTAAAGGAATTGTTTGACATTATAGCCCATTTCCACCGAGCAGTCCGGTACAATTCGGTACCCTTTTTTTTTCCTGTTTCCACTGTGAAAAGTTGTGGATGGTATTTTTGGTCCCCCCTCTGTTGGGGTACCTAGCACACAGATCTGGTGCTAAAAGGTGGAGCTGTGAACACTGCAGTCTGTTGATTGGTCAGTAGAGGACGGTCACTCTGCTCAGGGCTGAGTTGTGGCTGGTTTTGAGGCTCATGTAACCACTGTTCATACTGTGGAGAGTTTTATTAGTAAACTGTAACTATAAAATGAAAGGATGTTTTGCTGCCTCTCACAGCAGCTGGAGTCTGAGAAAAAATAACTTCATTCACTGGGTCGACTGCTGGTGACTTTTAAGGTGGAACGTTAACTTGTAATGTTACTCAATGCATGAGGTGACGACATGAATCCATCAACACACCTTAAATTTCACTGTGACAACTTTGACCATCACTTTAGTTTTTATATGAGTATTAGTAATGAGTGGATCTTCAAGTGTTTATATATATTAATTTTGACCAGGATATGTGAACTGCATATATTCTAATCCTCATTCGGAGAAATAAAAAAGCATCGCAGAGTGTTGTTCCTGTGGGCTCCAGCAACACTAAACCCCTGAGCTTGCCTGAGAAGGACTAAATGCACAAACCTGCTATTTTAAATATCCCACGGAGAGAGACTCTCACTGCAGCCTGTTTTATTTTGTTCTGAAAACATCGACATGCAGCCTCGTACTGTGGACGATAAACGAGGTGCAGACTTCCATCTATGGAAGGGTCCTTCAAGGGTTCTTTGTAAGAGAAAAGCCAAATGTCCAAACCAAATGTTTTCAGTATGGTACCTTTGGAACCAACAATAACCCTTTGTCCACAGAACAATTCAGCCCTGAGCAGAGTGACCGTCCTCTACTGACCAATCAGTCTGCAGTGTTTACAGCTCCACCTTTTAGTACCAGATCTGTGTGCTAGGTACCCCAACAGAGGGGGGACCAAACATGGGGACAGTACAGAACGGTTCCACTGGTACCATCCACAACTTTTCAAAGTGAAAACAGAAAAGCGTACCGAACTGAACCGTACCATACCGTTCTGTGGACGATAAACGAGGTGCAGACTGATAAAGGAGGAAATACAGTGAGTGCTGGACGGAGCAGTGAGTGACAACAACCCCGGCCACATTTAAGAGCACTGTTTGCAGTGGAAACACTAGGGTCTAGGTACCATGTCTGAAGGGTTACTGTTGGTTCCAAAGGTACCATACTGAAAGTGTTTGGTGGGCGCGGGGGTTTTGAAACAAAGGCGCCTCCAGGAATTTACTTTATTGCCAATTTAAGAAGACTGATACCACTCTCATATCTGTATGTTAATTATGAAATATGAAGCTACAGCCAGTAGCTGTTAGCTTAGCTTAGCTTAAAAAAATGGAAACGGGAAACAACCGGTTTTGATTTTTTTTTTCCCCATAAGATCTAAAACATATGCCTTCCAGGACATCTAGAGCTCACTAATTAACATGTTATATCCCGTTTGTTTAATCTGTGCAGTGATGGGACACATTTAGAAAAAGTTGCAACACAGAAACAAGTAGAATTTTTATGGTCAGATTTTTTACTCAAGTAAAAGTACAAACAGTAAATTGTACCGATGTACTCAAGTAAAAGTCCTGATTGTGAGAAAAAGCAGAGTTTCTTTTTTTTTTCAGATCACAGAGGAATAAACGAGACAGCAAATGGACCAAGAAGAAGAAGAAGAAATCAAGGAACATAGGTGACAGTGCCGATTCCAAGGTAATTCAACACGGATGATTCAAGACCTTTGACAGTTTCCAACACCTGTGCTACAGATAACAGGTTTTATGACAATTGGACCGACGCTCAGTCACTTACATCCAAGCTTGTGATTTATAGTCTGATTTGTGGTGTGGTATGCCATGACCATTCCATGCATCATATGAATCTATTAACATAAAAGGTACAATATTCCCCACTAAAAGGTGGAATATATGCCTCATTTAAAATACTTACATAAGCACCAGTACCACAAAATGGTACTTTTAACAGAGTAAATGTCCTTCCCGTCTCTGCAGATGTGTGTAAAAGTCTGAAAAGTCTAAACACACACTAGGTGTCAACTCAGATTTCGCTCATCAGTGTGCAAAATGACCTCCACCACCGCTGTGAGTCTTTGGGACATGTGAGTGCAGCTCACTTCACTGTGAAACCAGTTTCTGTCTGTCGCTGCAGGCCTGTCTGTAGTCTCTCTCCTTCATGTCGGCCGTGTCGTCCAGCAGCCTCGTCCGGACAGACTCATCCACCGTCATCTCGAGGGTCACCTCCTTGAACACTTTACACACTGACACCTGCAACAGACATGAGGCCGATGGTTAGATTCACTTATATAAAATGTTACATGGATATCTCACACAATGAGATCATGTGATCGTTTTACCTCCTGGAAGTGGAGTTTCTTGAACATGGCGATGCTGACCTCGTTGTCCAGCCCAATTTTCACTTCAAACTTTTTGACCCCAAGTTTGGTGACTCCTGGTGGAAGACAACACTGATCATCACTATCATTCACTATCATTCACAAATTGTTTACTCCACAGTAGTGGCAGGACACTGCAGCAGAAGCTCTCCATCATGTGACTTAAAACCCAATAAAAACATTTTTTCTGCATCTTTCCATCACCTTTTGTTTGTTGAAAAAAATTAACAAGTTGCTCCCAATTTTTCCCATGATTTTGACGGAGACAACAGTTTTTAAAATTGGTCCAGTATTAAGTGAGACTGCAGCAGCCAGCATCAGTGAAAACAGCCTGCACTGTAACCACTCGGGGCATTTGTGCACCGTCAGTGTACATCCAATGATTTTGCTTGTTTTTGCCACTGACAGGCTCAGGTTATTATTCTATGTCTGACAACATTTTGTAAAGGATCCCTACAGAGATAGACCTTTTTGTTAAAGAGTGGGGTCCTTTTTGTTAAGCAGAAGAAGCCCCAAAATCAATTTCACCAAATCCACCAGACTCCATTTAAATAAACAGTAATTTTAGCATGCATACAGCCAGTATCTTTTCACATCTAACTGGGCTAATTACGGCTTTTTTTCCAATCAAACTGTTTCAAACTGTTTTTTTAACTGTTTGTGATTATTGGAAAAGTAGAAAGATGAACCACGGCAAATTTCATGAGTTTTATTTAGTTTCTGTCGACTTTGAATGAAGTGTGTTTTATGATAATGAAATTACTGTTTATTTAAATGGAGTCTGGTGGGTTTGGTGATTGCGATTTTGGGGCTGTTTCTGGTTAAACAAAAAGGATCTCACTGTTTAACATAAAGGTCTATCTCTGTCGGGATCCTTTCCATACTGTTGTCAGACACTTACAATAATAATCTGAGCCTGTCAGTGGCAAAAACAAACACTTTTGGTGGATCTATGTAGCCTGAGTGTCAGACTGAAGCTCCCAGAACCTTCAGTCTGACATGGCTTCCATTGAAGATGATTTACAAGGGGGAGGGAATTTGATTTTTCCCTAACCAATCAGTAGAGATCAACGACTCACCCAGAATCTGACGTCATTAGAATCCATGCCTCGGGGGTGCCGAAAAAACAAGCGAGCATTGCCCGTTTAAAATGTCTCCGTCATCGTGCAAGCCCAGCTGCATCGCCGTTAAATCCACTTTAGCAGCTTCCTTAATTTAGTCCTCCATTAACGCAAGTAGTGGCGAAATACCTCGATAGCATCGTTAATGTGGTCTGTAGGATCTGTAGCAGTCGCCATTGTTGCTATCCTCACCAGTTACCCACTGGCGTACAGCTTGACATCAGCGTGGCGCTGATTGGCTAATTGCTAGACCCGCCCCCACCCCCGGCGTTCATTGGTCTGTCCATCATTTGGACGAGATAAATCGCAAATTCACTGAAGACCAGAGATGCAAGCCTACTCAGTTGAGTGGGCGGGGTCTATGGTCTGGAACCAGGCTAGGATCTATGTTGACTTTGCGTTATTGCCCACCAATAACTTTACATTGCAGCCCGTTTGGCGGCTGCTGGCTGCAGCACTCTCACTAAGTAATGGACCAGTTTCAAAAAGTTGTTCACCATTAGACACTTTGACACAAAAACATGGGAAAACAGGGTCCAGGCTGAAAAATACAGATGTTACTCTCTACCATTCCTGACAAACAAATATAATGATTTAAAGCTATGGTCTAAAGATTGATCATTATTATTAACATCATTTAGATGGTGGTTATGGCCCAATGGTGCTAGCTACACAATGTGAAGAGCAAAAGGAACCAAAAAACTCCATTCTCTCTGGCAGCTGTAGGCCTGCAAAGAAATTGACCAATCACAGCCATTGGGTCCGCATGGGAGTTACTCCTTGCTCAAACGAGCGGTTTGTAAGGCCCTCGGGATGGGCGCGCTGCAGTTTGTTTACAATGGTTGCTAAGCTACTAAGAGCAATGCTAACATTATCATCCGGTGATATGTAAACAACTGAGCCTCAAGGTCTGGACAACAATGGTGAGCAATGATCCTGCTGTTGTTACACCAGTTGTTATGAACACAGAGCTCCCCTCCTTTCCTCTTATTGGACTCGATGTTTCTGTCCTGACGGTGGCTAGTGCGGCCCGCTAGCTGCACCACAGCATCGGGTATGAGCGGGTGAAGGCAACTTTACGTTACGATCATAATGCCACAGGTCTGTACGTAACGATTAGAGACAATCAATAGCTCCAGTTCGTCCATTTTGTTCGAAATAGAACTGCCGTTTGTCAGGAAGATGCTCGGCAGTGACGGAGTGTGAGGGTACTTCTTTGGCCTAGGCAATATCCCCGAGCGGCGCCTGCGCTTCTGCCTTCGTTCCCTCCGGCGTCTGCGTCGCTTACTCGGGCAGCAGATCCACAGTGACTCCGCAGGTCTGCCGATGGCGTCCGGGATGTTGTGTGCCTTTTGAAAGCCTCTCGTGATGTCAACCTTGCACTTCCAGCCGATGTCGATAATGTCCTGCCGACTACACACAAAATCTGCTCGACATGAGCAGAAAAACGTGGACAAAACTACATATACGAGAAAGCTAAGAGCCGCTGCACTCTCGCGCTCCGCCATGTTCTGGGCCTGAAAAGTGATGCTGATACAGCAGAGTTTTTGTTGAACAGGTAATATTTGGTTTTTATTGTAGATGTTGTGACATAGATAACTGTATGCCAATGCTGGCTTATGACTGTGAAAGAAGCCGTTAGTTTTTTGTGTGGTTAGACGGGAGGGGGTGTGTCGTTAGGAGGCTCCGAGAGGAGGGGGGCACGAGCTCGGAGGGGAGGGATCATGGAGCACAGAGGGAGGGGTGTGTGTGTGTGTGTGTGTGTGTGTGTGTGTATGGGGGGGATGCTTTTTTCAAATCTTTCTCATCTTCTTTCTAAAGGTAGACCATAGCTTTAAGAGTTCTTATTTCTGTTAAACGACTGATAAGAATCTGCGTCAATCTCGTCCACTGTTGTCACCATTTTCATGGCAATTTTTTGGCATGTTTGCTGCGTTTGTTTTTCCAACCAGGAAAACAGCTGATAACGAGCACAACACAAGACCAACTTGAACTGCTGAAAAATAGTATCATTAAGAAGTGTCGGGTCAGTGGTAGGGACAGTCCTTCATTCTCAGAACTGCTTCGTTTAAGAAATAAATCTTGGGCCCAAGCTGGATTTTCTCCTCTGCAGCCTGGACTACATTTAGAACCCTAAGGAATCTTTATGATTAGAAAGTCCAAATCAGAGTTTTATCTGAGGTCAGTTACAGAGAACCTAAATAACCCCTCAAAATTCTGGAAATCAACTGAACCTTTATCTGGTACACATATTGCCTCAAGCCTCCCGGACCAAATTTTAGTTGGCTCAGATGAACTCCAGGACACAGCTGCCGTGGCCAGTCAGTTTGATAAACATTTTATTCATGCTGGGTCGGGCGTATTTGATAGCTTGAATGTAAATACATCTGCTACCTCGGACAGGTTTCTCTTGTCAAAGAGATTTTCAGTCACAGTGGGACTTCCTGGTTAAATAAAGGTTAAATAAAAGAATAAAATAGAAAACCGGGCAGCGATTCATGACGTCTGCAATCAGGCAACACGCCTACCAAAATCAGAGATGTTCAAAGTCTACACATTTGCGTTGATCTTCTCTCTTTCTGTCTCCCTGCTGTAAATAACAACACATTTGGTCAGTTTGACGTGTTAACAAGCCTCCAGACAGACTGTCAAAGCTGCTCACCGTAGCTCATCATCATGCAGGTCACCTCCTTCCCGATGCCTCTTCCTCTGTAACTGGGTTCTGTTATAAACAAGAAACTTCATGAGTGTCAGGGAACTAAAAACACAACTACTGCATGAATATGGTGTCACACTGGAGAGATAAATGCAGGGAATGGTTAACATGTCAAAACTAAAGAGCAGGTTGATTTCAGAAGCTTGGTAAGTCTTTGCTTTTGAATAACACATTGGGCTTCACCTGCTATCATGATCTCCAGCTCAGCCAAGGACAGGTCTGTGGGGTCAGTCAGGAAGATGTTGACATCTCCCACCATGCACTGCTCTTGGTCTACACTGCTGTCCGCCCACTGCTTCTTGTCCAAGATGATGAAAGTGCACTCTGGAAAGACAGAATTAAAAAAATTTTTTAATAAAACAGTGTTTTTCGATTTTATACAATATTAACATTTTAGGGTGGTGTGATTTCTTTTCAGTTATTTACTGGAGCAGTTCGGTCAGGACCACTTTAGTCAAAGAAAACTTTATTTCCATTTGCAGTATTATATTTGGTGGTATGGCTCTGTTCTAGGGCTGATCTGCCGTTCCTCCAGCCTACACAGAAAGCCTCTTCCACATGCCTTCATGAAAAGCCAGAGGCAGGGAGAGCAACCCTCCCTGCCCTTCCACGTGCATATAAGGAAAGCCTAAGGCAAAATGTATACTTCTGGGTCGAATCGACACTGTACCTACACCATAGGCTCTGCCTCTACAAAGAGCCTACGCTGTAGCCTGACGTGCACCTCCCCAGAAATGTAACTACATGTCACAGCAACACAGACCTCCTGTCTATTTCTGTAAGCTGAAACCATTTCCCTCAGTGGAAACAAAGCTTTTATTTACTTTAATTTCACAGATAAGAAACAATAAATTGCGAAGACAATAAAGCCTCCACAAAAATAGCATTTTAAGTCTTGTGTGTGATTTATCCTGGCTTCATATGAGCAGAGGAAACCTCCCCGTCGCTAAGCTAATTTATACAATGTAAAATGCCATAGGCTTGTGCTAATAACGTTAGCATGTTGTATTTGTTTGGAAAATGTGTTTAGTATAAGACAGTTGTTTTGTCAGTGAACCTTGTGAGTTGTAATGGAGCTGAACTGAATTTTGTGGAGGTGTAACTGCAGAGTGACACAGACACACCACGGCAGAAGTATAAATCCCCCTTAAGGAAGAGAGAGCACACCTGTCTGCCCTTCCATGTGCAAATGAGGAAAGCCTGAAGCAGAGAGAGCAAACCTCCCTGCCCATCCATGCACCCACATGGAAAGCCATAAGGCAGGGAGAGCAGCAGCAAAGACCCCCGGGAACAGAACAGAGCAGCAACAATGACAAACAGAAATGACACTGATAAGTCAGACACAGCATGAAAAGAAGAAGCTGGGGTGGAGGCCAGTTGCAATGCAGCTTACAGAGGAAGCAGCAACAGTAGGCAGGGCAGTTTAAATAGGGCGCCCTGAATGAGATTCAGCAATTCGGTGCATAGAAAGGAATCATGTGATCTATCAACTGCTCCATCAGTTGATTGAGCTGTTTGAGATCAGCTGATGTAGCTGGGATGTGAGCTGAGCTTGACATTGTGTCCTGCCTGAACTAATGCTATGAGCAAAAAAATATTAATGACACAGCTTTTTTTTTTAATATAAAGTTTAAAGGGAAATTTCAGTTTACTTCAACCCGTCTCCTATCGTCCTAAATTTGTTTCAAGTCACTAGTGACATAGAAATAATAGTTAGCATGTTAGCCTTTAGCCTAGATACAGCCATAGCGTCAGACCTGTTAAAACGTAAGTGAAAGGGCATCCCTTCAAGTGCAAAGTTAGTCCACTAAACAAGCTTTTTTTCCACAAAGACCGTCTCATATCGTTAGGATAAATGTCAGAGAACATATAGAAAACGACACGTAACCGTGTTGTCTTACCTTACCGGTGTGCTGCCATGTTTGTTTACAATTTAGCTCTGCTTTCCAAAGCGCGGCCGAAACATTGTGAGAACAAGCAGCGATCTCATAGCATGCCTGAACAAGCAGCAACAGCTGGAAGGCAGACGTTAGAGGACGAGAGAGGAGGAATGGCTGCTGCAAGGCTGCGTAGCTCTGGAGATTGGTGGTGTACCTGTGAATGCTGTGCCCCAGTGCCCACAGAAGAGGAATGCCTCTGTTGCAAGGAATGGGACCGGTTGCAGCCTTATTTTCAAGGTCTGGATGTGACCGAGGACGAGACACCTCCACCTGGAGTAACATTAGTATCCAGCTGGGCTTTATCTAGAGCTGGCGAGATATATTTCGGCTGCGCTTTGGAAAGCAGAGCTAAATGGTAAACAAACATGGTAGCACACCGGTAAGGTAAGACAACACGTTTACATGTGGTTTATGTCTCTGACATTTATCCTAACGATATGAGGCGGTCTTTGTGGAAAAAAAGCTTGTTTAGTGGACTAACTTTGCACTTGAAGGTTGCCCGTTCACTTACGTTTTAACAGGTCTGACGCTACGGCTGTATCTAGGCTAACGGCTAACATTCTAACTATTATTTCTATGTCACTAGTGACTTGAAACAAATTTAGGACGATAGGAGACAGGTTGAAATAAACCGAAATTTCCCTTTAAATAATCGACTTGTGCATGACCTCAGGGTGGTGTGATCTTTTTTCAGGTATTTCCACAAGCTACGAGCAAACAAATCTGACAGATGACGGTCTGGATGTGAAAAAAATATGTTGATTTTAGAAGCTATATAAAATAAACAGTCACTGTGAATCTGAAGCAATAAAGACATCTCTTTAGAGCATTAATGAGGGCTCAAAGTCTTATAATGTGTGAGCACAGGCAGATGACCCCTTACTGTCATCATCTTCCCTCCAGCTCTTTTGCATGTCGTACTCCTGTTCCAGGGTCAGCGGCTCTGAGGCGGTCAGCTGCTGCAGCTGAGGAGACTTCATCCACTCATGATACCTGAAACAGGTGGATATAAAGGACAGGTACAGGACTGAAGTTGGTTCCTGATTGACAGAAACATAAAGGAAAACATTCCTCAGGTGATTGTTACGCCACACAAGAAACTGTCGCGTGCTAGATATCATATCGAAGACAGAGTTGGGGTTTCTTTGAAGTGGGGTTGTGTGAAGTAATTATTCATAGTCACGTGATCACGGTGACGAAAATAAATTCTGCTGTTGCCCCCATCCACAGCAGTACACTGCTTAGCTTCTGTGTCAGTACTCCAGCCTGCTTCTCCAAACTAGGGGAGTGTCGACCACCATTTATTGTATGTCGTACAATGACTATAGATAAGCACCATATACAACTCAAATTCACAAAATCAGAACCACCCTTTTAAGAATGTGAAGGTTTTTAAAATCTCGTTTCACATTTGTAAAAAGGGGACTATTTCTTTATTCATTTCTGTCTAGAGCTCATAACCTAGTAAAAGGTCAACACACACTTGGGTTACACTCCTCAAAAGTAGGGCTGATTATTGACCCTCTACACCGACTGAAATGTGACCTTGCAGACTGTCAAAGTATGAAAAGTATGTCCACTTCTTGATTGTGTGCGACATAATTTCAGTATTTTTAGATTTTTTAATTTAGACAAAAATTGAGATCAGTCTTCACCATTTAGTGTCAACTTTTAAGCCACAGTGGGCAGGAAGTTTTGAAAGGCTCAGACTAATGGACATCTTAACATCTTTATGACGCCTTAGGGAACTCCATCTGCTGATGAAGGTTGTGTGATGTGACTGAAAGCTCCAGAACAGCTACTAAATATACCATGTGTTGAGATGACTGTCAGCTCTTTTTTGTATTTCTTAAAGAAAGGGTTTTTTTAACTCAAATTTTATGTTTTATATTGAAATTCAGATTGCAGATTAACAACTAGAATCCAAAAACAGATTTCAAACTTTTATAGTTTTTTTCAAATCTGTTTAATGTGTGTGAAGTCAGAGGAAAATGCGATTTTACTTGTTTATACCTGACAAGACCAAATATTTATAAATACATATTTTATGTTTTTTATTGTGTGGGTGTTTGGCTATAACTTTTTGTCCATGCTGTCTTGGCCAGTTAAAACAGATCATTGATCTAAACGGGACTTACCTGATTAAATAAAAGACAAAAATAAAAAACAAAGAGTCAAACTTCAGATAGACAGAGTTAGCCTGGAGGCAGGGTGTCTTACTTTCTAGTTCCTGTCTTTATTTACACTTTTTTATTATTTTAAACCTGTCTAACTTGTACTACAGTACAGTTATTGCAGTTTAAATAGTTAGACTGTATAATATTTTTGTTTTTATTTTATTCTTATTCCTTTTGAATTCAGTAGTGAAAAAAGTCTTTTACTTAGGTAAAAGTAGTGACACCAATGTGTAAAAACACTCAGTTACACATAAAAATCCTGCATTCAAAATCTTAATTTCGTAAAAGTACACAGGTTTAAAATTAAGTACCAAAAGTTCATTCATTCGTTCACCTATTTTCATAAGGTTTTTTAAGACATATTTTTATTTATTAATACCTTTTTTCTATCCTTTATTTATGTCTTTTGATTTTGCAATACTTTTTATTTTATCTTATTATTTATCTCTTACTATGTGTATGTTAAACACCAATACACCAAAGCCTTGTTCACCTGATTTATTTTGTATTAATAATCTAATTCTGAAAAATTATTAGTAACTAATCTCATAAATGTAGTGGAGTAAAAAGTACTGTAGTTGGCTCCAAAATGTAGAAGCAAAATATAAGTACCAGTATCTCAGATTTGTACTTTAGTACAGTACTAGAAGAAATATATTTAGTTACTTTCAACCACCACAGGCCAGTCTGAAATATCGAAAATTAATTTTGTCAAAATACAAATTAGCGCTATATTTAAGATCCAAATCAGCCATATTTTATACACTGAGGTAAAATTATGACGTCTTCCTAACAAGAAGATATGAGCAGAGGAACAATATGAAAGAATAAAATAGATATATATTATAAAAGAGACAAACTGGATGAGTAAATACAGTGTTTCTAACAGATGTTGGTTATTATCGTTACCTGGGCACGTGCTCTGCATTGTAAGGCACCAACACGACTCTGTGTCCCTCCAGCAAAGTGTTCTCGTTTATCTTCATGATGTTAAAACCACATTTAAACCAGCGATATGACTAATGAGAAGTTTTAACACAGCCTCACACCTGGTGGCTCCACGTCCATGATGCTCAAGTCCTTTACTTCCGGGGTTCAAACTGCGCCTGCGCTCACTCAAGTAAAGGCGGAAGTCGCCGCCTGCTGGACAACAGACCGATCAACAGTATCCAAGCTGAGAACAGCGTTCTTCAAATACCAAGCTCCAACTACTACTACAAAAAAAATAAATAAATAAAAAATAAAAAATAAAAAATGGACCTGATGATAAGTATTTTACTTATTTAGCCATTTTTTAAGCTTAATTTATTAAAATCCCACCCATCTTTAGTGGCTACTGTTATAAAATTCAACTTTACACTTAAATTAAAATTTTCCTTAAATTAATAAACTCCAAATGTGCAGAATAATATATCTACAATTACGATTTTATGATTTTTTCTAGTCATTATATTAACTTTTATTACTGAATTGTTTGATTTTATGACCAGTGGATACATGGCTGCTTTTTATTTATTTATTTGTTTTTCAGTGTTTTTTAAGGTGTCCTTGAGTGTTCTGAAAGGCACCTATAAATAAAATGCATTATTATCATTATTATTATTATTATTATTATTATTACTATTAAAAGACCTCCGTAGATTAATCGGTAATGAATAAATATATTCATCTTTTAATTTCTGTTTACATTATGTTCATTAATGATTAATTTATGGTTAATTCAAAATGTATTCTGCGTAATTTATTCTATTTTGTGCCTTTATTGTTTTCTTTGTTGTCTTTGTGTTTTGACTGCATCTTGGAAGATGATTAAAACATGAAAATGTGGTGTTTGGTTTATTTGACAATTAAAAAATAAACTTATTTTGTTGTTCTCTTCAAGAATGTTGAGCAACATGTGAAACTACTCTCTAATTCAACTAACAAAAAGGTGAACAAGGCACTTAGTATCTGTATGTGTTATAATATTTTTGTCTAATGTGATTTAACTCTGGTTCTTTTGTTATTGCTGTATTTGTAAGCTATCCACTGAATCTGTATTATGTTCTGTAATTTAATTTTAAATAATGAAAATTGAAAATAAATTGAAAAAAAACTTTGCAAACTTTGCATGTTCTCCCCGTGTCAGCGTGGGTTTCCTCCAGGTACTCCAGCTTCCTCCCACAGTCCAAAGACATGCAGGTTAATTGGTGACTCTAAATTGTCCGTAGGTGTGAATGTAAGTGTGAATGGTTGTCTGTCTCTATGTGTCAGCCCTGTGATAGTCTGGGGACCTGTCCAGGGTGTACCCTGCCTCTCACCCAGTGTCAGCTGGGATAGGCTCCAGCCCCCCGCGACCCCTAACAGGATAATGAAATGAAAATGAATAAATGTGTTTTAAGTAAATGGAAAAAATAAGACGATAAGAGTAAAGATGCTGATAGAATACGTTAATAGAACAGAATAGAACAGAGTTAGAAAGTTGCTAAATGATGATGTTACAGATACTAAATATATACAGAATAATTTATACCCAGTTTAGATGCTGATACACCCATCATCTGCTTTTGACTTTGAATATATGACGATATACTTTTAACATATGATGCAGGAGGGTATTAGAACCAATCAAAACTATGAAGAACTACTACTGTAATTTCTCCTAGGTTGAGCCCATTTTGGAGTTAGATTGATTAACCTGTTGAAGGGGGAAAATGGGAGAAATCTCAGGAAGAGCAACTGAGGAGGGATCTCTCTCCCAGGACATGCGACAGATGTCGTGTGTACAGAACAGATCAATGTAATAAAATTACAGTTATGCATATGACAAAATGAGACATAAAGAGAGACATGGCGAGAGATGTTTAAATGTAGATAAAAGTGGTTTACTCAAGTAAAAGAAGTAATGCTACAGTATAAAAATACTGCTGTTTGTAAAATCCCCAAATTCCTGATTCAGTTCCTCTATTGAACCTGGATCTGTGTATGTACATATGTCCATCCAGTGACAGAGGGTGAATACACAGCTGATCTGATGGAGACAGCGTGCGTATGAAGCTGAGCCTCTCACCTGAGCGGACGTCGTTTGGCTGCTGCAGCTCAAATCTCAGACAGGCCTCGTCCAGGTGCTGCAAGCGCAGTTTAAAGGTCATCCTGTGGTCGAAGTAGGGGCTGTGTTCACTTTTCACCACACAGCTGCGTTTAAGCTTCACCACCTGAGTGTGTATCTGTAAGCTCACCTGGACACACACACCTAGGAAACACACAGACGCTGTATGACCACGACTTGCAGAGTCACTCGTGTGAAGATGTCAGCTGAACAGGGCTGACGCAGACACACAGCCACAAGCTTTTTACCTAACACACCTCTTACCTGCGTCTGTCAGCAGCTGCAGGCCTCGAGCCCTCAGAACCACCACAGAGAGGCGCTGCAGAGACGGACTGTAGCTGAGAGAGATCTGCACGTCACCCAGCTCTGAACACTGACACACATCACAATGATGATGAGCTTTCATGACCAACTTTGTGCACATGCAGACATCCTGTGTGTTTCAGTATAAGTACGAATGATAAATAATTTAGAATAGATTTTAAGACTTTACTGACTACTTTTAAGGCTCTTCATGGTCTCTGTCCCAGCTATATCTCTGACCTCTTAGTGCCGTAAACACCAGGACGTACTTTGAGGTCCTGGGGCAGAGTCTTTAAGGCATTACTTGCATTTTACTGCTGTATATCCTTAATGCTGTGTTAATTTGATGCTGCTGAGAATAGAAGAATAGGTGCATCATAGGGTACAAATTTCTTGTTTGAGGACATTGGGACTTTATTGTCGTCTCGTTTGAGGACATTGGGACTTTATTATCGTCTCGTTTGAGGACATTGGGACTTTATTATCGTCTCGTTTGAGGACATTCGGACTTCATTATCATTTCGTTTGAGGACTTTGGGACTTTATTATCGTCTCGTTTGAGGACATTCGGACTTTATTATCGTCTCGTTTGAGGACATTGGGACTTTATTGTTGTCTCGTTTGAGGACATTGGGACTTTATTATCGTCTTGTTTGAGGACATTGGGACTTTATTATCGTCTCATTTGAGGACATTGGAACTTTATTACCGTCTCGTTTGAGGACATTCGGACTTCATTATCATTTTGTTTGAGGACATTGGGACTTTATTATCGTCTCGTTTGAGGACATTGGGACTTTATTGTCATTTCGTTTGAGGACTTTGGGACTTTATTGTCGTCTCGTTTGAGGACATTCGGACTTTATTATCATCTCGTTTGAGGACATTGGGACTTTATTATCGTCTCGTTTGAAGACACTGGGACTTTATTATCGTCTCGTTTGAGGACATTGGGACTTTATTATCGTCTCGTTTGAGGACATTCGGACTTCATTATCATTTCGTTTGAGGACTTTGGGACTTTATTATCGTCTCGTTTGAGGACATTCGGACTTTATTATCGTCTCGTTTGAGGACATTGGGACTTTATTGTTGTCTCGTTTGAGGACATTGGGACTTTATTATCGTCTTGTTTGAGGACATTGGGACTTTATTATCGTCTCATTTGAGGACATTGGAACTTTATTACCGTCTCGTTTGAGGACATTCGGACTTCATTATCATTTTGTTTGAGGACATTGGGACTTTATTATCGTCTCATTTGAGGACATTGGAACTTTATTACCGTCTCGTTTGAGGACATTCGGACTTCATTATCATTTTGTTTGAGGACATTGGGACTTTATTATCGTCTCGTTTGAGGACATTGGGACTTTATTGTCGTCTCGTTTGAGGACATTCGGACTTTATTATCATCTCGTTTGAGGACATTGGGACTTTATTATCGTCTCGTTTGAAGACACTGGGACTTTATTATCGTCTCGTTTGAGGACATTGGGACTTTATTATCGCCTCGTTTGAGGACATTCGACTTCATTATCATTTCGTTTGAGGACATTGGGACTTTATTATCGCCTTCGTTTGAGGACATTCGGACTTTATTATCGCCTCGCTTGAGGACATTGGGACTTTATTGTTGTCTCGTTTGAGGACATTGGGACTTTATTATCGTCTTGTTTGAGGACATTGGGACTTTATTATCGTCTCATTTGAGGACATTGGAACTTTATTACCGTCTCGTTTGAGGACATTCGGACTTCATTATCATTTTGTTTGAGGACATTGGGACTTTATTATCATTTTGTTTGAGGACATTGGGACTTTATTATCGTCTCGTTTGAGGACATTCGGACTTTATTGTCATTTCGTTTGAGGACATTCGGACTTCATTATCATTTTGTTTGAGGACATTCGGACTTCATTATCATTTTGTTTGAGGACATTCGGACTTCATTATCATTTTGTTTGAGGACATTGGGACTTTATTATCGTCTCGTTTGAGGACATTGGGACTTTATTATCGTCTCGTTTGAGGACATTGGGACTTTATTATCATCTCGTTTGAGGACATTGGGACTTTATTGTTGTCTCGTTTGAGGACATTGGGACTTTATTATCGTCTCGTTTGAGGACATTGGAACTTTATTACCGTCTCGTTTGAGGACATTGGGACTTCATTATCATTTTGTTTGAGGACATTGGGACTTTATTATCGTCTCGTTTGAGGACATTGGGACTTTATTGTTGTCTCGTTTGAGGACATTGGGACTTTATTATCGTCTCGTTTGAGGACATTGGGACTTTATTATCGTCTCGTTTGAGGACGTTGGGACTTTATTGTTGTCTCGTTTGAGGACATTGGGACTTTATTATCGTCTTGTTTGAGGACATTGGGACTTTATTATCGTCTCGTTTGAGGACATTGGGACTTTATTATCGTCTCATTTGAGGACATTGGAACTTTATTACCGTCTCGTTTGAGGACATTCGGACTTCATTATCATTTTGTTTGAGGACATTGGGACTTTATTATCGTCTCGTTTGAGGACATTGGGACTTTAGTGTTGTCTCATTTAAGGACATTGGGACTTTATTTCCGTCTTGTTTGAAGGCATTGAGACTTTATTGTCGTCTCCTTTGAGGACATTGGGACTTTATTGTCGTCTTGTTTCATTTTAGGACATTGGGACTTTATTATCGTCTCATTTGAGGACATTGGAACTTTATTACCGTCTCGTTTGAGGACATTCGGACTTCATTATCATTTTGTTTGAGGACATTGGGACTTTATTATCGTCTCGTTTGAGGACATTGGGACTTTATTGTCATTTCGTTTGAGGACTTTGGGACTTTATTGTCGTCTCGTTTGAGGACATTCGGACTTTATTATCATCTCGTTTGAGGACATTGGGACTTTATTGTTGTCTCGTTTGAGGACATTGGGACTTTATTATCGTCTCATTTGAGGACATTGGAACTTTATTATCGTCTCATTTTACAAGATTACATTAAACACACTTAGGGCGCCCCCTATGGATGACAGTGCCCTTAGCGTTCCTCTATACTGCCTGTGCCGCAGGCCGGCACTGCTCAAGGTACTTCTACTTTACTTACTTGAGTTAATGTGTTTAGTCAAATTCCACCACTGGTACCTGTGTGTCGTCCTCCGTCTCCAGGTCCCTCCAGAGCACCCTGCCAGCCTGACCGAGCTCCCCCTCTAGAGGAAACAGCACCCTGCCCACTGCGTGCCGTTTGCCGTCTTGCTCCACACTCAGCACACACACACTCAGGGTGCTCTGAGGCACGCACACACCTGACACCTGTGGGGGGGGGGGACACAGGAAGTGTGTGAGAGCAGACACAAAGTTTTTTTTTTTTTTGTCTCTAAAGCTGCATCATGTTTTCCAGCTTCTGTGTGTGTAAACGTTCGCGTCCTCGCCTGGAAAACGAAGCAGTCATTGAACTCCGGGTCGGGCCCCGTGCCTCTGGCCTTAGCCTGACGGGGCCTCCGGTCATCAGGGAGAAGCCGGAGCTCCACCAGGGTGACGTTGCCATGGAAACGGGGAGGGAGGTTGCCGAGGCGGAGCAAGGAGACCATGAGCTGCTCGCCACTGTGTCGGTACTCCACAGAGAAGCAGAGGCGGGTGGCCATGCCAGGAGGAGGTGCCACCACCTCGTTCAGAGGAGGAACGGAGTAGAGACCAGCCAGCACCGTCCCCACCGGGTACCATCCTGATGGAGACAGTACAACAAGATAGGAAGTGTTCTTTCCGGGTACTAACTAGAACATAAAGTGTTCCTCAGCTTGTCCCCACAGGATAAACCTTCTTGGTTCCAGGTAGAACCTTTTAAAAAGGTTTCACACACCTTTTCCTCCACATTAAGCCTCGTTTCCACCAAACACTTTCAGTATGGTACCTTTGGAACCAACAGTAACTCTTCAGACATGGTACCTAGACCCTAGTGTTTCCACCACAAACAGTACTCTTAAATTGTTGTCACTCACTGCTCCGTCCAGCACTCACTGTATTTCCTCATTACAGTGACACAGATGGAAGTCTGCACCTCGTTTATCGTCCACAGAACGATACGGTACAGTTCAGTTCAGTACGCTTTTTTTTCCATTTCCACTGTGAAAAGTTGTGGATGGTACCTATGGAACTGTTACATACCGTCCCCATGTTTGGTCCCCCCTCTGTTGGGGTACCTAGCACACAGATCTGGTACTAAAAGGTGGAGCTGTGAACACTGCAGTCTGTTGATTGGTCAATAGAGGACGGTCACTCTGCTCAGGGCTGAGTTGTTCTGTGGACGAAGGGTTACTGTTGGTTCCAAAGGTACCATACTGAAAGTGTTTTGTGGAGACGGGGCTTTTGTCTTACAAAGAACCCTTGAAGGACCCTTTCTTCAAAAAGGGTACTTTGGAGGTAAGTGGTTCCTGATTACAACTTCAGCCCCTCAGGAAGAACCCTTAAAGAACCCTTACTTTGAAGAGTATAGATCACATTAGTTGGTACCAGTAGAATCCTTTCAAATGCCTTTAATTTCAAAAACTCAAAGGGACTAAATCATAAACATCTCTACATGCTGTCAAATAAAGGCAGTAGTGACCTACTCCTTACTGAGAGTGACCCACGATGGGCCAGTATGTCCCGCCGTGCCTCCATCTTCATCTCCTCCTCCTCTTCCTCTTCATTTTTCAGGTCCTCGTGGTTTTGTGTTGTGAAGCGAGGAGGCAAAGTGAAAGGGATCTCACTGGGCCTGTCTCACACACAGAAAAATGTTATTAATTTGAGAGGTTCAGTCATGTTATCAACAAACTGCAAATGATTG
This sequence comes from Epinephelus fuscoguttatus, assembly GCF_011397635.1. Classification (NCBI taxonomy): domain Eukaryota; kingdom Metazoa; phylum Chordata; class Actinopteri; order Perciformes; family Serranidae; genus Epinephelus; species Epinephelus fuscoguttatus. Next base: position 28,542,069 of record NC_064771.1, read on the forward strand.
TTTCATTGTTGCTTCAGTCCTGTTTGTGTTTGAAAACTGCTGCTGCGGCTGGTTCAGCATCTTTATCTTCCTGTAAAGTCTAAAATGTGCTATATAAGTAAAGCGTGCTTTGCTTCTTTCAGCCAGGACTGATTTAAAATCATTAGTAGTTTTTATGTATTTTGAAGCAGTCAGGATATTGGCAGTCTACAAATCAAACTCTTGAAAGACGTCACGGTGTTTTAGGGGTATAAAGAGATAGTTTGGATATTTTGAAGTGGGGTTGTATGGGGTACTTATCTATAGTCATTCAGTATGTTTACATGAACAGCTTAATCGAGCTATGCTCAAAATTCGATTTCGGCATCTAATCGGACTTCTGTCCTTGTCCCAGTTTACAAGCAACTGAGAAAATCGAATTACTGACGGGGACATGTCCTCCTCCTCAACACTAGGTGGCAATATGCGTCATTTCAGCAGGTTAATACGACCCCCTTTCCGGTTGACCTATTACGTCACTTAATAATAAACAACTGGAGTCAGGCAGCAGACCGGCATTTTCGAACAACAGCAAGATGGATAATCGTACAGCTTTGTTCATCTCGTACATAATGTACGCATTACTGATTGTGCAGATAAGGTGCACGCTATCCCTCGTGGTCATGGTGATTTCAAGAGGCAGACAAGAACGCCATATGCTGTTGGAGGGCTACAACAATAGCATGCCTTGTCTGTTCCGGGGTCATACGCCAGCGCGGGGGGTGTGGAGCACGCGCACATGCATTGTCTAGTTTAACTCCGATTACGGCGTATACATGCCGGAGAAAATCGAATTCCAATCGCATTATCTGGGTGTCTTAATCGGAGTTAGAGAACTCCGATATTAGTCGGAGTAACGTGTTTACATGCACTTCAGTTGTCCAGTTATAGTCAGATTAAGGCAATAATTCGGTTTTTTCAAGTGTCATGTAAACGTACTGAGTGTATTATATACAGTAGATGTCAGTCGGCACACCCCCAGTTTAGAGAAGCAGACTGGAGTCCAACTCAAAGGCTGAGCAATGTACTGCTGTGGTTGGGGGTCAGCGAAAAAACGCATTTTAGCCACCTAAAAAGTCCAAGCCAAGTCCAAGCAGTCCAGCCTGTTCCAGCAGGAAAGCCACTAACGGCTTTAGTTCCCCATCTACGCTCTCATAAAAGCCACCAGACTCCATTGAGAAAAACTGTCATTTTAGCTCGCTGAACATTTCAGCCACCTAAAAGTAGTCCCATTTCATAAAATCAGTGTCAGTTTAACTGTATGCTCTATTTTCATTGTTTTACCTCACCATCAGACAACGACTACCAGCTGGAAAATGAAGCCGTTATATTGCTCTCTTCAAAGCCAGACTCCATTGAGATAAACAGTGATTTAACATTGCTGAACACAGGAGCTGCTGGTCTACCTTCGACACATAGTAACACAACCAGACTAACTGATTGAGGCAGCAGTAGACCAGCAGCTCCTGTGTTCAGCAATGTTAAATCTGTGTCTTTCTTAATGGAGTCTGGCTTTGAAGAGAGCGATATAACAGCTTCATTTTCCAGCTAGAAATCGTACTCGTACTCGTACTCGTACTCGTACTCGTACTCGTCGTCCTCTGCTTATCCGGGTCCGGGTCACGGGGGCAGCAGCCTCAGCAAAGAAGCCCAGACAGTCCTCTCCCCAGCCACTTCCATCAGCTCTTCTGCGGGAACCCCGAGGCGTTCCCAGGCCAGCCGGGTGATGTAGTCCCTCCAGCGTGTTCTGGGGCGGCCCCGAGGTCTCCTCCCGGTTGGACATGCCCGAAACACCTCCCAAGGGAGGCGTCCGGAAGGCATCCTTGCCAGATGCCCGAACCACCTCAACTGGCTCCTCTCGATGTGGAGGAGCAGCGGCTCTACTCCGAGTCCCTCCCGGATGTCTGAGCTCCTCACCCTATCCCTAAGGCTGAGCCCAGCCACCCTGCGGAGGAAACTCATTTCGGCCGCTTGTACTCGCGCTCTCATTCTTTCGGTCACTACCCAGAGCTCGTGACCATAGGTGAGGATTGGAACGTAGATCGACCGGTAAATCGAGAGCTTCGCTTTCTGGCTAAGCTCCCTCTTCACCACAACGGACCGGTTAAGCGCCTGCATCACTGCTGACGCCGCCCCAATCCGCCTGTCAATCTCCCGCTCCATCCTACCCTCACTCGTGAACAAAACCCCGAGATACTTAAACTCCTCCACCTGAGGAAGGACCTCCCCCCCGACCTGGAGTGGGCAATCCACCATTTTCCGGCTGAGGACCATGGCCTCAGACTTGGAGGTGCTGATTCTCATCCCAGCCGCTTCACACTGCAGCAGCTAGAAGTCATTGTCTGCCATTCAGGTGTCTGTGTCTCCACACCAGGGGCATGCTGGCTGACATCTACAGTATGTAATACACTTTCTATGGATAATTACTCCACACAACCCTACTCCAAAAAATCCGAACAATCCCTTCAAGATGCAAACCATGTATTCATGACGTCCCTGTTTTGAGAGCTTTGTTGTATTTCAAACGTCGTCTCTCTCCTGTGAGCTCTCTATCATCATCTATCTAAAAAAAATACAAATAAATGTTCTAAAAATATGAATATCAAGAAAAAGGAAGAGACAAAAGCCCTATATTGGACTAAGTGCATGTTTCTGTCATGGTACTGACGTGGCCCAGGAGCCCTGTGACACCAGGATCACCGGAGCAGAGCATGCTGGTACTGAAGGCACTGTGGAGAGCAGCTCCTCGTACTGACTCCGACCCTTCTTCGACTTCTTCCTCCTCCACAGATAGCACGCCATTAGACCCAGCAGCAGCAGCAGCAACAGCAGACCCACAGACAGACCGACAGACAACAGTAACTCCTGGTCTGAACAAACCAAGCATTAATTAAGTACACAAGCCAAAAACAATGTGTAATGTACGAGTCTGACGCAGTTTACAGCTTACCTTTCATGATTATTTCCCAGTCTGACTATCTGAAGCTACTTATTAGCATTAGTTATTAATGTGAGAGTTTCTTGTAGTGGAGCTGTTCAGCGGTGAAGTGTGCGCTGTATGTGAGCAGATAGAGTACGACACAGCTGGATGATTCTCACCACTTCATGCTGTTATCTCTGCTACACTCGTTTCTCTTTAAAAAACCATACCACTCATTTAGGATGTTTTTATACATTATTACAAATGGTTCACATTACAGCTCACCATTTGCAAAATATGCTGTTGATTTTTAGATTCTTGACTGTATTTTGATCTTCTAGGCAGCTGTTGACTTTCATTCATTCCATTAAAGGGTCATTCCACCAGTTTTACACCCATACTTAAAGGGTTGCTTAAGTATTTTCAACCTGGACCCCATTTTCTCATGATTTTGTGTCCGGCTGACTAAAGGCAATGACAGTTTTTGAAATTGGTCCAGTATTGAGTGAAACCGCTGCAGCTGGCAGCAGCAAAACAGGCTGCAGTGTAACCACTAGGGGCAATTGTGCACTGTCAATGTACATCCACCAAAAGTGTTTGTTTTTGCCATTGACAGGCTCAAAATTGTTACTGACAGCATCATGGAAAGGTTTTATAGAGATAGACCTTTGTGTTAAAGAGTGAGATCAGTTTTATTTAACAAGAAACAGCCTAGAAAATCGCCGTCGCCAAACCCACCAGACTCCATTTAAATAAACAGTCATTTTATCGTAAAACACACACTTCATTTAAAATTCACAGAAACAAAATAAAACTCACAAAACAGTTTTGGTTTGTCTTTCCGCTGGTTACAATAATCGGCAGCTCTGGTTTGATTAAAATTAACCCTTCAGTTAGATCTGAAAACATACTGGCTCTATACACGCTAAAATTACTGTTTATTTGAATGGAGTCTGGTGGGTTTGCTGATAGCGATTTTGGGGCTGTTTCTGGTTAAACAAAAACGATCTACAGAGATAGACCTTTTGTTAAAGGGCGAGATCTTTTTTGATTTTTCAGATACAGCCTAAATATTCGCCATCACCAAACCCACCAGATTCCATTTAAATAAACAGTAATTTTATCATCCTAAAACACACTTCATTCAAAGTCCACAAAAACAGAATAAAACTCACAAAAGCCATCTTGGTTCATCTTTCGACTCCTCCAATAATCACCAGCTCTGGTTTGGTTGAAAATAACCCTTACTTATCCAGTAAGATGTCAAAACATGCCAGTTCTATACACGCTAAAATTACTGTTTATTTAAATGGAGTCTGGTGGGTTTGGTGAAAGCAATGTGAAGGCTGTTTCCAGTCACATCTTTATATAGCAAATAGTGGTTTGCGGTTGTATTAATACTTTTAATGTTGCCTTAAAGGAGCTAAAAGTTGCACAACCACTGATCCCTCTTCTGTCTCTTCACTTAATTTTATTTTTAGCTAACCTGGCTGCAGCGTCCTTCTGTCGTTGCACCGCTTTGGTCCACACTGAAATATCTGACTAAATGTTTAAAGAACTGTGATGAAATCCGGTTCATACGATGAATCCATCTAACTTTGGTGAACCTCTGATTTTTCTTCTAGCGCCACCATGAGGTTAAGTGAACTGTCTCCCAAGCTTTCCAAGATATTTTCATATAGTACACATGTTCATATTGATAGACATGTAATATGGCTGCTCTGATCACTGATCTGATCTCAACTCAGAATCAAAATGCTCATTAGCCACTGACCGACGCACACACACACACACTCAGACTGTACACAGATTGGACGGCAGCTAATGAGATGACAGTTAATCCTCAGAGCTAAAGGTGGAGTAATGGCCCTCTTTCCTTTACACACGCATATGTGCACATGATGACACAACATATTCACAAAGAGAAACCCTCATTTTCACACAGGTGCCAGCTCCACATGAGCTCCAGTTATGAGTAAAGAGACAGAGGAGAAAATCGAGCTGAGGGGAAGTCACAGCAGTGTGTGTCTGAGGCCGTGAGGTCAGCTGGAAAGATTTTCTCAGGAGGCGAGGGAGGAAGAGCAGAAGGAATGAAGGGAGGAAGGAGTGACGCCATTTAGCACTACCTGCTCTGTGGCAGGGCGAACAGGACAGGTGTGAAGTTAAAGGTAAGACGTTATGTTTCTAATTTATCTGACTTTGTTCTGTATTTTTGTGCACAGACAGTCATATCTGTGGGTTGACTGGCTGGTTATTCTTCCCATATAAACACATCATAAAGTAATATCGTGGTCAAAAACCTGCTGGTCAGTTTGGGACAGAGGTGGAGTTGACAATTTGACAGGTAGTTTTGATATAAATATGGATTCATAATGTTTTTATTATAGAACTGGTGCAATCTAATTGTTAAAAGGATGAAAAATAAAATTAGACACAACATGCACACTGACTTTGTTGGAGGATAAGAGTGTGATCTCCTATAATCTCTACTGTTCACTGTCATTGTCTCTACCTTTCTTTGTCTTTTTTACGTCTTTGTCTTTTTACAGCTTACAGCCAAATGCTTTCTTTAACTGTCTTGATCAATTGACATTTGTCTCAATAATGAAATAATCTGGATTGTGTAATCCCATTAGGCTAATCTGGGAGTGCCTGTGAATGTGTGGGCGTGTGTGCTGACTGGGTTGAGGGTGTGCTTCAGAGCCAGAAACAAAGATAAGATTAAAGGAATGGTCGCAACATTTTGGCAAATACACTCATTTTCTTTCTTGAGAGTTTGATAGGAAAATCAATTGACCTTTTGCTAAGCCCCGCCCCTTTGTGATGGTCCGACAAGCTGTCAGAGTAAGCATGGAGCCCACACTGTAACTAACTGCACTCTCTGAAGAAATATTATCATATTTTTGGGAAAATGAAAGAGTGATTCCAGAGGGAAGCAGACAGAGGGGTCTACAGTCTGTGTTTGAAGGATATATCCAGGATGTCAAACTGACTCAGCAGCAACAACTGGTTAAAAAGACAAAGATAGTTAGAAGCTAAAGCCGAATTATAGGCTACAGATCACAGATCAAAGTTCCCTGCCTCCCTTCACTGGTTCCTGTACAGCGGCGTCGGTCTTTGTTTCACTGTTATAATCATTAAAAAGCAAAAGCAGCATGTGTATACATTCAGTAGGCTATATCTTCAGTAGCTAGCTAGCTAACCCTACACTTTTCATGGTCTGATTTTGATTTTGGAACAGGGAAGAAACGTTTATCTTTTTCCAACCTCTCCAGGTAACGAGTATCATTAATACATGACGTGCCCCAGGCACAACATTTAGCTCCAAATCCACAAAACCAGCCTGAAAATGAAGGAAGTCTGAAACAACTGCATTAGAGTCAATGGAGCACAGCTGTGTTGTTGTCGGACCCTGGTCTGAGCCGGCCTGACGCTACGTTATGATTGGCCAGTCTGTGTCCAGGGGCGGGATATAGCGAAGGGTCAATTTCGTCATGTCTGTATGGTAAATATGAACCTACAGTCAGTAGCCAGTTAGCCTAGCTTAGCATAAAGACTGGAAACTGGGGAAAAAACCCTATCCTGGGTCTGTCCGAAGCTAACAAAATACCACCCACCAGCACCTCTAAAGTTCACAAATTAACATCTTACATTTTGTTTGTTTAATTCGTTCAAAACCCAAAGAGTAAAAACTACAGGTGGTTATATGGAAGTTCTGGAGTCTCTGTTACTCGCCTGGCAACTTTACAGTGACAACAAGACCAGTTGGGAACCACTGGTTTAGAGGGTGAAGTAATCCTTTAAGAATAAAAAGAAATGAAACACTCAAAGATGTGTCTTACTTTGCAGGTTGGTGCTGTTGTCATGGAGAGGCCAGGGCGTCCTGCGTCTGAGAGCTACCAGCCAGTCTGCTATTCAGTCACTCAATCAGCCTCTTACTCCAGTGAAATTCTGGTTGCGAGAGCCGAGGATGCAGATGACCAAGCACCCATTTTCTCCCTCTCTAAGAGCTCCATGGATGTGGTCATGGCGACGGGGCCGCCGCACAAGCGGGACCCCGCCTGGACCTGCATGGACCTGAGACGCAGCTCCAGTACCAACACACACTCTGAGCAGAACTCAGTGATGATGCAGCAGCTGCACCCTCGCATGTGGCAGCGCCTCAACACCAACAACACCCACCAGATGTCAGTTGAAGCCCAAAACGTGGACACGCACAGCCCTCCTGCCCTCAGCGAGCGCTGGATCACCAACATGCATCGCTGGAGCGCGTGTAGCGGCAGCACACACAGCCGCAGCAGCACTCCAGACACAGTTGTATGGAAAAGCGGGACCTCGCGCCCCTCAAGTCTAACCCAGGACACCCCTTGTTCTTCCATGTCCAAACCAACCTCTCCTCAAGCCACATCCTCTTCCTTCATCTCCCCCCTGATGACACTACCTTTACCCCCTGAAGACCTTTTAACTTCTTCTTCAACACTGACCCTGAGCACACATCAGCAGGAGGACTTACTTGTGTCCTCACCTGCACCCTCTCCACTGCCCTCACCTCTGCCGGCTCACACCTCCTCACCCTTGCCGTACAACTCCCCCGATCTCCTCCGGCTCACCAGCGCAGAGGATGAGGGCTTCCTGGAGAATAACTCGCTTTCTTTTACCTTCCCCTCCCCGATCCCGTCGTCTGTTAGCTTAGCAGGAGGCGGTGCACCATTAGACCCTGGCTGCCTTGTTGATGACGTGATAGAAGACCTGCACAGTCCTGGAGGCACACAGTTATCAGACAGCGGAGGAATGAGAAGCCCTGTGCAGATGTTAAACTACCTGTCGCCTAATTCCCCAGCACATTCACAGGAATCAGAAAGAGGAGGCTCAGTTTGTCATCTTGAGCTACCGGGGCGAAGCCTTCCAACAGGCAGAGACAGGAGGTCACCCCTGGTTTCTTCTTTGAGTGACTCACTATTGGGTGATGGCTGCAAGTGCAAGTTGAACGCCAGAGAGGGCATCACAAAGGCTCAGGTGTTCAGGGAGGAAGGCACGATGACTTCACAGCTGGATCTGGTGGACGCAGCGGTGCAGACGATCACTCCCATCAGCTCCTTCTGGGGCCTCAGGAAGAACATGTCCAACTCCAACATGGGCTCCCACTCCCTATTGGGCTCGCCTCCTGGATCAAGACTGAACCTGAAGTTCTCAGTGGGGTCCCACTCCAACCTGGTTTCCCCGTCCTCCAGCATGTTTCCAGCCAGCAGCAGCGAGGAGGAGGAGGAGGAGAGGCAAGGGGACAACCCGGAGTGGGACATTAATTCTGCCGCCTTGCGTGATCTGGAGAGGAGGAGGTCGTGTCTGAAGAGCCAGGGGGAGGACAAGGGCCAGATGGAGAGGAGGAGCAGCATGAAGCAGGTGCAGTGGGACGAGGACGGCATGACATGGGACATTCATGGCGCATCCGTGGACCCGGAGGCGCTAACTATGGCCATACAGAAACATCTGGAGCTCCAAAATAGCCCCCGACCTCTGAGACATAGCTCGAAGAAGAAGAGAGCACCGAAACCTCCTCTCATATCGAACGTGGTGAAGGCCATGACCCCAGAACTTCATCCGCCTGTGATGGTCATTACCTCAACCTGTATGGTGGAGGGTGAAAAGGAGGAGACATCAGAGGTGGATAAAGGGCAGAAGGAGGTGGAGGAGGAAGGAGCAGGAAAAAAGGAGGAAACAGTCGAGGCTGTCCGTAGGATAAACAGAGCAGAGGGAGCCAATGCAAAAGAAGAAGAGAGCGAGGGGCACGGAGAGGAAGGCACCAGACGTCCTAAATCACCCTCGCATGGGAGCGGACACAGCCGCAAGAGGAGTGTGATCAGGTCGCTGAGGAGGCCTGGGTGGTGTGGAGGCTCCAAAAAGACAGATGACTGATCCCAGAGACTACGCTAATGGCTGTTAATCCACAGCTGATCAGTTTGCACTACTAATAAACTCACAGACAGTGGGAGGAGCCCTCACTTTCATTTAGTTTCATCTGCTGTTGTCAAGACTTTCTTTTCATCATTTGGTAAAAAGGTGGAGATCCAATGTTAGAAAACTCCTCTTAGCAAGGGCATAATTTCCTCTCATGTCCCATTGGCCCATTCTCAGTCCCAGGAAGTCAAATACCACCATTTCTTCACACCCCTCGGCGTGTGATGTCGATGTCGAAGGCTACTTTTAGCATCTTTGTGCAACCCTGTCTCCTAGATGGATGGATTACTGAATAGGCCCAGTGGGCGCAGGCCCAGGGGCCCGCCTGGCCATCTGATGAGGAGCGTGAAGCTTGAAACGTCAACTCGTTAGTAATCTAATTAAAATTTTTGGAAGCATTGTCTACACTTACTGTCCAAGAGGAGACTCCGAAGCCCCATCTCCACCAACCACTTTCAGTATGGTACCTTTGGAACCATAAGTAACCCTTCAGACATGATACCTAGACCCTAGTGTTTCCACTGCAAACAGTACTCTTAAATGCGGGCGGGGCTTTTGTCACTCACTGCTCCGTCCAGCACTCACTGTATTTCCTCATTACTGGTGACACAGATGGAAGTCTGTCGTTTATCGTGCACAGAACAGTATGGTACAGTTCAGTTCAGTATTTGACGACCTGGGCTAAGAACAGGTTGGTCCCATACAAGCTGTCCTAACCTGTTGTTTGAGGGTTTTTAGGGTTGCATGCAGCCTGAGAGGAAACATACCTGCGACTCTACTCAAGGCTGAAAAAGTACTTCCACCTCCTCTGCATGTTCTTCAGATACATTTTATCTATGTCATTTTATTTACAGTTAGAAAAGGGCTGCTTGTTGTAAAGATCCAAACACTTTATCGTTTACATTAAGGATATATAAACAGTCCATATGTGTTTTATTTTTTACTTCATTGTGTCTCTCTTTATTCTGCCCACTTCTGAAAACAAACCTGCATTTCTAGTGAAGTCTTCATGAAAGTCAAGACTTACCTGTGAATCAATCAATCAGCAACCAAGAGGTAATATATGTGTTCATGTAGATGCTCAATAAAACTTTAATCTTTGTATCTCTGTTGATTTAAAATGTTTGTTTTGCCTTTAGATTACCGTTTGATTTTTTATTTTTTTTTTACTTTATTTTATTTATCTGTTTTTTTGTAATCGTTATTATTATTGTTGTTACTATTAGGGCATCTAGAGGTATCAGACACTCTGGGTGTTTTCTTGGAGTAAGCTAGTTAGCCCTAAATCATGGACCCAGAGATTCTTACTATATTTGTTTATTCAATACTTGAAGAAATGATTCACCGCCAGAGTCACTGCTGTTACTTCACGCTGATGGACCGTTTTCAGGTAAACCTATTAAATTAAGATTGTTTAAGCTGTGTGTTTTTAGCTAATAGTAATGCTAACAACAGTTAACCGTTAGCTAGTTAGTTAACTAAACTTAATATATAATTGACAATGCATCTTGGGATAGGCTGGGCCATGAAGGATTCATCCGTTGCGTCCTTCAAATTCTGGGAAAGAGGGTTTTTACATTGCATGCATTTGAAGGAGGAAACATACCAGCGACTCTACTCAAGGCTGAAAAAGTACGTCCACCTCCTCTGCATGTTCTTCAGATACATTTTATCTATGTCATTTTATTTACAGTTAGAAAAGGGCTGCTTGTTGTAAAGATCCAAACACTTTATCGTTTACATTAAGGATATATAAACAGTCCATATGTATGAGTTGTTCTACACTAAACCCTCTCTCTCTTATTCTGCTGAACTCTGAAAACAAACCTGCATTTCTAGTGTAAACTTCATGACCCAAGCGTGAGGTTTGAATCAATTCAGGCGCTGCCATTCAGAGGTATATGTGTTCATTCACCACAGGAAAAAACTCAACTCACTAGTATCTCCAGTGTTGATTGTAAAATGTCATGTCTTCACAGATGTGTGTAGAGGGTTACTGTTGCTTTTTTGTTATTTATTATCATTTTCTCTTCTTAAAGCATTCAGATTACATAAAGATATGTTTTGTTGTATTTATCCATGCAGATATGCCCAGGTTTCACGGTCAAACAAGTGTAGCTGTTATTCTGAATACAAAATACATTTTAACTGGAACGTCCCTGCAGTCAGATTTAACACTCGGAAAATCGGAGGAACCTCACCAACCCCAACCTAAAAACCCGCACATCAGCAGCAATGAAAGTCTCAGTAATATACTGATTATTTAGACTTCTGTCTTATTTGTGTCTCATTAAAACAGTCGTATGCACAACACTGTTCAACTTCTATCTGGAGACATGTTGCTACAATGTTGGTGTGCACATACTGAAGTGTAATGCATTGTTATCAACTGGTAATGCTAACAGTGGCTTACCTGGGTTGAGTTGGTATTGCAAACAATGGCTAACCTGGGTTGAGTTGGTATTGCAAACAATGGCTAACCTGGTTTGAGCTGGTAATGCTAACAATGGCTAACCTGGGTTGAGCTGGTATTGCAAACAATGGCTAACCTGGTTTGAGCTGGTAATGCTAACAGTGGCTAACCTGGGTTGAGCTGGTATTGCAAACAATGGCTAACCTGGTTTGAGCTGGTAATGCTAACAATGGCTAACCTGGGTTGAGCTGGTATTGCAAACAATGGCTAACCTGGCTTGAGCTGGTAATGCTAACAATGGCTAACCTGGGTTGAGCTGGTATTGCAAACAATGGCTAACCTGGTTTGAGCTGGTAATGCTAACAGTGGCTAACCTGGTTTGAGCTGGTATTGCAAACAATGGCTAATCTGGTTTGAGCTGGTAATGCTAGCAATGGCTAACCTGGCTTGACCTGTTATTGCTAATAATGGCTAACCTGGTTTGAACTAGTATTGCTAACAATGGCTAATCTGGTCTGAGCTGGTAATGCTATCAATGGCTAAACCTGGGTTGAGCTGGTATTGTTAACAATGGCTAATCTGGTCTGAGCTGGTAATGCTATCAATGGCTAACCTGGGTTGACCTGGTATTGCTAATAATGGCTAAACCTGGGTTGACCTGGTATTGCTCATAATGGCTAAACCTGGGTTGACCTAGTATTGCTAATAATGGCTAAACCTGGGTTGAGCTGGTATTGCAAACAATGGCTAATCTGGTTTGAGCTGGTAATGCTAGCAATGGCTAACCTGGGTTGACCTAGTATTGCTAATAATGGCTAACCTGGTTTGAACTAGTATTGCTAACAATGGCTAATCTGGTCTGAGCTGGTAATGCTATCAATGGCTAAACCTGGGTTGAGCTGGTATTGCTAACAATGGCTAATCTGGTCTGAGCTGGTAATGCTATCAATGGCTAAACCTGGGTTGACCTGGTATTGCTAATAATGGCTAAACCTGGGTTGACCTGGTATTGCTCATAATGGCTAAACCTGGGTTGACCTAGTATTGCTAATAATGGCTAAACCTGGGTTGAGCTGGTATTGTTAACAATGGCTAATCTGGTCTGAGCTGGTAATGCTATCAATGGCTAAACCTGGGTTGACCTGGTATTGCTAATAATGGCTAAACCTGGGTTGACCTGGTATTGCTAATAATGGCTAAACCTGGGTTGACCTAGTATTGCTAATAATGGCTAATCTGGCTTGAACTGGTAATGCTAACAATGGCTAACCTGGGTTGAGCTGGTATTGCAAACAATGGCTAACCTGGCTTGAGCTGGTAATGCTAACAATGGCTAACCTGGGTTGAGCTGGTATTGCAAACAATGGCTAACCTGGTTTGAGCTGGTAATGCTAACAGTGGCTAACCTGGTTTGAGCTGGTATTGCTAGCAATGGCTAACCTGGCTTGACCTGGTATTGCTAATAATGGCTAACCTGGGTTGACCTAGTATTGCTAATAATGGCTAACCTGGTTTGAACTAGTATTGCTAACAATGGCTAATCTGGTCTGAGCTGGTAATGCTATCAATGGCTAACCTGGTTTGAACTAGTATTGCTAATAATGGCTAACCTGGTTTGAACTAGTAATGCTATCAATGGCTAAACCTGGGTTGACCTGGTATTGCTAATAATGGCTAAACCTGGGTTGACCTGGTATTGCTCATAATGGCTAACCTGGGTTGACCTTGTATTGCTAATAATGGCTAATCTGGCTTGAACTGGTAATGCTAACAATGGCTAACCTGGGTTGAGCTGGTATTGCAAACAATGGCTAATCTGGTTTGAACTGGCAATGCTAACAGTGGCTAACCTGGGTTGACCTGGTATTGCTAATAATGGCAAATAATGATCTCTCATTTCTTTAGTTTGTGAACAACAGTAACTCAGAGTGAGATTCAGATTCTGTATACAATATTAATAGTTCAACAAAATAAAATCAACCGCAAATTACACATTTGAACAGCTCCCAAATACTAAAAATGTCCCCTGGGATCTATATATATAAATCAACAGGTGATTTCCTTCTTTTAGTAAAATCCTAAATGACTGAATTGTTTTTTTCCCACCTGGACCTTTATGCTCTGCCATTTCTCCTCTAATCATCACACTGTAACCTGTGACAGGCTGTTATGATACCACAACTATCACACATTCACATATATGGAGTTTTTTGTCGAGCCATGAGCATCACATAGGTTTACATTACCAAAAGTTTATGACAGATCATAGGAGATCAGAGGAGCCGCTGAATGAGTTCCTCTGAACGTTAAGTGACTAAAAGAGTCTGAGAAGTCCGGTGCTGTTCATAAAACATTCAGGACGCCACAGTTTATTCCACACTACTGAAGCTGCTCCTCTTTTTGGAACCACTGCATTGTCTGTAATAATTTTGCTTCCAGCCATGCTTGTTGTTGCCGTGGGTAACAGTATGACATCATACGTCAACAAGTCAAAATATCGCAAATATCACAATATGAATATCTCATATATCCTATTAAAAACTATATCAGTATTATCTCAAACGAGATGATATGGCACACCCCTAAGTGACGGTGTGAATGAGTGTTGTTGTTTTTGCCATCACAGTTTGAAAATAGTATCTCTACAGAAAGTTCAGCATCAGCTGCAGCCATTTTGTTGTTTTCAAAAATGCCTGAATGGTGCTCTTCTTTACGATGCTAGGTTTATGCTCCCCGCGAAGGTGCGTAAGCTAAACTGGCATCTATTTCGCTCTAAATAAAACTATAATTAAAAAATGGACATCATGTCATTTTGAAACTTAAACTAGTGATTGAGACCATAAACGCATCAAAATGTTTATTGAGGGAATAAATCAAGCGAGAAGTTGGATCATTTTCTCATTGACTTCTATACAATCAGACTTCTATGTGTAACCAGTGAAGTCGCCCCCTGCTGGCCATCAGGAAGAGTGCATGTTTAATGGCTTCACTTTCAGATGGCCCCCTGTTTATGACTGACAAGTATAAATATCCATACAAGCCGACTTCAGGCAGGTAAACACACACAGTAACAACATCTTTTTCACTGAGTCATGTTTGTCATGAATGAACTATAGTGGAGATTTGGGATATCAGAGATAAAGGTCACACTCAGGTCACTATGTCACTGCTGTGAGTCATGTGACATGATGTGATGTTTGTTTGTGTACAGTACTGTACTGCCTTTGTCCTGCGTGCGTGTTGGCGTACTGTGAGCATACTATATGTATGTGAAACTGCTGATGGGACTCCCCGAAATCCCCTTTTTCTCAGCGGCAGTGGAAACTCACAGCTACAGGAGAACAATCCAGCGCTCGGCCTTTGTTGTGACACAGCTCATTGTCCCTGCTGTAATGTGTGGTGTGTGTGTTGCTGCCTGGTATAAATAGCGTGGGATGTGTGCCGGCCGGTGATTCTGTGATAGACGATGGCTGTACCTGGACCTCCTCTGCTCCTCTTTCTGTCTCTGCTGCTGCCGCTGCTGTTGAGCAAGGCGTCTCTGCCTGCAGCTGCATACACACTCACCCCTGGACGACAGCCACAGCATAAGCTCCTCCACCTGGGTGAGGGCAAACACACACAGAAACACACACGCTTCAAGGCTCCTGTGAAAACAAACTTGAACATTTTTGATTTGAACGTCTTCTCTCTGTTTATTTGGGGCTTCATGTTGTTGGTCTCTCCTGTCAGACTGGCCCAGAGACTGTGGCATGGCTCACTTCAAGCCCAACATGGCCGAGAGGATTGTGTCTGGGAACGAGGCCAGACCTCACTCCTGGCCCTGGCAGGTCTCTCTGCAGGTAAATCTGCTTTTGTCTTTTGACGTGGTTCGGTTTAAGGAGGTCTTGATTGATTGTATAAAAATGTTACATACAAATTTTTTTTATTAGACTGCAACGGGACGAGGTTTTGAAAAGATGAGAGTTGGACGGTGTACATTACACCTGTATGTTCATCATGTGTTTAAGGTCAATTTTTTTTTCTTACCATTTTTAGTAAAGTGATTTGAGCATCTTAAAGGCACACCACACAAAAAATCAGGATCCATTTATTGAGCTTGGTTTGGTCTTTTTTTTAATTTTATTTGTATTTTTAATGTAATTTAATTGTTCAATTTAATGTAGTTTCACTTAATTTTGTTTTATTTTATTTATTCTTATAATTACAGGCAAATAATACAAAGCACAGATCACATGATAGGATAGCATGGTAGGATCAAATCAGTAATTCAAATGCTTACGTTAACAGTACTAAAAACCAACTAAATTAAATTTATATGCGTTTGAGTAATTACAATTCGACATAGTTACACTTTTCACAAGAGCAAATTTCATTTCATTTCATTTTATGTTGATCTACTTTACAGTAATTTGTAGCAATATTTTCTTTCCTTAAGAAAACTGACATTGCACAGTATTTTTCAGAAAACTTAAATTCAAAATTTTTCCTTATTGAGCTTTAAATAAAAGAATATTTTACACATTAGAATAACTATCTGGGGACAGTTTTCATCCAGGAGCCCCAACAAAATATTTAAAGGTGTTAGTCCAGAAACGCAGAAAAACAAGTGCAGCTGGACTTCCTCTTCCTCAACGTGATGATTTTTCCAAATTAAACACGGAAGTTGTTTTTAAGTGACAATAATCTTACAAAAAATATTAAGTTGAAAAATTCTGGAGTAAGAATCAATTGTTTTGTTAACTGTTCTAAAAAAAACTGTGTCCAAGGTGTCAAAATGTTAAATTTGTCTTCAGATTGTACGAGGGAAGGCAGCGAGACTGCTACCTGTACAATGCAATTATAAGTTCTTCTATTTATCTTTATTTTGGAAAGCCATTTCTGGCACCTTGTACTAGGTGCACAGACCTGTTTTCTATATCTAATTTTTGTTTGGGATACATTTTTAATTCTCCTCACTATCTGGGATCAGCAGGACCTGATAAGTATAAAAAACTAAACACTGTCAAAGATAATTAAGTCCAAATGTCCTAAAACGGGGGCAAACAAGCTCTATTTTGATGTTGTTGTATTTTATTAGTATCAGAGTGAGAAATATTTTATTGATCCTCAAGGGAAAATTATGATTCTTTGCAGTCGCTCTGATGTAAAGAATAAGGAATTGTAAGAAGTAAGAAAAAGAGTATAAATTAGAAGTATGTAAATATAAAGCAATAAAATAAAATAGAAATGAAAATGTGCATTATGCTGCAGTGTTCAACAAGAGTGTTCAACAGAGTTCAACAGCCTGTGCTGAGGCTGTAAGTGTTCAATTTAACTACAATATATACATCAGTAGAATAAAATAAGCACAGAATAAAGTAAACATAAGATATATGTACACTATGTGCATGTGCCCTATTTACGTTCAAATTAAAAATAAAAATGTAAAAAAAAAATCCAGTATGAATCAGTTTATTTTGTTTGTGAATTTAAAGTTGACCAATTAAAAAAAAAGTCTACTTGTGGTTCAGTATCATGGGTTAAAATTATTATCATAATTATTATTACTGCATTATTACATAATTATCCCATTTAATAGGAAACAGCGTGTTTACATGTGTTCTAGTCTTTTAGTTTTGAGTCTCCCAGTTTCTCAAAATCAGGATATGTTTACACACACAACACGTCAGCGAGACACTCTCACTTTCACACATCACTGATGTTTTGTGAAGCTAAGAAATTTTACTACCCGGAATATTTCTTGAAGGAATAAATTAATTTCTTTAACCAGCAGAGGCAGTAATCATATTAATTACTTCAATCATTAGGAAAGCTTACATATATGTATGATTCTACTATTTTTGTTATATCTTTAGTATAGCCTGACCAATACTGGATTTCTTGAAGCCAATAGAGATATCAATACTTGAGTCTTAAAAGTCTGATGGCGATATACCAGTCAAAATGATTAAATATGAACTCATCACAATAACATATTTGACTGTCATAACATTGTGACAATCGAGCGTGCAGAGCAGATAATCATAATTGTTCAAAAATCAATTTGTTACCGCCCTCTGGTGGACAAACTGTAATGGAGCAGTTTTGAAGTTACATAATACATACTGTATGTCTGGTGTTTCTGTACCCCTTACATATAAGGCAACATCTTCAGATCTGAGATGAGCTATTATCTGCCAGTATAATGGCTCGGTTGATATATTTGTTAGCGAGTGTTTGGTAAATATGTGGGGTTCATAATTAAGTTACCTTAAATCAAAGCTGTTCAACATGTCAGACCCCAAAGTGCTTCGCTTGGTTGGCTCCTCTTTCTCATGCAGTTTATCGAAGTGATATTTCTAGCGCCATATGTGCAGGTTTCTGTGAGAGATGTAAGAAAAAATCAAACTGCCCAGTTAAATGATCTGACATCACTGAGGGGGCTTACTGGTTGTCTCTCGTAGGTTCGTCCCAGGGGAAGTAAACACTACATTCACGTCTGTGGAGGAACTCTCATCCACAAGAACTGGGTCCTTACTGCCGCTCACTGCTTCCAAAAGTAAGACACCATGGACACAGAAGAGGAAACAGAGTAGAAAATGTAGTTTGATGTTTGAATACATTTTGTGGTGAAGGAGAACACACTGAGAAACACCTTGCTCTGACTGTGTCTGGCCAATCAGGGGTAAAGCCGAGGATGCTGGGAGCTGGAGGATCGTCCTGGGGAAGCACCAGCTGAAGCGCTCCGAGACGGCAGAGAGGATCTTCCCAGTGAAGAGGATCTACAGGCACGAGAACTTCCGTTACCCAGCTCACAGCGAGCTGGACTATGACATCGCCCTGGTGAAGGCTGGCACAGATATCGTCCCTTCGAACTTCATTCGCTACGCCTGCCTGCCGCGCAAGCAGACCAGCCTCAATCCAGGACACTACTGCTGGGTCACAGGCTGGGGAGACACCCGCGGTGAGTGGAGGGGAGGGAGTCAAAAAAAAACAACAAAAAAAAAACCTCCTGCTGGTTATGTAATAGGAAAAAACAGTAGGGTCCATCCTCTGGGGATCATGAATATTTTTGTAGAATGTCACAGCCATGTGTCCAATAGTTGCCATGAGACTTGTGTGAACAAGAAGTCAAAAGAGGTAGCAATCAAAATGAAGTTTAAATTGTCTTCACACACATTTCAGGCGGCAAGGAGAACGTGTCTCTGGCAGAGGCCCTGAATCAAGCCCGCCTGCCCATCATTGACTTCAAGACCTGCCGGCAGAAGAAATTCTGGGGCGACCGTGTCCGAGACTCCATGATCTGTGCCGGGTTCAGGGACACTGAGGGCCCACCGGCTGCATGCCAGGTACGACTGAGATTTACTGAATATGTTGGAGGTGGAAGTGAGAATCAATTTTTTAAAAAGCACCTCCTTTAGTGTTGTCAGGATATCGGAATTTCTAACTTGAGCACAATGCCTTAAAAAAATCAATATTCAATACTATGTTTGATACTATGGGGAAAACTGATATCAAGAGCATCAAACAAAACAAATGTTTTTATAAAGGATAATCAGTACAAGGCTATAACATGACAACGACCACTTCCCTTTTCTTGGTTAGGAGCAGAGAGCAGCAGAATGACTGAAGCAAACGTTAAAAATAAGACAGAGAAAGCACAGCTAGTACTGGTGTATCATTACAAGGCTTGGCTAGCATTTATTTTTCCATTCCCGTATGACATTTCACAGAGGTATATGGTATATGACTATCTGAGTTAAACACAAAAGTCATTGTAGCACGTATGACATTGTCTAACCTACAAATGCTGTTTCTAATATGCACTGACCCTACTTAGACTGGTCTTGCTGGGTTTAAACACTTGTGGCCCATAGAGTAATAAAAAGACATGAAATAAAGAGGGATTTATACTTGTGCATCAGCTCTATGCAGACCCTACGCACGTGGCCTACACCATTAAGAGCATTTATACTTGTGCGGTGGTGTGTCTGTGTCACTCTGCAGTTACACCTCCAAAACACTAGTCAGCTGCGGAGGATTCAGTGAAGTGCTGTAAAGTTTAGTTGATTCCAAACACACATTAAACATGGTTTAATAGAGACAATTTCAAAGACAAGTACACAAATCAGCTTCACTATAACTCACAGCATTCACAGACAAACACTTGTCTTTATCTGGACACATTTTCCCCACAAATACAACATGCTAACCTTATTAGCACAAGCCTATGGCATTTTACATTGTGTAAATTAGCCTAGCAACGAGCGGAGATTTCCTCTGCTCATATGAAGCCAGGATAAATCACACACAAGACTTAAAATGCTATTTTGTGGGTGCTTTATTGTCTTCACAATTTATTGTTACTTATCTGTGAAATTAAAGTAAACTAGAGCACTCGGAGAGCGCAGACCTCCGCCAAGCAGCTGGGATTTCCCGCCATTTTATTATTTTTGTCCACTTTGCTTCAACCGATCACTTTGCTTCATCAAAATCCATTCCGAATTTTGAGTTATTTTGCAGACACACGTCGGCGAAAACATAACCTCCTTGGCGGAGGTAAAAAAAAAAAAACAACCTTTGTTTCCACTGAGGGAAATGGTTTCAGCTTACAGAAATAAACAGGTCTGTGTCGCAGCAACATGTAGTTACATTTCTGGGGAGGTGTACGTCAGGCTACAGCGTAGTGTACAGCGTGGTTTCGACGCAGAAGTATAAATCCCTGATATTGCACTTGTTGCCATGTTAGACACTGAAGTATCAACGGGCTGAACTAAGATAGTAGTGTAATGCCAAGGTAGCGTTATGTGTTTTTGTTCTTACTTGTCCTGTAACGTTATCCCATCACTCACAGTCGCCATCTTCACCAGTAGACTGACCTCTGGTGGCCCAAGCTGTGCATTATATCGCCTCAATACAGCATCTCAGTCTAATAGAAAAGGCGACTTGTATTTTGGCAGCACTGAAAATCACACACTTGAAATTTCTAAATACCACACAGACCCCGAAATACCGTGAGACGGCTCAAGCCTGGTCGACACCCCTGAAAACGATAAACCGTTTCAAATGTTCAGAACCAGTTTATAGATCATGTTTTTGACACCACTAACCTCCTAAGTGACCAACCATCTCCTCTGTCCTTCCCCTTCAGGGCGACTCCGGTGGTCCTTTGCTGTGCCAGCTGGGGCGTGACCGCTGGGAGGTGCATGGCGTGGTGAGCTTTGGGCCGATCGGCTGCACCGTGGAGAACAAACCCAGCGTCTTCACCCGCACCGCTGCCTACATCCCCTGGATCGAGGCAACACGCATCAGGGACTTCTTCCTGCACTAAGCGGGGCCGCCTGACTCGGCGCTGACAGCAAACATAAGCTCTGCTCTGTTTCGTGTCCGACGTCTGCAGACGACGACCATCTGTTTTTTTTTTCTTTTCTAAACAGTCTCATAGCAACGGTTCAACCAACAACCACATTAAGATGTAAATACATGTTCTGAATGTGAAATGATTGTTTTCTAACACACCATATTTTACAGTCTACACTGTGCACTGCTCTGGCTTTGAAAAGCAGGAAGTTGCGGCAGAGCACTGCAGAGTACACACTACTCATGACATCCAGTCAACATTTCCTTAATAAAATTGGGTAAAAGCAACACTTTTGTCATTTCCCATTTTTTTATTGTTTTTAATACAGCCGTGTTGATGGAGACACATAAACAGCTTTACAGTGAAACCACTGCAGATTAGTTTCAATAAATACATGAGTAGAACTGACCGTACGGCCGAGTTCTGTTTGTACATCGTAGGTGAGAATCTCTTCTCTTGCTCTTCTACAACAGAAGAGCAAATCAGTCCAGAATCAGTGCGTGAATCCACTGATGTTCATCTGGTTAACCACACACACCAGATGTCACCTTACTAATTGGCTCAGTTAACCCAAATACCATGGGTTCATTGATTTCAAAACTAGCATCAAAGAAGACTGATAAGTCTCCCATAGACGATGATTATAACAAATGACACACCTCTATAAAACATCCTCACAGGTTCTCCTCATTACTGATCGGATCAGTGACGGGAACACCTCCGAGGATGAAGACGAATGAAGAGAGGGATGTTATAGGACGGTATACATCTGGGTTCCCAGTGGAATTTAGTCCAATCTTCTTTTTCAAACACATCTTTTCAATCCCCAGAATGCTCCTGGAGAAGGAAAGTGGCTACGGGGGAGGGACCAGCGGACTGGGACCAACCCTCGTACGTCCCTGTAAGGCACACTGCATTTGACCAGAGTCTAATTCCTCTTAGCTGTGGTTAAAGGCTGTGTCCTGGAGAGATATTTGGCCCTAATGTGGAAGCAGATGTGTGTGGGAGAGGGTTAGTACAGCCTGGAGGATGACGATGAGCCGGTGAGGTGGTCCCAGTTGTTGTAGAGAGCGTAGGCACCGGACAGGGCTAAACCAACCAGACCTCCTCGGGCTGCTCCCTTCAGGCCGCCTGCGAACACACGGTAGAAACAAAATGAATGATAAGGCAGCCAATGCACCTTACTGCACAATCCAAATCTTTGTTTTCTGTAGCAAAGGGATTTTGAAAACTGTAACACGCAGATGGTGGAAGAGGGTTTGGGGGACCTAAATAGTCGGCCAAAGGCAGGCTTACAGCCACAGTCCACATCTGATGAGTCAGGCGGGGGCTCATTAGATTCACTCATCTAGTCTCTAAACATTTGATTTGTTTGAACTTTAAGCACATTTCAATAATGATGTCAATATCCACGCATTTACTGTACTGCCCTCTGTGCATCACACAGAGCATTAACATGATAAATTAAACATAATGGAGGTGGTCGAATTATTATGTTGAATCAGATGATTATTAGCCCTCAAGCCATTATGAAAAAAGGATGAATGACTCACAACACTGCAGGACTCTTTGCAGAAAAGAATTATTTATGGCACCGTGCTGTACGTTTAGAGCTGTACGCTGTATTTGTCTGATGAAGGGCATACAGCTCGAATCATGTTCTTTGATTTTTCAAGCGCATTCAACGCCATCCAACCCAACATACTCAAAGACAAGCTCACAGAGATGGCAGTGGATCCTTCCTTTATCTCCTGGATCACAGATTACCTGACAGGAAGGCCACAGTATGTCGGGTTGGGGAACTGTGTTTCTGGGACATTAATGAGCAGCACGGGGTGCTCCACAAGGGACTGTCCTGGCTCCATTCCTGCTCACACTGTACACAGCGGACTTCAAATACAACTTGGAGTGCTACCACATCCAGAAATACTCGGACAACACTGCTATTGTGGCGTGTATCAGGAATGGGCAGGAGTCTGAATATAGCGGAATACTGGGGATTAATAAAGTTATTCTTATTCTTCTTCTTGACTCAGCACCTGCCCTTCCACGGTGAGATGTGCGTGTCTTTTGTTTGATTTATTGATCCCTCAAGCCATTAGACAACTAACTGATGAGTACACTAGGAACACATTTTATCATCAACAATAGGGGTGTAATGGTACACAAAAATCTTGGTTCGGTTTTTTCGGTACAGTAATGAAAAACAGACAACTATTAAATATCTTTTACTTATTGGTAACCTTATTAAAACATACCACCACAGCAGTTAACTCTTTTTACACAATTTTTGAATGAAACAAATATATATAAAATCCTGCTTTTTCACATTTTTTGAATGAAAATAGAAATATAAAAGTGAAAAATAAAATCATGCTGTTTTTTTAGCACATTTTTTGAATGAAAAATATAAATATACATTTCTGCTTTAACAGTTTTACTCAGTTAAAATAAAAAGTATAGTGCAGCTGGTCAGCTTTAAAGCCTGCTCAGATTCAGTTTTACTAGGAACTTACTTAGCTTTCCCACTTTGTTAATGTGCAGTAAACAAAACATGCTTATATCTAAAGTGCAGCTTAAACAATTTTACTCAACTCCAGTGGCGTTGGTTATTTCTTTAGCTCGATGGTCAGGGAAACGCTCTTTCTTTTTAAACGACGACGATATCGTAGTTTGCACCAGATTGCTTTTTCTAGTCGTGCCGGTTAACGTTCAAACTCGGGTGGTGTCGCTTTAGATGCGTTAGCATGTTAGACGTGTTTCCAAGCACATACCTGACCGCTGTTCTGCAGTGTCGGCACACTGCTTTTGTCTTGTCCACTTGTTTATTTCCATCTTCGTATTTTACCCTGAAACCAAAGTGTTCCCAAACGGAGGACTTAAGGTTTGCGAGTGGGTCTTCAGGTTCGTCAGGCTCACTTGCCATGTTGTCAAAATGCGAGAATGCGCTGCACAAAGTGAAAGTGGAGATTTACGGTCGGACTCAGTCCGTCACTCAATTATGTCCGTCTGGGAACTAGATATTTTAAATGGTTCGGCTCGTAAAAACGGAATTAAAATAAAACAAAATAAAATAAAATATCCTGCGCCCAGTAATTCGGTACAGGGTCGTGCCAAACCAAAAGTCGCGTACCGAACGGTTCGACACAAATACATGTAACGTTACGGCCCTAATCAACAATGTTGATTATTTACTGTTTAAGGTGTTTAATAAGCAACATTGCCAAATAATCTCTGGTTTTAGCTTCTCTGATGTGACGATTTGCTGCTTTTCTCTCATATCGCTGTACATTAATATCTTTGGAAATATGTTTGTCAGACAAAAACATACATTTGCAGACTTTTTTTTGTCTCTGAGAAGCTGTAATGACCATGGTTTTAACAGATTACCCAATAAACAAAAAGACCTCCACATTCATAAATAATGACAATAATCATTCCTTGCAGCCTACCGTCCATAAAAATAATGCTGTGATCGTTAGGTAAGATTAAAGCCGTCACTCATTTAGAAGAGAAGCTGTGAAGCCGTAATATTTCAATCGATGGATTTTATATGGAGAGACAATAAATGGTGAAATCCAATTATACTCATCTCATTAAAACCCATCTGGAAACACTCTCAGGTTAAAGTCAATAACATTAACACCATAATGGCAGATACACAAGCAGAAAAGACACTTACTGGCTGATTTAAAGAGCATCCCAGTTAACGTCCCAGCAGCCACTGTGTTGATGTCATCTTCCGCTCCTCTGGCCTTCTCTATTGCCACACCAAAAACACTGTATAACAAGGCTGCAAAAGCAAAGAAAAGTTCAGAGCTTTGAATGAGGTGGCAAAAAAAAAAAAAAGTTACAACAACATGTAACAACAGGATTTATGTCCATGAGATTAGCCAACATGCTAGTTAATGTTATTTTTTGACTGTCATTATAATGGTCTTACCAACAGAGCCCAGAGAGTTAGCCCATGAAGCACCCTGTCTGGTCACCATGTTGAGAATCCTGGTGAGACAAAGCAAACGTTTAGAGGACAGGTCAAGACATCCACGTGTACTACTAGGAATAAGTCTACTGGTAAACTGAACTCTGCCTCAATACTCACTGCACATTGCGAGGTTTGGACCATCCCATGTCGCGAGTCTCCTTTAGGCTCACCCTGAGACCATTTACAGCTCCAAGTGCAGCACCTGTAGTCAAGACAAACAGGCAGAAAGGCTGAGTGGGGCGTTGGGTTTCAACTTGCGTTCATACATAACAATAACCACTGAAAACATTCAGTTGCTTTAATTCCGTGTACTCCAGTTAAACCATAAGCCAAAAAAGTATATGAACATCCAGACATGATTGTTGACCATGTAATTCCAAATCAATGATGCATCATCCACTGCTGTTACAACTTCAACTCTTCTGGGAAGATTTTCCACAAGTTTATTAGAAGCTCACTGGAGAGATTTCCTCCCATTCAGCCACAACATCCTTAGTGAGATAAGGCACTGATATTAGGTGATAAGGCCTGGCTCACAATCTGCGACTCAGTTCATCCAAAAGATGATGGCTGTCAAGGCTGAGACTCTGTTCGAAGCTAGTCATGTTCTTCGACACCAAACTCAACGAAAACCAGTTCTTTATGAACCTGACATTGTGCAGGGAGGCATCAGAATCTGAATAAGATTTATTCCAAGTAGGTTTACACTTACAAGTCATTTGCTTTGGTTTTTGGTGCGTACATTAAACACATTGAAAGGAATAAAAGTAATGCAAAATATTGCAACAGCCAAGAACATCCCTCCATCCATTTTCAATCGCTTATCTGAAGCCGGGTCCCGGGGGCAGCAGGCCAAGCAAAGTATTCCAAACGTCCCTCTCCCCAACAACGCTTTCCAGCTCGTCCTGGGGGAACCGAAGGCTTTCCCAGGGCAGGCAAGATATATAATCCCTCCAGTGTGTTCTGGGTCTGTCCCTGGGTCCTCCTTCCAGTGGGCCCAGGAGGCATCCTGATCAGATGCCCGAATCACCTCAACTGACCCCTTTCAACGTGAAGGAGCAGCGGCTCTACTCTGAGCTCCCTCCAGATGTCCAAGCTCCTTACCCCTATCTCTAAGGCTGAGCCCAGCCACCCCACGGGGGAAACTCATTTCAGCTGCTTGTATCCACAATCTCATTCTTTCGGTCACTACCCAGAACTCATGACCATAGGTGAGGTTTGGGACGTAGATGGACCAGTAAATCAAAAGCTTTTCCTTCTGGCTCAGCTCCCTCTTCACCACGATGGTCCACCGCACCGCTCGCATCACTGCAGAAGCCGCACCAAACCGCCGATCCATCTCACGCTCCATTCTACCCCCACTTGTGAACAAGATGCTGAGATAGTTGAACTTCTTCGCTTGGGGTAGCAAATTACGACAAAAATAATTAAAAAAATAAAGTACATAACAAATATGTACAACAAAGCTGTTTCAGAATAACCTGTGCAGTTTGGTGCAGGATGTGCAAAAATATTAGTCAGGGCATGTGCAAAAGTTCACAGCACAGCAAATATGTTTGATGTGTAGAGGTAATCATAGACGATGTGCCTCAACGTAACACAAATAGACAGTGTCTATGAGTGTCCCAGGCCTTGAAACAGATATGGGTGCTTTTAAAACTGCTGCCACAAAGTTAGAAGTACACTGAGGTGTAAATGTCACTGAATTTCCTCTGATTTAAACCAACTCAAAACATGAAACATGAACACTGACATATACATTATGGATATAGTGCACTAATTCTACTACATTTTTCACATTTACAGTAAAAAAAAGACATTCCTGTTACACAACATATAATGTTTTAAGTACAATATATGGAAGTTGTGTGACTCTGTAATATCACAGGTTATCTCTTACCAGTCATGCACGATCCTCCAATGGTAAAGAAAGCCAGTTCAAACCTCCCTCTTGTTTTATTGGCGCCTGTGGGCAGAATGAACTCATCTGTGTCCTGAAACACAACATCAACTGTTAGAGTCAGAAAAATCCCCCAAAACCTGTCAATTCATTGCACAGAGCAGCTAAATGCTACTAGCTAGCTTACCTGAACCAGGTAGCGAGGGTCGACATTCAGGTAAGGGGACAGAGGGCTCATTCCAGTCACTGAAATGACATTACAACCGAAATATTAGCTATTTTTTGCACCCTTCGACGTTTATATATTGAGAAAGTTTTATTCACACGATATTAAAAGGCCACGAAGCTAGCTAGCTAGGTAGCCTGTGCCACAGCTGTTACCGGTTTAAGCTAACTCTCGCAGTGTGAGAGCTAACGGTCCTGTAACATTGCATGATACTTACAGGGAACACCGGCGAGCTCTGTGTTGGAGTATTCAGGTGCACCTCCTCCAAAGAGACTCCCGAAACCCCCTTTCGTTCCTCCTGATCCTTGTGAGTTGTCCATGGCTGTAGGGGAAGCGAGGGGTCTGGTGAATACAGGAGCCGTATGGAAAGGTGCTAGCCGAGCCGACCTGGCTAATGTTAGCAAGCGCTAGCTAGTTAGTTCTGTCGAAATTCTAAAAATACAAGACAAACTAATCAACGACGAGCTGCCGGATTCACCGACACCAACAGTCGCTGTCCTGTTAACGTGTATTTTGATTCCTAAGTGAGTTTTCCAGGTGGGAAAACAGGATTTTCGTTACAGATTACCGAGCTCGCCTCCTCGTCAACACTCTGACCTCCAGCACCAGCACCACGCTCTGCCGTAAAGCGACTCGTGACGTTGCGTGTTACGTCATCAAACCGCCCATGAAAAGCGGAAAAACACTAAAAACTGTAATAAACGTCTATTTAAAGTCACCGTTTCTTGTTCACAACGTATTTAACGCGAATATAAGTTAAGTATGTACAAAAATAAAACAGTTTTGATGACGTTTATAAGCCCCGCGACTTTACGACACCTTCACAGATCTAGGATCTGTTCACGTAACCCAAGGGCAAACGGTGTGAAGCAGCCAGGACGTTACAAACTGACTCCAGGCGAAGACAAGACAGAAACTGTTTTTATAAGGTTTCTTATCAGTAATTTGATCATACTGAAGACACAGTTTACATGTAAACATATAAACAGAGGTAGAGTAAGTACTTAAGTACAAGTAGCAAGTTAAACACGTTTGGTTTTCAAAGTTATGTAAGAGGTTAAATGTACTTAACAGTATCAAAAGCAAATTTTGTAGAATGGTTCCCTTTTACACTTCATCATATTTTTTATACTTACTTTAATTTGTAAAGTAAACAGTAACACTAGATGTCAAATAAATGGAGTCAAAGGTAGTATTTGCCTCTGAAATTCACAATTTATCAACTGTAACATATGAGCAGGGACTACTGATGACAACTAGCCTTTTGGCTAATGCTGGCATATTTATAGCAATGTTCATTAATATGATTGTTCCTTTCAAATAGACTAATAAACTAATAAACTGAACAAATGCAGCATTTTTGTTTTTGATCCCATTTGTTACACACTTTAAAGTTAAAGACTTTAAAGTGCTCTTTATACATTTCTAAGTATTTCTCTCCAAGTTTGGTCTCAAATAAGTTAAAATCTGGGTTTGTGAGCACTTCCCCTTAACCAAGAAAATCCATCCACCTGACAGGCGTGGTGTATCAAGAGGCTGATTAAATAGCATCTTTACTACACAGGTGCGCCTTGGGATGGTCACAATAAACGGTCACTTTGAAATGTGCAGTTCGATTACACAACACAACGCCACAGATGTTTCAAGTTCTGAGGGAGCGTGCCATTGGCATGCTGACTGCAGGAATGTCCACCAGAGCTGTTGCACGTAAACTGAATGTCCATTTCACATCTCCAGGGTTGTTTGACGTTAATTTGGCAGCACATCCAACCAGCCTCACAACCGCACAAGTCAGTTAAGATGACGAACTGCTGTCATGTCAAGGCCCTTGTGAGGACAATGCAGATGAGTTTTCATGAGACAATTTGTTTGTGCAGAAATGCTTTGTTTGACCTGACAATTTAACTGACTTGTGTGGATGTGAGGCTGGTTGGATGTGCTGCTAAATTTACAGAAACGACATTGGAGAAGGCTTATGGTTGTGAAATGGACATTCAGTTCACGTGCAACAGGTCTGGTGGACATTCCAGCAGTCGGCATGCAAATGGCACGCTCCCTCAGAACTTGAAACATCTGTGGCGTTGTGTTGTGTCATAAATCTGCACATTTTAGAGCTACCTTTTATTGTGACCATCCTGAGGCACACCTGTGTCGCAATCATGCTGTTTATTTAATCAGCATCTCAATATGCCACAGCTGTCGGGTGGTATGCATTTTTAATTTCTCCTAGCTGTTTGGGATCAGTAGATTGTCAACGATAATAAAGTCCCAATATCTTTAAATGAGTACTTCCTCATTAACAGTGTCTTATCTTGTTACTTTTGCTAAAATTGGTCAAATTTGTTGCCCTATCAAACTACAAACATTATTAATCATAATTGAACAAGTGTCAACCATAAAATGTGATCAGGTTTTGAACCTTGTCGATCTTTGTGTCAGGACCAGCTGCAACTGACTTGGCAGAGATGGCTGCCATCTTGTTTTTACATGGATTAGTGTAGTGTGCTGTTAATACCACTAGATGGCACAGCCCACGAACGAGGACAACAGGTCTAAGCTAAGTAGAATGAAGTATACGGTCCGGTAAACCCAAAATGTGACGTCCTCACATGAGGACACAGGGTCTCAGGAGGATAAAAAAGAGAAACAAAGAAAATACTCACATTTAAGAAGCTGCAGGCGAATGCTGGGCTGTTCAGGCATTAATTTTCTGTCGATCGACTCATGGCTCAGCTCTCACGTACAGTTTTTTACTGCTTACCTGTTGCAGTTAATTGTAAATCATGGGTGTCAAACATACGGCCAGGGGGCCAGAACCGGCCTTCCAAAAGGTCCAATCCAGTCCACTTGGTGACTTAGCACACCTAATACTGATGCACTTGTGAAGGCTGAGAGGTTCAGGAGCAAGTTAAACAGTGAGTAAATACATCATGTAAAATGCTGCTTCAGATGCTTTTCCACCCTGACCAGAAACAGCTCTCTGAAATAACAATGAATACTTCCTGTGCTCATATTTAAAGATATTGAACATTGTGCAAAATATTGTCAACCAGCAGCTTCGGTACAAAAGAATCTGTGTCACATTCATATCTTAAAACAATATGGGTGGGACCCTGCTGCTGAGGCACTGACAAAACTTCAGGGGATGACTTAACCTGCTTCTTTAACAGCTTCAGCTTTAGTGGAAAGTTGTTGGGAAGTGCACATGGAATGGAAGTGAGTAGTAGACTGGCTGAAAGTGGATAAACTGAGACATGATGTTGAATTTGCACATGTTTGTCTGAGGATATCGCAGGCTGTTCATCCTTTGTTTTGTAGATGGATAAACGTTTTCAGAATGGACATGTTAACACTGAACAAAAAGGGAAAATTAGAAGGGGTTGTTATTTAAAGGCTATAATGCAGTGGTTTTACTGGTCTGTCACACTTGAGATCAAACTGGGCTGTGTGTGGCTTCAGAACTAAAATGAGTGAAGTCTTGTTGGGACAAAATGGTGGTGTTCCTCTCATGGTACACAGGGAGGCAGCAGAGAGCTGACAGTGAAGACGGACCAGCTGTAAAGGGGTCAAACCTGTTGGTTCTGGTCCTCCTTGGTCCTCATTCTAATTAGGCCTGATTTAATTGGCTGATTTAGTTAAATTTGTTCTCAGCCGCGACAGAAACAAGTTGGATGTGTTTGCATCACTTGCAGCAGAGAGGTAGAGCTGGGTTACATGACTCATATGACACCTGTCAGATGATTCCCCCCCTTTCAAACCCTACGGGGTGTTCACCCATGATGCAACAGGGGAGACAAGACCACGCGCACACATGCACACGTACGCGCACATTTATGCATGCATGCACACGTACGTGCACATTTGTGCAGCGCAGCCCCGGCCATCTGCTGCCGGTCAAAGGGACAGAGGCACTGAAGGAATTTAGTGTGTTGAATTTCACGAATAACAGAGCATCTTATTTGGATTCTGCCATTGTATGTGTGTATTCAGACGGGGCCAAGTGGAGCGATGAAGTTTGCCATTGTCGCCCAGTGTGGGTGTTTTCAGACTCTCTGGCATGATCTGTGAGTTAGTGTTCTCTGTGTTACTGCCCAGTGTGCCCACTGTCTTTCCCACAATGCGCCATTCAGCCCTGGGCCTCTCTCCCTCTCTCTGTGCTCACACACTCCCAGACTAAGCTGCCACCCATTTTGTGCCTCTGGCTAATCATCATCATCATCATCATCATAATCATGGTCGTCGTTGTCATTGGGCTTCAAACCAAATTTTCAGTTGTGGGATAAAATAGCTGTGATGTCATCTTTGTTATCTTTTTTCGGCCCTGTTTTCATCCTCCATTTCCTCTCCTCCCCTCTCCGTCTCTTTCTCTTTCTTTCTTTCTGTCTCTCTGAGCTCCCAAACACAAAAGACAGAGAGGCCACGACAGGACCCCAGTGTATGCTGGTTGTCAAGGAGACAAGGAGACAGTG
This sequence comes from Epinephelus fuscoguttatus, assembly GCF_011397635.1. Taxonomy (NCBI): domain Eukaryota; kingdom Metazoa; phylum Chordata; class Actinopteri; order Perciformes; family Serranidae; genus Epinephelus; species Epinephelus fuscoguttatus. Next base: position 28,573,295 of record NC_064771.1, read on the forward strand.
TTGGGTCTTTAAACTGCCTCAGAGGGGTGTGTGGAGTTAGGGGGAGTTGGCCTTATTTACATGGGAAGAGGACAAGGGGGCGAGAGAGAGAGAGAGAGAGAGAGAGAGGTTTGAAATACAACTTTTGAGCAGCTTATAGGACTCCTGTTATTCAGCTAAAAATCATTCCACCGCTCGGCCATCAAATATTTACCAAGCACAGGGAATGTGGAGCTGTTCATTATGTGGAGAATGCTGTGCATACATAGTAATGTAAATCAACCTGTCTTTTCCTCTCACTTTCTCTCTTTATCTCCCACGCACACACACACACACACACACACACACACACACACACAAGCACACTTTGATTGTAAGCGCTGGGAGCTCTGGGCCCCAGTGTTGGCAATGGCGAGGAGCTGACTGCAGAATACATTACCAGATGCTTGAAGAGTGTTTCATACCAGACTAGGAGACACACAAAAAAGGAGCCCAAAACTTGACTGAAAACAGGAAAAACAGAGACAAGAGTACACACCCAACCACATGCACCCCCACCCATTTATATATCCACACAGTCTCTCTTGTACTTTCTCTCTCTTTGCTATCTTGCTTCTTCCTGTCTGCATCGGTCACATTATGTCCTCTCTCTTTCTCTGTGTGATCAGGGGGTTGCGGCCGCAGAGCAGGCTCAACTCCAAGCCTGAAGTTCAATATCACCCCTCAACTCCACAATGAAAGCAGGAAGGGCAGGGAGAGGACGAATGAGCCACCCACTGCTGCATTCACCACGGGGAAAAAAAAAAACCCATGTGATTTTCCTTTTTTATTCTGCGTGTGAAACCTTAATCGTTTTAACTTCAGCTGTCAAAGGCTCAAATTACCCACATTTTCCTCCAAATAACCCTCTTTATGTTTTAATTTTTAATCAGCACACCCTTAGAGGGAGACAGGCTAATTGAAACAAATGTGGCTACCATGACACATGTAGCTTATTAGCGGTGGGTTTTCACAGACTTCAGGGACAGGCTGCGATCCTGTGTATTTACTCTGCAGATGTTTGAGGGCGAGCTTGCACAATCAATTTCCCTTTAATTCCCAAGCCATCTCGTCCTCCAAACCTGAACCCCCTCCTCCCCTTTTTTTCTGTTATACATGTGCATGCCTCGGAGAAACCATGGTGAGCTGGGTGTGTTTTGTCCTCTCTTATTACACGACGACGACGTGTGTAACGTCTACTTAAATAGCAGGAGTAGATAGAAAACAAGAGAAAGAGAGCAGAAAAGGAGAAGTAGGGAAAAACATGTTTTCGCCCTTTCCCTGCGTTTTGTCTGAAGTATCTGCCCGGTTCCTTTCCTCCCCTCCTCCCCTCCCTCAGTATCCGAGGAGTTTTTGGTGATTAGTATGCAGAAAGGAAGCTGATTTGCATAATTAAGTGCTACAGAGAAAAAGCAACAAAGATTGTTAGTTTTACAACTATGAGTTTAATAGTGTACAAAGAGTTATTCCTGCTCACTTTAAAAGTTAAAAGTTCAACACATATCTTTCTTTTTCATTTCTTTAGACACACATGTAATTTTTTTTTAAAAAGAATTCAAAGCAGAGACAGATACTACAGAAGCTGACCGACACCGTCCTCCCAATTACTTTTTAAATTCCGTTATGGTGAGATTAAGAGTCAATTATTTTGTTAACTTCAGAAAACGAAGCTATCCCAAGATAGCAAGAAAACCAAAGGTGTTATATCGAGATAACAAACTTTTGTTGAGATAATACGTTATTTCATTATTTTGAGAAAACAAGCGTTGTTATCTTGTGATAACAAGATTATCAATCTATTATCTCGAGAAGCCAAAAGGTTGTTTCATTTCATTATTCTTTTTATCTCGAGATAACAAGTTAAGTATTTCGCTATGTTGTGAAAACAAGCATCGTTATCTTGTGATAATGAGGTAATAAACCCGTTATCACGCGAAAATGAAAGGTTGTTTTTAGTTATTTGATAAAATACATTATTTCATTATCTCGAGAAAAGGACATAACCAACCTGTTATCACAAAAAAAGGTTGTATCATTTCGTCATCTCGAAAAACAAGCATTGTTGTCTCAAGATAACAAGATAATCAACTTTTGATCACGAGAAAACAAAACTTGTTGCCTCCAGATAACGAAATAATTACCATAAATATAATTTCCTCTTCCTCTTAGTCTTGAGAAAACAAAACTTGGTATCTCGAGATAAAGAGATAATTACAAAACAGTAATTTCCTATTATTGGGCCACTTATACATTAGAAGTAGTCTAATAAGAGAAAATCTTTTTAGTAAATACTTCTTTAACTCGAGACAACAAATTTTGTTTTCTCAAGATATAACCATTTGTTATTTTCATGATAAAAGGTTTATTATCTTGTTATCACGATAACAAAGCTCGTTTTCTTGACATAATGAAATAAAACCTTTCTATAACTAGTTGATCATCTCATTGTCACAAGATAAAGCTTGTTACGTCGAGATAACGAAATACTTGACTAGTTATCTGAAGATAAAATAGCTTGTTTTCTCAGGATAACGTTAACATAATTAAATAAATGACGAATTATCTCAAAACGCGAAACAAAACCTTTCATTTTTGTGTGATGACGGGTTGATTATTTCATTATCTCGATTTTTTTTTAAAAAAAAGCTTGTTTTCTCAGGATAACGACATGAAACAACCTGTTGATTTCTCGAGATAACAGATTGATTATGTTGTTATCACAAGATAACGCTTGTTTTCTTGAGATAATGGAATAATTAATGTGTTACATCGACATAAAAAGCTTGTTATCTCGAGATAACACCTTTCGTTTTCTCGTGGTAATGGGTTGATTATCTCATTGTCACGAGATGACAAAGCTCATTCTATCAAGATAACAAACAACCTTTGTTGTTTTCTCATGACAGGTTGATTATCTCATTATCTTGAGATAACAGAGTTTGTTCTCTCTAGATACAACCCTTTGTTTTCTTGTGATAATGGGTGAATTATGTCATTTCAACATAACAAAGCTCATTAACTCAACATAACTTGTTATCTTGAGATAAAACAGCTTATTTTCTCAGGATAACAAAATAAAACCTTTTGTTTTCTTGTGACAACGGTTGATTATCTTATTATCTTGAGATAAAATAAAACCACCTTTTGTTTTTTCATGATTATCTCATTATCTTGAGAGAACAGAGCTTGTTCTCTCAAGATACAACACTTTGTTTTCTTGTGTTGCGTTATTTCAAAATAAGAAAGCTTGTTCACTTGAGAAATAATTAACTTGTTATCTCCAGATAAAAACAGCTTGTTTTCTTGGGATAACAAAATAAAAACTACCTTTTGTTTTCTCATGATAATGGTTGGATTATCTTGTTATTTCAAGATAACAAAGCTTGTTATCTTGAGATAATGAAATAAAACAACCTTTTATTTTCTCGTGATAACAAGTTGATTATCTCCATATCTTGAGATAACAAGATACATCCGTTGTTTATGACATAAACAAGCTTGTTCTCTCAAGATAACAAAATAAAACAAAACCTTTTGTTTTCACATGATAATGGGTGGATTACCTCGTTATTTCAAAAGTAAGAAAGCTTGTTAACTTAAAATAACAAAATAAGCAACATGTTATCTCGAAATTAAAACAACTTGTTTTCTTGGGATAACAAAACAAAATAGCCTCGTTTTCCCATGACGATGGGTTGATTATTTTATCTCGAGATAACAGAATTTAAGAAACACTTGGGAGGACAGCTGCTGTCAGCTTCCGTGAGATACCATTAAAGTTGTTAATAATCACAGAAGTGGTAACAGTTAGTAACCTACACTTGAAGAGTAGATTAATGTCATACTACACTGTTAATCGTCACACTCATAAAATACAAAAGGCACAGAGGGCAAGCGATGTTGATCTCAAAGGCTCAAGTTAATACAGAGGACATCAGAGACTCCAGTATATCAGGACATCGATTACTTATGACACATGAAGGGTAGTTACACTCATCAAATTACTCTCCTTAATAAGGCATAATGTTCTTATCTGAAAATGTCATTTAATGTTATTTTCCACGTACAAAATATAATATAAAAATACATTATAAACTTGTTACAGATGTTACGGCTCCATGATTTTTTTTTTTCTGGTTTTTTTTTTTCTGTCAAGGCATCGGTTGGTTTTTGTGTATGTGCGTGTGTAACTTCACCACACCGTCTGAACAAAAGCGGATACACATGCAGAAATATAGATAGGGACTTCATCTCCGACAAGACATAACAAACAAAAAGATAAAATATAACACTGTTCTCTAGAGGTATCCAAACCTCACACATAAACATTTCAGAAATCGTAGCTGCTGCTGCTTCAATACTGCATTTCACCTCCAATTCAAATGAGCCACTTTTGTTTTTTTGTTTTTGGCACTAAAATCTGAACTGAGAAGAGACAGAGATGTGAAACCATAAAATGTGGATGATTAATCTGCATAAACCAAAAGGACATAATTTCATACTGGGCACAAACCCACGATGTAGTAAAAGATTTAGGTGTAACATTGTTCCATCGCTCTGAAATAAATAAAGGCACTGTTGTTCAAGCTCATACAATACTGTAGTGTGAGAGAGGCAAAGGCATCGTTGTGTAAGTCCTCTAGATTTAGACAAAAGAAGTGCAACCTCCCCTCTGTGTGTGTGTGTGTGTGTGTGTGTGTGTGTGTGTGTATGTGTGTACAGACTAGGCATTTATACTGCATATGTTGACTCAGTATTGGGATGATTTACCTGTTAAAAAAACTCAAGAGATATTTTGGCATTTTGGATTCCAGTTTGTTATTTTTTCCTCACCGAGCACCTGTTGCGGTGAAAAAGCTTCAGCGCTGGCATTTCACTTTACGTCTTTTTTTTAAAGTTTTCCTCATTCGAACATGTCGAGACAAAATGGAAATGTGTAATTTTTAAAGGAAATGAGGCGCAGATTGATACGCTCCTAAAAATAAAGTGACATTTTGAACACGAGTGGACACATGTTGGTGTTACGTTTCAGGGGAGAGCATGTTCATATATGGAAGTTTTAACACCAATTATGGAGTGTGAATTGATGAATGTATGTCGGCCCAGAAAAGAAGAAATCCCCGTGGTGAGTGTGTGACGAAGTTAAAGGAATATTTCATCAACAAAAATGACTGTTTGTATATCATTAACTCACCCTGTGTTGTGTTGAACTGTAAAGAAATCATTGTTTTTCTCGGACACCTCCACAGTGAACGGAGAATCCAAAAATTGAGAAAATTCTTGATGAATTGATATTATACACGTTGCTCTTAGCGACAGAAAAACTACACCTATACATCCATTTACAAACTCTCACACAACTCGTGCAGTATAATCCAAGTCTCAGTTATCCAGTCGTAAGCTCAGTAATTAACAAACCCACGCATTTTCGCGAAACATCATGGATCAGTCATGTGGCAGGGGCTGTGACACTCAAAAAAATGTATCCATTGAGTTACAGAGGTCTCTTTCCCAATGTAGGTCTATGGGAAAAGTTTTTTGGGCCCTATGGCATCATGTGACGGACCCCAAAAATCGCAGTGCCATGGTTTGGCCACTACAAACATTAGCTTCAAAGCCTGGCACACTTCCTGAGGGCCTTGCTCTGTGCACCACCCAGGTCAGGTGGGATTCTAGCTGGCGGGAGGGAGAGCATTGCTATGGAAACATGGTAGCCACCATTTGGTCTCCCCCCAAGTAGCCCCGGTGAATAAGCGACCGCGTTTTGAGCCGCAAAGTTAGCACTGTTAACTATGTTAGCACCACTAGCTGCGCTAACACTGCTGCGATGCTAACAGAGCTAACAGTAGTTAAGAATACTACAGAAGGGTCTGCGGCTAAAATTAAGCTGCACCGGGACGGCTTCGAGAGCAGCTGGAGGGTGGGCACAATGTTTCAACAACACTGTTGAGCCACTGAACGATCACGGCGCTAGCTAAATCCCACCAGACCCAGATGGTGCGCAGTGAAGAAAACTAAAAAGCAGCTAGATTAATTTACAAACCGACATGCGTCACCAATCAGAAAAATCCTCGGCGGTAACAGATTTATAGTTAATGCGAGATTTATACTTCTATGTCAAATCAACACCGTACCTACAGCATAGCCTGACGTGCACCTCCCCAGAAATGCAACTACGCATCATGGCGACGCAGACCTCCTGTCTATTTCTGTAAGCTGAAACTATTTCCCTCAGTGGAAACAAAGCTTTTATTTACTTTAATTTCACAGATAAGAAACTATAAATTGTGAAGACAATAAAGCCTCCACAAAAATAGCATTTTAGCATTTTAAGTCTTATGCGTGATTTATCCTGGCTTCATATGAGCAGAGGAAATCTCTGCTCATCGCTAGGCTAATTTATACAATGTAAAATGCCATAGGCTTGTGGTAGTAGCATTAGCATGTTATATTTGTTTGGAAAACGTGTTTAGTATAAGACAGTTGTTTTGTCAGTGAACCTTGTGTGTTGTAATGGAGCCGAATTTTGTAACGTTACCTTTGTTAAATGTTGCTGTTGTCCCTGCTTTTATATGAATACATGAAAAGTCTGCTAGCCACTAGGCTAATATATACAATGTAAAATGCCATAGGCTTGTGCTAATAACGTTAGCATATTGTATTTGTGGGGAAAATGTGTCCAGATAAAGACAAGTGTTTGTCTGTGAATGCTGCGAGTTATAGTGAAGCTGATTTGTGGACTTATGTTTGAAATTGTCTGTATTAAGCCATGTTTAATGTGTGTTTAATGTGTGTTTTGGGTGTGTTTTGAATCAACTAAACCCTACGGCATCCCTGAACTGGATAGATGAGACTTGGATTATTCGGCGTGAGTTAAGTCTGTTAACAGATGTTTTGATATAGTTTTACTGTTTTACTTTCTCCGCTTTTAAATGCTTCGTTCACCGTGAAGACAAGCGAGAAAAACAAAGATTTCTTTACAAATTCAACACATCACAGGGTGGGTAATAAAAATACAAACGATAGTCTTGTTGGTGAAGTGCTCCTTTCAGTAAAAGGTGCATGATGAGGAAAGATACTTTAAAATATCAACATATCTCTTTTTAGTTTTAGTGTTTATGGAGGGTTTCTGTGCTGGATAAGTACCACCATTATCAGTTTAGTTACCATGTTATTAATAAAGTCATTATTATTGCATCACATGGACTGAGGGCAGGGCAGCTCAGAGACAGTTTGGCACAGCCAGGGATTGGTTTAGGAGCCCTTCACCAGTTTGGGGCCCCGTCCCCAGTAAAGTCTACTGGTTATGCATGGCAACAACTGTTACAAATTGGGATTCTGACTGGTTATGAAACATTCTCAGACTGGCTTTGGACTTTTTGAAAGGAAGGCACGTTTGGTAAAGTTTAGGTTAGGACTTGGTGATGGGCGGGGTCCTGAGGTTTACTCCCGTGATCGCTGTCGTCTGGTTGGCTGGTTAGACAGAAGCAGCCGGGGTTGTTCCCAATGTGCTGGTCTGGTTGGCTGAGCTGGGGGAGTGACGGGGCCGCGGGCCAATGAGCACGCCAGCAGGCGGAGATGGGTGGGTCATCAGTGGGCGGAAAGGTCAGAAGGTCAAGGGGTCATGGGTTAGTTGCCGTGGCAGCTAGAGTTAGACAGACAGAGACGGACAGACGTGGAAAGGAAACAAAAAGGGCACATAAAAGGGGACATAAAAAGAAAAAAAGATAGAAGAGAGATTAGTGTCAGCTAGTGGCGTCAGGATGACAACAAGGCAGATCTACGGCAGTCACACAGCATGAGGGGCGCTACAGAAGAGCTGCACAACACCTTCATGAGCCCTGCATAACCATTCAGAAGGACTTACATCAACCAGCGGGTGGTGACATAAGGAATGGCCGGTTAGAGATGCTCACGTGTGCTCATGAAGGTGTTTGCAGGGTTGTGTTTTAAGGAGATGCCCCTTCTGTCGTGTGACCGCTGCTATAGTGATACTACTCATGCTAGCTGGGCTACGTCTAGCACAGACAGACAGTGAAACCATGGACAGAGAGGGAGACAGCATGGTTTCATGTGGGTGAGAAGGTGACCTTTATGTCCAAAGAAAAGTGTCGGGGCCTCAGAAATACTTTCACTTACTGACAAGTAGAGCTATTGTTTAGCAGCAGGTGTAAGATTAACAGTTGTGATTAACTGATTATTGATTATGGTTTGATCTATTGGCTATGAAGTATTAGAAGAGCAGCTAATGGCTACAGTAAGCAAAGAGGCACCATAGGAGATAGCGATGAGAGGTTAAGAGATGGTGATTTTAGAAACAATTTAACAATAGACAGACTAACTACAAGAATTTAGAGGCTTTGGTTTTCTTTAGAGATCTTTTTTTTCAATAGTCATCTTTATTGCCTTTTAGTGTTTTTTGTCCATCGTGTACAACAAGAGCACCACCGCTCACACACGCACGCACACACACGCACATATATTGTAGCTAGCTAGTCCATTTCTATTGCATAAAACAGTCACGAGGCCTGTGAATCGAGAAGGTCGCCTCGTCTTAAATAGACAAGAGCAAAACACTGCCTTCACTGCCACCTTTTTTCTCGCGGTGACTAAAACAGTAGTAGCTACACACCTTGAATAAAAGTCTGAAGTTTACATGGAGACACTTCATCTATAAAAAGCATGTCGTAAAAATAAAAATTTACAAACTAAAAAAAAAACAAAAAAAAAAAACTACAAGTATTTCCAAAGCGATCTTGTTCCATAAGCTTCATATAAGCACTTAAATCCTTAAAATCCCTATATACAAATTTATTTTGCAGCTAAATACATGGTAACAGCGCCACTCTGGCTAGGAAATATATGAAAGATGTAAACAGTCCCAATGATAAAGTCCAGTGGGCGACTGATAAGACCACAAACAACAGTATTTCATACAAAAGAGCTTGTAACACAGACCTCAGTAGTTATCACACGCTGTGTTTTAGTAGTAAAGACCAAAGATCATATTGAATTGAATGACCTTCAGATAAAAAGACAATCACTGTTACATTAAAGGTCCAGTGTGTAGGATTTAGGGGGATAGATTTATTGGGCAACAATTCTGTTTAGTGTGTAATCACCTGAAAATAAGAATCGTCATGTTTTTGTTACTTTAAAATGAGCTGTTTATATCTACACAGGGAGCAATTCTCATCCATGGAGACTGCCATGTTGCACTGCCAGGATAGGGCCATTAGCATTTTCACATCAGGCCACCGTAGTTAGCCACCACTCTGCAACAATTTTTAGTGTGAAACTGCTTTATTCTGTTCTTTTACCAGTTTAAATTAGTTTTGGAGAGGAAGACCTCTGCAGGTAATTCTGCTTCCGGCAAAAACCTCCTGAACGTCTCGATCTTGAGTTGTCAGACATAAAAGGTGAGCACACATTAGCAGGTGCTGGGCTAGCGACCTGTTTCCGACATGCCGAACAGGGTCAAACATTAGCCCTTTCTACACAGAGATCATGCGATAGGGCGATAGTCCCTTCTTTACGCCACCTTTAAATTTTTACACAGAGCCAAACTCTCGTGTGACATGTAACAGACACATCAGGCAGTGCTTTATTGGCAATAATTATTTACCATCCCTGTTGTAAGGCAGCTGATCTCGTCCTCTGCTCGGAGGGTAAGGAGCTCCAGGACCTCACTGTTTTCCAAATTTAAGGACATTAATGTTGCTGTTGTTCTTCTTTAAGGGGCCGTTTTTGCACCCTCAAATTAAATGTTTTCATTGTCCTAAAAGGCCAGAGCGATGCTGTCACGGCACGCACGTGTTTCCGAACACCTATTTTGCAGTTTATGTGTGAAGTTCAACTTTTGAAAAGCAGCAGCGCACCTCGCATGTCGTGTGACAAGGAACAACCAATCACAGCCGACAGATATCTTTCCCTTCTTCTGTAAATATTCAGTCTGATAAATACGGAGAAGTTGATCACGTTAGTGCAGGGCTACCCAGAGCTTTACATCTGTCCCACAGACGAGAGGCCGACACACTTATAAACAGCTCCTGGAAGAAGATCAGCTCTGCACTAAAGCTGGCACAAAAAAGGCACAAAAGTAGCACACAGCACCCGACCTCGCGTTTTCCAGGTGGTTAAAGATGCGGTATGTGTACAGCCCCTAAGTAAGCTGCAAACTGCTTTTCAAATCTCCCAGTGATGGGTCACATGTCATCAAAACGTCACACCTGTCCTATCCTGCCCGCTGTCCTTTTTACACAGACGTCAATTCCGCGCTGTTACTTCCTCCACCCCCAGCTTAAAGGCGAGACAAAAATGTAAATGTAATGTAAATGGGGATTATGTTTTTCTTTAATGTGAAACTGCTTTATTCAGTGTTGTTACTGTTTTTAATCAGCTGGTCTGTTTGTTTTGAAATGGAAAAGACCTCTGCGAATAATTCAGCTCCTGGTAAAAACCTCCTGAACGTCTGGATCAGAAATAAGTTGAGCACACATTAAGTTTTGAGAGAAAATAGGTTATCGCACACTAGCAGGTGCTGGGCTAGCCCATCTGCGACATGCCAAACAGCATTAAAGAAACACTGATTTGTAATGTGAAACTGCTTCATTCAGTGTTTTTTAACCAGTTTTAATCACCTGGTTTGTTTGTTTTAAAGAAGAAGAGACCTCTGTCGATAATTCAGTTACCAGTAAAAACCTTCTGAATGATGAATACCGAAGGGATTCTAACCGGGAGAAGCTGGTTGCAATCTGCAATCCTCACCGCTGGATGGCACTAAATCCCCCTAAGTCTTACACACTGCTCCTTTAAGTGTCATATAGTCATTGGGCACAACACAGGATTTAATTCATAATAATAATAAAAAAAAACATTTGTGGAAATCTACTGGAATGAAGTTGGGTATAAATAAAACTTCCCACAGTTATTTGCAGGGTCAAAAGTAGTAGTGAAGAGATAAAAACAACAACAACAAAAAAAAAAAGTTTCTGAGAGAGGACTCCAAACCCAGAGTCACAAGGACCGAGTCACATGAACGGAGTGATCCATTCTAATTGAGAGGGTCCCGGCCTGCAAGCCTTCCAGTTTATCTACCAGGCGAGCAAAGATAACCGCTGCAGCTGTCACCCCTCACGTGGTTCCTCCCAATCTGCTCACTTATTTCACTTTCACTGCAACAAATACCGTTTCACATTTTACACTGAAGCTGCTTCAGCGTGTGACCTTTTTTTCGCCTGATACAGTTACTTCTTTTTTTAGGCATGCCGTTTTACAGACACATGTAAACTGAAATTGGTCCATTGGTCTGCATGCACGCACACTAACACACACACACATACACATAAAGTGGCTGGTGAGCTAACTAACCTCTGTCTGGGGTCACTACCCTTTGGTAAGGATGGATTCTCTTGTCGTGGCGTCGTACCTTAGTGGTCATGGCACCTGCTAACAGCCATTGACATCGCCAAAACAGAACACAGAAGGTTACTCATCAGAAAGACATCAAACAGTCCACCCATGGCACCAACATCAGGAATATACAAAGTGTTCAAGGCTGAAGGGCGAAAACAAGTCAAAACATCTCGCTTCTAAGAGACAGAACTCTTGTTGTTTTGTGGTCTTCTGTTCTCTAAAGAAAATATTAATCCAAACCACTAATTTCTCACTAAGCTTCACTAGTAGATTCAACATCAGCTGTAAGCAAAGTCACTCTATAGCTCTGTGATTAAAATAAGCTTTAACATATATTAAATCACAAACAGCGGCGCTAGAATACCTATGGGTTCACTAAAAATGTGTTAAAATTACAAGCAGAAGCTGAACTATTAAAAAAAGTTAAATAGCTGTCACACCACAACACTAGTCTGCTAATACAAAGAGGAAATTAACAGGAATGGACACTTGACTACAGAATGACTGTCGAGGAATCTGTCATCCTAAAGTATGAGCAAACTTTGAGTGTTTGCTCTGGGGGAACAAGTATGTGGGGGGGTGGGGGGGGTGGGGTCTCTGCAAGCCAGTCCGTGTGTGTGCTAGGAAGAGTTGCTATCGTTTAGCCTTTGGTTGGGAAAGCCATACCTGCGAAAACACAGGAAGAAGGGACTATTAGCCCACCAATGAGCTTCAGCATTCATTTATATATGTTGTGGATGTATTACAAGAGCTGGATATGGCTGCCAATTCATCCCAGTGGCAAATCGTGGTACTGCATCAGACGATCTCCCCAGAAATCTGATTCCTAACCCGACGATGACAGGAAATACAAGAGATGTGTGTACTGTGTGAGAATGAAGATTTTTGCTCGCGGCTTATGCGTTACAAGTCAAAGCAGAAAAAACGCCCCACGTCATCTTTTATCCTATTGTCCAATCGGATAATTTGAGAGGTGGTCACGACAACAAGTTTACAGTTGGTGGTAGCGGTTGCTGGATACCCAGAGCTATACGGCCCAATGATAGCAGGTTGTCAAACTGCCCCTGAGTCATCCTAAAATATGCCTGGAAACAGCCATCATGGATGCGAAGCTCCTGGACCAACTGGTGGTACTCCCCATGATCCACCCTCTTTTTTAGGGTCTCATGTACCCACACAGATCTCTGTTTCCCTGTGACCAACAAACTATTTACTGACAGCCTCTCACCCTCAACCAGAGCTACAGCAAGTACCCTCTGCCTCAACATTTTAAGGACCAGATACTAATTAGTGTGACACAAATGAAAATAAATAAACGGTAGACTGATTGCACAGGAAGGTTAGAATAAGGAGGTGACAGAGTGGTTGCCTGGCAACAATAAAAAGGCACAGCAAGCGGTTGTTTTTTTTTTTTACTGGTGGTATTCAAATTAAGGGGAAAAAAAAGGGCTGTGCACCTCATCGGGGCACAGATTAGGGCGGTTCAATCAATAGACTGTATATAAAGATGGACAACGCATCTCTAGTTCCTCATGCTGTACAAAAATGAAGCCAAAATATTCTGGATACCGCCGCTGCCATCTTGCGCTCGGACGTCATTCGGAGCCAGAGTCTGCACAGTAGCCATCTCTGCGCCGAGTTCTAGCCCATACACCCATCTGACCCAATTGTAAACGGCGCCATTGGTTGCCAGCACACCGACTGGCACCGACTGGCTGTCAATCATCACATCAAACTACCTAAAATGACAAAAACCATCTGTTAATTTTCTGACATGTAGTTTGAGTTATTTAGTTTGGCTCATGTCCAATCTGCTAACAAAGAGGGGGCGGGGTTTATGACCTATACTGCAGCCAGCCACCAGGGGGCGATTGAGACATTTGTGCTTCACTTTGAGGAGCTGCTATGTCGCCAATCTTTACTACACAGACACTGAATAAGACGCGTAAAACTTCATGGTTTCGCTTGTGTTCTGCTATTGTCAAAAGCACCCTGTAGATAAAATTCTCACTGATCCCGACTGTTTTTATGATTCATACTGTTGACCTAAGTTGAGCATTTTATATATCATTATATATTTTTGGTGTGCACATTATTGTTAGGGTTTTTTTTTAACTTTCCATAGTTGCACTTTTCCCTCTTTGTATCTCAGCTGCTGCATAGCCATTTCCCTCGGGGATAAATAAAGTTTTATCTTATTATTTCTGTGTTTTGTTCTCTAACAGTAACTCTCTCTCTGTCTATCCACGTCATGTTTTGCAAATACAAAGCCTGCATGTCTCTCAGGTTTTGTCTTATTGTGCTATATATAAATGTTGTAGTGTATTAATTACAAAAATTAATTGTAAATTAATTAATTTATGTCACTGTTAACTACTCTACACTGTCATGCTGGCCTCTATTATAATAGAGATAATTTATAAAAATGAAATAAATGAAAAAAGTCAATGTGTGACTTGAGCCTGGAAAACTAACAGTTAATAAAGGATGAAATTTGGCTCTCAGATCTGGCAGCACCAGGCTGTGTTTTTAAAGACTGTATAGTTGAGTTGACTGATCGCACAATTGCATTCAAAGTGAGTGCAGAGACGTGATTAGACGTCAAAGTGCATCCGTGTGAGTTGATTAAAAATGTTTTGAATCAAAAGGCTCCAGAGTGCACTTCACCAAAAATCTGTCAAATGTGACACCAAATTGGTGCTCCTGGAATCCATCAGGTCTGTGTCTGTGTCTGTGTCTGTATGTGTGAAGCATTATGTTTTTTCCCATCTGCACTCTGCTAGGACCCGATCCTACTGTGGCTCTGAATTTTCTTCACTGAATGCCAGTGGGTAAAAACAACAAGGGATGTGTGGAACTGTGCCCTGTGCCCCTCTTTAAGTGACATCACAAGCTTTAAACATATCTGTACTCTAAAATGAAGGTAACGATTTATTGTTTTAGATTTTAAAAAAAGTTCTGGTGCCTGTTAAGGCCCGGCCCAGACCTGACATCATTGGTGAAAGCAACCGATCCACCACCTGCCTCCCCAATCTGCACTAAGATTCCCAATCCTGACCCAACATTAATTGTGTGTATGTTAACTGACAAAAAAGGAAGCACATAAAATGTGTTTTTACTGCAGCACCGAAAAGCTGCAAAGCTGTAAGACCAGAGCGGTTTTTGTGTATTTCTTTCTTGGAGTCGCAGCGGGCGGAGACAGAAGACAGAGAAACTACTGGAAAGGTTTTGTAACGTAAACGCTTTGTGAGCAACTTCTATTGGAGTCCAGTATCCAGTTCTCATAATACATCCATTGACCATGTATGAAATGATGAGCGTGTGATTTCTAAATACCTAATACTCCAGTTGAGTCAATCGGGTATTCCAATATGGAGGGTGTGAGTGTGTAGGGATACTCGTAGGGCGTGTAGATGATTCCAGATTCGGGCCCTTGCTGCACCAGCGCCGGGTGTGGATTGCCTCCCGGCACGAGGGCGGAGCTCTGGATCTGACGGATCAGAGGCATGATGGTCGGCGTGGTGACAGGGGCGGGGTTGCGCAGGGTGGGAGGCAGGACGGGCGTCGGGCCTGTGATGATCCGGGGCGCCTGAGGGGTCGCCAGAGGGAAGCCGGCGGTGGCTGTGCAGCACACGGACATACAATAATGCAAGTATGCGCACACCCACACGCGAAGCACACACACGTACAATAGACAGGGAAGAAGAGGAGAGGACAAACAGTCTATTTAACAGGAGAAACAGAGGCATTGTTCATATATACAGTGGACTCCTGTACCGAGAACCCTCCTTTGTCACCCACCAACCCTCCTCCACATGCTAACTATGATGTCATCCTTACGCGTCTTGACATTGGCGTCTCTGTAGGTCCCGTTGAGAATGGCCAGCTCCATCAACTGCATTTTCTTCAGGTTGTCCTCCCCCTCAGCCTACACCAGAGCAGAGCAGCACAATCAGCTTACTTAGCAAGGACCATCATTCAGCCATCTGACCAGTGAATGAATTAACTGTTGTGGGAGTCTGGTTGAAAAAGTCAGCAAATGTTACAGTATGCTCAAAGTAATTATGATACGGGGGAGGGGGGGGGGTCTGTTAATTTCGTTTGGACTTGATTTTTAAATAATAACATAACATTTCTTCAGTCTGATCATTCTGATTAGAAATTCCAACTTGCCAAACTTAACTAAATAAATAATCTGATAAAATGTGTGTTCATTCACCTCAAAGCATTTCATCAGAATATAACCTTTTTGCCTGCTGTGAAGCGTCTAATCTGCCAGAAATCTAACAGAACAAGATGGGTTTTTTTCAACTTTATTGATAAAATTCAATTCATTCAACACATAAAGCACAGATGGAGAAAAAGTGGCCCCACAATTCAGTCTCAGGCTGCTTTCACACCTAGAGTTGTCTTGCTTCGGTCTGAATCAGCGACTAATTTTGTTATAAAGTTGTATAATTGCCTAGAGGTGGTTCATGTTCTCAGGGCAGCATTTACAAGCGGACCAGATCAAATGCCCTGTGTGAGAAAGCTGCTCTTGATTGGTCAGAATTTCCATGTGGGAAAAATCCAGGAAGTAAACCAAACGTTGAAGAAGAGTACACTTGCAAGATAAATGTGACACTTTCTAATGTCACAATGGAGGGACAACTACGCAGGTTGATTTTAGCGCTGCTCATCGTGGACTATATTGCTGTCATTGTTCATTTTAGTCAAACCATACAGTTTGAAAACGAGGCGCGGCTCCAACTAGAAAACAATGTTTTGATGCATTGGATGTGCTGAATGTGCATATTAAGGCAGTACAGGAGGAGGTGCACATTAATAATCCTCCAGGACTGTAACATGCTCATGTTTAACCCAAACAATGTGTCATGTGACTGCAGTTGGTTCACATCCAGGTCGCAACACACGTTTTGAAAGGTGAAAGCACCCTTAAGTGACAGAAGTGCAACCCAGATTATTTTCTGTAGCTACACATTACAGATGTCCCGTAAACACCTCACATGCAGACTGTTACGTATGTAACAACAAGCTTCATTATGATATCACATTATATTGTTTCTCTGGACAACGATATGATATTTGCTGATACCATTAAGTCTGTTACAATACAATTTCGATTTAGTACAAATCAGTAAATATTTTCTATATATCGCTGTGAAAGAACACAACAGGTTTGGCTCACATTTAAGGTTTTGGTATAAAGTTTATTACATGTTACAACTCTGTTATGTATGGACTGTTTGAAGAGGAGGTGCCCGGAAACATAAAGAACTGTTCCTACTCATCATCAGTATTGTATGCTTCAAACTGACGACCAGTTGTGCCATGACTGTACAACAGGCTGTCATAGACAGTGATATGGTAATCAAAGATATAACTGGTGACCCTTGAAGGAGGAGAACTTTGGATGAAACTCAGCGCCTTCCCTTACATGGACTTAAAGACATTTCTCTGTAAATATTTTCTTATGCTACTTTGCACTTTATGGTAGGTTATCACTTTGGACTGTATGTTACCTATGGCACAGTCTGACATGCGACTCCCCAGAAAAGTAACTACACGTCGCAGCGACGCAGACCTCCTGTGTGTTTCTGTTAGCTGAAACTATTTCCCTCAGTGAAAACAAAGCTTTTATTTACTTTAATTTCACAGATAAGAAACAATAAATTGTGAAGACAATAAAGCCTCCCCAAAAATAGCATTTTAAGTCTTGTGTGTGATTTATCCTGGCTTCATATGAGCAGAGGAAATCTCTGCTTGTTGCTAGGCTAATTTATACAATGTAAAATGCCATAGGCTTGTGCTAATAACGTTAGCATGTTGTATTTGTTTCGAAAACATTTTTAGTATAAGACAGTTGTTTTGTCAGTGAACCTCGTGAGTTGTAATGGAGCCGAATTTTGTAACGTTACCTTTGTTAAATGTTGTCCCTGGCCTCATATGAGAAGAGGAAAAGATCGCTAGCTGCTAGGCTAATTTATACAATGTAAAATGCCATAGGCTTAAGCTAATAACCTTAGCATGCTATATTTGTTTGGAAAACGTGTTTAGTAACCAGTAAAGACAAAAAGGCAGAAAGACATCCTTTTATTTTGTAGTTGTGGTTGACTCATGTATGTAAACTTGCCACCATCGTGACAGTGGTGACATAACTTTCGAAACAAGTGACAAGTTAACTCTGCGTTTGCACGTGCGTGCATCATGGGTGCACTCCAGTAATAGTACTTAATACCTGGTTAATATATCTATTCCAACCAGACAAACAATCAGAATAAGTGTTTACGTGGTAGTTAGGCCCTAATATTTCGTATTTCGTATTATTACATCGCCCCTCTTAGCCAGATCAGGCCACATCAGCCCAGGCTGTTCTGACTGAGGTGGCTACATGAGGCCTTTTTATTCTGATTGGGCTGTTATCCTGATTATTGGCGTAATTTTAGGGTCCATGAAAATGAGCTATTGTCTGAAATGGAGCTGACCAGACCTTGTACTCAGCCACTCCACCTCTCAAGACATATTTAACTTCTGAGCTCTGGTTACAGCTCGGTGAAAAGCTCGACTGATTTACAGTCAGAGAGCAAGGTCGGCTGGGTTAAACTAATACACATCATTAACATCACCCTCCGCACACATTCACACTCAGAGATTAACAGGTGTTCAGCTCCTGATTGCCTACAGACACCTCTTACAACCTTTAACTTCAAGGGTTGGCCGATGCTGTGCTGTGATTGGAGCGGAAGTGACGGCTGATTGCCGCAATAGAAACCCCCCTGCTGGTCTTTTCAGTCTACTTCAATTGTTGCAAATAATGCAGGGAGAAAAAAGGAAGGAGCCATGTGATTTTCAAAATATGTGCTTTTGTGCTGTGCGTCAAATGGGATCATTTTGAGTCCTTGTGTCTATACATGCAATGTGTTTCTTATTTGTGGTCATGTTTGTGCATGCATGTGTGTGTGTAGGGGGGGATGTAGGTGGGCTGGAGAATGCAAGAAATGTTGAGGGGTGCAATCAAAATGTCCTCTTGTGTGGACGACAAAAAAAAAAAACGGGGAAAAAGGAATACTGTAGCCAGTAGTTGGGAATGAAGTGAGTTGTGAACGAGTGAAAGGAGTGATGGAGTGGGGAGAACAAGTGAACAGACTCTCCATTCATTCCCTCAGCCTTTCAAACAACCCGGGGTTACCATGGAAACCCCTTTATGCGTGTTCCCTAATTACCCTAACCCCTTACACATACTCTCTCATACACACAGAGACACACACAAAAACACAAAAAAAGACACACACAGTTTTTGGACTGACAATCCCCTTCCCCCTTCCATGCATACCAACACAGTGAACTCTCATCCACTCACACACAGTTCCTCCGTCAGTCCAGACCGTAATATCTGACGCCGAGAGGTTCGGGCTGATACTCACAGCTGGCACCAGAAGTTTCTTGACCTCGTTGATGGCCCGCTGGAGTTTGATCTTGGCCCGGTTGTGTGTGTCCTCCACCGTGATCAGGACGTGGAGGTCCTCGCTGAGGTGCTCCCAGTTGGGCTTCCCTCGGTTCATCTCCTCCTGAAACACAAAAACATTTTTAAGAGCTCTGTTTGAATGCTCCACATAAGCTCGGTCCATTACTGGCTCAGAGGGAACAGGATTTCACTCTTCTTCTTGTTTGGCTCGGCTTTTGGATCGGCCTCAAACTACACACAAACACACTCAAGACTCAAGGTCGTGTAACGCAGCTTTGGGAACGTTATCAGACTCATGAAATAAACATGTTGCTCTTCAAGCGGTTACACAAGTTAGACGTTGCATTTTATTGATTTATTTTATCTATTCCCTTCTTTCTCTCACTGACACTTTAACAAAACCAGTGCTGGAATGTTTAGTCAGTAACTGATATTCTAAAGTTTATCCAAAGACAATCATTTAGTGAGTAAAGCACCAAATACTGATCCTGTTGCTGGTTGTATCTGTTGGTCTCCTTCCCTGTTGGTCACATAACAAACCAGGTGCACATAGTTGCATTTGTCTGTTTTAATAACATAATGTTCCTGATAGTTCTAAAAAATACCAAACACATGATAGATTAGCTGCTTTTGTCTGTTTCAGATGTTTCAGATTATCCAAACATTTTTCCCGCCCTTCACATTTGTTTTAAACTATGTAAAAATGCTTTGTTTAACATGGTTTTCCCACATAATGATTGGAAAAAAAAACTGAAAAGGGGCCTGGACGCTGATCTACTTTTTCCTCCTTCATTGAGAGAATCTGGATCTGGCCTCCGCCCTGCCCACCAGCGCTGGTTGGGTTAGGTTTTGCTTTCAGCTTTCTTCAGTGCTGCTCGAACTAGGTTGACCCATAGATGTATAAAGAGATCTGAATACAGTGTTAGAGATAGGGATGGGCGATATAACGACTGTGTACGGAAAATGTCGGAAAATTACTATTTTTTGTAAGCTGAAACCATTTCCCTCAGTGGAAACGAAGCTAGCCATAAGCTTGTGCTAATAACGTTAGCATGTTATATTTGTTTGGAACACGTGTTTAGTATAAGACAGTTGTTTTGTCAGTGAACCTTGTGAATTGTAATGGAGCTGAATTTTGTAACGTTACCTTTGTTAAATGTTGCTGTTGTCCCTGGCTTCATATGAGTAGATCAAAAGTTCGCTAGCCGCTATGCTAATTTATACAATGTAAAATGCCATAGGATTGTGCTAATAAAGTTAGCATGTTGTATTTGTGGGGAAAATGTGTCTGTGAATGCTGTGAGTTATAGTGAAGCTGATTTGTGTACTTGTGTTTGAAACTGTCTCTATTAAGCCATGTTTAACGTGTATTTAATGTGTGTTTTGAATCAACTAATCTTTATAGCACTTCACAGAAACCTCCGCCGCCGACTACTGTTTTAGAGGTGTAACAGCTGCATATTTTCAAACGTCTTCGCATTTTATCTTTTATCACAGTCTTTTTTAATAAAACTGCTTGTGACGTCTCAAATGTGGCTTTGACTTTCAACTGAAAACATGTTGTCCCTTTCATAGAAAATACCAAGATATATATCGTGTATCGCCAGTCAGCCTGTAAATACCGAGATATGAATATTTGTCCATACGGCCCAGCTCTAGTTTGGCTACAACGAAAATTGGCTTCAAAGCATGGGGCACTTCCTGGGGGCCTGGGTTGACTAGGGAAAGAGCAGTGCGTATCAAGATGGGTAGCGTTAGTTGTTAAAATTTTAAAAATGCTAATGCTAACTCTGCTCTCTGTATTGATACGTTTACAGCTACTCGTGGACAAGAGGCTTGTGCTTGTGACAGCACGAGATGTAAAGGTCAATGACGTCCTCCTAGGCTGAGCTGTAATGTTAGATAGCTCAGTAGTGCTAGGTGAGCTAGCAGCAGACGAACACTTCTTTCTGCATGGTGATACGGTTGACAGGTGTAGTTCAGTAGAAAGAAAATAGTTCCTACAATAAACTCGGCAACTCATACCACAACAATCTGATAAATAGCTCTACAGATGAGAAGAGAAATTTGTGTTTTTTGTTTGGGAGTGAACTGTCCTTTTCACAAACTACTTCCTGTTTCTTTAGCCTGTACAAAAAACAAAGTGTATAAATGACAAACTGTGGTTTTGGGAGGTTCAGCTGCCAGTATGCTTCTTTATAAGTGGTTGTTGGATGGTTGAAAAGCTTCGGAAACCACTCCACCCACACTTTTCCAACGTCAGATTAGGAGCTAACTTTCCGAAACAATTTGACATTCTCACCCACTCCATGCTGTGATTGGCCAGCTGTCTGGAGGTGAGGAAGTAAACATTTCTTTAGCTCTTCGACTGAACGACTGAGTGCAACACTGCGAATCTTCCAGGAAAGACTGTCTGACAACTTTCAATTTCCAGATTTTAATTTTCCATAGCCAGACAACATGCTCTACGAACTACTTCTCCATAACCTGACCTTTATGTGTTGGAACTACATCTTGGCTGGGCGCAGGGACTTCCTAGCCAGACCAGCTGCTTCCCCCTGTTTCCAGTCTTTATGCTAAGCTAAGCTAACCACTTCCTCCTGGCTGCTGCTTCATATTTAATGGACAGTCATGAGAGTGGTATTGATCTTCTTGTCTAACTCTTGACAAGAAAGCAAATACAAGTGTTTCCCAAAATGTGGAACCCTTCCTTTCAGTGCAGCGTCACATTTTACAGCTAATGAAAATAACTGATAGTTTGAGCCTGGGTTCAAACTTGAAATCATGAAGCCCTCTGTCTCAGTCCTGCCTGCTGGGACATTGTATCCTCTGTGGATGTTTTGTCAAGTGAGATGTATCATTTTGAAAAACACCAAAAGTCAACATCTTTCTCTCTTCTCCCCCGCTGCCTCCCACTGTGTCTCTGTTTTCCTTCCTCTCCGTCTCTGTGTGTGTCTCTGTCTCTCTGAGGGGCGTGCGGGGTAGGGAATGTTCTGGAGAGACACAGAGAGAGACACAGAGAGAGAGAGAGAGAGAGAGAGAGAGAGAGAGAGGGGAGGGGGTGGAATGCTGGACTTGCTCCACCTGCCGTTTGGAAAGCTTGAGCCGACTCCGTCCAACAGCAGACACCAGGGGAGAGGAAGGGGGAACAGATGGACCGAACACCAGGACAGAAAAACTGACTCTGAGAGGAGGGATGGATAGATACTGTAGACAGAGAGATAGATAGATGGATAGATAGATAGATATATGGACAGATAGATGGATAGATATATAGATACTGTAGACAGACAGACAGACAGATAGACAGATACATAGATAGATAGAGTGGGAACTGGTGCGTTCATGTGTTTGCAGCCAGCTCTCAGGAGTTTGATGTCGCAGCACTCACACTATTTCTCAGCCAGAGGGAAACATTAGTATTGAAGTCTATGACTTGCTTTTTGCAGCATGGATGTTTTTGTGTCCGGTTCAGCTGTTTCTTGTATTTCTTGGATTTTCATTCTATCCCTGTGAAATGCTTTGTTTTCAGTGCATAAAAGGACCACAGCCTTAAACAGGTTTTTGCATATTTCAGTCTTTTACATTTATGACTGTATGTTTCTCGGCCTGCAGGCTGCTATGGGATTCCATTCATGCCAAAGCTGCTGGAAGTCCTCTCAAATGCACGTGAACATCATGTCCTCATTTTTATTGTTTTGTTATTGCAGAGTAGTGTTGCATAGGGTTGCTTGTTTATGGAAAAAATCATAATCCCAATAATACTGACGGAATTACTTATTAACTTTGGAACCATGATGCATTTATTGAACTTTAAAAGAACTTTTTAACAGTGGATTTTCTTGATCTTTTAATATGGTTCAACTGAAAAACAAAGAAATAAAAAATAAAAATACACAGATAAATAAACATTTCTACTTTTCCCCTGATGGTGTGAATAAGTTTGTCACAATTACAGTTTCAATGCAGAAATCAAGTCACCAAAAGGGTCTAGAAAGTCACTAAATCGAGCAAGATAGTCACCAAGTTGGCGACACTGAGCACGCCGAGGTTATGGAAAGGGGTGGCACAAAAACTGTAACTCGATAATCTTGTTTTCATAATCGTTGGAAGCCAAAAACATAACTGAAAATAAAATTCAATTAATCGCCCAGCCCTAGTATTGTATCTCTAAGTGAGATCAGTTTCAGGCACATCAAGGGTGTAACTTTGACTTGAGTAAAATTAAACATAATTTGCAGTCTCACTGATTAACTGCTGAAATAACTTTGAATCAATGGCTGATCAGATGTTGGGCAAAGTCAAAAAGCAATTTGAAGGAATAGTTTGACATTTTGTGAGATACACTTTCTTGCTTTCCTTCAGAGAGTTAGATGACAAAGTTCAAACCACTCTCATGTGTGTATGACAAATTTGAACCCAGAGCCAGAGTTATCTTAGCTTAGCATACAGACTGGAAACAGAGGGAAACAGGAAGCATAGCTCTGTCTCAAGGTAACAAAACCAACCTACCAGCATCTCTAAGGATCACTAATTACTCACTCATTAACGCTCTATAGCTCATTCATTTATATCTGTGCAAATGCTGTGATATAAAAACAACAAATTACAGTTTTAAGAGGGTTATGTGAGGGATTATTTCTTGGCCGGGAGCAGTGACCTCCCTGAGTCTCTGGTTATGACAAGACTTCACAGATTTGGTTTCCTTCAAACAAATCCAGGCTAGCTGTTTATGTATGTGCCGTATTTCCAGTTAGCATGCTACGCTAAGCTAACTGTCTCCTGGCTCTAGCTACATATGTACATGTAACTACACATCACAGCTACGCAGACCTCCTGTCTATTTCTGTAAGCTGAAAGCATTTCCCTCAGTGGAAACAAAGCTTTAATTTACTTTAATTTCACAAATAAGAAACAATAAATTGTGAAGACAATAAAGCCTCCACAAAAATAGCATTTTAAGTCTTGTGTATGATTTATCCTGGCTTCATATGAGCAGAGGAAATCTCCACTCGTCGCTAAGCTAATTTATACAGTGTAAAATGCCATAGGCTTGTGTTAATAACGTTAGCATGTTGTATTTGTTTGGAAAACGTGTTTAGTATAAGACAGTTGTTTTGTCAGTGAACCTTGTGAGTTGTGATGGAGCTGAATTTTGTAACGTTACTTTTGTTAAATGTTGCTGTTGTCCCTGGCTTCATATGAGAAGAGAATAAAGTCCGCTAGCTGCTAGGCTAATTTATACACTGTATAATGCCATAGGCTTGTGCTAATGACATTAGCATGTTGTATTTGTGGGGAAAATGTGTCCAGATAAAGACAAGTGTTTGTCTGTGAATGCTGTGAGTTATAGTGAAGCCGATTTGTGTACTTGTGTTTGAAACTGTCTCTATCAAGCCATGTTTAATGTGTGTTTAATGTGTGTTTTGAATCAACTAAACTTTACAGCAACTGTGAAATAACAACATTTCACAAAACATGGTGTGTTTTGTGAAATGCTGTTGTGTTTTGACCCTCAGGACCACCATAGCAAGAAAGCAAGAATTTAAACTTTCCGACAGTGGAGGTATATACACTATCTTGCGTGTGTATAAGTGTGCTTCTAGTTGTGTGTACCTTCTTCTTGTCTCTCATGGAGCCCTTTCCTCGCACCATAATCTTGCAGCCGGTCTCTGCCTCCAGTTGTTTGGCCGTCAGTCCACGTGGGCCCAGGATCCTCCCTACAAAGTTAAACTACACAAAAGAGCAAAAGACACATTGATCTTAAAATAAAAAAAAAAAAAAAACAGGCCATAGGCAAGAGAAAGACACGTTTTGCATCATAGATTGTCTTTTTACAATGTGTGTGTGTATTTGCATGTGCTGCCAGCGAGTGTTTGTGCATCTGTGATGTGTTACTAAGAGAGACAGAAATAGCTCATTATATGGGTGCTGGCTGGTGCTGGTGGCATAACAGGACAGCGCCGTTCTCTTAACCTTATCTGTCACCAAGACTGAGTGATTAACTAGACAGCTGCCCCCCTGTATGTATGTGTGTGTGTGTGTGTGTGGTTGTTTCTTTGCCACTGTCCCTCTGTCTCTCTCTGCCATTTGTGTCTCCGAACATTCGTCTAGCCTCTTCCTACTTTTCAAAACTCCACTGAAGTTTAACCGAATGTTCGCTTCAGTTGCGACATATTCGCTCAGGCCTGTGTGATGACCCTCGACACACACACACAAATCCAGATAGAGGAACTGCTCTCTAAATTTAACCTTGATCTCAACCGTTTTCCAGTGTGTGTGTGTCCTGTTAGCCTCCTGTCATGTGAGTGAGGACAGCCTGTCATTGTATTCGGTGATTGGCGAGCTGATGCGTGGAGAAAATCATGTGAGCACATTCAATCTGGATCAACGCAACTCATATTGAAGTGCTTAAGTGTACTTGGCGTGAGCAGGGACGTATTAGTCTTGTCACTGTGGTGCACTTGTCTTTATATTTGGGGGAAAGATTTAATCCACATCTTTTAAGATCTTATTAATATTTACGGTGTGATCGTAAAGCTAGAAATTGTGCTGCAGTGAGGGCAGGTTGCCTTTTTGAGTAAACAAATCCTAAAATATTACTGTAAATTATTAATTTTCATCTCATTGGAAGCAGCGGCCAGAATTCATAATTGATCTATTTTAAGTCTCAATTACATCATCGGGAGTGAGCAGAAATGAGCTCACAATGAAATCAGCTTTTAGATAAAATGTAAAGCTATGATTTAAGGTCTCACTGACTCTCTGGCAGCCTATCTGTAACTGAGAGGGGATTAGGTGACCTGATAAAGTAAACAGAGACTCCTCTCAAAAGGTCAGAGGTCATGGATTTGTCCACACTCACGTCAGGGTACTCTTTGACAGGCACGTAGAGCTTCTCCTGCAGCTGAGCCACAGGGCCGATGGCTTCGGGAAGCTCCTCCATGTCCCGCCCGTTGAACATGCCGCCATTCACCGTGTCATTGTACATGTCTTTGCGTACCCTGCCGATTTCTGGGGGACAGAAAGAGTTTGAGTTAAGCACATTTAAAGGAGGACGTCTGTGAAACTGTCAATGGGTGACCACAAGTGTCACGTTTCTTCAGGCCGTCCATATCTGAGGACGGTGACTCACTGTCACCAGAATTACAGGAGGCTCTGAGTGTGACAGCAGACAGAGAGACAGACAGGGGGGCAGGGAGACAGTCACAAGCATTCTGCACCACAATGTAGAATTTAACTGCTGAACAATTTGCAATCAGGCCTCCTCTATTGCTGACAATTTCTTTCTTTCTACTCTTTCTACTCTCTTCTTGAACACACACACACACACACACACACACACACACGAAATACATGCCAGTGGGGGGTCACAACGACCTGCTCTACCCATCAGTGTTTATAAGGTTAGCTAGTTTGGTATAGTTATTCAACAGTCCCGTTTACGAGCCATTGAAATTCTCACACAACAATACGGCTGCAACTCGTCGGCTGATTACTGTCAAACTATTTTGCTGATTATCAATAAATCTACTGGTCTATAAAATGTGAAGTAAAATGTTTACTATGGTTGTGTGGCACTGCTCAGGTTAATCCCTTTCCAAAACATCAACAGATACACAAAGACAATGAATGACATAGAACTTTTATCCGGTCTAAAATACTGACAGTTAAGTGCTGACAGTTTATTGACAGATAATCTTACACTCAGGCCCCCAGAAAAGCAGCTCAGCCTTGCTTCTAATTTCTCCCAGTGGCCACTCACAGTATCACTGCCGAAAAAATTCCCTACAGCCCACAGACCACCATTATGAGAGAGACGTCTGTAAAACTGCTGACAGGACACCTCGAACTGCCAACAAGGTCAACTTTTTCTACTATGTATTTTTGATGCATTGTAGTTTTATATTTGTCACATTTTCCTCAAGCTGAGAATTTTTTAAAAAAAATCTGTGTCATCATCACAATGTAAAGTCTAGGAGCCAAGCAGGAGCTCATGGGCGGGGCCAGCGGGAGAAACACTACTGCGCAGTGGGCCGTGTACTGCATAACAGGGAAGCTAGAAATTTCTTTTTGGCGTATGCACCAGGCGAGAAACTCCACTGAAGGTAGCAGTAGTTAGCGCCATCTTGGGTTCCGCTATCTTGGTATTATTATACATCTACGGATTACACTATTTACCAGATATCAAATCATTTTCGCTGCTCTGAGGTCCTGGTTATATGTCAACAATTTCAACCAAAAACGGAAAAGTTTAGTTGCTTTTTGGCTAAGCGTTTACATATCAGCTGTGTTTTGGGTGCGTGAAAACGCAACATTTTGAGTGCAATTTTTTGGAAACGACACCGTCTCCGTTGTCATGTAAACTTCCTCTGAAAAAGGAGACTTTTGGCACACGTGCATTACGGTTCCAGTCGTTAGGCATGCGCAGTAGCGGACCATCACAACAACAATGGCGGACTCCCAAGCTCTGTTTGTGCTGCTCACCCTGTTGAATTTATCAACACTTCTCCAGCAAAGTGTAGATTTGCTGTAGCAACTCCACCTCGTCATCCGTCCAGACAAACGTTCATGCAGTTGCCATTTTGTTTGTTTATACATCGCCGCTCTGTAGAAGGAAGCGCATGTGCGCAGGCGTGTTGTTTTATTACAAAGTCACACCGCTATCTACTGGCCTGGAAATGTATACTACAGCGTTTTTGGTCATTTTTGCGGATCCGTGTGCACGGCGATTGTTGTCAAAACGTTGTCGTCTGAACGTGGAACTTTTTTCAAAACGAGAATGAGAAATGATTCTGTTTTCAGCAGATTGTTTTCATGTAAACATGGCCTAAAACAGCCGTTTCCGGTGGCTGCAAAGCGCAACTTGCTGGCTACTGTTTTAGGACGACATAGAAAAATTGGTTTCCAGGAAAACTGCTGTTTGATCCAGGTGTGAAACTATTTCTAAATTAAGTTGTATCAGATAAATGCACAGATTTGCGTACTCGCTGATACTTGATACAGCAGTATCTGAGGCATTTCTGATACTGGTATCAGTCATGGAACAACTCTACGAAAAATCATGATGAGTCCTTGTGATAACTTAAAATGTCATTTTTTGACTGACCAAGATCAAGATTCAAGACTTACTTTAATATCCAACAATGAAGGAAATTTAATTTGGGCTTCCACTCATGCTACATTCATTAAACACATTCCACATACGCACAACACAAGGGTAAAACAGCTACAATCAACAGTCCCACACTCAAAGATATTCAGTTTACAAGGATATAAAACAGAGAGAAGCACACTGAAGAAGCTGCAAACACCAAACTGTTTGCACTTTTGATTAAAAACAACTTAAAATGTCAATATTTTGCCTGAGGTTTGGTGAGAAGCACCATCATAAATAAGACTATGTTTGTCTGCCTGTCTGCTTGTTTAGTGTTGTCTCAATGACCAGTGCGGGCATCTGATGCCTCTGTAATGACACGCTAGCATAATAATAACCGACTACTGCACTACACAAACACATATGCAACACATACACACAGACCCTCGCCTTGAACTCACAAACACACACACACGGCGGAATAACTGCCTCGAGGCACAAATATCATCTGACCTAAGCAGGCTGACAGGCATGTCTCCCTGCTCTGAGAGTGATAAGTCTGACCATAATAACTACAGTCGGATGCTATAATTACAGCCGCAGCTTCAGCGACAATGATGATCCTCTAATAACCCATTCTGACCTGTTACAGACCTAAAGTGACAATTAAAAAAACACATACACGCACAAACAAATCTGCACAGACATGCAGGACTTTTGTCACACTTCAGTTGCAACAGGGAGGAAAATGAGAAGTGAAAGAAGAACAAGAGAGTCAAAGGAGAGATAGTTAAAGGGGGGAGCAGTGGCAGGCCTTATCTTAACACTTCAACCTGTCATTGGTTTATATATAGACTGAACTCTATCGCAGTGCTTCCAAATATGCCACAAACATGCACCCTGACAATATGTGTGACTGGCAGGCTTTCTTATTACCCTGCACAAACTTTTTTGGGACCGTGCCCTTGTCCACATTGCTCAGGCAGAAGACACAGCCAGGCCGAAAATGAGCACGGTACAATGCCTTTCATTCTAACCGAGGGTGTCACATTATCATGTGTGAGGGATGAATGCGCTCGGCTGTCAGTCCTCAACATGAACACGACTGGAGATGTTAAGTTGACCTGTTTGTCAGGCTGTAGAGGTCGTCTGGTATGAGAGCAACCTTGCTGCGTCATGAGGCTTGTCACAGAGCACAAAGTCAAGACCTCGGTGATCCTGATGAGCAACAGCAGTAGCAACAACCAGGCCTTGGTAGCTTGTAGCCGCTGACACTCGAGACAGATAAGACGCCACATTTTAAAGATTTTAAAGCGTTTGTTGCAAGTGATGTGACGCTGTTTCTGAACTGCTTGCAACAAAATGTTAGGTGTCAACAAGTGCGTTGATTAGTTGTACAGACAGCATGTAAGTAGCCTCAAATCAAATATTTTATGCAGTGGCATGCTCTCGTTCCTGCTCAGGGATGGGCTGCAGCATTCACATAAGCCTGCGCATTAGGTCACTGGGAAAGACTAACAACTGTCTGTTTGTTCCCATCACCAACTGCCCGTGTGTGTGTGTGTGTGTGTGTGTGAGGGAAAGAGAGAGAAAGACAAAGTGCTCATCTGCTGCTCCCAACAAATTAAAAATGTGACTTAAGGGAAAGTACACATCCTATTAACACGTTAATTTTGAATTTACAACCACAGCTCTATGAGGCAACCCAAATACATTGTAAAATGTTAAGTAGTTTCTCATGAGCATAGGCATACATTTTTAAGGAGGACTAAGGGCACACATTCCCCTCAACATTTAGAATAATCCATTTATCAACCTAAAAACACTGACAAAAGTTATGTATCTTTTCATGAGCACGGGTGTAGATGTTTAAGGGGGACTGAGGGCACACACGTCCCCCTCAACATTTGGAATATGTCCATTTATCAACCTAAAAACACTGACAAATGTTAAGTAGTTTTCATGAGCATGGTTGTAGATTTTCAAGGGGGACGTAGGGCGCACTTGCCCCTCAATATTGAGAATAAGTTGCATTTATCACCCTAAAAACATTGTAAAACGTTAAGTAGGTTTTCATGAGCATGGGCGTACATTTCTGATGGGGGCTAAGGGCACACGGTCCCCTCAATATTTAGAATAAGTCCATTTATCAATCTAAAAACACTGTAAAATGTTAAGTAGTTTTTCAAAAGCATGGGCGTAGATTTTCAAGGGGGGCTAAGGGCACACGGCCCCCTCAGTATTAAGAATAAGTCTATTTATCAACCTAAATACTTTTAAAATGTTAAGTTTGTCATGAGCATAGGCGTACATCTTTAAAGGGGACTAAGGGCACACAGCCCCCTCAATATTAAGAATAAGTCCATTTATCAATCTAAATAAACTGTAAAATGTTAAGTAGTTTTTCATGAGTATGGGCATAGATTTTAAGGCGGACTAAGGGTTCACGGCCCCCTCAACATTTAGGATAAGTCCATTTATCAACCTAAAAACATCGTAAAACATTAAGTAGTTTTTCATGAGCTTGGGGGTACATCTTTAAGGGGGACTAAGGGCACACGGCCCCCTCAACATTTAGGATAAGTCCATTTATCAATCTGTACATTGGAAAACGTTAAGTAGTTTTTCATGAGCATGGGCGTACATCTTTAAGGCGGACTAAGGGCTCATGTCCCCCTCAACATTTAGAATAAGTCCATTTTATCAACCTAAATACAACGTAAAATGTTAAGTAGTTTTTCATGAGCATGGGCGTTTTTAACACAGCCCCCTTAACATTTAGAATAAGTGCATTTGTCCCCCACTATTAAATAAAAAAATGACTAAATTAAAGACATTTCCACCTTAAATTAAAAGAAAGGGCACAGAGTAGTCAACAGAATGTAAGAAATGAAGTGTCTGAAGCTTCATATGTCCCTCCAGTGATGAAACACAATCTACGCCCTTGATCATGAGCATCTCTCAGGGTTGGATGGATGACATTTGTTTCCCAGGAGCCAGGCAGGAATTCAAGCACTTGATGACTTCACAGTAAGTCAATAACGGTCACTTTTATGACAAACACTGGCCATTAAACGAGCCAAGAAAAGGTAGTTTTCTCAGTAGTGTGAGAGGTGGATAAAGTCTCTAATGAAGGGGGCTAAACCTCCCCACACAGAAGCCGAGTTACCTTCATCCAGCAGCCGCTCCAGATGCGTGAAGATGCCGCTGAAGTTGGGCAGGGAGCTCATCACCTTCCTGTCGTTCATCAGCTGCATGAGATAGTCCGGGTTGGACTTGGGTCTCTCCTTCACCTCTGTCTCCCCGACCATGGCTTCAGCTTCGACAGTAAAGTGACCTAGCTAGTTTTTAGAAACTTGTGGGGGAAAGCCACAAAAAAAAAACAACCACACACGCCCCGACAAGCGATGCGAGGACCCCAGGGGTTTCCACCGACCCGCTGACCGCCTACCTCTGTGTGTGTGTGTGTGTGTGTGTGTGTGTGTGTGTGTGTGTGTGTGTGTGTTAGCTAACTCAAACCTCAGCTCCGGTTAAATCGACTGTCCCTCGGTTAACGTTTCGTGTGTGTCGCCCTCCTCTCTTCCAAACGGTTCCCCCCCTGTGTCCGACTCTCTCCAGAGTTTAAAAAAGTTCCTTTCTGGGGGGACTTTGGCTCTTTCTGACACTTTCACGGACTCCACGCGCTTCTGTAACGGCTAAAATAAAATCTCTACCATCAACTGGTGTCCTCCGCCCCGGCTGCTCCGCTGGTGTCCGCCCGGTGTGTCGGTATTCTGCAGCGGGGCTCGGCTCCCTATCATATGATTACAGTACAGCAGCAGCACGAGTGGGCTGTCGGGGGCGCGCCGCGCGTCGCCGCTGTCACTGGGAGGGGAGGAGGCTCGTGCTCGTGCCCTCAGAGCCCCCGCCCCGCCTCTCTGACTCTCAGTCGCTCCCACGCGCACAGGCACGCACGCACACACCCTGAGCCCAGCGTGTAACAATAACACAGCTCTCTACATAGGTATGCACACCTGTTACTGTCCATCACCTGTCCTGTGACGTGTGTGTCCAGGTGCCCTAAAGAACAAGTTCTCAAGTTCTTGTACTTTACTTTACTATTTCCATTTATGCAGTTTTAGCCTTTAATAATGGCAGAAAAATACTAAATATGCTAAATATATAGTTAAAATCTTTGGAGCAAAATCAGCAACTGACAGCTGGCCGTTTGGTCATGGATTTTCAACGTCCGGATATGACGTGCAAGGTACCCTGGCTGCATTGGTTGTTGACATTCTGGGACTCTGTGCCTGTTACATGCATTGTCTTATTTCAAAATAAACTTCTGTTTTCACAGGGAATTAAACGTTTACATACAGTCTCTTTCAAAATAAAAGCACTATGTCGGTACAACAAAAGCAAGTGGTTAAGCTTAGAAAAAAGAACAGGGTTTGGCTTTAGAATCTTACGCCGGATTTCCATTGGATGCGTTTCCGTTGCAGAACGGCAGCGCTGGTTATCCGCTGTGTGCTCCGTCGTCCGTCAATACCCATCAGCTGCGTTTGCTGTGCGGTGCGGTGCAGCTCCGCCGGAAGACATCTCGGTGCACTGCCATGATTAATATCTCCTCGTCCATGGTGTTCACAGGGTGAAATGACGTCTGTTGACTTCAGGCCTGCCTCTGCCCATTATGACATTTTCAAGGTGTAGTGCAGGGAAATATGATCCGCCGTGAACACTATGTATTTTATTTTGAAAATTAACCAGATGTTTTAATGTGTTTCTGTGCACGACTTCCTGCCCCGCACGATCTGCTCTGTGCTGAATTGTTGCGTTGGGCTCCGGCGTCCGGCAAAAATAGAAGTCCTGCGTATCTGTTGGGGAGGGCTCTGGAGTGCCGGAGCTGAGACGGAGCCGGAACGCTTCACAGCCGCAGCCGGTGGAAACACACACATTGACTAGAATGGAATCCTATCGGCTCCGCTGCCGTGTCGGAGCGCAGACGCAACCAACACGCATCTGGTGGAAATTGGCCTTTACTCTTCCGGGTGAAGGTCAGTGTTTGTTGGACCCATCCACCACCACTCCCGCCCAACCCGGGCAGACATTCGCAGCTTTGCGTCCTTGCGTCTCCCCTGACACCTCTGAGCGCTGTTGAACTGTAACGGCAACCAGTCGCGTATCATGGCGACGTTAAAGGACACCTTTTTATGGAGGTTTCTGATGCCATAAGTCACTGCCCAAGCGACACCGGGCTCCCTCAAGAACTGGACTCAAGTTTGGTTTTGAAGTACTTGTACTTTACTTGAGTATTTACATTAACCTTTTTTTTTTTCGTCAGTGTCTGATGTCACAAGTCACTGCCCATGACTTTGGAGTGAGACCAGGTTGGCCTATTAAGTACAGAGTATATATACGTTTTTGAAAGTGGGGGGACACAAACAAGATTTTGAGAAGAGGCAGGACTTGGATTACAACACACACATCAAGGTAGCATGACTTCATCCCCTGCTCAGGACACCATTACTCCTCAACTGTATATCTTTACATAACATACAGTTGTTTGCTGCTATGTTTTTTAAGATATTTTTTGGACATTTTTAAGCCTTTAATTAATAGGACAGGTGAGCGTGAAGGAGGGAGAGAGAGAGGGAGTGACATGCAGCAAGGGGCCATAGGCTGGAGTCGAACCCGGGCTGCTGTGGCAACAGCCTTGTACATGGGGCGCCTGCTCTACCACTAAGTCACCGACGCCCCAGCTGCTATGTTAATGTTCTGAATGTTCTATAGAGCTCAAATCCTAAATCTGACGCTGTAAAGTAACTTCAGCTGTCACAAAGTGTGGTGAATTTAAAAAGGTGACCAACAATATTTCTCCTGAGATGTAGTGGAGTAGAGGTAACTTCTGATGGAAATATGAGCACCTCAAAATTGTACCGAAGTACAGCATTTGAGTAAATGTGGAACCAAAGAATGTTTTGCTTGATGAATGACATAAACTACTTATCAATTATTAAAGTTATTGTTGATTTACTTTCTGTTTATTGACTACCGCAGCAACCTGCAACTCCTGAGCCGAATGCAACTTTTTAGAGCCCAGTCTCACACTGAAGTCATCGAAATCCAGCATTTGGGCAGTGACTTGCAGCGTCAGAAACAAATGACAAAAGGCGTCCTTTAACGTCAGCATGATACGCGTCCTGTTGCTGTTATAGTTTAACAGTGCCTGGCCAGCGTCAGAGGGAAACGTGGCGGGACAAGAACGAAGATAGGCAATGAAAATCCAAGTGAGGCTGGCAGGAGGGGTGGTGGTTGGGTCCAACAAACACCGACTTTCACCTGAGAGAGCGGTGTTCGTATCGTTCGTAAGATAATA
Organism: Epinephelus fuscoguttatus; assembly: GCF_011397635.1. Classification (NCBI taxonomy): domain Eukaryota; kingdom Metazoa; phylum Chordata; class Actinopteri; order Perciformes; family Serranidae; genus Epinephelus; species Epinephelus fuscoguttatus. The sequence continues at coordinate 28,607,645 of NC_064771.1, forward strand.
AAGCCAAACCATGTTGTTTTTTCCTAAAAAGAGAAGGACTTTAATACAATGAAACGACATTAAAGAGACAAAATGATGGTTATCCAACCTGGTAACACTCCGAAGTGGTCAAAATCTGGCGCTTGGGCAGTGACTTGCGGCGTCAGAAACAAACGAAAAAAAGGTGTCCTTTAACGTCGGAGTGATACGTGGGTGGTTGTCGTTATAGTTTAACAGTGCCTGGCCAGTATCAGAGGGAAACATGGTGGGACAAGAACGAAGACAGGCAATGAAAATCCAAGTGAGGCTGGCAGGAGGGGTGGTGGATGGGCCAAACAAACACCGACTTTCACTCGAGAGAGCAGTGTTTGCGTCTCGTAAGATTCTAAAGCCAAACCCTGTTCTTCTTTCCTAAACCTAACCATATGCTTTTGTAACATCAACTAGCTAGCTAATTAGCTAATTAGCCATCATACTGGCATACTGGCAATTTCGTTTGTTAAAGAAAAGGACTTTAATACATTGAAATGACATTAAACTAAGACAAAATGATAGTTATCAAACCCGGTCTCACTCCAAAGTCGTAACTTGTGGCGTCGGACACTGACGAAAAAAGCTGTCTTTTCATGTCTGCATGATTTGTGGCCGTTGGCCATCATAGTTTAAGGTGTGAAGGGGAAACACAGTGGTACAAGTGCAAACGTTAAGGCAATGAAAGTCTGACTGGGGCAGACGGGAGGGGTGGTGGATTGGTCCAACAAACACTGACCTTCACTCAGGTTCACGTCCTGTGAGATTCTAAAGCCAAGCCCTGTTCTTCTTTCCTAAACCTAACCATGTGTGTTTGTTGCTGAAAGAAAAAAAAAGTATATTCTTAGTGTTGTACTGATTTAGTGTGTTTATTTTGAAAGAGACTGTAAACGTTAAAATTCCTGTAAAAACTGAAGTATATTTTGAAAGAAGACAATGCATGTAACAGGCAGAACTTGACACAGCATCCCAGAACGTTAACAACCAATGCACCCAGGGTACCTTGCCTGTCAAATATCGACGTGGAAAGTTCATGACTAACCGCTGATCTGTGTTGAGGTCAGAGTGAGAATGTGTTCATCACCTTTACTTTAGGTTAAAGATGCAGGGCTTGCACCTGTGACAAAGTATTTTTACAGCGTGGTTTTGCTACTTTGACTTAAATAGACGATCTGAGTACTTCCTCCACGGCTGCCTCTCTTTGCCACTCACACAACATGAAGCGTCCCCTCTGCTGTTCACACCCTGCACTTTGAGGATGTTTGTCAGGGATCCTGAAATAATAAGAAGGTGTGATGTGTGTGTTGCTCCTCTCTGGGTGGCTGGAGTAGAAATGTTATTGCTGAAGGAACAGATAGGTGCTAGTGGCTAAACTTAACTCGCTGTAAATCACACACGTGCACACACACAAACACACACACAGACAGGCGAGACAATATGTGTGCCCATGCATGTCTTGACTTAAGCCTTTTGTGAGGCGCTGCTGGCCTCCCACCTGGTTTCTCTCCCCCGACCACTAGTATACACCGAGTGTGTTTCTGCCCTGTAAGACTAAACTTATGATTGGGGCTGGGTGGGATGCAATGTGTGTGTGTGGTTGTGTGTGTGTGTGTGTGGAAAGGGAGCAGCAGGAATTGTAATGGGGCAGCAGCAGTGTTGGTAATGGCTGGTCAGCTGGTATGGCGAGTATTCAGGGCGGGGGCAGTGCATTGTCCTCTCATAGCTCCAACAATGCCCCTCTGAGCAGGCAGGCCACACATCTACCAGTCACGGGCCTCTCTCTCTGCCTCTGCCTCTGCCTCTGCTTTTCTTTCTGTCTGCCATATTTATTCAGCCCATAGTGAAGTGTGGAGTGAGATGTGATACGCAGCACCGTCCCTGACCTTTGGCTGAAACGTCAAGGTCAACCAGTAACCCCGGTTAATATTAGAGCACACGTCCCTGTGAAAACATGACACCTGACGTGTTCGTTAACACTTTAAATGATTTCAAAATGCTTCAGATGTTGCAAATATTCACCACTGCAGCTGTTTTAATAGTTTACATTCATTTATTGGTCACATTATGAATGCACACGATCGCCTACATGATCTAATGGCTGCCATTCATGTATCTGTTGACCATTATATCATTAAATCATTCTAGTTCTGAAACATTTCATCTTTGAATTGATTGTCAGCAGACAATATATATTCACTGACAACTATTCTGACAATTGATTAATTAGTTTGAGTCATTAATCCATGGGTGGACTCTCAGACAATGGGTCCCTGGGCACAGACACGCAAAAGGCCCCACCATCTCTCAATTATGGTCTCACTCTGAAGTCATTGAAATCTGGTGCTTGGGCAGTGACTTGTGGCGTCAGAAACCAACGAAGAAAGGCATCCCTTAATGCTGGCATTATACGGGGCCAGTTGCCATTATAGTTAAACGGCACCCTACGGCGTCAGGGGGAAACAAGGCAGGACAAGGATGAAAGTTAAGGTGGCAAAAGTTCGACTGGGGCGGGCCAGAGCGGCGGTGGATGGGTCCAACAAACATCGACTTTCACCTGTAAGAGTGGTGCTCCCGTCCCGTAAGATTCTAAAGCCAAATCCTGTTCTTATTTTCTAAACCCAACCACGTGCTTTTGTTATTGAAGGGAAAAAAAACAACATAGTGCTCTTATTTTGAAAGAGACTGTATGTAAAGTTAAATTTCCTGTGAAAAGAAAGAAGACAATGCATGTAACAGGCAAAACTTGACACAGTGTCCTAGAACGTCAACAACCAACGCACCCAGGGTACCTTGCACACTGTATGTGGACGTGCAAAGTCCATGACCAAGCGTCAATATGTGACGAGGTCGGAGTGAGAATGTGTTGTCCTCTCCTACAGAAGTAAGACACACAATTTGGCCCACTCCCCAATTGTATTTCAACACCTATCCGTTGTTCTTGAGTGCCACATTGCCCCACAGAACAGCACAAGGGGTAATATGTGATCATATTTCTTCAGGGAGAGCAGTTAGTTACAGTGTGGGCTCCATGTTTACTCTTATGTATTACAAATTCCCCTCAGGCATGAATAAAGATTCCTGATTTTGATTCTGACATTCGCAACGTCCAGCAACACTCATCGAGTCTGTTTACTAAACACCAGTGTACCAGTCTTGGCAGATTGTCCCATTTCTTAGGGGAAGTTTAAACGATCATATTTTTGGGAACAATGAAAGCGTGATTCCAGAGAGAAGCAGACAGAGGGGTCTACAGTCTGTGTTTGAAGGATATATCCAGGATGTCAAACTGACTCAGCAGCAACAACAGGTTAAAAAGACAAAGATAGTTAGAAGCTAAAGCCGAACTATAGGCTACAGATCACAGTGGAAAAGTGAACCACCACATCACTGCTGATTGCCACACAAGACAATGAATATAAAGGGAAACTTTGCTGATATTGAACCAGCTGTGTGGCATCGCAGTGTGTGCAGATGAACAGTGTTTGGCTTCCCCGTGCTGCTGCCAGCACCTGGACGGGCAGGGATCTCCAGTGGAAGTCAAACGACATTCATGTGATGCCACAGAGCTGGTTGAATATCAGCAGAGTTTTCCTGCTTCCCTTCACTGGTTCCTGTACAGCAGGGTCGGTCTTTGTTTCACTGTTATAATCATTAAAAAGCAAAAGCAGCATGTGTATACATTCAGTAGGCTATATCTTCAGTAGCTAGCTAGCTAACCCCAGAACAAAAACTCATGGCGAGGCATCATTTCATAACTATGGTCCACGTCTGTGGAAAAATGCAAACTGAAGACGTACCTGGCTTTTAACTGAACTATCTTTTTATTTTATTCAATTATTATCAATTTAATTTTATTTAATTTTATTTTAGTTATTTAATATTTATGATTATTGTGCATGTGTCACGTTCAAAGCAAAAATGGCGAACACTCACCAGATCCAGCTTCTCAGATGTGATGATTAGCCGCTATTATCTGCTTTAAATCATTTTAAATTAAATACTTTGAGGTTTTGGAGTGCTGACTGGACAAAATAAGACATTTAAAAATGCTACTTTTTCTGGGGAACTGGAATAGACATGTTTCACTGTTGTCCGATATTTTAGGAACCGAACATGAAATAACTGGCAGATAAATGGATCGTAAAGATGATTGTTAGCTCATTTTTCACTACTTTCTGACATCTTTTATAATAAACAGGTATCAAAAAAATAATAAAAACATTGATAAATAAGAAAAAAATAATTGCTTGTCGCAGTCTTAATGTTAATATAATGTTTCAGCCAACCAAATTCAAGCATTTATATTGTTGTACACATGGTTTAAATCACAGTGAATTGAATTTCTTTGGGTTTTGGCTTGCTGGTCACACAAATCTAAAGATGTCTGGAAGTGTGGTGGTCATGTTTTTACTCTTTTCTGACATTTTATACTCAAAACAATTAATTGATTAATCAGAAATGTAATACATCCATTAATCTATGGTGAAAATAATATTTAACTCCAGTCTGAATCCATTTTGTTTTCTCTCAAAATGTGTGGAGACGTGTGAGGTTTTGTACCTCTGTCATCAGTGTCAGTAAAATGGGTCTTATTAAGGTGTTAACAACATTACATATTAAGGGAATGAAATAGATTTTCTTCACCTTTAAGGTTTTCCAGCAGTGGAAATTATCATCCCTGATGGAAAGACGCCCTCTTGTGGACTTTTCCTGTATCTGAAACTTTTCAGAGAGAGAACTCCAAAGCGTTGATGCGTGCCAGCAGATTTGTCAGTGACAGGGAGGAAGTTTGGAGGACATTTTGTGGCAAAAATAAACCACATCTGAACACAAGTTTGGGGTAACTGTTGGCTGCAGGCAATGACCAAAACAGTGGGAGTGTAGGTGAAACCACAGATTAGACTGTGACAGAGAAGAAAGTGAGTCAGCTGGAAACCTGACTACATGTGAGATTACTGTTGGAGATGTTTAACGGATCAGATTCACTGTCAGTCAGGAGGATCTGATCTCAGTTTGTTACCTGCAGTCACCAACAGAGAGCAGCAGAAGACAGGAAGCACACACGATGATTTGCAGCTTGTTCAGAGCTGCAGGAGAAGATTGAGTCAGAGGCAAAGTTTAATTTGGTTAATTATGTTTCTGAAAGTTAATTTCTTCCATAAATGTATTATCATCGAACAGAAGCAGCTCTGATGGCAGTCAAGAAGCTGTTTTTTGTTCTGCAATCACATAAAAACAAGTGTTTGTCACGAAAACTGTGACTCCCAGAAGCAAAACTGACATTGAAACCAGAAGTGGAAAGTGAATACATACTCTCACCGGCCACTTTATTACGTACACCTTGCTAGTACCAGGTTGGACCCCGTTTTTAATCCTTTGTGTCACAGATTCATCAAGGTGCTGGAAACATTCTTCAGAGATGTTGGTCCATATTGACATGATGACATCACACAGTTGCTGCAGATCTGTCGGCTGCACATCCATGATGTGAATCTCCCGTTCCACCACATCCCAAAGGTGCTCTATTGGACTGAGATCTGGTGACTGTGGAGGCCATTGGAGTACAGTGAACTCATTGTCATGTTCAAGAAACCAGTTTGAGATGATGTGAGCTTTGTGACATGGTGCGTTATCCTGCTGGAAGTAGCCATCAGAAGATGGGTACACTGTGGTCATAAAGGGATGGACACGGTCAGCAACAATACTCAGGTAGGCTGTGGTGTTTAAACCATGCTCAGTTGGTGCTAAGAAAATATCCCCCACACCATTACACCACCACCAGCAGCAGCCATCTCAGAAGGAAGAATTGCACTTTAAAATTCACAGCATTTTTTGGACATTCATTCATTTTCTGTAACCACTTATCCTCTTGAGGGTCATGGGGGGCTGGAGCCTATCCCAGCTGACACCGGGTGAGAGGCGGGGTACACCCTGGACAGGTCACCAGACTATCACAGGGCTGACACATAGAGACAGACGACCATTCACACTCACATTCACACCTACGGACAATTTAGAGTCACCAATTAACCTGCATGTCTTTGGACTGTGGGAGGAAGCTGGAGTACCTCGAGAAAACCCACGCTGACATGGGGAGAACATGCAAACTCTGCACAGAAGGGCCCCCCGCCCTGGGTTTTGAACAAGGCCACAGACAACCATTCACACCTATGGACAATTTAGAGTCACCAATTAACCTGCATGTCTTTGGAGGAAACCAGAGTACCTGGAGAGGCTCCCCTTCCCCAGGGTTCAAACCAGGAACCCTCTTGCTGTGAGGCAACAATGCTAACCACTGCACTACCGTGCCGCCCCATTTCACAAATAATGTAGCTATATTATAAGATTGGATTATAATCACTGATGTGCATCACTTTAATGTTGTAACTGGTAAAGGTGGGGAGCGTTTTACTCTGCTGGGTAGCTTGTAAATTTCACTTAAGGATCAATAAAGTCTCATCTTTATCTGTAATAATACAGGATACAATCTGTAATACAGTCTGAATCTGTAAAGTAACTAAAGCTGTCAAATAAATGTAGCACAGATAGTGTAATATTTCCCTCTGTAAAGTGGAGCATATATAAATATTGGTATATAAAATAGACACAATAAGCTCCTTCTCAACCAGTTACTACATTAAAATGCTGTTCACATGTCATATAACACTGTCAGGAACCTTTCTGCTGCATAATGAATACTTTTACTTTTGATACTTTAAATATATTTTCCTGAAAATACTTAACTTTTACTTTTTTAATGCAGAACTTTTACTTAAGTAAAGCATCTGATTACTTCTTCCATCCAGCTTGAGTTTTGTCCCTCAACATTCATTTTCATCCCACTCAGGTCAGCACACTTTCTCCTGTTTGTCTCTCTGTCTCTGTGTGTCTCTGTCTCCGTGACGTGAGTCCTGCAGCAGGACATCACCTGCTCACCTGGCTGAGGGGCTCATGCTAATCTAAAGCCGATTAGGCTTCTTATCTGCTCAGCGCTGGTTATGTGCTTTGGGTCCAACAAAAATACCACGCAGAGTTGGCCTCTTTACCGTTCCTGCTGACTCTTCACAGCCCCCCATCTGCTCTCACTGAGCCACGCTGGCTTTGGTGTCCTCGTTCCTCATGAATAGGTGGATCTCAGTTTTGTGGTGGATTGTGTTTCCAGAGAATGGTTGCTGTTTATTGATACATGAGGCTGAAGGGATGAAAGGATTTGTTTTGTGCATCTTTAGAAGTCAAAGCTCATTCAGAGCTGGTTTAAGGCAAAGAAATACCAATAATTTCACCAATAAGTCACTTGCAAACACATGTGCACGCACTACAGTGTTTGTAAATGCATCTGGTGCAACCCCTCCCCCCCGCCCTTACACTGGACATGTGAAGAGTCATCCGATGTCCATGTGAAAGCAGTAATGCCATAATTGCCCTCATCCTATTGACTTAATCAGGAACCCTGCGGCACTCACAGCATGCCTCGCCTCTTGATCTCAGGTTTGTGTGACTGAAGGTCGAGACGTCCTCATTTCACTGTCGAATCACATCTCTAAAATCCTTTATTTCTTTTTTGTACAGTCGTCATAATCTCCTCTTCTACACAGACTCACAAAGCCAAAAAAGCAAAAAAATTGGAAAAAACTTTACATGTATTTTAAAATAAAAGATTTAGCTTAATTACATTGTTTTTTTTAAAAAAGTTAAATTTTTTTTGTCATCGTTTTCTACACTATGTACAAAGACAGCAACCCAGTTGGTTAGAATATACATACATGTGTGTCAATATACAGGTACTGAATGCTTGAGGGAAACACCACAGAGGACCTGAGATTACAGTACAGGGGTCACGAGCCAAGATTTAGCTGCCAATTTCAGTCGTCCTCCACGGGGTTGGAGTCGGCCCTGCCTCTCTCCAGGGCTCACATCCCAGTTCCCGCGCCTCACTCTCCGACCACGTGCCTCAACGTTCATGCATGATTCAAACCGACTCATTCAATTGATGATTTTACTCCATCTCAGGAGCTTATCCCGTCGTCAGTGGGGACAAAGGTGGACTGGAGTATAAAAACAGCTGAGTGTGGGGGTTAAATTTGTTTGCTTTGTCTATGTAAAGAATCAGCTACGAGCCAAAGTGCTATAGACAGGTTAACAAAAATAAAACACTGCATTTCATGGGCTGTAAATATCTTCCATCTGCACCTCCAACAATACAACGGAAAAATTACATATTTACTTGTGATTGCAAAGCATCCGACATTTATCAATACATATCACATTTACTTAAAATGTTGACAAGATCCAAACCCCACCGAGTGCTGGAAACCAAAATTCTCTTTTGAAGAAAGCTGTGGAGCAAAAGTTTTAGATTTGTTTGGTTGGGGGAGAACCAAAAATGAAAAATGAAAAACATAACTCACCCTACACATTATCTTTCTCTATGTTTGAATACACAGTTTAGAATTATTAATGTAAGAAGTCCATTCGAAAGGAGTCCGTTTAAAAGGCGTTCATAGCCTAATATGTGTGTGTTTGTGTGTGTGTGTGTGTGTGTGTGTGTGTCTACATTATGAATGTTGGTAGAAAAACGTAGTAATCACACAGGTCCCCTTCCTCTCCTCCTCAGGTGTGGGAGTGGTGTCAGTTTTTGCAGAGGGGGACAGCTCAGCTCACCGTGGCGACCGCTGCCTCGCCCCCCTCCTCCACCTTGCTGCCTTTGCCCATGGCCTTCATTTTGTCCATGATGTCGGTGAACGTCTCCTTCACTGTCTTCTCCAGGATCCAGCCCTCGCTCTCGCTCTCCGGGTCGTCGGGGTTAGCCAGGGTGGACAGGGAGCTGTTGACGTACTGCAGGCCGATGGTCACAGCAACCTGTGACAGACAGGAACATGTATCAGTCACTACAGACATGTTTTAAAGGCCTGTTTGTAACACAGAAGATCAGAAGATGAAGAAAACTCAAAAGGACAAATAACTTCATACAATCTGCAAGTCAGAAATGCAGTTTATCGATGTTTCACTAACTAGGATACAATAATGTAATATTGAGGAAAATAAGAGACACAAGTATTTAGATTTGGAGATGGAAAAATGAAATTTCCTAAAAATGCAATTCAAAAGCTCAATTTGAATATATTTTTTTGTCAATGTTCAGATCATTCTAAAAACAAAAGTTAAGGTTGCTCAAATTCAAATTCAGATCCAAAAATCTAATAAAATAAAATAAAACAAAATAAAAATTAAATAAGATAAAATAAAATAAAAATAAGGTTGTTCAAATTTAATCAAATTTAGATCCAAAAATTCAAGACTCAGAATCTCAAAAAATAAAATAAAATAAAAAATATTAAGTTTTCTCAAATTTAATCAAATTCAGATAAAAAAAAATTCAAGTCTTAGAATTTAAAATAGATAAAATAAAACAAAAATAATAAGGTTGCTCAAATCTAATCAAATTTAGATCCAAAAATTCAAGACTCAGAATGTCCAAGAATAAAATAAAATAAAATAAAATAAAAATAAGGTTGCTCAAATTTCATCAAATTTAGATCCAAAAAATTCAACTCTTAGAATCTAAAATAGATAAAATAAAATAAGATAAAATAAAAATAATAAGGTTGCTCAAATTTAATCAAATTTAGATCCAAAAATTCAAGTCTTTAAAATAGCAGTTCCAGCCAACAGCCCCTCCCTGCATACCGTCCCTTCACACTTGAAACCGTCCACCCATCAAAGGCAAAAAGCCCCCCCAAAAAATCTTAAATTAAAAAAAAAAAAAAAAAAAATTATTTTAGAAGCAATCTACAGGCTAAAAATGTTGACTCTATGATTGGAAATGTTAAGAAGTAATTAAGACTGACTGAGAGCTCAGGCTCCAGGAAGTGGGTCTATCCTCATCACCTCCCTGATAGATTAACCCATTACTCCATCTCTGAGCCCACTATCTGTGTCAGCATGAAGACGCTTGCATAACTGCCCTAAAATCAGGGATTCCTCTGACTGTGGGTCAGATCAGCTTCAACGGTGTTGCCAAGTTTTTAGAGCAACTCTTTGTCTGCTGGATTTCTGGGAGAAGTTATCTAAATGACGCCGTCCTCTCGAGGTGACGCAGGGACACACTGACTATGACAGACTTCGAGGAATTATCTGAACGCTGTTCTGTGTAGTGGTGCTCAGATTCTTGGACCTTAACAACAACAACAACAACAACAACAGATGTTGGCAGTGGAAGCTCAGGGGAGAGTTGACGGGAGGCGAGATGCCATTTGGCTGCTATAGGATTAACATTCAGGTAGAAAGTAGCAGGTGAGATGCTGCAGGTAAGCTGCACTGGGGTCCATGCCAAAGGTGCTGCAGGGTAACCCCAAAGTAGACAAAGAGGATCGAGTTGTTTGGGAAGAGGATGCAGCAGTGGAAAGGAGGGCGGCGATGGACGTGCCAACTGGGTCAAGGCTTTGCAAGTTTATACACGAGCTCTTCACCTCACTGCTGCTACCGGGTGGTCAGAGTCCTCACCTGACACAACAGCTTCACTGAGCCCTCTCTGAATTCATCAGAAGATAGCTGAACATATTACGGTATCATCAGACTCCTCCTCGACTCATACATGAGTTTCCTTAATGTGACTTCACTGTGCAGAAGTTTGACACTAGCAGGTTGGTCTTTCTTTCATCAATGAACGTTTCTTTTGAATTCAAGATCACTTTGTCACATCATAGTTTGGTAAGCCAATCATGGTCCAATCAGGCCCCCGGGAAAGCAGCTCAACCTTACGTGGAATTTATATTTCTGCGTTGAATCAACACCGTACACTACACTGTAGCCTGATGTGCACCTCCCCAGAAATGTAACCACAAGTTTCTGTAAGCTGAAAGCATTTCCCTCATTTCCTTTACTTTAATTTCACAGATAAGAAACAATAAATTGTGAAGACAATAAAGCCTCCACAAAAATCTCCGCTTGTCGCTAGGCTAATTTATACAATGTAAAATACCACAGGCTTGTGCTAATAACGTTAGCATGTTATATTTGTTTGGAAAAACGTGTTTAGTATAAGACAGTTGTTTTGTCAGTGAACCTTGTGAGTTGTAATGGAGCCGCATTATGTAACATTACTTTTGTTAAATGTTGCTGTTGTCCCTGGCTTCATATGAGACTAGGAAATGTTTGCTAGCTGCTAGGCTAATTTATACAACGTAAAATGCCATAGGCTTGTGCTAAAAACATTAGCATGTTGTATTTGTGGGGAAAATGTGTCCAGATAAAGACAAGTGTTTGTCTGTGAATGCTGCGAGTTATAGTGAAGCTGATTTGTGTACTTGTGTTTGACATTGTCTCTATTAAGCCATGTTTAATGTGTGTTTAATGTGTGTTTTGAATCAACTAAACTTTACAGCACTTCACAGAAACCTCTGACCGACTAGTGTTTTGGAGGTGTAACTGCAGAGTGACACAGACGCACCACCGCACAAATATAACTGCTCACAATGGTGTAGGCAACGTGCGTAGGCTATGGCGTAGGGTTTGCATACAAGTATAAATCCCACTTTACTGACAATTTTTCCCAGTGGCCACTCATGGTATTGCAGTGAATAAATCCTGTAAAAAATCTGTAAAACTGTTGAGTTACGAAGCTTTTTATCATAAATGTTTGATCCATGAAGGTTTAATATTCCTCAAGCTTTCCTCAAGCTTTCCTCGAGCCGAGAACAGCAACATAAAAACCTGTGACGTCATCGCAATGTCAAGTCCATAAGCTAAATGGGAACTCACAGGTGAGGGCAGCGGGAGACATACTTCTGAGCATATTCAGTGGGCTGAATACCCCAGAAGTAAACCCAGACGCTAGAAACTTCCTCTGGCATATGCACCAGGCTAGCAGCTCCATTGGAATGAACAGGTGCCATCTTGGCGTCCTGTATCTAGATATTATTATAAATCTATCGTTATGACTGAATGACTTTGAAATAACAGAGTAACATTTGTCATAGTACCATTAAGTTCTGTGTGAAACCGCTCAGTGAACTACTACTACTATTACTGTCTCACAAGTTATATGTCACAAACACTAGCTAACTAGCTGGAACATTGCTAAGTTACCTAGCTAGGTCCACGCACAAATGTCATGTTATCTTACCTAGAAACTGTTTTTGGCGTATGCACCAGGTGAGCAATTCTATGGGACTGAATAGGCCCACGTTTGGGTTCGGTATCTAGTTATTGTTATACATCTATGAGTCCAATATGTAACTGACACAAGAGGAAACTTGTGTATGATCCTCGCATAAGGAAGCAAGTGAGCTTCCTTATGCAAAAAGTATTTCTATGTGTATTACATGTCTTAACACAAATTCTGTAAGGGTCACGTTTCATTGTAAAGTGATGGTTAGCCCTGTTTTAGTGGGAGACAGTCCTGGAGGGTTCCACGGAAAAGCTCAAGGAAGCGGCTGTGCACTGTTTTTAGTGAAGGTGGGGAAGTTAACCAAACATGCTTTTTGCCAAACCAACCTGTTAGTCTTCATCCCCAAAGTCTTTTGTCTTGGAAAGTCAAAAATATTGCTTTAAATTGCATCTACAGAAGTGTGATGTATTCACTTGGGAAGAAAAATTCTGCTCTGTATTTCTATATTAACACAGTTATTATCCAGATTATTCAGAACAACAAGAACAGATTTTTGTTTCCCAGACAAATGCATTACACTTCCAAAAATTTTACCTTTGTTTTCAGATGTAATATGGGCCCATTTTTGCCCTTTTTGGACACTGTGAAAAAAACAACTACAACTCAAGCTTAACTTAAGTACCAATGTTTCTGCCTTCAGGCCTCTGAGCATAATGAGCCCATTACAGCTTTGCAAGCCATATGAGGCACAAAAGACTTTGACTAGAAAAGTTACATACTCGAACAAATGACACACATGTGATATTTATACTTCATCTGAAGTGTTTTAAAACACTTCATTTTCACAAGAAAAAATACTTCAACTAACTGGTTGGTTTGGCAAATGTACATCTGGTTCCCCACCCCCATTATAGTGCAGCAGGACCGTGGGCTCAGTTGCCTATTTCGATTGTTATCACTCGATTGAATGGGCATTATCAGTCAGCCTCATAGAAATGGATTAGAAGGGGCCTGCTACACCTACTGGAACATTCCCAAAGCTGTTATCAGCACATTAAACACCCATTGCCATTGGGAGCAGATTATTTAGGTCTCATCGCTGATACTGCGTGATTAGATTTAGAAAAAACATCACGGTGTGGGTTATAATAAGCATGTTTGTTATGTAACGTGAGCAACGTGATGTGACATAATGTGACTTGCTTGCTTACGTCAGTTAAAATAAGTCAGTGCTGATTTTTGGTTTCACAATGGACACAAACCCCGGTCTCCTGGGTGAAAGTCCTGTTTTGTTTATCGCTGTTATAACGAAATCTGACTTCCTCCTTTGCTCCCCTCATAATAACAACGACTGCGACCTTATTGTAGGTGCAGCAGGCCCCTTTAAACCTCTTTAAATCTGTGAGGCCGATAACCGGTGATCATGCCCATTCGATCAAGTCATAACATGGAAACCAGTTAAATGATGGTGTCGGTATTCTACTGAAATTTGACATAATTGAGTTAACATTACTGTTTAACCAAACTCTTCAACATAAGATGGAAAATGATCACATTTGCGTGAATATTTGTGTTGATGTATTGGCGGCCCTGACCTCCAGCATAGTGACCAGCACCACCAGCGCTCCGATGGTGTTCATCATGCCTCCGTAGTAGGACAGCATGGCGTCGCGGCAGCCGCGCTTCCACACGTTGAGCTCCTCCGTGTAGTGGTCGTAGCTGTAGTGGGCAGTGTTGTTGGTCATCTGGTGCTGGATGCAGGGTCTGGGGGAGCTGGGGTTACAGCAGCTGAACGGGACTCCGTCCATCAGATACTGGCCGTCCACGTTGCTCCCGATGCGGCTGAGATAAGAGGATGAGGCAGAGTGACACGTTATGATGGGTGGGAGGTGAAAGTGAGCTAAGCTTAAAGGTCATGGACTATATTTGCAGCCTGTGTGAGCTAAAATTACTTAAAGTATAATTAGTGGTTGTTACAGTTTATTGTTGGATTTTATCTTTTCAGTTAGCGAATACAATCAAATTGAACCACACTCTGCTAATAAGCACAGGACGAGGAAGTTTTAGAGGCTCTACTTAAGGATATTATGCACTCCAATACAACAGGACACATTGTTGCCTCAACACTAAGCAGTAAATCAACATCTCTCCAACAGATATTAAGCATAAATCAAACACTTGATGCTTGACACAGGTCACATTATTGCAGAGCAGATGAAGTGGTTTATATTGCTTCTATCGTCCTACTTGTTTATTACTCTTTTTATACTGCGTAAACCCTGAGCAACACTGACACTGATGTACAACCATCAGTCAAGAACCACCATTAAAACATAACTGACTGTGCTCACTGATACCACCTCTACACGTCAAACAAGTACAATAAAAGTCAGATTTCACTTTAAAGGGCTTGACCCAGATCTCGACCGCTGTGATTGATGGATGGTAGCAGGTCAGTGGAAAGACACGATAGGATCAGTAAGACCTGAGCAGGTCCGATATGGATCAGTGATTTCGGGAAACATCAACATCTCATTAAGCCCAAAATAACCACCCAGTTCAGACTTTGATCAACGCTACAGAACATACTGGAAATATGACACTAAATAGGAAAGTACTTACTGAGACATCAGTTAGAACGATGGTTGTAGGTCTAAACCAAAAGTCGACAGGATATTTCATGTGGACAATGAACTCAAACACTTGATCTAACATCATTAAATCTTGTGGTATCTTAATGTTGTAATTGTATTGTTGTTGCTGTTGTTATTGTTGCGATGACTTGTTGTTGTGTTGTCTTGCTATTGTTGAAAATTGAGATGAAATTATTCTCTGTTTCTTGTCCAGGGACGACAGATGAAAATGAACTTATAGCTAACTCTGGTGCAGCTAAGTGGCTGTGCACTGTCACTGTTAAATAAATAATAAGTAAATATGTTCTGGAGTTGCCTGAGGATATCACATTATTGGAGCAATATTTTTCAGGCCTTATCAAGAATGATAGAAAGACCTTTCATGGCAGTTCCAGAAACTATGGAAATAGTAAAAACACAATATGGTATCGTGTGTCTGCCCACCAGCGGGAGGGAGGGTTGTTTTTACTTAACTGGAAACAAAGAACTGAACAAACACACCAGCTGAATTTTTTGTGTCATTTTTGCCCGGAAATAAAGACAAAACAAGGAAATCAGAGATGGTGATACTGACAATTTAGTCAGGCCAAGTAATTTACTGCCCCCTACAAAACAAGCACTTCCATGATGCTATGGTAAATAAATAAATAAATAAAATACAATAAAACATTCACATCTGATAGTTCAGTTCAGTTCAAATGCATTTATCTCAAATGGGCAATTTGGTTTCACAGCCTCCTCAAGTTAACGCAATAAAATAGAGACAAAGATGTTCAGAATAGCAGCAGCACTCGAACGTCAACGTGTCAGAGACAACAGATGAGCACGAGTCATAAAGGATGTCAAAATTCGGCAACCTTTTATAGACCACCTCAATTATATCATCTATTTTTTTTTCCTTTTTTTAAACTTTATTTTAACCCGTCTTTTTTAAAGTTCATTTTATGCTGTCCACTATCAGTATGTGTGTGCTTGTATATAGATGTGCATATGTGTACGGTTTTATTGTAAGACAATGAACGCAGCTCCAGAGAAAGACAGAAAGATGGCTGTACTGATATTTAAAATTTGGGTTAAAAGAGAAGCCTCTTTGAAACTGAAAATGTGACATCAAAAGATGTCCCACAAGGACACCACATCAGTTTTACTGTCCAGTGTTATTGTAATGGGATAGCTGGTGTTTATACTGAGTTCAAAATCCTGTCTACAAATTGTTCTATTGTGCAGTGCCGTCCTTGAAGTGTTGCCAGCTCCTCAGCTGATTGGACTGGACACTGATTCTTGAAGGATGTGGATGCTGTAATCCTTGAGATTAAACACTAACGACGACGGTTTGCCGACGATCTAAACTGTCCCCTTCACAATTGTCCTCACAAACCTAACTGGAGCCTGTCGCTGAAAAATCAGTGCAGATATGAGCAGGTTGACACAAAGAGGCCACACATCAATGGACATGAACTTCTAATCCCGTACGGGTCTTTTGACCTTTTGTTTCTTTTTCTGTTTCTAATCACCTCCTCAGGTCCCTCCTCCTCAGCGTTATCCATAAAACTGCCTGGTAACCTCCTCCACCCTCACAGCCCCCTGTGCCACATCCCCATTGCTGTCACCATTTCTGTGATGCTAATCCTTAGTGGATGAAAGTGAATAATGCACCTGCTGACCTACCTTCACCTCAAATCCACTTATACTGAACTGTAACTTTGTATGGACGACCCCTAAAGGACCCCACCTTGATACCTTCAGGTTCAATGACAACCTCTTTAAGCCGTCACACATTCATCTCTCTCTTTTTTTTTAAAGATATTTTTTGGGGCTTTTTAGCCTTTAATTGACAGGACAGACAAGTGTGAAAGGGGGAGAGAGAGAGGGAGTGACATGCAGCAAAAGGCCACAGGCTGGAGTCGAACCTGGGCCGCTGTGGCAACAGCCTTGTACATGGGGCGCCTGCTCTACCACTAAGCCACCGACGCCTCACACATTCATCTCTAAGTCTTCTACCTTTTAAGAGATTATCATACTTTTTTTTTTGTCACTTACTCTTTGACTTCCTTTGCGCTGAAGTCCAGGTAGCGGTTGCTAACCCACTGAATCTCAAACCAATCTCTGAAGTTGTCATTTCCGCAGCAACGAAACTCCATCTGCATCAGGTCCAGGGTCCTCTTCATGTAGCAGCGTCCCGGTGTGTCCGTGTCCTTGTAGAACTTCATGCCGTTCCTCAGCCCCTCGGCCAGTGTGAACTGCAGGGGGATCCTCATCAGGAAACACAGCAGGGCCGTGACGAGCAGCAGGGCGTTGAAGCCCACACAGAACATCAGGAAGCCCTTCAACATGGGCTTCCACTTTACGAACTTGGTAGGGTCCAGGGAGTCGTAGCACACTTTGCCTCCGAAGGCATTGATGCCACAGGCTATTAGGCCCATGAATATGAGCAGGTTGGGCAAGAAGTGGCTCTCGTTGTTGTCCATAAGTTCCGAGCGCTTTCGCAGCTCGATCTTAAAGAAAAGGCCCATGCTGAAGACCAGCACGCCAGCCATCACGGCAAACCAGTACATGAACCAGACTGTCTGAGCGAGCTTTACCCGCTTCTTCAGGTCAAACTTGACCAACATTAACACCATGGTTCAACCTGTGATGTGTCCTCGCCTGTGAAGAAGGGAGTCAAATGATGATCGGCAGGAGCTCCAAGGGGTTCTTTGCGATCACGGTCTCCTGTGGCTGGTCCGTCAGCTCAACCTGTAATCCATCCCACAGCGAAACAGCAGAGGTGAAGAACCCAGGAGGACCCGGGAGCAGTGCAGGAGTGTTATTTCTTCAAAGTTAACTCCTCTCCCATTGTGACAGAAACCTTAAATTTCACAAGGCGTTATCTCCCCCAACTTTTTACCGGTTTTTCCCTCGTTAACACACAGGTGAGGCTAATCGTGATGTTCCACTCTCCTGGAGAGGTGGAGGATTGCCGAGGATCCTC
The DNA here is from genome assembly GCF_011397635.1 of Epinephelus fuscoguttatus. Lineage (NCBI taxonomy): Eukaryota > Metazoa > Chordata > Actinopteri > Perciformes > Serranidae > Epinephelus > Epinephelus fuscoguttatus. The sequence continues at coordinate 28,625,367 of NC_064771.1, forward strand.
ATGATTAAACTCAAAGTTGCAGTACGTCATGCTAAGCCCCTGTAAGCAGCCTGATCCAATTTGCCGAAATCCCTCTACACAAGATGAGCCTGATCGTAAGCCGCTGCCAGGGGCCATAATTGGTTTGAGCGTTCACGTGGTCATCATGGTCGCCGTGATCGAACACGCCGGGGGAGCGGTAATGGCATCAGCTGAAGCCTGACAGAGACCATCTATGTGCTCATTCACAGGTGGGGTCCACAAGTTCAACACACACCGGATGTCTTCACAGTGGAGCTAATCAAGCCCCATTAACCCATTCATAGAAACAACAGAGCTCTCAGGCTCACACAACAACCCCTCTAATATCACTGAATACGGGATCGATCATTTATAACACCACTAACTAACTAACAATAAATATAAACATACAACAAACTTCATCTTACAAGCTAATAAGTGCATTTAAGTGCTCTAATTGCAGAGCCAGCTCTACACATAAACAGATATAAGCAGTTGGGATGGGCCCTTGGTCTAGAAAAGATTTTTTTTTAATGAACGAGAGACAAAAAAACAAATTAAAAGTGATTTTTTTGTCATATTTGCCAACAAACAGAGACAAAACAAGGCGCTCAATGATGATATTGACAATTTAGTCAGGCCAAGTAATTTCGTGTCCCCTACAAAATAAGCACTTCCTTGATGCTGTGGTGATAAAATAAAATAAAATAAAACAATTAAAGCTACAGTTCCCTACAAAACAAGCATACTCATGATGCTATGGTGATAAAAAATAAATGAAATAAATTAAAATAAAATATCATAAAAATAATTAAAGCTACAGTCTCCTACAAAACAAGCATTCCCATGATGCTATGGTAATAAAATAAAATAAAACAAATAAATAAATAATGATAATAATTAAAGCTACTGTCCCCTACAAAACAAGCATTCCCATGATGCTATGGTAATAAGAAATAAATTAATTAATTAAAATAAAATAAAATAAAATAAAATAGTATAATATAATATAATATAATATAATACAGTGGTGGAAAAAAGTTTTCGGACACCCTTAAAATTTTACACAATCTCAAATATTATCATGAAATATTTGTGGAAAAATCTTTTTTGTGTTTCAAAAGGTGTGGCTGCATTAGACAGATACAAACAAATACAAATTATATTTTTTTGTTTATTGTTTACAAGAAAAACTAACAAAACTAAATTCTTGACAGTTTCAATATGTCAGTTCTCAACATTGTCGGTATCAAAGTCAACAAATAACAGAGAATGTGTTCAAAACTGAACAAAAAATAAATAAACCATCACATCATCAAATTAATATTTAGTAGTCCTGCCATTGGCACGTAGTAGAGCTCTAATCCTGGCTGGCATGTTCCCACGAGCCTTTCACACTGTTGAGGGGTAATCTTGTCCCATTCTTCTTGAATTACTGCTTTTAATTCTTCTAAATTCTTTGGTTTATGCTTTGAAACAGACCTTTTGATAATCCACCACAGATTTTCAATGGGGCTCACGTCCGGGGATTGAGCTGGCCACTCTAAGACCTGGATACTGTGCTCCTGCAGCCAAGTTCTACTGGCCTTGGATGTGTGGCAAGGGGCATTATCTTGTTGAAACATCCAGTTTTTACCTCGACGGAACAGTGCACGCGCAGAAGGGAGCATGTGGGTTTCGAGAATGGTACAATACTTGGTAGAGTTCAATGTGCCATCACAGACAGTGAGATGACCAACACCAGCAGCACTCATGCATCCCCAAACCATGATACTGCCTCCACCATGCTTGACAGTAGGTACTGTACATGCTGGAGATAATGCTTCGCCTGGCCTTCTGCGGACCCTCACATTAGTAGGAGGAAGATAAAGCTGGAAACTGGACTCATCTGACCACAAAATCTTCTTCCAATTCCTGGCTGTCCAGTTCTTGTGTGCCTGGGCCCAACGACGCCGGGCTAACCTCTGTCTCTCATTGATCAGGGGCTTCTTGATAGCCTTGTCGGACCTTAAGCCATGATCTAAAAGCTCGGCCACGTACTGTGCGGGTGGAACACTGGACACCAGTTTGGTTTGACCACTGCTGCTGAAGCTCCTGTGATGTCATTCGGCGGTTTGCCTGCACATGCGGATCAGGATGCGGTCATTTCTTGCTGAAGAAACCCTTGGACGCCCAGATCTTGGTTTGTCTTCCAAGCTGTTGGTTCGTCTGTATTTCTGCAGAGTGTATCCAACTGCTGAAGGACTGCATCTGCACTTCCTGGCTATCTGGCGGCAGCTGTACCCTTCCTGGCTGAGAATCTTTATCTTCAGGCGTGTTTCCTGCGTTAGGTTCCTTGTTTTAGCCATTTTTGTGTCTGAAGAACTTTCAGATGTGCTGGCTTTATGTAGACACGAAGCTTGGCAACAAAAATTGTGTCTTTTAATAAAAAGAACGATCTTCATCACTGGTACCAAAATGACCCAATACTCAAAATTTCTTATGTATTTTTATGGAACCAATCAATTTTAAGTTTTTAATGGCTTTTTTAGGATTTATTTAGTATTTTGGCTGTGACTGTACTAAAAGAAATTGCACTTGAAGACCTAAGAGTGATTCTTAATGCAATATTTCACAAATGCATGGGGTGTCCAAAAACTTCTTTCCACCACTGTATAATATAATTAAAGCTACAGTACCCTACAAAACAAGCATCCCCATAATGCTATGGTAAATAAAATAAAATAAAATAAAAACGATAATAAAAGCTGCAAGCTGACAGAGCCGTCCTTTTCTATGACAGTCAGACCGTGCACACAGGAGTGAGATGATGTATCCGTCATAGAGTGTGGGTGCTGGAATGACCCATTTCACATTTTGTACCACTTCCTGTGTCCACTATCACTATCACTATATTACATCATGTTGCTGTGAATCGATTGTCGACCCCATCATGCAAATTCAGGTAAATGAAAAGATAATTGTCTGACATGTCTTGTGTTTAGTTGTACTGTTGTGTTGGCTAAATCACTATTTTGGATCTCGAATGTGTAGCTACGAGGTGTCTGTGGATATATTGAGTTGGGTTGAGTTGAGGATAATGTTTGCTTTATTTACAACACACACATTGGTTTAGTGTCATGCGAATAGGTTACAACAACCCCCCCCCCCCAAACCAAATCCTGTTCAGGGCCCCCAGAGGTCTAGGGCCAGCCCTGTATTATTGTCTTGTTGTTGCGTGCTGTGTTGGCAGTGAGAATCAACACTGTGTTCGTCACAATCACGAGCCAGATACTTATGCTGACCACAGCCAGGTCCTTCCCTGACCTGCCTCCTCTGACTCCCTCAGACTTCACTGTGGACGACATGAGAGCTGCAGCATTGTTTACAGCAGCAGCTAAGCTCAGGGCTTGTTGTTTCTGCAAAATGCTATTAGAGCATTAAAGGCACAGTCCCCTCTTTTATTACATCATTCATCCAGCCACTTTTTAAAAACTTTTTTGTTGTTTTAGTTTAGTTTTACTGTTTTCAGTGGGTCTCATTCGTGAAAAGTGAGTAAATCTGTGTGTAGATTTGCACATAAAAGCCTACGCTATTAAAAACCTACTGCGGATTCAGGAACGCCGCGGGAAACTCAGATTTGATCGTAAACACATATGTATGATCATGAATGCCAATCCATCGTAAAGTGACAGCGCACTCTCGGTAATCAGCAATTAGCATAAACCAGAGATGGGGACTCGAGTCATTGTGACTTGTGACTTGACAAAAAATAAAAGACTTGAGACTTGACTCAGACTTGGAAGTTAAAGACTCGGGACTTGACTTGACTTGAGACATGATGACTTGAATGACTTGAGTGTTATTCACATCATGTTTTCGGTTAGAATATAAAATTAATAAATTAATTTAAAAACTAATGTCGATTACCTGGTAGGAGCGCAGGCTGAGAATGGCGTTGTCATGATTGGATCACTACCCTGTCAATCAGTCATGCCCTCTCTACGTACCTTACGTGTTTATTGGAGAAACAGGCCCTCTTATATCAGATAGGCATCAACATGTCAGCGGGAGGGGTACCGAGAGTCATCGTCTTCGGCTTTCAGAATTACCATTATTACGGCAAAAGATGAACAGCACAGTGCAAGACATGTGGCATAAACATCTCGGACAGCCAGGCGACAACTTCAAACTTTGTTCGTCATTTGAAGAGCCATTCTGCCCAGTTAGCGCTTGTTAATTAGCTAATATTATCTGGTTAGTCGGTAGTCAGCTAACGTTAGCTTATACCATACGGGGGTGGGGTGGGGAGGTGGGTCGGTTTGGTGGAACTTGTTTTTTAATTTATTTGCTAACATTAACACAAGAAAACGTGAGCGAACATTCCAACCGGTTCATCACAAGACCGGCTGTACATTTTATGAACGAGCAACACAGAGTTTAATGAGCTAAATGGGTGATTTTGGCCGCTGCCTTGGTTAGTGTATGTGTGTGTGTGTGTGTGTGTGTGTGTGTGTGTGCGCGCGCTCACGCATGGGGGTCGTTCCTGCAAAGTAAACACTGCAGCGAGGAAGTCAATGTTTACTGACAGTTACTTAAATCTTGTCTTTTCACTTTATTAAGATCAGATTCTGCAGGTAAAATTACAATAATAAGGTGACTTGACTTGACTTGACATAACCTGTGACTTTACTTGCCCAAGAAAAAATGACTTGGGACTTACTTGAGACTTGAAGGTTAAGACTTGAGACTTAAGACTTGCACATGTGTGACTTGGTCCCATCTCTGGCATAAACCCCTGCCCATGAATATCCAATGACCACCATATAAGGAGGTGTAGGTGCATCCAGTCGACCTGTCAGTCATGGCGCAAAGAAAGAAAGAGAGAGAAAGAAAAAAGAATTTTTCCGAAGCGGAGATCGAAATAATTTTGAAGTGGACTTAAGAAAAAACATTTTATTTTCTTCAGTTAGTAGTGGAGTGACAGGGACAGGCAAAGCGGAGGCCTGGAGGGAGGTAACAGATGCTGTTAATGTTGTCTCCGTAGTACAAAGAACCATGTCAGAGGTGAAGCGTAAATGGTTTGAATTGAAACTGGAGGCAGAAGTGCATTAGCACACACAAAAAATACAGCGGTCACCAAACAAACAGAAGATTCATTTGTGGGAACAGGAAACCAGAAATGTTCTGTGCGTAACGGATAAACTCGAAATCAGTGATGGCTGTCAGAATGTAGAGCTATTTAACATTTATTTTAACAAATGATATGGATAACATATAGCCTACAGCAGTTTTGTATGCATCGTCTTCAAATTATTTGAATCTTAATAGCCTAAAGCTCTGTTTAATACAACGTAAATTAAACATTTTTCAAATCAGATTTATTCATTCAAATGATCAAAAAGCCACAAAAAAACAAAACAAAACAAAAAACGTGTTGTCTCAAATAATTCTTTCAGCTGGCGCATGCTCCTTCGTAACTCCCCCACCTGCTGCTCCTGCTGCTCCTGCTGAACCCAGGCACCAAGGCCGAAGAGGCTGTGATCCGGCTGTCCTTATGGATATTTTTATTATCATCATTCAACATGTAGAAAGAGCGTGTAATCTATTGAGTCGATTTACATAGATAATTCATAATCATGAATCTAATCTGGATCTTAAACCTGCTAACTGCCAACTAATTTAACTAAATGTGTTATATTTTTAATATTTTTGTCATGTTTAGATGACGTGTTTCAAAGGCATCTGTGTGTTGTGTACATAACAGAGTGCAATATGAATTAAAATTGTAATTTCCAGTAGTGACAAGCAATATTTATGTGCTTTACTAAATTTACACAAGCACTACGAGTGGTCAGGACCAGGAGTAGATTTTGTTAGTAGCTACGAAAAGATCGGAGCTACTAAAATATTGATGAATGCGAACATGCACGTAAATTTCCATCTGCGAACAGTTTACACACAAATTCCTTCTGCTCACGTTTCATGAATGAGACCCAGTATGTTTTGTTTTAAAACTTATTTTTTTTAACTTTTTTTGTTGTTTTAGTTTAGTTTTATTAGCGTTAGTATGTTGTTTTATTTTATTTACTTTTTTTGTTTTAGTTTTGTTCTACTAGTTTGTGTTTTTATTTTTTACTTTGTTTTAGTTTAGTTTTTCTAGTTTTAGTATGTATTTGTTTTGTTTTATTTACTTTTTTGTTTTAGTTTTGTTCTGCTAGTTTTAGTGTTTTTATTTTTTACTTTTTTGTTGTTTTAGTTTCGCTTTTCTAGTTTTACTGTTTTTATTTTTTGTTGTTTTAGTTTAGTTTTACTAGTTTCAGTAATTTTTTTAATTCTATTTTATTTACTTATTTTGTTTTAGCTTTGTTTTTATTAGTTTTAGTGTTTTTTTTTTTACTTTTTTGTTGTTTTAGTTCAGTTTTTCTAGTTTTAGTACGTTTTTATTTTTTGTTTTAGTTTCACTAGTTTCAGTATGTTTTTATTTATTTATTTTATTTTACTAGTTTCAGTATGTTTTTATTTGTTATTTTCAACTTTTTGGTGTCTTACTTTAGTTTTACTGGTTTTAGTATGTTTTGTACTTTTACTGTTTTTGTTGTTTGGATCTGCTTTATATTAATTTGTCTTGTTTTGTAAATGGGCTGGTTATATTTAACAAGAAAATTAAAAACGAATCATGATCATTGATATAAAACACCAGATACAAACATGTTGTTGAGCAGGAAGACTCTTTATTTGCACCTCATTTCAACCGCAGTCACTTTTAAATGTCCCTGTTTACAAAGTACAGACTAGATTTAGTTACATACTGGAGGATCAGAGCACCACTGAAGACTTTGAGTGCTGTTCAGGGTTGGAGGTCTTCAGCTGCATAAAGGCACGTAATTTCAGCACGCGGCTCATCATCTGTCCTTTGTTCAAGTATTCAGATCCAGTATAATGAAGACTGATTGTGTAACTGGTTTAAAGCTGTTGAATGTAATAATGATCTGAACAATGCTTTTAATGATACTAATTATTATACCATGGGTTTCAGGGTTATTATCAATAACAAAAGGAAACAGGAAGCAGAAAAATACCAGCGTTTGTTAGTGAAAAGAACTTTTAAATGTTCTTACAGTGAGTCACATTCTCTTCTTTTAATAGACAGACAGCTCTGAGGTCCAGGTGGTTGAGTTACTGTGTTCAGATGCAGATTAATGATCATGTACTTTTTGTGAATATAACACAATGGCTAAGCCGTTAGCAGAACAGTTTCACCCTCTGACCTTAAAATATTCGATTCCAACCAGAAGTGAATTTGTTTTTGACACTGGAATATGTAAGAATGAATCAGCAGGAGCTTAACAGTATGTAAAACTCTGTATAATCACTACATACTGCAACCTCCAAAATGACCATGTCCTCCTGAGACCCGAACTTTCGTTAGTCCGTATTTTTAATTTCTCCTAGTTATTTGGGATCAGTAGGACCTGATACGTATAAAAAACAAAATATTGTCAATGATAATAAAGTCCCAATGTCCTCAAACGAGACGATAATAAAGTCTCAATGTCCTCCAATGAGACGATAATAAAGTCCCAATGTCCTCCAATGAGACGATAATAAAGTCCCAATGTCCTCAAACGAGACGATAATAAAGTCCCAATGTCCTCAAATGAGACGATAATAAAGTCCCAATGTCCTCAAATGAGACGATAATAAAGTCCCAATGTCCTCAAACGAGGTAACAATAAAGTCCTCAAACGGGACGATAACGAAGTCCCAATGTCCTCAAACGAGACAACAATAAAGTCCCAGTGTCCTCAAACGAGACAATAATAAAGTCCCAATATCCTCAAACAAGACAACAAGAAAGTCCCAATGTCCTCAAACGAGACAATAATAAAGTCCCAATATCCTCAAACGAGACAACAAGAAAGTCCCAATGTCCTCAAACGAGACGATAATAAAGTCCCAATGTCCTCAAACGAGACAACAATAAAGTCCCAATGTCCTCAAACCAGACGATAATAAAGTCCCAATGTCCTCAAACGAGACAACAATAAAGTCCCAATGTCCTCAAACCAGACGATAATAAAGTCCCAATGTCCTCAAACGAGACAATAATAAAGTCCCAATGTCTTCAAACGAGACAACAATAAAGTCCCAATGTCCTCAAACGAGACGATAATAAAGTCCCAATGTCCTCAAACGAGATGACAATAAAGTCCCAATGTCCTCAAATGAGACGACAATAAAGTCCCAATGTCCTCAAACAAGACGATAATAAAGTCCCAATGTCCTCAAACAAGACGACAATAAAGTCCCAATGTCCTCAAACAAGACGATAATAAAGTCTCAATGTCCTCAAACGAGACGACAATAAAGTCCCAACGTCCTCAAACGAGATGACAATAAAGTCCCAATGTCCTCAAATGAGACGATAATAAAGTCCCAATGTCCTCAAACAAGACGACAACAAAGTCCCAGTGTCCTCAAACAAGACAATAATAAAGTCCCAATGTCCTCAAACAAGACGATAATAAAGTCCCAATGTCCTCAAACAAGACAAAAACAAAGTCCCAGTGTCCTCAAACAAGACAATAATAAAGTCCCAATGTCCTCAAACAAGACAACAATAAAGTCCCAATGTCCTCAAACAAGACAATAATAAAGTCCCAATGTCCTCAAACGAGACAACAATAAAGTCCCTATGTCCTCAAACGAGACGACAATAAAGTCCTAATGTCCTCAGATGAATACTTCCTAATTGACAATGTCTTAGCTTGTTACTGTTGCTAAAATTGGTCAAATTTGTTGCCATATCAAACTACAAACATTATGAATCATAAATAAACAATTTTTAACCATAAACTGTGATCAGGTTTTGGACCATGTCCACTTTTGTGTCGGGATCAGCTGCAGACTGACTTGGCAGAGATGGCTGCCATCTTATTTTTACATGGATCAGTGTATTGTGCTCTGACTACCAATAGATGGCACAAAGAAGTGTCCGCAAACAAGGACAACAGGTCTAAGTTAAACAGAATGAAGTATAAGGTGCAGGAAACCCATAATATGATGTCCTTAAGAGGACACAGGGTCTCAGGAGGATAAAGCTGAATCGCCATCAAATTACCATCAAAACCGTCATGACTTCTGGCTAGGTGTACCTAATAAACCGGCAACTGAGTGTATATGTAGGGCAAACACACAGGTTCAACTAAGAGTTTTGATGAGAATGCCTTACATTTGATTTTTAAATAATTGTGAGCAAGATATGTTCCGTACAAGACGTTTCACAGTTTTATTTAACATTTCTGAACTGAAAATACAATACCAATATATCTGTGATAAACTAATACTGGCTGAACATATGTACCAATTTTGAGATACCACAGGAACAAATAGGCATTAGTGTTAATTTGGAGAGTCCAGTTTTCTCTGTGTGCAATCATCACTCAGTTTTGCATTTTGCTTTTTAGTTTCAACTGTTTGCTCAGTGTAAGCAATGACATATGAGCTGCGATAATCAAAACTAGAGTTTAAATTTGGCAAACAGGTGGATACACCGTCTCAGCCGAGTCCCACTGTGATTTTGGCTGATACAACAGGTGGATTTTTAACCTCATCATACAAACTGCTCATTTGCCCTGCTTTGAGTTACATCTGCCAACAACTGCTGCACTAAAAATTAATGTAAGTGCTGTTCATGGACGCAAATGATGATTGTGAACTAACATGAACAAGACTACATGAGTGTATCTGGGCTAACACATGCTCCTTTGGAAAATGAATAAGAAGTTTGATTCTAGGGGTCCCACTTGGTTCTCCTGTCTGCTTCTGGAATAACAGTCCAGTTTGGGGACGGCGTCCCCGCAGCGAGCCAGTTGAAGTCATCCACCTGGCTCCAGTTGTTCCGCTCCTGGTCTAAGCCAGACACGGCGAAGTCCTCCTCCAGGGTGGGATAAGACCAGGAGAAAGGGGCGAAGCTCACCCCGCTACAGTCCTCTATGATGGCCCGGCTGGTGACGTGCAGATACACCTGTGTGTCCGCGGTGTTGTGGGTCCGTAGTTGCTGACAGGGGATGGCCAGGGTGCTGTTCCTACAGTGATCCAGGAACACTGAGCTGGACACAGGTCCGCACAGGATCTCGCAGCTGTCGATGTGTTTCAGGTGCAGCGTGCTGGGGGAGCCGAACAGACGCACCTTGCAGTTGGTCAGGTGAGTCAGCAGCACGTCTCGTTGCTGGATCTCCTCAGCTGTCTTTGTCAGAGACATGTTGTCCATGTTGGAGAAGCCGCACTGCTCTGGGGCTGCGGCTCCGTCCACCTCGGTGCCACCAGCATCTGCAGGTACGCCTGCATCAGGTGTGTCTGACACAGGTGCAGGAGCTTTATCTGCTGCCTTGGTTCGAGCCCGGAAGGTGAACTTCTTCTTGGGCAGAGCCTCCTCTCTGATCTCAGTGAGGGAGGTCTGGAGTTTCTGCAGAGCAGCCTGGGCTTTGCTCAGCTCGTACTGCGTCAGAAACAACAAGCTGTCGTTCAGGAACTTCTGCAGCTGGAGCGTTCTGGCCGTCGCCTCCTCCAGTTTCTGAGTCACCACAGCCCGCTCGGCTCCGGAGCAGCCGGACAGCAGCTCCTCGATGGACGCCCGCTCCGTGTTGAAGGTGCTGGAGAAATACTCGCCCTTCTCCTCCGCCACAGACCGGCTCTCTTTAGCCTCCCTCCTCCGCTCGGCGTCCTCTGCTCTCGCCTGGTGCCGCTTCTGGAGCCGCTCTTGGATCCTGGCTGCACCGCTTTCACCGGCAAAACCGTTCTCCTGACTCACTTCGGCCATAGCATCCATGTTATTGCACTGTCAGATGTTGCGGAAGTGATAACGGAACACTTTCTTCTTCGTGGCTATTGCGAGCCAAAGTTAAAGCTGCTTACCGCCACCTGCTGTATCGGACATGTCAGGGCAGTTAAAAAATGAATTAAAAATCAAATATAATCAATCTATTTAGGTTTTATTAACATTTAACCCACCAAAATGAAAATATTTAATTAAAATTGTTGGTAATAGTTGAAGTGTTTGTCCCAAATATTTGAATACACTGCCTAATTTTAACTCATTTTTATCTTTGCACCTTTTGCTTTTTTTTTTAAAATCAAAACTTGTAAAACAAATTAAAAAATATATATATATTTTTTTATAAAATATTTAAAAAAAAAATTAAATAATGTAGGAATTCATGTTCCTTATTTTCCTTTACTCCTTTCTGTATCCTTTATCATGTTTTATATTTTATTGCTCTGTAAAGCACTTTGAATTATGTATAAAATGTGCTATAAAAATAAAGCTGCCTTGCCTAATACAAACGGGTTTTTTTTTATTGTTAGTAGATATAAATGTACATTAAAGAGTTGGGTTGAGTCTGTCGCATGCATTTTTAGCTCTCCATAAGCATTAAAGCTGTTTACATATTGTACAAAATATATTTTTAAATGTAAAATATTTTCATTTCCTTAATTCCCATTTAAGTGTAGAATATTACTAAGTAATTGTAGGCCTATGTATGTGCATAAATGGCGAGGTACCAGAATATTTACAGGTGTTATAGATAAACTAAGCATAGTCAAAATTTATTGATATTGCTCCTTTGGATCTTATTTTTTTTTAGTGTGTAGAAGCCAAGATGTGGAACAGCTTTTAAGATGTGTACAAAAATAAATAAATGAATAAATAAATAGATAATAATTAAAAATAGTCTATTGGTATTTTAAAAATATTTGGCCTACAATTCGAACTATGATAAGCATGATTTTATGATTTCATGATTTTATGTTAACTTGTTTTTATTTTTATACTCAATTTAATACACAATTTTTGTGTCAGGTACTATTTATATATATATTTTTTTGTTTATTTCTAATTTTCCCTGATGTTACTACGTATTCATGAGAGTGTTATGTAGCCTATATTTTCGTTTATGGCAGAAGCAAAAATAAAATAAAATAAAAATGTACATTGAAATGAAAAATTAAAAAAAAAACAGAATGTGCATTACGCTAATGTATAAATAATAATAATAAGTAGAGAAGAAGAATTAATTTTAAAAAAATCCCCACCCTGAAATTAACATTTCGTGTCATCCTTGACCCTTGACATGCACTCAGTAACCTTTTAAATCTCCAACTCTCTCTTGAATAACACTTAAAACCTGCCATTTTATGTATTATGGTATTACATAATGTCACATTTAATATTTATAATATATTTATATACAGTGTGGGGTGGAATATCACAGGAAAAAATGATATAAAAATATTAATATCATTTTTAAAAACTAAATAAAAAATGCAATGTCAGTGGGATCTCTTCAAAACACAACAACAAATTCATTTCCGTACAATAATAATTATCACCTGAGTGTAAGATCTGTGTATTAGCAGGTAACCAGGCAGCACTTATATCTACAGTAACTATGATCATACCTGAGCAACAGCAAGGTGTGGCACTGTCACCAGAGGCCCGCCCTCTACCGTTGGTAATGATTAAGTCTAATAACATTTATCTGCTATTCATTAGGACAGTGAAACACGTCGTCATAATTCATATTAATATAAAAAAAAAATGTGTATATTAATTACACGCGGTTGTTCTTGCATTTCCTACTCATATTTGGAGAGTCGTATTGTACCGTTGTGGACTGGTGATTTGGGCTGCCTTGTTTCTGTGCACTACCCCAACAACCCGTGCGGTGATGGCGAGGAAACCCCGTTGACAAGGCACTGCTTTTTCATGACGGTGAGTTTCCCTTTGAGTGTATTATAATTTTGTGATAAAAATTTCAAGGAAAAAACACACACAACCTCCTTCCTCCCTTCCTTCAGGGAGGGAAGAGAGTTTGAGCGGAGAGAAAAATCTATCCGAGACAGAACAGGGACAGTGAGAAAAATATATGAGTGGGAGAGGGAGAAGGAGGAGGAGGAGAAGGAGGGGGGAGCAAATTAAAAGTTGCCAAATGGAGATATTGGGTTTCAAGAGGAGTGAGACAGGAGTAAAGGGTTTGCCTCTTTGAGTCGTCTTTATGTTGTGCTAATCGGGATAAATATGTATGGCGCGGCACGGCTTTAGTCCTCCGGCATTTTCGACGAATTCCACCCGACATTTGCAAAACAAGGCGTCGTCGACACCGCGGCTAGCTAACCAGAACAGGCCGGGGTTTATCGTTAAAATGTCGCGGAGCGTCCTGCCCGGAGAGCTACCCGACCAGAACACGGGCTGCCGCAGAATCCCCCCGGTTGAAACGCGTCGGTTCGGGTATATGGAGACAAATGTGACGTTTTTCATGCTGGCAGATGAGCCACATAGAGGACAAATGAAAGCCTCCCCAACAGAGAAAGAAAGATCACGTCAGCGACGACCAGCCACAGGCAGGCTGGAGCTGGACGACGGGCGTTTTGTGCTGCTTGAATGCGATTATCATTCTGTCGATTCAGTCTATTTTTGGAAATAAAACTTGCAAGCTGTACATTAGCTGGCTTACTAAACCAACCGGCGGTAGCACACACGGCACCAGTAGCAGGACGACAGCGGGGACTAGCTTGGTCTGCGTGGAAGCACGTATGCTAGGGCGGACTGCGGAGACTACGAAATAGCTTTAAAATACACAAAAATGGCCAAACTCCTCGGATAAGATGGTTTTAATCCGACGGCCGTGGTTAAAGCTGACAACAGAGCCGCAAACTTAGTTGCTTTGAGCTACTTTAAACGGCCATTTTTAACAGCAAAGGCACTTTAGCTCTGTTGTCTTTTTTTTTTTTTTTTTCAAATGTAGCTAACGTTTTAAATTGACAGTTAAATTTTGAACGTTGGTAACGCGTTCGAACTAACGATTGCTTTCGTTGGTGTCGTTCGACTATTAAATAATTTACTGTTTTGTGTTTTATTCGACACATAAACAGCATTTTAAGCTTTTTATTGTGAAATAAAACGTTCCTAAGTTAATAGTTTGGTTTCCATTTTTTTGTTCGTAATGGCCTACGCTGCTTCCTTACATTTTTTACAGCATTGTGTCCACTTCTAAATGACAAAGGAGCCTCACTGCCTGTGTTAGCATTCCCCCTCATGACGAGAAAATGTCGTCGTTTTTATTATAGATGTTAAATAAAAGACAATACTCTGTAACATGCTTAACTCAATCAGGTTTCTTGGTGTTTAAAAGTCACGTCACAGTCAGTTTACAGAGCCTGTTTTGTACGGCAGCCCTGTCGTTCTTTGTTCTCCCTGCACTAAAGATGGAGGCTGAACGTGGCTCTGTTGTGAAGACAGCCTATGGCATGGTAACAGCCATTTTGTAGCACTGCAGTTGAGACGTTTTGCACTTACCCAGGAACACAGCTTACATTTCTCCAACACTGTACAACACAACCTAACATTTAAATACCAAATACTTAAGTCAAAACTGCTTTAGTCATTAACAGCTCATATATTCCCTCACCATATGCTCCACATAAATTAAATAGACAACTTGATAGATATCCAAACACTCAAAACCCATAACTGCTGGATCAGATTAGTGCTCATGGGCTTGGTTTTGTCACCCTTTTATAATGTATCACAAAGATAGCTGCATACTTAAGCTGGCTGACACAACATAAAGCCAATAGCTCTTTCTGTGTAAAACTCCAACAGCCATTCAAGGTATAAATGGAGCAGGGTGGAGTTATTTCCACTGTAATGGCCATTTTCAGTCTGTGCAGACAACCAGTGTGGGACAGCAGAGGAGGGCAATGGGTGGGAGTTTATGTGTCACAGACAAACATCTGTAGGAGGGGATGAAGGCCATCCGGCCCTATACAGATCTCCCATAGCACTCAATAACATATCTGTCCCCCCCTTTCTTCTTCCTCTCCACCCCTCATTTCACATCCATCTTTTTCTTTTTTATCTCACCATCCTCTGCAACACTCCCACACCTTGTATTTTTCACACGTTTAATTTTGTGTCATTACTGAATGTAGTTTCTCACCCTGCAGCCCACGAAGCCAAGGGTGTTAAATGACTGAATTCATGCTTCCTGCTGGAAAATCTGTGAGTGAGACGTCCTTAATATGATGATACATATGCTAAGCCTTCACAGCTCATACACCACCACCTCAGAGTAACAACAAAATGATCCACTGAGGTTTATTGTCATGATTAATGAAGCTACTAGTCACTGATTCATGCATATTAAAACATGGATTACATAATGTTAAATTCATACTAGCCATCTGATCACCTGCTTCATTCTGTCCCAATATCCTGATATTCTTTCAGGTGTCATGGATGATGAGGACGATCGCCATCTTCTGGATATTTTAGGGTAAAAGCCCCGTTTATAAAGCTGGTATTTACATTATAGACATACCTTCACTTTCAATCACAGTGTGGACACACATTTTTACATTTGTCCTGAAGTTTTGCTTTAGTAATTAGGTAATATTACAAGGGTTCCTCTTAAAAATCAATGCCAAAGCTTCTGCAAACTTTTTATTTATTGTTTTGTTGAATTAGGGAAGTTAATAATCTTATTCACAAGAGATTTATTACAAAGCATATTCTGTTATTCTACTCTGGACCAGTTGAGCCATTTTTAAATGTGAAAAATCTCTTTTTCAGAGATGTGGATGCATTGAATGACTATCTCCATGGTAGCAACAGCAAGTCTGTGAGTGACTCTTTCAGCATGTATCTACAGTCATTCCTTACCAAGTGTGTCCGAATTGTTATTTTCATTTTAATGCATAAAGACTACTGATTATCTGTTAAACTCTGTTTTGTTTCTACAGATTGAGGAGGATGATGTAAACAATGCAGCTTATGGGTCGGATGGATCCTTCTTTTCTAGTGACACCGTGAGTAAAGCTTGATTCACCATAACAGACTTGATAACAAAATTTGACCATCGTACTATTGTTATGATTCACTTTTTATGGAGATAATCTATTCAACACTCGTAAAGAAGTAGTGTGTAGGATTTAGTTGCATCTAGTGTTGAGGATTGCAGATTGCAGCCAGCGTAACTTCTCCTGTGTGCCAAGCATGAACTCCCGGTTAGGATTTCTTCGGTGTTCAGCGTTCAGGAGGTTTTTACTGGAAGCCGAATTATCTGCAGAGATGTCCTTTTCTCTAGAACAAACAGACACAGTGATTTAAACCGGTAAAACCATTGAATAAAGCAGTTTCAAATTAAAAATCAGTGTTTTTACAATGCTGTTCGGCTTGTCACAGACAGCCTGCTAGCCCAGCGCCTGTTAATGTGTGCTCACCTTTTTTCTCTGATAATGCACGATTCTGACGATAAGGAGGTTTTTACTGGGAGCTGAATTATCCGTAGAGTTCTCTTCCTCTTTGAAACAAACACGCCCAGTGATTAAAACTGGTAAAAACACAGAATAAAGCAGTTTCACGGTAAAAATCAGTGTCTTTCCAATGCTGTTTGGCTTGTAACAGACAGCGGCACCTGCTAATGTGTGCTCACCTCCTTTGTCTGATAATGCATGATCCACCACACTCAGGAGGTTTTTACCAGGAGCCGAATTATCCGCAGAGTTCTCTTCCTCTCCAGAACAAACAGAAAGGACAACATAGTTGTTATATTCCATTTCTGCAAGTATATCTCCATAAATCCTACACACTGGACCTTAAACAGCAAAGGAAGTTTGTTAGTGTAGGAATATTTGAATAAGGGGAAGTGTCATTTTGTGAGAAGATAAAAGTTATATTATTAAAGGTTAATGGTGTAATTTCCTTTTTTGCACAGGTTGTAAAAAGCCTCACTGTTGTATAAGACGGACCTACAGGGAAGTCTGTCTAATATGCTGTTCACATGCAAACACTGTTGTTTTCCACGCTCATTTTCTCTAAATGCTTCTTTCAGGCTGGCTCCAACGCTGGCCTCAAGGATGGCTCCTCTACAATGGGTGAATTCGGCGAGGATTCAGCAGGGGCAGGCCTCCAGCTCTCCAGCAGCCTTTCATTTATCGAGGATGAATTGGGGTCTGGGAACTCCCCTGGAGGGGTGGATCTTGGGGGAGAGGACCAGCCCTTTGACATCCTCCAGAAGTCTCTCATGGAGGCTGACATCACGGAACAGACGCTGGCCCAGGAGGCCTTACTAGACTCCCAGCCTGCTCCCACTCTGGTGCAGGCTCCTGTTCCCTTCCCCTCCCAGCTGGTTTCTGGGGGTTATGGCGGAGGAGTGGGTGTGGTGACCACGGCGACAGCTGCTTTCCCCACAGGCCAGTTCCTGCAAGGGGTGTCCCAGCTGCCCAATGGTTCTGCCCAGCACATACAGGTGTTGGGCTCGTTTGGGGCCGGTGGTGGCGTGATGACTCTGAGCAGCTTGGAGAGAACTCCTCAGCTTGTGCTGAGGGCGGGGGCGCCTGTAACTGCAGCGGGGACAGCAGCAGGGGGGCAGGTGTTTGCCCCTACCCAAGGCCAAGTTGGTTTGCCTTTCAAAAACATCCCCCTTCAAAACATCATCATCCAGAGAGGCCCGGGAGGGACCCAGACTCTTGTCAGACCCATTCAGCCTAAACCTCTTCAAGCTGGGGCTCAGACTGTCTACAGCCTTGGTCTTCAGCCCACTCCCACCACCCTTGCAAATGTAGTTAACGCTAACACGGCTTCTCCTGGGGGACAGTACACAGCCAATGGCTCCATTGTAGTGCAGCCGCCCCTGGAGCAGCAACAAGCACAGGCCCAGACAAATATACCACCTGGGCAGTACTTGCTGCCCAGCTCTTTGGCACTCACTCCGGCCAGCTCCATCCACAACGGCCCCGCCGACCCCAACTCAAACACCCTCATTACCAGTCAGAATGCGGTGCAGATTGTTGCAGGGCAGAACTTCACCGCACAACCAGGAGGCCAGCTAATATTGAATCAGGGAGTAGTCAACAGGAGTCAGGTGGGAGGGGGTGTAACTCAAACATGGACCGGAGTTTCATGTGCGAACCCCGCCCCCGTACAGACATCATGCGCTCCGGGGCGGCTGACTCTGGTTGGCCCAGCGACGGCGGGGATCGGTGGTCAAGGCCAAGTGTCGGCTAGCCCTGTTCAGCGCCTTCTAGTGACTCAAACTCAGAATTGCACTTCTCTGTCCCCTTTAGCTGGTACTGTGACGCAGGAACAAGACTACAGACAGGTACCATCGCAAGTTTCACTTTGTTTTCGCCTGTTTTCTCTCTCCTGAAAGCTGCCATCTGACTGATATCACTTTCATTTTAATTTTTCAGAATTCTTCATCACCTGCCCTCAAACAGGTGCAGCTCAGCAGCATCCATGGTAACACAGGCTGATTCATTTTTTTTTCGGTGTATGATGTATTTAAATTTAAAGTCAGCAGCACTTAATGAGGTTGCCTTGTTGTTTGTATGATCTCTTTTTAGCCATGACAACCATGACTCAAGATTCAAAGCTGAACTCACAGGTATATCACTCATCCTGCACCCTATTTGTTTTGCACTCATGTATATGGTGTATATTTAAAGGTATAGTTTGGAATATTTGAATTCAGGTTGTATGATGTACTTATCCATAGATAGGGACGACATTGGTGGTATTATGACAACTGTATTATGCACACTTTCTCTTTATAGGTCAGTGCTCAGAAGAGACCGGCCCTTCCGCCACTTACAAGAGGAGAAATGTGAGAATTTGTGTTTTTGACTCTATTATTTCACCTTTTTTTTCACTTGTTGTCAGCCATTGACGGAGCTTGTCTCTTTTTCCTGTCATCTCTTTAGGATTTTACAACAGCTGAGGAAGGATCACGCTGGAGTTCAGACCCCGGATCAGCGTCGATTCAATTCAATCAATGATGCACTGCAAAGACTCCTCCCTTACCACGTGTTCCAGGGGGCTCCACCCAGCCAGGAGGAGTTCTCACAGGGTACAGCCATGAATTTATTTGCTTTACTCTAAATCTGCAGCAAAGGCAGAAAACTGCAGACCTGAAGTATAGTGTGTTTATGCATATATTTGCCAAAGTAAAATTGTGTTTGCAGGATTTAAGTACCTGAATCCAAATAGAGTTTTGTGTTTTTACAGTGGATGAAGAATTTGAGGTAGTTGCAGCCCAAGTGCTGATGAGGACCCACGCCATGGTCAACAAATACAGACGGCTACTAATGGTGGAAGCTGAGGTAGGCTCGCACACCCACAGATACCTGCATGCAAACATGTTTTCGTGTTATGACAAGCACAGGGCCAACTGGTTGTCTCTCCCTTCCTTGCAGCGTTCCAGTCCGTCGTCAGAAATGGTGATGATCGACAGGACCTTCAACCAAGAGGAGCGCAGCAATCTGACACAAGACAAACGCATGGTACTTGTGGATCCAGGTAAAAAGAAAAAAAGACAGTTAAGGACTTTGCAACCAAGTTGTTGTTTTTTTTTTTTAAAATCCATCATCAGATGACAATTTTTACGCACAGAAACCTTGCATCATTCTTGGTTTATACTTAATGCAAGTGTCTGCACAGCCAAAGTGATGTCACATTATCAGACAGGG